>NC_090661.1:9429435-10066935 GCF_013368605.1 Nyctibius grandis | reverse complement strand
ATGCTGTTCAGTTAAACGTGACTGCCACGCAACAGCTCCTCTTCTTGGCACAGAGAATGAAGAATCTGGAAGTGTTCATGCACGTTTCAACTGCCTATGCATATTGTAATCGAAAACAGATTGAGGAAATAGTTTATCCACCTCCTGTTGATCCCAGGAAACTGATAGATTCTCTTGAGTATGTGTTCTGTTTTATGAAGCTACTTCAGTAATCTGTAACCACCTCGTTTCCTAGTAATGAAGTACCAAAAAATAGTTATGAACTTGAAAGATGGAGAAATTAGCTTATGCTGTCCTGTAGGTCTGACAGCATGGCTGACACTTCTCTTTTCTGTAAAGGAGATGGACTATGGCTTTATGGTCACTTTCAGCTGAGGTAGGTGTGGAGTGGTACTGAAGGAGGGGGATGCTCATATCTGTTCATGTTCCTCCTGTACGCTGAGTGGCAGTTTTTCAGCTGTATGATGAGCTGAATCAGGAGCTATTAAAACCAAAAACGCTGTGCTGTTACAAGTATGCTAGCGCTGGCATCGTGAAGGGATAAAAACAAGACAGTCCCCTTTAACAGCACCCTCCACTATGTCTACCTAAACGCTATCGCAAGATCAGTCTGAGATACTGAAATAATGTTACTTAACTGCTCAGAAACACAACTGTAGAAGTAGTTCTGTTAGGTATTTGGTGAGCACAAACATTAAAAATCTGTTTCTGTAGCTTTTTAGTCTTGAATTGGGCATTACTGGCGGGGAGGAATTACTCATTCTATGTTTTCTTTTCTGTGTGTATCAGCTGTCCTGAGGTCTTACTTAGTAGCTGTCAAACCCTAACTGAAACAGGTGGCAAATACAGGATAAGTCCAGTGTAATGTAATAAATAATTATCTCATCTCTAAATCAGTCTCTTCCTTCTTGCCAGTCATACAAAATACCACCCCTTATAAGAGAAGGATGAAACTTTTAACAAC
This sequence comes from Nyctibius grandis, assembly GCF_013368605.1. NCBI lineage: Eukaryota > Metazoa > Chordata > Aves > Nyctibiiformes > Nyctibiidae > Nyctibius > Nyctibius grandis. Next base: position 10,065,971 of record NC_090661.1, on the reverse strand, counting down.
AAAAGAAAAAAGAATTTGGTATTTAATGAAGTTCATAAATGTACTTACTTTCTACAGTACACACCATATGAAATAGTTCCAAAACACTTTCGGAACTGGGCACATGTTCTAGCGAAAGATTTTTTTGTTGTTGTTGTTCTTGGCATTTACTCTCAAATGTTTAGGTTTTATGGTTTAATGAACATGAAGTGAGTAAGTTGGTAGTAACGTCGTTAAACAAACCAGCCTAACTATACTGCTGCTGTAGGATGTCAAATATAACATTCTTCCTTAAGATCCTTTTCAGAAGGGTTCTACATATGCAGTTGCCTCCTTAATTTAAATAGTAGTGTGTAATCAAAATGAGTAATAGACAGGCTCTATTAAACCTGATTTTTCTGGCCTCTGGGATTGGCCTTCAGTTTAAATAAGCAAAAAACCCTAACTCTTATATTTTGATGAATGGTATTTTAGGAGACTACGTGGTTTTAAAGTTAAGTGCAGTATAAGCTGTCAGCAGATGCTTATTGTTTGATATGCAAATGCTTATGGAAATGCTTTACAACTACCAGCTGTTTAAAGTAGAAAGAAGTATGTGACACGCTAACTTCAGTGGGAACTGGTGTTAAATTCTGAAAATCAAGCTGAAATTTAAAGTGTACTAGTTTAGTGTTAGATACTGGGGTTGTTGCAAAAACATGAAATACAGAACTGAGTTTTTAATTATTGCCTAAATTTCCTCATAGAATTTCTTGTTCCTCTGTGCTTATGCAGCTTCTAGGGGAATGCTAATGCTTTGGTGGTTTTGGTGTGGGTTTTTTGTTGAGTGGTTTTTTTGCCTTGGGTGGTGTTTTGAAGAAGAAATTGGATTTTAATTTTACTTTTCCAAAGTATTTTTGATTTACCTGGTTATCCTTTTTACATATTGCTTTTGCCTCTGTGCGTTCTTACCGGGTGAAGCAGCATGCAGTAATTTACACTTGCCTCTTATTTTGTTTCTTTAGGTGGATGGACGATGGCCTAGTGAATGATATTACTCCTAAACTGATAGGCGACAGACCTAATACTTACACGTATACAAAAGCCTTAGCCGAATATGTAGTACAACAAGAAGGTGCAAAATTAAACACAGCCATTATAAGGCCATCTATTGTTGGTGCTAGCTGGAAGGAGCCCTTTCCTGTAAGTCACTGAGTTTTTACCTGACCATCTTGCCTGTAAACTGTAGTACATACCGACAGCCTGTTTATCTAGTGACCCTTGTAGAGGAAAACCTTTTAGACTATGAAGTTGTGGCTTAGTTGCTTCTGGATAACAGTTCTGAGACAAAAGCTGCCAAAAACAGTGTTCTTATGTGGAAAATTTAGGGGTAAATTACTTCTGATCATAGAACAATACACTTCCATCACAATGGGAGACACTGTTTCACACATGAAATAAATTGTCAGCTTTTTACTTCATGATTCTGTGTATATTCATCTGTTTTTCCCTCTGTAAGATGCTTTGATATGTCAGTAGCTGCAAAGGATGACTAAGAAAACTGGGGGCTGTAGTACATAAAGATGTTTTGGCTCCACTGCTTTTAGTCAAACCATGTAAGCTTTGCAGGGGATGGCATAAGTTCCATGTACTGCATGCTATATTGATATATAGCATATATGCTATATACTTCCTCCTATATGGCAGACTGGTGTTGGAAGAGCTTCTCCAGTTCAAGACTGAGTGTCTCTCAAGCCCTTAAAATCCATATAATTGATATTGCATACCTTTTTGAGTATGTACAATATACATATCAAACCAATAAATATATAGTAGCTAAGTGCTGTCATTAAAGATAAGCAAGAATGTCTTCTGTTTGAAAAATTAAAAAAACCTAATAATCAATAGCAAAACTGCTTATCTGTTTTCTCTGGGTTGCTAGAAGCTTGTCTAAAAATACTTGTAAACTTGAATACTTACAACATAAACCTATTTATACAGACAGTGCCCTGCAGTTTATTGACTAAGAAATAAACAAGCTGGCATCTCACTTTGGAGGACCAGTGAATCTACAGGTAGATCTTTTGTCTGAGTCACAGCAACTTGTTGCATCACCAGATTTTGCTATGGAAGAACTTCATTTAGGGACATAGGAATTAAAAACTTTCTCCTCTCTATTATTTCCCTCCACCCCTTACACTTGTAGAAACTTCCCAAATTTTTACTTGAAACTGCTGGCTTCACTATACTCTAACTAAATCCTTTCCTTCCCCCTCTGTTCATAATAGGGATGGATTGATAACTTCAATGGACCTAGTGGTCTCTTCATTGCTGTAAGTAATGAATGTACTTATTTTCCTCCTTTTGGAAAGCAACAAAGCTTCATATGTTTCACTGGTGGGTCTTCTGTCTCTCTTTTTTGTTGTTTTGTTCTTTAAGGCAGGAAAAGGAATTCTGCGAACAATGAGAGCTTCCAACAGTGCAGTAGCAGATCTTGTTCCAGTAGATGTTGTTGTCAATACGACACTGGCTGCAGCCTGGTATTCTGGAGTTAATAGGTATAACAGGTGACAATAGAGAGTACTAAGTATTCTGAGATTGCAGTGTGTATTTTAATAAATCAGTCTTCTATTGAACTTGTAATAGATGTCCTGCTATTCCCTGAGGACAAAGGAATCTAAGGTTCTAACAGCATTAATCCCTCGAAGTGTAACTTCCTTATGCCAAAGAGGAAGACATTACCTGCTGATACTGTTGTACAAGCTATGCCTGAAAATTATTTCCTGGGCCTTGTTGTAATCAATACAATCTACAGTAATGTAGGTGATGCCTTCTTTGAAAGAAAAGAAATGTGATAGTTAAAGGAGGAGAAAAATACTGGAAGACAATATAGGAAGCAAAAAATCGAATGTAGGACTGATGCTTTCTGCTTTATGTAAATGATGCTGTTGAGGGAAAGGATAACTTTGAGTAAGTCATTTGTCTGTGTTTTTAAAAGGTTGTTTGTCTTCTAACTTGCTCTCTTGTCTTTTTTCCCCCCAGACCAAGAAATGTCATGGTATATAACTGTACAACAGGTGGCACCAATCCTTTCCACTGGGGTGAAGTTGGTATGCCATGTTTCTCTTTTTTCATAAGCTTTATTAGAAAAATAAGGTCAAATAGTAAAAGCACAGGCTTTAATCAGTAGGCCATATTGCATTTTTATTGTTGAAACTAGTATAATAGCCATACCTCTCAATTTTGCAGTGTATTGTGCTTTTTCATTATCTTCCATTGTTAATTCTCTCCCCTTGTGGTATTATCAGTGTTTCATTTTGTTCTTGTTCTTGTTTTGTGGTTTTTTTTTTTTATTCCGTTATAACTTAAACTATGGGAAAAATGATTTTTCTCTTTGCTGCCATGCCCTAATCTTCAGAGTGTGGGTAATATGCAGAGAAAGGAATTGCTCAGAGGAGCAGTAGTGATGTTGGGTTTAATGCCAGCTTTACTAAATACATAGGGATAAACAGCCCACAATTAGATGATTTGTACATCTGCATTATTGAGAGGTATAATAATAGTTTTACACTTGTGTAGCTGTTTTGTTTGGCTGAAGTTAATTGTTGGTTGAAGTGGCTTTTTTAATCTTCAGATAGCTACATGTGCAGGGAAAAGTAACCTTTAAGAAAGTATGGCCACCTATTTTCTACTCTTAGATATCCTGACTAGAATGTGGCTGACATGCCAAAAGCTTTGTAATAGTTTTTGTTATAAATAGCAACACAAGCCGACTGGCATGGTGAAGCTGTTCATTAGCTTTCAATTTTTAGAAATAGAGTTCTTAAGCTCAGATTATTTTTTTTTTCTTTTCAGTTAATTTACTTAAATCTATTTTATTTCTCTTGACTACTTTCTTCATGCTTTTTACTTGCTTTTCCCCATTTTATATGTATCTGTATTTATAAACCTTACTGCTTCAGCCAAACTTGGAAAATTGCTGACTTCATTTATATCCCAATTTGAATTGGAGTATTTAAACACTGTCTATAACAACAGTATAAAGTTAGAAGAGGTAATTACAAAGATTAAGTGAATTTCAACATAACTTCTTAAGACACTCACTGATCCTGCATATCTGTCATGTACAGAATTTTCAGGTGTCAGCAGGAGTTTCTCATGGAGTCCCCTCCTAATTGCTTTTTTCTTAATTCTTAAATATGGATAAGTTGTGTAAAAACATCATTTGAAATGCACTTCAGATGCTTGCAAAGTCCTCCGTCTGTTTTTAAGTTATTCTTCACACAGGAGATTAGAGTAGTCTTCTTCATGAAATATAGATGACTATTTAAATAGCTTTACAATGCTGTGTAAACTGAAATTGCTGTGAATTTCTGAAATCAACAACTTTTAAGGTATGGAAGAGGAACAGAAAGAGAGAAGCTACAATAAAATGATGCTGGAGATATGAAGGCATAAAAGACCTTGATTATAATAAGAACCAGTTTAACAGTAATTTAGGTTAAAAGCTTATGACTTTGTTGTGATGTTTTTAGTTTCTGTGGATTGTGGAAGAGTTAGGGTGGCTATTTAAATAACATATTGAAGTAAATATTGTACACTGTAATGTACTTTGAAAACCATTAAATTTACATGGTTATTACCAAAGCTGTTACGCAACTTTTCTTTCTCAGAATACCATGTAATTTCTACTTTCAAGAGGAATCCTCTCGAACAGGCCTTCAGACGGCCCAATGTAAATCTAACTTCCAATCACCTTTTGTATCATTACTGGATTGCTGTAAGCCATAAGGCCCCAGCATTCCTGTATGATATCTACCTCAGGATTACTGGAAGAAGCCCAAGGTAATGGTGACTAGCTCTGTCTTGTCTGTTCCTCTGACTTTTAAACAAAGCTATGCTTACACTATGATGTATATTGAGTATTTTTTAATTTTTTTTTTTCCCGTGAATGCTTTATGACTAAAACTCAGCCTTTTTTTCCTGAGAACAGGTCCTTGAATTCAAAGTGGCTTTGAACTTTCTAGCAAAAATGCAGATGTTTTTGTTGGATAGTTTGTGGGTTTGAGTAGTGAAGGTAAACAGAATTACAAGATACAGCAAGTGATGTTTGTTCTTGAATAATAAATATTCAAAATATGTTGATCCTTATTTTTTCCTACAGGATACCACATTAATTTGAATTTCAAGATAAATCCATTAGAAAATGCAGTAAGGCACCCTAACCTTAGTTTACAATCCAACCCCCTCTTGTGTCAATATTGGACTGCAGTCAGCCATACAGTGCCTGCATTTTTGCACGATCTTTTGCTCAGATTGAGAGGTCATAAACCATGGTAAGAAGGACAGGGCTAAAAATATCTTTCTGGTAAGGTGGTGAAGACTTGTGAAGAAGACATGGCATGGGCACTATCTAGATTTACTAACTATAAGCAATAACAGTCCGGTGGTGCCGTTTCTAAGAGATTAATGACTGGCTCAACAATGTTGTCCAAAATATCTCTCAGATCAGAATCCTAGTCAGTCATTAAACTCTAGGAAGTGGCTTGCATTAAGATTGTTGTTGCTGTTATAAACTGAAAATGGAACGGGAGACGGAGTTAATAATTGCGGGTTATTCCTGTAGATGATACAACTTGATCTGGTATGTTGGTTTGTATCATCTCAACATTCCATTCAGTTTATAATATTTGCACCGGTATCTGGCTAACTTCTTAAGTGGTGAAAATTGGCATAGCTCTGCTAAATAGGCTAAACTAAATTATGTAGAAGGAATATAAGATGTCACTTCAATTTGTTTCAGATTTGCCAAGCCATATGATCTTAACTCATTGCATATATTATGTTTTCAAAAGTATTTGTCTTCAGACTCTATAAAGTCTCCACTGGTGACAGTGTGTTAACACACGTGAGTATTTGTTCATTGTCCTGTAGTCTAGATCTGTCTTGCAAGGTAACAGGCTTGGCAATGGATCAGTAGAAGGAAGCCATGTAAGTGGTTTGTAGGAGAGAACTTCTAAACTGCCTTGGGTTCTGTTGTTCCAAGCCTACTCAACAGTGTAATAATCAGAGCAACAGTAGTGGAGGAGGCTGTATCTGTATAGGAATCTTCCCACAGTAAAAAGATGTAAGCCCTTCAGATCAAAAGAAGGTATTGAACGTGCAAGTTCCTAGCTTTTAGGTTCTTTTGCAATTTTAAGTTATTCTTAAATTCCTGACAGATGTGAAAACTTCATCACTCACTAAAAATAGCTACGCTATAAATACCACCCTACCGTGTTTCAAATGGTTAGGAATTATTACTGCCAGAATCTTGTCAGTCTTCAAAAGGCATCTAGTCTTCTAAGTATTTGACCAGTGGGAGTAAAACAAGGCTGTGAGTACTCATGTTATTTCGAACACTCTTAGCAGTTTTATCTTATAACACTTGGAATATTTACTCATTTTTGCTTTTCCTGGGGTTCTTACTTGATGTCCAAAGATGAAATTTAGAACTTAATCAGTACTAGTACAATTGGTGACATTAAGTAGTATTTTCTAGCCTGTGAAGTATTACTGATACAAGTATTCCTAATTGGTTTAATATAACAGTGGGTGGGTGAGTTTCCTGTCATGCACAAGATTTCCAGTTTGCAGGGAAGATGGGAGATTCAACTAAAACAAGGTATTGTTCAGTCACTAAGGTTACTCAAATGCACTTGAAAGAAAAGCTTTTAAATTTGATACCCAGCCCACATACAGGAATATAGCTTTCATTATATAGTGCTCCTTTGGGTTTTTTTAAGCATTTAAAAAATGGGAGCCTGCAATGGGAGCAGTAGAAGCAAATAAATATATATATGCAAGCAAGACATGCAGTGTTAAATCCTAATGGGCTTCATGTATTGTTTTAAAATAGAAAAAAATTTGAGGCAGATCTTTACTCTTCGACTTTTTTCTAGTCTTCTGGCTCAAAGTACTTTGAAAGCTGCTTTAACTGATGGGCTGGAGACAGTCGTGGTATAGGGGATGTACTACTGTTGTTGTGGTCATTCTGTCCAGTTGACAAAATGGTTTTAATTACCAGGTAGCATGTACTAGGAAACTTCTAAAGCCTTGGAAATGTTATGGAGATTCTTAAACTCAATATAATGCTGTTTTGAGTGAAGAAGGGCTGTCTTAATCTAAAATGTGACCTTTTCGATCATGGTTTAGCAGAAAAACTTGAGCAGTATAGTAAAAATGTAGTAAAATCGCCACAAGAAAATTCAAATACTGTGCTAACTTGACTTCACATGGTCAATAGCCTTCCCTCTGTGCAGAGTCTGAATACGCTTCTGACGTATTTATTGCGTACAATGTAGGAAAAATTCTAAGCAATGCAGTTACTGTGTAGGTTTAACTGCACTGTCATACTGTCAGGATATTGTACTGCAACTGAATGAGAAATTTTTAAGAAGTGGAAGAAATAGATCAGGCCTATGACCCTTCAGAACTAAAGGATTATGTTCATAATAATGATTAAAAAAAACTCTTCCTGTTCAGGGTTTTTTGAAGACTTTTCTGTTAAAATCTTTCTGCAATATGAAAAAATTTTTTTGCACCTCACTTGTGGAAGCAGTGCTTTCAGTGAGATGGAAATCTTTACTGTTTTTGCATCTAGTTGAAGGTTCTTGAATTTAACAATTTCCTGATAATATTAACAGTTAAGGAAAGGGAAGGAAGAAATATAACATTTAGAAGAAATGTTATAGAAAGAACTTGTGCAATAAGGATTGGCATAATGACGATTTAATATTTTACTAAATATTAAATTTACTAAATATTTAAGACTTAATTATTAATTAAACACTTAATTAAAGATTACTAAATACTTATAGCATTGTGCAATTACATAAATAGTGGTGATAATCCTTAGCATCCAAGTTCAAGGATAGTGTTGTCAGTAGCTTGCCATATATACTTAGTTGCATAGCAAAGCTTATTAATTGTCTAATTTAATATAAGGCATTGTTCTCTCTTGTAACTTTGCATAGTGCTTAGCACAACAGAACCATATGTTATTGAAAAACAATTCAGTATATTTGAAATCTTAAAGCCTTTAAAAATATACACCCAGCAGATCTGTCCAATTACTCTGGAAGAACAGAATGTGGCATGAAATATTTAAAGTTTTAATTCAGGGATTTCTTCAGCAGTTCATTTTCTGCTACTGCTTCTTAGAAAGCTGATGGGAAGATGTGGTTGATGTATGTAGGGAGCTGTAAAGGACATTAATTTCATACCTATCATTTCAATTTAAAGCTTCTTAAAACTTAACATGAAGCACCTTTCACATAGTTATTGTCTTACAAACCAGAAATGACTAAAGACTACACTCTTATTGAATAGATTAATATGGTTTTTCCTCTTGGAAGCACTTTTGTTGTGTGCTTAGAGGAACCATAGAGCTGCTGGAAAGGTAAGAATTCCAGTAGTATGTCTCACACTTCAAAATTTACAGCCAAATGAAAATCTGAACAAAGACTAATGTGAAAGCTTGTTTTATGTATTTTAGAGGAATTTTTTTTTTTTTTAAATACAATTAACTCTGTCATGCTTATGCAGAGACTCGCAGGTTGGCATCCTGTAGATCCACTGAAGTATCAGTCTGTATTTAGCATCAGAACTTTTTTTTAGCCTGGAGTCAGTAGGTTGTGTGCAAGACTTTAAAATGCAGTCGTAGCCTTAAACCAGGTTGCTTCCGATTGTCTGGTCTAGAAACATGCCCACCTAACTTATGGGTAATTGAATTAACTATTGCTTAAAACTTAATTCCTGCAATGTGCTTCTCAAACTGTTGTAATGTATTTTGTGTTAATGTTAGTAGGGACTGCCTAGTAGAGGCAAAATTCTACTTAGTATCTAGGTGAAGGTCTTACATGCTGTCACACTGACTCGCTGACTGCCACCAATGTTCAGTTCTTTATGATGGTCAGCAGGTCTGACTTTTTCCTGTCTTCAGCTTATGAAGGTGTGATTCAATGCTTGATATTATGCTGGCTATATATATGGCTCTGATGTTTATGACTTGTATCCAATGGCTGTCTCTGGAACAACCTGTGAAGTGTATATTTCAAAACTTCAGGTTGAGAGATAAAGTTCCATGATGTGTATTCATGCTCTTTTTTGAGTCATGTGTGTATTCCCATTTGCAGGAGGAATATGGTGCCATTGAAGTTATAAAACTTAGTCTGTCAGAGCTACACAAATGTCCACTAAATGACACTCATTGCCGACATCTCTGAATTTGAGAGGCTGTTGCTATACTACTTTTTCTTCTCAAAAAAAAAAGTGTACTTTCATGTTGATTTTAATGCAAACTAATAAGCTCGCACCAAGAAAGTTGGTCCTCTTCTGCCAGCTTTATCTAGCAGATAGATCTAATAGATCTAGCAGTTGAGAGACTAACACTACAAAGAAAAAAATAGTTTTCCACTGATGAATTGAATCAGCTGGTTCTATGGCTGGTCACTAAATCCAATTTGAGTTGGAGGGAGGGGAAAAAATCTGCAGCTGAGGTAGAACAACTCTTTTTAGCCACTTTTTTTTTTTTAAATCAGCTTAGTTGTGCTCTAAAACCATATCCATAAGCACAGACTGCAGGATTCCCAGCAGAGGTTAGTCTTTACCGTAGTTTAAATTTAGGTTTTGGGGGTTTTTTGGTTTTGTTTTGGTTTTTTTTGTTTTGTTTTGTTTTTGTTTTTTCTAACAGAAAAGAGTGAAAACCAATGTCAGTAGCCAGTAACAAGCTCAAAATCTACACTTGTCTAATCAGATATTCATTTGTACTATTTAATATTTTGCAGGGGCACAAGTTCTCTTAAACTCTAGCAGTCTAAGCACTCTAACTAAAAACTCAGCTGCTCTTCCAGCTTAGCATAAGAACACAAATTGGGGAGGCACAAAAGGGCAAGTTGACTAAGTTAAATAAGACTGTCATTGGACAGACCTCTGGAAAAAGTCTAAGCACTTAGCCACTGTGTCCTGTTTGCCACTATTTTTAGCCAGGCCATTTTGCTATGAGGTATTTCTGGCTTATCTGACCAGTGAGATCTTTTCTTTCCAAGTTTCGAGTTCTTTTCTGAATTTTTTGACTTAATAATCATGCTTTTTTTATGTTCAGTTCAGTCTTGTTAGCACAGGATATGTTTTGGATGCACAGTCTATATTCCTAATTATTTTTGTGTCAGAGGAACTCTGGTTCAGCTCATCTCCCACTGTTGCCACATTGCCCAGCTGGTGAAACTAGAAACAGGTGTTTCAAAGCATCTAGAAATGTCTATTAATAAAGTTAGCTGGTAGTCTAAAATTTGAATACAACTCTGAATTTGTGCCCTGTAGATAGGTTCCTGCGGGTTTAAGGAAAAATATTTGTGTTTTTTGTGCTTCAGAGATACTCTACTTTTTTCAGTGGTCTCTGCAATTTGTATTACTTTCATGAGAAGAAAAAGAGGCGATTTTGATATTCCCTTAGATACTGAGATGCCAGCCATTAGTGACAGTAGGGGACACTAATGTGATGCAAAATACTTTCTTTGGAAGAGTTTCCGGGACAATGTGCTGTATCCCTTCTACAAGTATGAATGCATCAAGGCAGCTTTCAGAGATGAATCAGTGTTTTTTATTGCTTCTATGAACTTTGAACAAAACTTACCTTCAGAAAGGCATTCCCTGTTAGTGCTGGGTTGTTCTGCTTTCTTCACCTCCCACTGTCCCCACTCCGTGCTTAAAATGACCAGCGTGTCCTGCTATAAGGATCAAATTGGAAGCAGTTCTGCAAAATGGAAATACCTCAAGCACCAAAAGCAGGAATTTAGTAGCATTAGGTTATCTGGTACTAGTTAGTACTTATTAAAATTGAGTGACCATCTCTAGCACTGTAACACTTGAAACAATTTTGTTGTCGTAAATGTGGGAACTTTGCATCTGAGAGACTGGATGACTCACATTTTTAGGGTTCACTTCAGATAGTCTGATCAAAGAGAAACTTTGCCCAAATTGATCCTTATAACATAATTTCTCTGTACTCCAAATGATGGTTTGTAGAGTTGCTTCCTCTGTATAATAAGGGATGATGGAAGGTATTTCTGCATATTTTGAAGTAGCATAGAACTGATCACCTAACTAGCAGAATCTACTATTGTCTGTCTGTGCCCTTAAATAGTTTCCTGCCCTTTGCTGTAGAAGCAGTAGAGTTAAGGGGCTAAGCCATATTTCTGGTGGTTTTAAGCCTTGATCTATTAGTGGCTATAATAAAACAATTTTGTTTTGTTACACAGATCTGGTCTTGCACAGTGTGCAGGAAGATCAGGGAAACATACTCCCTTGCTTGAAGTCGTCACATACACATGTTTTGCACTGTGCTATTTCACTTCTCCATCAAGTCAAATTGTTCAGTACAGCTAGATATTCCAGTATGCTAAAGTGAAAAGTGTTCTGTGTCTGTGTCCTAAAATCAGAGTTGCCAACAGAAGACAACATTTTACCATTTCTTCTCTTTTTAGGGAAGAAACTTACTTTTGCACTGGGAAGTAGGATTAGGAAAAAAGGACTGTCCTATAATTTCTGATTCTATATAAAGATTGGACAGCCAAAGTCCACTTCAATAATATGCAGAAATATCCTGTTGATCTAATAGAACATGCTTTGGGTACAGAGCAAGATGGGATGTGTTAACATAGGGGTGTGGGGTTGGAAGGTAAAAAGTTTACAATCTTACTGTCTGTTTTTCTTGTTTGAACTTACCTTTACTACTGTAACATGTACATTCCATGCCTTGGACTGTAGGATGATGAAAACAATAACACGTCTTCATAAGGCCATGATGCTATTAGAATACTTTACAAGTAATTCTTGGATCTGGAATACTGAAAATATGACTATGCTAATGAACCAGCTAAACCCCCAAGACAAAAAGGCAAGTAGCTGTGTGATGTGGGCGTGGGGACTGAAAGTGAAATATAAGCTCATTGATTTAAAGATTGAATAAGGACATGAACTGGTGATGCTGCTTACTGTAATGTAGAGCTAACCCTAGTACTAACTTGGTGCTAGAGATTCCTGTCACATCCTTTCAGTTGTGCCAGGGCTGTGTTATGAGGTAGATCAGAGATGAGGAAGGGCAGGACCCTTTTGAAGAAGGCCTGATATAAAAGATGGTGGTCTTTGGAGTGGCCTGGTCATGTGATCTGGTGTTGCCCGTATATCAACCAAGTGGCCAAGCTGTTAAGGTTTTACCTACATCATGAATAAAGTAAGGCTTTATTTCTTGACCACTTTCTCTTTTCTGAGGAAGGAGGTGGGTTTTGAGGGACTTTTTTGCTTGTTTTTAAACTAGTAACAACTTTTATATACCCTTTTCATGCTTTGGCAAGAGAGCCCATGTATTCAAAGAAATGTAAGTGTAAATTCTCTCACTTCTTTCTGAAGCACACTCTTGCTGTGTGACTAAAACTGCCCCATGCAGGGGGAAAAAGTGTAACAGAAGAGTCCTGAAGGTTGTTGAGGAAGAAATAAAACTGTTGTTGAGTGCAGGATCTGAGTAAAAGGGAATGAAAGAGCTCAAAGGAAAAGTCTTAGTCTTCCCACTGTGTGTGGTGATTGACCCTCTATGCGAGTCTCTCTTTGTGCTATGTTTACCAATCTCAAACTAACAGAAACGCCTGGATGTGGCTAGCTGGTTCATCCTGGTGACTAGTATTGACCAAAGCTACCTTCCTTTTCTGCATGCGTGCCTGTGCTGCCAGATTCACACCTCTGTGCCCCTCATATGGCCGGGAAAAGTTATGCAAATCTTACTGGATTCATTCTACGTTATTCAAAATAATTTGTGCAATAGTGAAGCTGTAATGGAATGGAGTTGTTGTTCCCTTCCCTTCTCCCTCCCAATATGTCTCAGAGGAAGATACATGTATGTGTTAAAATTAAGTAGTATTGCGGCTGAGATCAATTTCTGCTCCCCCTCCCACTTAACTGAGTTTGAACTTCCTTTCTGATATCATTTTGTTGGTTAATATTCAGCAGGATAAAAATAATCAGTTACAGTTTTAAAGGCTCGATTTCCCTTATGTGTTTGGGAAACAGTTTGGTCATCTTTAAGATGTCTTTCCTATTCAAGTGTTTTCCAAAATCTAGTTCTATAGCTAAGTTGAAGAAAACCTGCCAAACTTCTAAATTAACTGTCTAAAAGTAGGAAATAGAATAGCTTTTGGTGATTCTTGTGTGGAGAGGATTTCCACTGCTTCCCCCCTCTCACCTCCCCCCAGCAACCTGAGTTCAGGAAAAGTTTAAAAAACAAAACCAAAATAACCCCAGAGCTTTTGACTGTTAGTATTTTCAGTTAGCTGAATCTTCAATAAGCTGTGCATACAGCAATAAAGAACTAGTTGAAATAACAGTTGAAACTTTACTTTCTTTACTTTTACATTCTTGCTATGATGATATATTATATATTATGGAAAACAGAGTTTAATTGAGAGATTGTGATAACTTACCAGTACTAGAAGGCTGTTTAGCATGTATATATTATATCATGACTAGAACTACGTGCTGACCTTTAACTTACAAACAATGCTAAATTACAAAGACTCCCTGTGAGGGATTGTCTTCAGAACTGTAATGGGTTTATTTTTCATCATACCTTATAACACACCTGCCATGCTGTTAAGCAGCTTATTTGGAAGCATGGACTTGGGGATTTAGTGTATGTATAACAACTTCTAAAGCTGAATACAGTTTCGCTGCACAAAACTGTTTAGTTGTCTCTTGTTCGTATAATGATCTTGCTTGTTCTTTTACCTGAAACAAAATTGGCAGAGTTAAAAACCTGCTAGGAAGATCTTGGTATTTATTTGGACTTAAATGGCTGTTATTGTAGAACCATGAGATGAGGAAATCAATACATCAGTGAAAAACTAGAGTTGCGAATTTACTGTAGTAAATACTATAGTATCTTCCTCTCCTGAGGAAGATACTCACATGGTTCTTTTTGAAATATAGCTGTACAACTATAAGCACAGCTAAAAGAACTCTGCGTTTATCAAACAGTGAACTTGGGACAGAGCCGTGCTTATTCTATAGCATATTAGAATTCTTTTGTTGCTTAAGAGGAAACAACATAATAGGAAATAGTTATTTCTGGAGTGGAGTTCCTTACAGACAGATGAAAACGGAAGGCAGTGCACTTGGAAGTGGAGGGAAGAATGTTACTGCTGAGGAGGAAAAATAAGGCATGAAATGGTTGAAATCTGGAAAAGATGATATAAGAAGCTGGTGGTTGGGTCAGAAATGGGATCTAAATCTGTATCTTGTATTAAGGACAAGATAACTTTCTTGCATGAAAGACAAATTCGAATTATCTGGTATAAAGGCATTTATTCTTTTCCATTAAATTATTGTATATAGCAAGTGAATTTTTAGGCAACTAACAGTGAAAGCTTTCATTTTATGCAGACGTTTAATTTTGATGTTCGACAACTACATTGGGCAGAATACATGGAAAATTACTGCATGGGAACGAAGAAGTATGTGTTGAACGAAGAAATGTCTGGCCTCCCTGCAGCTAGGAAACACTTGAATAAGTAAGTATAACTTTTTATTTTCCTCTGTTTATATTTTCTGTGTTTTCCTGCCCTTGTCAAGTTTTGCTTTTCCATGTTATGACTTAATTGGTGTATTAGAAGGGGTGTGGTTAGCAGGTCAAGAGAGGTTTTCCTCCCCCTCTACTCTGCCCTGGTGAGGCCGCATCTGGAATATTGTGTCCAGTTCTGGGCCCCTCAGTTCAAGAAGGACAGGGAACTGCTAGAGAGAGTCCAGCGCAGAGCCACGAAGATGATGAAGGGGGTGGAACATCTCCCTTATGAGGAGAGGCTGAGGGAGCTGGGTCTCTTTAGCTTAGAGAAGAGGAGACTGAGGGGTGACCTCATTAATGTTTATAAATATGTAAAGGGCAAGTGTCATGAGGATGGAGCCAAGCTCTTCTCAGTGACATCCCTTGACAGGACAAGGGGCAATGGGTGCAAACTGGAACACGGGAGGTTCCGCATAAATATGAGGAAAAACTTCTTTACGGTGAGGGTGACCGAACACTGGAACAGGCTGCCCAGAGAGGTTGTGGAGTCTCCTTCTCTGGAGACATTCAAAACCCGCCTGGACGCGTTCCTGTGTGATATGATCTAGGTAATCCTGCTCCGGCAGGGGGATTGGACTAGATGATCTTTCGAGGTCCCTTCCAATCCCTATCATTCTGTGATTCTGTGAATTGTTCTTTATAGCACCTGTTTAGGTCCTCCAGAATTATTGTGTTTCGATCCAGTGGTCTGAAGTGTTTTCTAAACAAGTCAGATGTTGTCTTTCTTGTTCTATTTGTTGCTCCTCAGTTGCTCTCAGTATTAATAGTTACAGTATTAGTCTGGGATTATGGTAGTAGCTCTGATCACTAGTGTATACTGTAATCCAGATTTCTGATTTTACCCAGGTATCTTTTGGAAGGTAAAAGGTACACAGTAACACAAGGTCAGAATGGCTTGTTCAGTTAGGGAGGTTTAATAGAACAATAGTTGTCTCTTCTGGGAGTGTGATCTTCTGAAGCAGGCGAGTAAACAGGCATGGACTTCCACCTCAGAGCAGGAAACTTTGGTGCTTTAAGATGACTTCTCTTATCCTTTCATCTGTGGCTTAACTCCTCCAATTTGAATTCATTGTTACTGCAGAATTTTACTGGCACAGTTGCTCTTGTGTTGTTCTTGGCTGATTCATAATGACAGCTGTAGACATTTTGATTTGTCTCTTTAATCACTTTTATTTCATTCTTTAATCTTGTTCTGTGATACTATTTCACATCTGCTATCCTGATAGCACATAGAGAGGTGGTCTAGGTCATTACTTGTGTCGTTCATCTAAAGACAAGGATTTGCAGTTGTGGAGTGGATTGGCATGATATGTTACAATGAAATATACTTTTGAAAGGTGGTAATCTTTGATAATGGCAATCTTATCAAAGATGAGGAGGTGTCCCCTTCTGACTTTTTTTGGTTTAGATGCTGTTTAAAAAATGCGTAGGAGTTATCATACGGTTGCCATTCTTTGTACGAAATATTGTACCAAAAATAACATGAGAAGTAGTCTTGTATTGGAACAGCATCTGGTTGCCCGCAGATCTCTCTTTATAAGGGGATTATTTTGCAAGAGGTTTAGATTCTAATATATATTTACTCTGAGCTATTAAGTTAGTCTCTTCTGTTACCATCTAGCTCTTGACTCTTAACTAATCTGAACTTGGAGTCCATTGCTTCAATATTAACCAGATGTGGCAGCCTAGGGTACCTGGCTTCTCTAGAAAACTACTGAGTAGAATTTTTCTTCAAATAGAAAAATGTGCTTTACTTTTGTAATATAGGAATTTAGACTGTTTTTTTTCTACAAATAAGGTATGTAGAGGAAGGTTTCGCTATAGTAGCACCTAGCATACCTGTAAAACAAGATAAGAGCAGTGAGTATTTCCTTAAGAAGAGCTGCCTTTAAAATACAAATTGTCCTGATCTACTGAACCAAAGAGATTGCTCTGTTTCTAAGAAATCTGAGCAAATTCTGGTTGCTGTTTGACTTGAAGCTTCTATCTTTACATGCAAGAAGATTGCTAAAAGTCACAAGTGTCCTTTTAGAGCAAATAAGTTTCTCCTAATCTTTAAATATAGTTCCTTGAGAAGGAATGAGTTTAAAATTGCAGTGAAGACTCCAGGCTCTGTGGGTCGAAAATCCTATGATGTAGGTTGTTTTTTTTGTCAGTGGAAGTTGGAGTTACTTCTACATATATATGAAGTTTTAAATACATGGAGGGGAGGAGGGGAGTTCAGTGTTAAATATTTCCTTGCTTTGCGGGTGGATGGCAGCCTTCTTATAGGTAGGTTACTGTGTGTGTGACCTTGGCTTTAAGAGGTTTTTATAAAAAAAAAACAACTCTTTTTTTCTATAGCTATAGCATTGTCTCTGTTCCTTAGTTTTCATGTGTTCTGCTTTTCAGCAGTGAACCATGGAAAGACCTTCTCTATTTGGTCCTTCACTTATCAGCTTACTTCTGTCATTCACTTAATACCACTCGTAATGTGTCTTGAGATGAATAGATGAACAAACTAAATTCTACATTAGAAATTAATTTTTAGAGTGTTTTTTTTTCCTGTAAGGCTTGGTACCTTGGCTTTTAATTATTTCTTTTGTTTTCCCTTAGGTTAAGGAATATACGCTATGGCTTCAATACAGTTCTTGTGATCCTGATCTGGCGTATCTTTATTGCAAGATCACAAATGGCAAGAAATATCTGGTACTTTGTGGTTAGTCTGTGTTACAAGTTCCTCTCCTACTTCAGAGCCTCCAGTACTATGAGATACTGAAGAAGAGAGTTTAGCATTAGGACATCTATGCATATGGTGGTCTAACTGCACAAAGCCTGTAACATGTAGTCATCTCACATTTTGTAAAAGCATAATTTCATCTTAAATTGGAGTGCGAAATATACGGTATGGTATTTGTAATGTTAGTTGTGTATCTTCCTGGAAACAGAGAAAATAAAATGGTCAAGTGCCAGGTTGAATTGGCATTAGACAAGCATTTAAATAACTTTAACTCTTTAACCTGGGGAAAACATTTTAGACCACTGACCAACGTAACTGTGCAATTTGGAACGTGCTTGATAGAAATCTGCCTTAACATGAATTTTTTCTTTTTACTCCACGTTGAGCAAGATAAATATTGACTTAGTAGTTGCTAGTTGCTGTAGACCTATTTATTTGAAATTCATCTGAATTACAAAGGGTTTTACAAGTTGCAGAAGTGTATAAATGATGGCGGATCTCCTGAAAAAAAACTATTTGAGGACTTTAGTAATTTGTCTTTACTGTTTGCCACTTCTTCCCTTCTCAAAGTAGGGATGCAACAATGGTGCCTACTTTGCTTTAAAAGGAGGAAAGAAAAAACAAACCAAAAACCCCCAGCCTTCCTTAATTACTGAAAGGCCTTTTGTCTAATCTGGTCTTCAGAATGCACTTAGTGATTCAGTTCTGTGCTTGAAACTGGCTGCATCCAACTTGCATTTATATCAGCATCAACAGCTTGCTTCTCTGAAAGCAGAATTGATCCCATCATTGAGTGGATAAAAGGAAATGTAACCCTGAGGGGGACAAAAAAAAGTCATTGACCGTCCTCTTTTTTTAATGATTTTTATTGAGAACACAGAGCCAGCACTTGATTGTTACACTTCTGACTTCAAAAGGTAAATGTATTTGAAAGGAATTTATTATGCTTAGTTGCTATTTATATTACTGGTAATAGAGGTTGGACAAACTATAGGCTTTCATTAAGAGATATACCTGTTTTTAAATTCTAAGCAATGTTAGCAAATACTTCATGATTAATTTTTTAAATCTCTGAGCTATGAATATTGATGCATGGCCCACACCAATGCATAAGCACACTTTCTCATCCCTGCCCCAATAAAACCTCTCATTTCACTGGGCAAGCAGGGCAAGCATTTTGAAGCCTTGCTTCAAAATGAAAGTATGTTAACAATTCTTCCATCTGTCTTTTAACTTATATTATTAGGTGTAAATCTGGAGAAATCTGTTTTTTCTGCATGTTACTTTGTTTCAGTAGGGAAAACATTTGTAAAAATAGCAAGTTGTAAGAAAAGATTGAATCCTTGTTTAAGGCAATACATGAAGATCTCTTTAAATTTTGGTTGCACAGAATTCTGTCCAAGAACACTGTAATGTTTGTCTAATTGATGCACTGATCAGCACCCTTGCCTGGTGTTTGTTCATTAAAATAAGTTTATACTGGTGCATATGTTCTTGAATCTGCTTGGAAAGGCAAATAATGACTTAATCACACAAGAGCTACATTATACTTGCCCTTGGTACTTTTTTGTCCTATTTGAATTAAATATGTAAAGAACTTATTTTGCTATTCTTGTGAAAACTCTTTATTTTAAAGAGAACACCTTTCGTGCAGGTGTATATCTCATTTTGAAAAGATAATGGCTTCCTTGCTGAAGCTACATATTCTGTAGTAAGTAAAGTAGTTAAGCTGTAATTCCTTTTTAAAATTACCTGTGTATATATAAAGCTAGTGATGAAAAGCCTAGATGGTCTAGGACCACACCTTGTGTGAGAGACCTCTGACTGTGGCTGAAAATAAGTTTGGCTTCTGTGATTGAAGATGTTACACTTTAACAATACATTAGGTGTATTACATTTTTAGTTGCCTCCCAAAGTGTCTTACTAGACCTGAAAGTATGCTTAAGCATTCCTGCATTGTAGACTTTTTTCAAAGGTGCCTACTATCCAGTGACGCCCCTTGTTCCATGTTGGCATGTGGCTGAAGTTTGCAAAAGACAAATACATCATATTCTGAAAATGATTCTGTGAAGCAATTCACTTAGGAATTTTGCTTGTTTATTATACAGTATACTTTTAATGTTGATTTGTTAATACTGAGAACTATGAAGCCAATAACTGATTATTTCTGGTTCAAAACACTGCTTAGAAATCTATTCTTTTGAATAAATAACGAAGAAAAGGATTACTTTAAACACAAGGATATTTAACCTCTACTCTTTAAAAACTTGCCAATTTAGAAACCCAAATTTTTTCCCTCTGTGGAGACTGTGGTTCTGTGCACTATTGGTATCCTAGACAAATTCATCAGTCGTCCTATTTAACTGACAATAGAGTCAGTGTCACATTTATCACATTTGTTTTGTCACTTCCTGTGGTCAGTCTGTGAAATTCTATCTGAAACTACTGGGGTTTCTTCCATATCAGAACCCTGTTCTCTTGCAGTTCTTCATACTAGTGTTTGCACATAACAGATGTTGATCAGAAGTACACCGGAACTATATTTTGATGCAGTAAGCTAGACTCACTGTATTGACTAGCAAGTTACAACAGGTATTCCAGTTGGTTAAACAGGAAGAAGAGCAGTCTGAAACAACATGATCACTTAATAGTTACTGGTATTTAAATTTGGGACCAGGAAAAAAACCTTAGATTTTCCTGTAATGTTTCTCTCTGCTGTAGGAACAGATGTTTGGAAACAAATGCTAAATCCGTGAGCTTTTATAAGACATAAACAGAAATATTGGGTGCCTTTGTTTGTAAACCAAAAATAAACAAATCCCTTGAAAGTGTTGTTACAGTGTTTATTGTATTTTTGGATGGTTTTAGTCTAACTCATGGAAAATAACTGGATAGTGTAAATGCCATCTTAATATACATGTACATGCTTTTTCCTTTGTGAGGAACTTTGAAAACCAAGTTAGTGACTAATACTGCATTTTAGAAAAACAAAATGGAAGAACCTTCACAATCGCAAAACAAAAAAAAAAACAACAAACAAACCCCCCACAATCTTGAACCTTCATGGTGTGATATCAGAACAAATGGTGAGGAACGGTTGGTCATGGTGACTCTTGTATGTCAGCTAGTTTTCTCCTCACTGTCATTGCTTGTTCATTTCTAGTATTAATTTCAAATTTACTTAAATAGATGGGTGCTTTTTCATATGGTTTAAAAGGGTACTGAGGTTTTGCAGTAGCTTTTGGATTAACATTTCAAGGAATTGCAAACAACTACAGCTATTTTGTAGCATCTACATTTTGTGGTGAGAGAGGAAAGGGTAGCATTAAGCTAGTGCATCACCAAAATGGCTTGTTTTTTTTGTCTTTTAACCTTAATTTCTGGAATCTTCAGATTTCATGGATTCCTCCTCCTTTTATCAAGAGCACAGTTCTAGAGATCATGCACGATCTGTAAGCTGTGGTTTGGGGTCTATGAGCTTTAAAGCATAACCTTTCTTCTACTTGACTTTAAGATTTAAACTACCAAGTATAGATGGTTTTTGTTGGTCTCTTTATTTGGTTCAAAATTGGAAGCAAGGAACATAAAGTTTTAAGATGTTATCGCTTATGTATCTTGTGCTGTTAAACATTTTGCCCTTTCTTCGTAGTACAGTATTACATCGTACGTCGCTCAGAAACAAAGAACAGGTTTATAGAGGTAACTTAGATCTGAGAAGTACCCTGCACAGAGCTGGGAAGTATAACTTTTCATAATATTTTTACATATTTCATAATCTGAGCAGACTTTAAAGCAGAAATGAAGTCACCAAAGAATGGCTGCTCTGGAGAAATGTAAGTGAATTGCTTTAAAGTGTATTCTTGCTGTTTGTCAATCTTTTTGTGCTGAAGTATGTACAATTTATTTTGTCTAGCCTGGTGACGTTCACTGTGTGTTTGAGTAAATCTCCAGAAACTGAAAAACGGTTCCAGTGGAGCTGATATGAATTGTCTGCTCTTATTTTTAATCTGTGCTGTACCATCATAAATTTAGAAGTCAAGCTTGACAGGCTATCACCACTGTAAATTGTAGCTTTTCTTGCTCTCTATTCTAGAGTATTCTTCAGAGCTTCTTCTGACAACTCTGTTCTCCTTTCTGTCTGCAGATGACTGCAAGTTAAAGGTTACTTAATCAAACTGTGAGCTGCTTCTCTGCCATCTCGAACTAAATTTAACCCTGCTTCCACTTTCAAGATATTTATAAATGCTTTCCTCCTTAATTTTATCTTCGTACTTTTCTTCAGTGCAGAGTTGACATTCACTTTGGCTTTCCCTGCTCTGCAACAAATATGACTCACTGATAGATAATTAGTAATTATGCAGCTGTCTTTTCTGGAATCTGGAACAATGACAGTTTTGAGCAGCTTTTATTCTTACTATGAGAAGCAGGAGAAACCGTGACTAATTGGTGAAAGCAGAAGTTCCAACACATTAATGCACTGAATAAAACTGGAATGCTTAGAGCCATGGGCTCTAGGTAGGGTGAATGGGACTTTTTTACTCTTGATTCAGTTATATCCATTAACTGCAAGTGTAGTGATTATTACCAGAAGCCTTTAATTTCATTTTAATTAAATTGCTGTACCTTTCAGAATGGTAATTCTGGAGCCACTATCACTTCTGAAAAAGTAGTATCCTGACATACAGAAGCAAGGCCTCTTTTGCTTTTTTATGAGCATATGAAAAAAATAAAGTATGAACTTACCATAAGACTCTTCAAAATGAAAAAAAATTAAACCACCACTTGGTTAAAATTTTCTGGGATGTAGAGTGAACATTAAATCTTAAATTGCCCTTGCCTCATATGGTAGGAGTTTCTGCTACATCCTCTGTGTATGCCCCGTCGCTACTGCAGAAACAGTGATTCAGTCTACCACCAGGAGTGTCAGAAAGTAGTTGTGTTATTCTTGTTTTAACAAACCTCTGATTTACCACTTAAGTGAAAATGATTCAGTACTTAGCCAGTATTAACTTTTATGTATCATGTCAGCCTTAATCCAGATTCAAGACAGCATAATTTAGTTGAGTATTTTTATCCTTATCAAACTTTATCTCATCTTTTCCTTCATTCCTGATGAAATTATCCCAGCACTGGATGTCTAGGGATGCAAATAGTTACACTTGCTGTTTTAGGCACCTAACTTGGATAGAATTCAAGAATATAAAATTAGGAGGCTTCATTTCTTCTGTTATACAGTTTTCTCAGTATGATTCAGAATCATAAGGCAAATGCTTAAAATAAGCAGAGACTTCTCAAAAGCAGTCACGTTGTGGGGTGGGGAGAGAAAGACCTGTGGAAATGAAAGGAAATGGTTAAATTATGGGAGCAGGCTGAATATTGTTAATATTTGTTATTATGTTAGTATGTATTGAGACTGTATTGTGTCATGTGGCTCATGATCTGCCTGTATATAAAGCTTGCGGTTCAAACACAAATCAGGGAGGTTAACTCTGAGCCTAAGTGAGCAAATCTGTCATCTGGCACTTCTCAATTAAGGTACTCTTCTAGGACAGTGCTTATTCTACTTAAAGATTCAGATTCAGTTTGGAGAGCGACAGGAGCTAAAGAGGTGTTTGGAATATTGCTGACAGTGTGTGAAAGTTTGTAGAGTTTGTGGAAGACGAGGTTTTCTTTGCAATTTACAGGATAGAAGTCTTGCAAGTTAAGTTGTTTACATGGCATAAAGCACAGCAGTATGTCCCACAAATACAAGTTAATTACTCCCATGATTAGACTCCCATGAACAGATGCCCAGTCTGTTCAAATAGGCGTTAAAAAAATTTCTTGTACTTCAAGGAGGTAATTAATTCTGAACAAATTGCATAGGCTAGAACAAGAGGGACTTAATAGCTACTGTAAGTCCTCAGCAGAAAGAATGGAAACTTCCTGATCCACTTGCTGTGCTGTACAATTTCTTGCTTCGTGTTCCTTCAAGGACTTTTTATTTAATATGCTTATTTTTTAAGTTGTACTTAATAGTTAAGTATAATTCTCCAATTGTGTGAAGTTACTTATACTTTGAGAGAGACTAGTTGTTTTTTGGTTGCGTGTATCTTTCAAATCCATCTTACCTTTCCTGTTTCATAAAGACTCTTCCAGTTTGGGTCAGAGACCTGCGATTTGTTGCATAAAGCACACAGCACATATTTTCACAATCTTGTGCCTAGTAACTAGGGTAAGGATTCAAGTGTACTTCAGGCCGGAACAGCACAATCCCCCTGAAGCTGTTGAGCTTTCACTGAGTAACTGTGAATTAACAGCATATGCTATTCTGACTGTTAATGCAAGCTTCTCCAAGCCTGCAAGTGAAAGAGCTCTCTGCCAAATACAACAGTGGAGGACCCATAAACTGATTTCCCCCAGCATTCAGTTTCTTTGCTGACAGAGCACTTGTCTATAATCAGCTACTTAATGTGATCTAATGTAGGACTCATAATAATCACCTTTCTCCTCTGTATCATGTTGCCAGTGTGACAATCTAGTAGGCGGCTTCCATGTTTGGGTCTTGGGTTTAATCTCTCCTTGCTGAAGGGGCTTTTTAAAAGGAAGACCAGAGCTCTGGATTTAACTGTGCTTCACTAAGATCAAGTATGTTTGGAGTATTTTATGGTGGGTTAGTTTGCACTGAGCAAACTCTTAAAAAACTGTTGGCTCCTCTGTTTTCCTCCCTGACCCAGATGCTACCATTGGTTCCTCTGCTCTTGCCACCCGCTCAGCTGACTGTAGTTGTAGTGCTAGGCCTCTGGAGATGAAAAGATTGTATGCTTTTGGTTGTAAACACT
Source organism: Nyctibius grandis (assembly GCF_013368605.1). NCBI lineage: Eukaryota > Metazoa > Chordata > Aves > Nyctibiiformes > Nyctibiidae > Nyctibius > Nyctibius grandis. The sequence goes on along the minus strand of NC_090661.1, from coordinate 10,041,823 downwards.
TTATTAATGCCAGGCACTGTAATATTCTTAAAAAACAAAGTGGCCATTTCCCTGATACCTAAATTCAGACTCTTGTAAACAAAGGAAAGGCTTCTAATTCTTCCGTGACAAGTATCAGTCTAAATTATGCACTTGTAAGGTTACTTAGTGAGCGGAGTATGTCTCACTACTTTTTCAATCTATGTGTGTGGTTTTAAGCCACAACTAATCTTTCCTTGTCAGTGACACCTGTGGTTTTCCTCTGTTAAATATTTGATTTGGAAAGAAAAACATGCAAGGTAGCTTCTGCTCTTTGTGACTCTAATTTAAAACCAAGTTTATCCATTTTTAATAGGAATGTGCTGCACTTAGCCTAGTAAGTCACCTTCTGGATGAATTAGCTACTTCTGTGCTGGTTTCTGCATTCCATGTGGTTTCTGCATTTCAGAGCCAGTTGGTGCTTAGCACCTATATAGGAGTTCAGAGAGCATGAAATGTGACTTGAAATTCTACAGAACATTAGGTGGCTGAAGGTATTTTAGGGACTTACACTCCAATAGTATTCTGTGAAGGCTTTCCTTGTAGTGATCCTCTCTTGTCAGAGCGAGGCAGAAAACAGTTCCATTTTTGTAAATGTTCAGTGATCTCACTGTTATATCAGTCTCCACTGTTACTGTAGAGAAAGAGGAAATTACTGATATGAGTTAAACCACTGGTAGGAAATACTAGCTATGTCTGAATTAATGAGCTAAAATATTTTTAGTCAGACTTGATAGAAAAGTATTGGAAAGACTCAGAGCTACAGAATATAGAAGCAGTTGGTGCTTTTCTCTTTAAAGGTTGTGCTAATACCTATCAAATAACCTTGCTTCTAATCAGAACTTTACTGTAACTTTTGTAAGCAAAAAATGTGAAGACCAGAAAGCAAATGCAAAAAAAAAAAAAAGCAGCCAGTTCTTCTTGGCACTTCTTTCTTTCTTTCTTTGTTTTAGCATTAAATGCAATCTTGTCGCTGTAGTCATTCTGTTGGAAACTATGGGGTTTTGTGCTTCTTGTTTGGCTTTTGTTGAAATGTCAGGAGTTACTACCCTGGGTGCCAGCAGTGATCAGTGTAGCTGGCATAGAAGCTGAACGAGGAATCTGGAAACAGACGCTCCCTTCACTCATGCTAGCTTTACAGGTGCTTGGTGTGCAGGTTTAGTAATTAACCTTTTTGTGTCAGGCATCTTTTAGGGTAAGTTGGATATGTGGTGGCATGGTAAGATAGCTTGCCTGAAAGGACTGTCTCTTTGGGCACTTAAAAAAAAAACCCACAAAAACAAACAAACAAAAAACCCCCCAAAACACAAAAAACCCCACACAACAACAAAAACCAAAAAAGAAACCAACCCCAAAAACAACAAGAAAAAAATCCAGAAAAACCATGCTAAGTGGAAAGCCAATGTCACCTGCATACTTCGAGTAATACCCTTTCTAAATCCTGAGGCGTTGTCACCACATCAGAATGGGTTTTGCATTTTTTGTTAGAAAGCTACTAAAACATGACAAGTAAAGATGATGACTTGCATCTTGATGAATGATTATAATCTTTAAAGCATGAAATCTGCTTACAGGTTATCTTTGTCTTAGCTCCTCTTCCCACCTGTGAAACATTGGGTGGCTCCTATTTTAAGATCAGGTTCTTAGAGACCCAGGTGGGAGAGTTTAGAACAGGTAGTGTTTTGCAGCACTATTAACACATAGTGCTGCAAAAAGGCACAGGTGCTGCACGTTTACTGCTTGGGGCTTTGAAACAGGAGAACAACAAGCTCACGCGGGCCTCAAGTGATGGTGAAAGAATGGGCTGCCACCAATTTAAACTTGAGAGCAGCGGCTGTTAGTCTTCCTGCCCAGTTTGCCTCCTGTTCCTTTCCTGGGATCTTCAGAGTTGGTTGCTGCATCTTCTTGATCACTCTTCTGGAAGCTTTTGCTTGCTCTCTTCATCAGCAGCAGTTTCACTGGATTCCTTAGGAAGTTGGTCAGGAGATGGACACAGGCTTCAGGTTAAGAGAGAAGCACAAATGAGCAGTTTCCATAAGGAGAGAACAAAGAGGCTCAGAGGTTCCTCTGAATAGCGGCTTGTTTGAACTGACCCACAGTGAACTTGCTGCTCTACTTGTTCATCTTTTCTGCATCATCCATGTGCCCCTCTATGCTGACTTCTAAATGCTTGCTTCCAGAGGGACTCCTTGCTTCCTCCGCTTCACTGCATTTAATTAAAGCATTTGTCCTCAACTGCAAGTTTTTTGCAGCTGTGGTTCTTTTGATCTCGGGCAGCAATTTTTCTTTTATGTCTTGAAGCATATATAGTGTGTTAGCAGGTGTTCAATGTTTCACCTGGGTTTTGTAGAACTTCTTGAATGTCCTCCTAAATACAGTGCAAATGGCTTCCTTTGTGTTATGCTTTATGTCTTCTCAGTACCTCAGTATCCTTAGCCTGGGTAGCTTGGGGGGCTAGTGCAGATTCCTAGACATAGCTCACCAGGAAAGCACTGATGTGATTTCATGTGCACACAGTCAGCACTCTAACTTGTAAGGTAAAAAAGTAATTTTTTTAATGTAATGTGTGAAGTGAAAGAAACTACTGGTGTTTTTACCTTTTTTTTTCCTTCCAGCTATCTGTAGTACTATGCTGTCTGTTAATTGTTGGATTTTATAGGACTTCTCAAACTATATATACAATGCACATGGCTTCTGTGGTCCAGCCTTCTGGTTTATTGCTTGTTTTGTGTTCCCTGGAACTAGTGTTTGTTGACAGAATTCTATTTAGAGCAGGTATATCCACAGCAGATTTGAGTCCTCATGTTTCTTTGAAGTATTACTCAGCGTTAATCACATTGTGAACATACATAGTAATTTGCAAGCATTGTGTAATAATTTGAAAAATTTCTGAAATGTTTAATGTGTCTCATAATCTCCATAAGCATGTACATATGTATAAAGAGCAATATATATTGCCAGTTTTTCCTCTTTGGTTTTTGTTCATGACTTCTGATTTGCTGTTCTATTTGTGGCTCCTGTTGGAACTAGGGAGGAAACACTTAACCATTACTATTTTCAAAGTATAACTACGTTACAAGAAGGCTAAATATAGAATGCCTGTACTGACTTGTGTCATCTGTTGGGTGCTTGGCTTGTGTCAAAACTGCACTAGTCCACTGCCGCCTTAAGTCCTTTTGCTGTGTTAATGCCATTGTCTTCATGCTGGCTGTATGAAAGAACACAGTTTGGTCTGAGGAGAAGACATGAAGCTAGTATGGATATGGTGTTATTTGAAATTCTTTGGGGCTGCTGACTGATGCTATGCTATAGAATTAAATACTCTTGTGTCCACTGGTGAGCTTCTAAAGGAGGCTTTTGAAGGATACACCAGTGACAGATGCTAAAATGTTGATAGATTTAACAAGCTTATGATTTATCAGGGGCACAAGAACTGAAGTGGGGAAGCATGGGTTGTCACCAGTATCTCAACATGGATGTGGAAGACGGGAAGAAACATTTCATCCTTATTGCAGAAATTACTTCTTGAGACTTGTCTAAAGCCTTCTGCCTTGCTGCCTTTTGAAAGCAAGAAGTATGTGTACATAAACAAAATGGAAAAGTGGTAAAAAAAGTGTCAAATTTTATACAACTGGATTAAATAAAACTTGCATAGCTTGTGGTAGTATTTGCAATTGTCTGAAAGAGAAGTGGAAAATGAGAGTTAAAATGGAAGGTGGATGATGAATCACTGCTCTTAAATTATTTCTACTGTTGTCCTTTTCTTTAGGGTGGAAAATACAACGGCGTTAGAGATTGTGTTATGAAAGTAAACACTCTTACTAAGATTGCAAACACTGATTTTTGCTCCTGCAGGAATTGGTTATAGTTTATTAATAAAATTGCTGTAGGATGATGTCTCTCAGGCTGTTGAATTCTGTTCTGCCAAAATGAAGTATCTGAGGAAATGAAAAGGTACAAAGGCTGTAATTGAACTGTTGATTGTATTGCAGGTTTTGAACAACAGACTCCTGGCCACTGGTTGGGATGTCTTGGAGCTAAAGTAATTTGAATACATGTGATGTTAATTGGTAACCTCTGCTTAGATTTAACTGCAGTTATTACTTTGAACTGTGTGCATTAGTAAGCTTACTAGAAAAGCAATATTCAGTGTTCTGAAGCAGTGACAGTTACTCTCTGTGTACTCTGTGTAACGTTATTGTAGCAGATTTTCTGACACTCCTTTCACCTCTTTTTTTCTTTAGAAAAGAATGACTGAAGATTAGTTGTTTGTTGGAAACTAAGAAACTCAGAGCCCAGATCTCTCTTACTTGGTAATTAACTTATTTAGGAAAGAGGCTTGACTCGGGAGACTGTAAGTGGTGCATGTCTACCAATATAGCATTTTAAAAAAGTACCGAAGTAAATAATCTATACAGTCAATACTCTTCAAATCAATTGAAGTTTAATGCTGTACAGACAATACCTGCTATATTGTGATATGTAGGCAGACGGTTCTAATTGTAATAGAATTAAACTTATTTTCCATGTCATTATTGACTAGAAGATTAAAATCCTAGCCTCAGTTATTTTCAAATAAAAATAATCCTCTCTAAATTACAATTTGCATATTTTTTGTGTAAACTCTACAGGCATATATGTGTGTGTACACACATATATATGTATGGCTTATAAATGAATGGCTTTTCAATTTCAATCTTTGTAGCAAAAGCTGAAATGCTTGCAGTGCAAGGTGTGCGAGAGGATTTTCACCACTTTACAGAACTAAAAGGTTTATCATCTCCATTTCATCATTATAGGTATATTAAATGCAGTATGCAGTTTGGAGCCTTACAGTTCTATTTTTGTTAAGTTAGTTACTGCACATAGAGAAGCTGGTGCATGTGTTGTTGATAAGTTCTGCTCCAGAACAGCTGAGTTTTGAATAGAAAGGATTCATAAAGAGACTGAAAAATTAAAAACTGTCATAAGAATTATTTTTGTGACTGTATTAAGATTTGTAGGCTCTAGTTTTATTGGTGGGTTTGAAAGCTTCACGACTGGTAAATGAACTTGCAGAGAGATGGTATCGGAGTCTTAAAAACACTCCATACGTGCTTGAGCAGGTAGCAATAAATGGAAGGGTGAGAGAAGAGGAGCGAGTTCAGTTGCATTCCATGAAGGGCACTTTCTTCCTGCCAGTTGATGAAAGTAATCTGGGAGCTTGTAACTGCATACACTGGGGGGGAAAAAAAATCATGTTAAGTTTACTTTTTCTCCGGCTCTGTAGGAGCTGTATTCTAGAGTTAATTTTTAGAGCAAACTTGAATGCACAGCTAAGCAGTGGTTGAGTGAAAGTGTTGATACACCATTAATAACGATATTGCAGATGCTGTTGCTTCAGTGAGTTTATGGACTGGCAATTCATTTGAACAGAGAGTGCAAGCCAAAAGATGAGGCTTTAAAACAGGGATCATACAATGGACTATTGTTGCATGTAGACTGTTAGGTAAGCATTGATAAATAAATGAGTGCATGTTGATGGCAATTATTGTGTGCTCTGTTTTGAAAACTTAATTGTGCCTTCTGACAAATACAGCGTTACTGTTGCAGGAGCTGCTGTTAGCCTGTTGTCTAACTTCACTTGTGTAATATAATTGCGGTTAGATGCCTTGAGACAGATACCTAATCTTTTGTTTCGCACACCTATTTATCTTTCTTGTTACTCCATAATACTGCACACTGTCACTGTTGGCGCTGCTCGGAATGCTCTGCCTGCACGGATAGGAAATAAAGGAAATTCTGATGACCAGCTCCAGGTTGCTCGCATTCCTGCAGCATCGCTCAGAGCCCCTGTTGTCTGCAGCCTGAACCCCTTCAGGGTGGAACTTGGCAAACAGGCCAGGTCTCATTTTGCTGCCTTGATCTCAACTGCAGGTTTGCAAACTGAAAGAGTGAAGTGAGTCTTCTGCGGGGTTTGAAACAGATATCGCATCAAAGATACTTTGCATGGCAAAACCAACTCTTCCCAAGGATTCTTGCATGTGCATGCACGCGCGTGCGCATACACACACTTTTTGTTGGAGAAGAGGATCGTGCTGATGAAAAGGAATTTTCCTGAGAGGAAAAAATGACTAAACAGGCAAACAACCCAACTCAGATGCTGTTTGACATTGGCCAATTAAAACTACACTGCAGCAGATGATTTGATACCCAGCAAAGTTTAATTCTAAAAGCAGTGGTTTTTTACTTCCAAGAATTGTAAGCTCTCTTATAGTAGAGAGCTTTACACTAGCGAAGAATGCAATGCTTGCTGGGAAGTTTGGGTGCCAATAGGAATCTAGCTATGGCAAAATGGAGCTTCCTCTGAGCTCAGTTGTTCTGCCAAGAAGTCGAGTTCCACTGAGGCTAATAAACTTAAGGAGTTTCAGATAGTGAAGTTTCTGGGTGTCTGAATGGTGTAAAATACGCAACAGAGCAGTGGCACTACAGAGGTTCTGAATTGATTTTGTTTTTTTCTTCTGTTTTTAAGTTAATTTAGCCATTCTGCTATTCTGACTTTTGCAGTGGCCACTCATGCAATGTTAACTGAGATATGAAATTCTGGTTTGGTTTATTGTATCACTTAATAATAGACTCTTGTACAGCAAACTAGGTATTTCAGAGTGAGGAATGAATGAGGGTAACTAAAAAAAAAAGATAATTTTAAGAAGTTTTAAGCCAAAGTGTGCCCAAATTTTGTTGCAAGGTTTTTCCACATTTATGAAGTCTAGACAGTTGCTTTGGTGTGTCAACTTAATCTAGGAAGTAGGAGAAACTTGGCTAAACACAGCTCACAAGTGATAAAGGCTGTGAAAGCACAGGAAATCTGAATGTGACCAGAAGCTTATTGTGCTCTGTGTGTTGAATCCAGGTCCACAGGATAGGCTTTATGGTAGTGCAGTGTTAAACTCTAATTTTTCAGGTGTTTGAACATGACTCACCCTCAACACACCTACTAAGTAACCAATAGTTTCTTGCATGATTCTTTCCTGCCTGTAACAATGAAATATTGGAGACTACTTGAATTATTAACTCTTAGTAGTCCTAAATCTGGCATCCTAACTGCAAGGTGAGAGAGGGTCTGAAGCTGCAGAAACCTTTTGGTTTGCTTTTTTGCTATCTGGGAACAGTTCTGGATTCCAAAGACTATACTAGGCCCATGAAGGACCTCTAACATTACAGGTAGAAATACAGTGCAGAGAGAAAATGGCTCTGTTCATCTTGGTGGAGAAAAGCAGTGTAGAAAAGCATGTGAAAGATGCAGAAGCTGCCAAACTGAAGGAGTTGCCTGTTTGTAAGGTCTTCTTGAATGTCAGTGACAGTGTTTCCATTGCCTGGCTTGTGATGTTAGTCCACAGCCCTGTTATGTGTCCTGTCTCAGCACCACACATGACTTCAGCCTCCAGAAGCTTTTTTTTTTTTTTTTGTTGTTGTTGCTGTTCCCATAGGTTACTCTGCAGGTTAAGATGTGCCTCGCTGAAGTTTGCTGTACTTGGTTTGCAGACTTATCTATCCTACCCCATTTCCTTTCATCCGCCTGTCCATACACACATGTACTATTCAAGCTTTGTATGTTGAGGCTTTTTTTTTTTTTTGCATTAAAAGACATCAAAAACTACAATTTACCCCTGATCTCTGCTCTAGAGAAGGTAGAGAGTTCCTAAACCATGAATTAGTGATGCAACCCCATGCATATTGCATTAGGGCAAGGAACAGTGCAGCAAGTGATGTGTAGTAATTCAATATAAACTAGCACAGAGTGGCACAAAACTACAGTATTCTGCAGTATTTCTGAGCTGCAGTGTCCAGAGGGCTTGACATGGCACTTTCCTACATAAAAAGGGTTGCATTGTGCACAAAGTTGTGATAGAAACACTGCTATTCAGTGTATTTCAGTTGTTTATCTGTAGGGAGTTAGTATTTGCTGTCTCATTTTTGTTTTGTTTGTTGTGTGTTTTTCTTTTTTTTTTTTTTTTTTAAACTGGCTGGAGTTGTTGCATGATCAGCACAGTGCTGCTCACAAATATGCAGCCTGACCCCCATGGCAATGCAGACTTAAGTCAAGCATGTACAGAATTTGTATGTGGTTTAGTTCTATCTCCCATTCACATCAACTTAAAAATACAGCTTGTTTGTTTTAATTTAACACTGTCTGTATTGGTTGAATTCATTTGTCTTTTTGAGCCACAAATAAACGTACTGACCAGTCTCCTAGTGCCACGTACCACTATGTTAGAAATAACTGCGTCTTGAAGAAAGAGAGCTGATGTTAAAACTCGCCTGCTTGGCTTCGGTGGACTGTATTGCAGTTGTTCTGAGTGGAAGGAATTGAGCAGCTTCAACTAATGCTGAGTGTGCAGAATATCGTGCATCTGCTGCGGGAAGGCAAATGTAGTGTTGTATGACGTTCATTAAAGGCCTCCAATTTTTTACTGTATTGCTGCAAGAGAATTAACCAGTGGCATAGTTCAGTTTTCTACCTACTGAAGTTTCACATTGGCCCTGGAACTCCTCCTAATTAATTTTTTTAAGCTATTAAGACTTCCGTGATCATTTTGTTGCAATGTGCTGCTTGGAGCTTGCTCTGGACTGTTATTGCAGAGGTGATAGTAGTAACCTAAACCCTCAAACTCTGGCAACTTTGCCAAATCTTCCCGAGGCAGTTGAAATTTATCCCTTCCAAAGCAGACGTGTGACAGAAGGGCTGTACATCTGTATCTCTTCTTCACAGTATGCGTGATCATGTTACTTATGTACAATAATGTTGGGGTTTTTAGTAGCTCCATTATTTAGCTGTTTTGCTTTGGCTCTTTTGGCCTCTTCGCCACAATTACTTTTGCAAAGACTTAAGTTATGTTTGCACTTTCAAAGTGCAGAATATTTTTGTAAGGCAACTTCTCATTTCCTACTCAGTATTTAGAGCTTCCCTTCTTTCATCCTACTGTGTGGTATTTACTGTAGCACAATGTGTGTTGCATCTTTCCCTAAAGGAGAGAATGAATAGTTTCATTGTTGGCTGGTAATAGCTAAGCAGCGAGTCCCCTGTGGCAGCAGATATTGCAGGTGGTTGCATTGATACAAGCTGCTTGCTAAGCCTTCACTGCTTGGAAGCAGGAGGCTAGTTATGGAAGTGAGAAAATAGGCATATTAATTCAACTTGAGAATTCTAACCTAGCTAATGATTTTGTATCAGTGCATATACCTGTACTAGGATGAATCCTACTTAGGTTTGCTGTGGGGCAGAAAGGGTTTGCAGATTACTGTCCTTGTACACTCAACACTGAGAATGTGATACAACCCTGGAAAAGCCATACAAAAGTCATGCAGCAAGATCTGTGCTGACTGTATGTCACCATTACTCGTAATGTTCCTTATTCTGATAACATTTCAGATTTCTTGGTTTTCCCTTAAGCTTTCTCTGCAATCATAAAAACAGTTTAAAATTTGTTTCTGCAAAGTCTGTTAAGAGGGTTATGAACTAGACTTTCTGATATGACTTTAGATATCTCACTGGATTTGAATAAGGCTTGTCTTGCAGTACAGAGGGGAAACAACTACATTTCTACAGCTACTTCCGTGGCTGCATGTTTACTATACCAGGCAATATCAAACTGTCAGGTGTAGATCAGCTACCTCCATGACAGAAATGGTGTTGCTCTGCCATCTTATGGCAGAGCTGAAAACAGAACGCACCACTTCCTACTTCAGTTGCAATGAAGATTACTGTATGCATGTTAATGTGGGGCAGCTGGAAGAATGAATATGAATGCAGTTGATTCTGCTATTGGCTGTTATTTTAGTTATAAATAAAGGAAATATCCCATCATTGTTCAGTAATCCTGTTTGGCTTAGCTTTCCCTGTCTCTCTGAAATTGCTTTCTCTTTGGGCTTGGCCTTTGTGCTTTCTGCACTCTTACATTACTCTGGTAGGATAATATAGTAGACAGAACACTAAGTTCTGGTTTTAACTTGGTTGCAAACTTATTCTCTGGCTCTCTTTTTCTCTGTGTCTCCTTTTCCATATTTAAAGGTGGGGACCATGAATCTTGCAATTTTTCACAAAGAAACCCAAAACCTACTACCCAGATTTCAGCCTGGAAAGTACCCCCAAAGATTTTCAAATCCACCTTTCTGCAGTTCTGGCACAATATAAATAGCTCTCTGAGCAAGCGACTTTGTCACTGCTCTCCTCTTTTCTGGCTTGACCTCTCAGTCTAAACCAGTAGTTGAGGGCTGTGAACCTGCTCTCTGGTTCTCCCTCTGCTGACTGCATTTTCCCCTGGATCCTGAAAATAAGTTACCTAGCCATGGAGACCAACCCTGGCCAAGAGCAAACAGACCATGGTTCTGTGCCAGTTTTCTGCAAGAGTGGAAGCTGGTCTCTGTTGACTGATCAAGAAGCAAATACATGGATTATTTTTGGACTTCCTTCTCCTGGACTTTTAAGCTAGTTTGACAAATCATTCATCTCTGATTGCCTACCATTTGGACTCAGTTCTGTCTCCTTGTAAGGCAGAGGTGCCCTCTGTGAAATAGGCTGTGCAATGATACCAGGAGTTCTGGACTTCCAGTGCTGAACTTAGTAGGCACCTGGAGTGCTGTGCTTTTATGTCCTGTTCTTGATGTGATGTACAGACACTGCACTGGCAGCATAGCCATGCTAATGTAATACATTATCTTCAGTATGTTTCTGAAAAAGCGTGCAAGGATTCATCTCACCATTGTTTGCCTGAGATGGCATATTTATGTATTTTGAGCGTATTCTTTAAGCACTGTAATACTGTAAATGTTTTTCCCACGTTGAAATCAGACACTGAAATGTATTCACTGTGCTCTCCAAAAATGAAGTAATTTGTTATATTTATTTTGGACCATGTGTCATGCATCAATTTAATAAGAGAGGTGCAGTTGATTCAATGTAATTATTATGAATGTCTTCTACGTAGCAGACAAATTCTCCTTTTATACCTTGCTCTGCTATGATGCTTTGAACCTTGTTGGAAGATAGTATATTAGAGCTTGCTGGCAAATGTGTATCTGTCCCTAAAGTTGAGGAGGGGAGACAGGCTGGGACTGTAGTCTCACTCATACTTGTTTCACACCAATGACAGGGAAGAGGTTGTATGGCCCCTTCTCCTACCTGAGGTTACTGTTGCATGTCACTTATCAGTATATGCCTCATGTATAGTGTCAGGTATAAAAAAATAATGCAGTTGTCAAAAGGCTATACGAGAAGTGGTTCTTTATGTCCAGGAGTTGTTTCTGTTTCATGATAAAATGCTGAAGCCATTGTAGAAATACTTAATCAGAATGGACGTTCAGATGCTGAAAACCTAGCATGCCCAGTAACAATTTCCTAGTGTCAGGCCCAAAGATGAGAAAAGCAGTAAGCAAAGCACGAGCTGATACTCGTGTAGGTGAGCTGGAGATTTATTCCTACGAGATGGTCAATATAAATATATCAGTATGATTCCTGTCAAGAGGATGGTGAAGGGGACAAATGATAAATTTTAGTAGGTGTATATATTTTTTTTAAGTGGCTTAAATAGTTACACTGGAAAGCATTCTGTTCTTTGTCATTGGTCAGGCTGAGAGAAGAAATTACATTCTTGGGAAAAAAAAATTCTCTCTCTTAATCTACAAAGCCTGCTGGATGAACATTTGTTCAGCCGAATCATGCCAGATTGCACTAGCATCATTTCAGCTGTCCTTGTCCAAGTGTGGTATGATATAAAAATGTTCTTGTTGGTTGGCGTACTTGTCTTGCAGCAGTTAGCTGTATGAGGCATCCTTAGGGCTCTTCTCTGTGCACGCAGTGCTGACAGTGGAGGGAGATTGAGGAGGGATGGATAGACTCTGTTGTCTGTGCACAAAGCAGAGCAGAACAGCTGGGACAGCTGGCAGCAATGGAGGGCCTATTTCTCCAGTGCCTTACATCTCACATCGTCGAGGTGCCTGCTGAGTGAGGAGAGCCAGGAGCTCACACCCTTTGTGCTCGTAGTAACTTCTCTGTGGTACAATGGCTCGTGAGCTCAGGTTTGTTGCATTTCAGGCTTTATTCTTCTGTATGCGAGAGAGTGCTAAAGATAGGGTCTAGATACCCACAGAACAAAACCAGTAATTGCTAGTATGTTAGCATAAAATAGTACAGTTACATGAAATTAATGCTTTAGTGTTCCTCTATTTTTTATTTATGTTTACACTGCGGAGCTGTCGTTGTGCTAAAGACTGTGCATTTCATTAGCAACAAAACATTCCTGAGGAGATGCTATATGTTTGGGAGCTAAGCCACCAGCGTACTTCTGGCTGTCATTGATTTGCTTAATCTGTATGCCAGATTTTCCTTAGATGAAAAGCATTAGTATCGATCTTTCCTTACAAAGCATTTTGAGATATTCACACCAAATACTTGAGCTAAGCACAGTTTTGTTCCCTTTCTCTTCCTTCATTTGTCCTTTCCCAATTAATCAGTTATGCCGTAGATGTAAGGCTGGACTCTATCCAGGGGAAGCTTTGGTCTGTATCTTAACACGTTATGCTTTTCACAGCCTGCAGTATTTTTGCATTTGTTGGTGTTGTTCATCTTGTTTGGTTTTGGTCTTTTTTAGTTTGCAAGGTAAAATCTCTGTCCATGAGAAGACTTAGGTACAAAAGGAATATGTATGTCATAGCATTACTCATCGCAGATCCAAGTAACTGAGCCTGTATCTACAGTTCTCATATATTGGTGAGCTCTGAAAGCAGGAAAAATGGAGCTGTTGTGAAAAGTGGGAAAAGGCCAGCAGGTGTTGTTTCTTTTAGTTCTTGGTTACCAGTTACTTTTGGCTAATATAGCAACTATTGCGCTTTGCTTTGCGTAATGAAAAAGAGCTTAGTGCATTTTCCTCTAAAGTTGTGCTCCTTTTTTTGCACAGGAGACTCAAATAGATCTTGATGCGTATCCAAAAGCCTGAATTAAAGACCAAATATTCTGGGAAACAGTGTCTTGGGGGGTTTCTGTGGGTTCTTATTCCACCCAGTACTCTCTTGAACATTCTTGCTATTGTATACTTTGTTCTGTGCCCTGACAGGTCAACTGAAGAATTTAGGAGGATGTAGCAAGTTGAAGTAAAAACATTATCGAAAGCCAACCTTTCTTGTTTTACTGCTCCCTCTGAGTCCTTACTTTAGTTAATTAGAAGCAATAAAACATAACTAAATGTCTCTCTGTGGGGCAAGAACACTGGCCCTTTCAGTTATGCGGAGGGCTGTAATGGGAACACAGTGGTAGCAGGGAGGGGAAATGTTAAAAGCACAAAGTCTCAGAAAGTAGTCTGCATACAAGGGAATCTAATATAATAGGCTGACTAATACTTGGGAGGATGTGGAGTGGACGTAAATTGTGCCGGGGTGATAGCAACTTTCCTATTTGAACTACAGAGTTACTAGGTGACTGCATCTTTTAACTTCTGCTATGCTGCTAAAAGTCTATAAAGATACTTTACTCTTTCAGGGATCTTCACACCATAAGAAAAGGGACTTCATAATCCCCAGAGTGTGATAGTTGATACTTAAATATTGCAGAACATTCAGCTGAGACACGTTTACTAACCAGAACCAGGCAGGAGGTCGTAACAAAGCTTGGAACCGAACTGAAAACTCGGGGTCTGTTTTTAGGACAATACTGTGTCTAAAACCCAGTCTGGCCGAAGTTTCATGATTGCTTTAGATATTTTAAATTGTAAGTGGGGGCTGCAATCAAAAGGAACGGACTGATCTGTTTAGTGCATGCATTCATTCCTCCTCCTTCGCATTGGCACTAGCATTCAATTTTTGAGTAACAGCTTTGATCAAGAAACCAATCCAGCTATAAAAGCAAGTCCAGCTACATAAAAAAGAAGAGCATTCAGCTCTCCACACAGCCTGACCAGAGCTGAGGCTAGCACAAGGGGAATGGCTGCAATAGGCGCTTTCATGGAAGATGGGGCACAACTGCCTTCTTGGTAGCAGCCTAAACTTGCCTTGGTTTAAAGCTACTGTGAACCTACAAGCACTGTGGGAACATACATCAGTTTTTTTGATCACTTGTGAAGCACTTGTCTTCTGTGTTTTGAACAGTTACTGTTTGTCCTTGGTATAGTAGCAATCAATCGTCAGCACTGTTTTTATTAATAGATGGAAATCAAACAGGTTCAAAATCATAATGACTTAAAACTTTTGTCTCTGACCTTTTTATAAATATTTATTAGCTTAATTTTCAGGCAAACATTTTGCTTCCCAAAAAATGTCCCAGCAACTGAAAAATCATGGATATGAATCTTTCTGGAAAATGAATTGATAGCATTGTGAGCATTATTACTGCAAAATTTTAGTTTGCAGATCTTTTTTGCAGTGTTTACCCAAACCTAGCTATAATCCTAAACTATAAAACTAGCTTAAGCAGGATTCATGTGGGAATGTTGAGGTGAAATTCTGTGGTTTGTCTTTTGCAGGAGGTCAAGCAAATTTATCAATGATCTCTGCTGGTCTAAAAAAGTACACGAATCCCGATCACATGAATCCTAACTGAAGGCATAACATGGCAGAATGGCATGGTTCTGCTCTGAAATGAGACTGTATTTGTAGAGAGGGAGAGGAAGAAACATGTTTGTGAGTTGAAGAGTTATTTCATGTTTTAATTCTAGGAACTGAGAATTTCAAGGATGTAATTCCCTCAGCTTTTCAATACATTGATCTTTGAAGTAACATGAAGGGTTTGGCTGAAAACAGTGAATGAAAGGTTAACTTCTCTCAATATGTGGGGGGTGGTGGTGGGTTTTTAAGCATATTAAAATCGAAGTGAGTTTTGTGCTGGTGCTATTCAGGGTCTTTTATATGCCTCTTAATGTCTTCATTTTGGGGAAATGGTAGGCAATAATGGGCATATCTTGAGAATTCAACTTGATTTTCTTGTTACATCAAACTTGGGCATAATTTGAATCAAGTAATTGGAATTACAATACGCTAAAACTGGTGAAAAAAAGTTTGTTGGAAAACCAAAATTCATGCATAACCATCAAAACATAAATACATTTAATCCGTATTAAAACTAAATCTGTTTTCAGTTAAGAACTACTGGATTCGTAAGTGTAATACATGAATGATAAGATTTATGAAGTTTAATATTTCAAGACATTATATTTTGTTTAAAATATGAAACTGTTAATTTTATTGAGCTAATAGGTTTTCCGGACCTTGCAAACTGTTTCAATGTCATCAGGGACCCTTGAAAACACAGCTCATTGTGCTTAAAAAAACAAAACAAAACAAACAAAAAAAACCCCAAAAAACAAACCCACAACCAAACCCAAAAAAAAACAGTCCCATTTAAATGTGTCTTTTCTACTGATCTTCTAACAGGTTAATTACTAACCAGCATTTGCTGCTTGTTTTACCCTCCCCACCTTCTGTCCTTCACTCCTCGTTCCCTCTTCTCTTAAACTTCACATTGTCACTAGGTGAATAAATTTTCCACCTTTCTTCCTTCTCGGACAGGAGGAGCAACATGAAGCAAGTTTTCTAGCGAGAACAGAAAGTGGGTTTTTATGTCTTGCAGTCTGGCCATCTCAGTGGTCCACTCACCTTCACTGAAAAGCAGCCTGCCTTCCCTTCCACCAGCCCTTGACCCCCTTTAAAAACTCCTCAAACCCAGAAGAATAGAGCAACCATCCTGGAAGGTTCTGATGTTTATTATTGTCTGTATTCTTTGCTTTCTCTTGGTCTTAAACTTATTTTTATGTGTGCGTGTTTATTTTTTTAATAACCTCATAGGAAGGAGCAGATATATACATTTCTGCAGCATCAAGCATACTTTGATTTACAACCATTTTATTCTCCAAGTGCACAGCAAATGGAGGGACAGGCCAGACTGACGAGTATCAATTAGCATCATTATTTTGGGGCTAGGGACTGGCTCTACCTGCTAAAACATGGATCAGGCCTTTTTGGACAGTTAGTGATTTAATGGTTTTGTTTTTCTTACTACAAAGGTGCAGGACACTAACAGGATACAAAGCCAGCTCTGCACTGAGATTCAGAGCACATGCGTGGATGGAGATCAAGTTGTAGGACGTGACCTTTGCCTGCCTTTGAGGAATGATGCTGGCTGCGCTGCCTGCCAAAGCTGCGAGTTTTGGGAGCAATAGCAGCTATCCAGTGAGGGAAGCAGGGAAAGTCATTAGTGCCTCTGGCTGCACAGAAGATAAAGATAACGGCTTTAGGAGAAAGATAAATAGGTAGCAAAAGAGGAGAACAAAGTATAGCAGGAGAAGAAAGCTGCACTTCTGTTTTGCCATCCCAGATAAGGAGCAGGTTGTACAGAACGTGCCCCTCTGTGCTTTTTCTTTCTGACCTCTTTGGCTGCTGCACAGTAAGTGTTGCCTCTCTCATAAATTTGAAATGAGCTGATTTTTTTCTGCATTTGCCAGTGGGCCGGGTGTGTCTGTTTCTCATCAGTAATGTGACAGATGTAGTTTGCACAGCATCACTTGTAACTGCAGAGATTGTTTATTCTTGTTTTTATATCATCCTGTTGGATGGCATCATTCCAAAGGATGTCAGTGTGGTGGCTGATCAGAGAGCTCTACCGTACGTGGAACTGATTTTGGGAGTTTGGAGCTTTTGTTTTGTCTCTGCAAAATACAGATTAATCAATGAAGGAGTCTTCAAAGTTTTTGATTAGAGCTGGAATGATATTGGTGATGCAGGTTTCAGAAGTTGCAGAATTAGGGATTTCCACAGGACCGGTAGGAAAACTGCAGTCTTAAGAAGTTCTGTAGTTTTATAACAGCAAAAACAACTGCAACTCAGACTTTCTAGGACAGGGTTTGTATTCAGTTGTTTGTTACAAAATTGCATATTCAGGGTAAAAGCTGTTTTTTTAATCCTCTGACTGGCAAAGGAAAAGAACAACAAAAACCTAGACTTGAATAAATATATAAATGATTGTTGGGATGTTGACTGGTGGTGGATTGGGGGGGTATTGTGAAATCCTTGGCCAAAGAATAGAACATACTCAATGGACTGGGGCTAATGAATCAAGTGTAAGATTGTTTTCTTTGGGAGCCTGAGCAGAATTAAAAGCCATGAGTCTTGTCCATTGTGATGGTAACTACAAAAAGAGAAGCTGTTTAATTACTGTTGCAACTTATTTTAAAATAATAATATCTATTTTGCATTTACCTGTTGGCATCTTGAAAAATGTAATTTTGGTAAGTTAGGACTATGAAGGTGTTCAAGACTGAAATTTTTATTAACAAGCGTGTATTGTTTACCCCATGTTTCTGTCTTCAAAGTTTGATACATTTCCCAGGTGAAAATTATGGGGTTTGTGGGAATATTGAAGGTGGAAATACTGAATTATTTTTTACAAAGAAAGGGGAAGCTGAGGATCTCAACCACTTAAAAAAACACAAACAAACTTTTTCCCTGTCTTGTGTAAATATTTCTTTGTTCCCAGGTATAAATATCTGTTGCCCTTCCTGGTACAAATGAGACTCGTGGCTTCTGTCATCCAGAGTAAATCTATTGCTTCTCTTGATGATGTAAGATGTTAGCATCTTACTTGGTGCTTATATATTTCATATCAATTTAAGATAGGTCAGATAGTATTTTAATTGTATTTACCACTTTATTCAGTCATTTCCAAGTCAGGCAATACTTGCTAAAACCGATTGAGATGAAAGTTTTAAGTGGCGAATTTGCAGGGTAATTTAACTTAATGCTTTCTGTTTTGTGAAATCTTTTAGTTTAGCTGCTGTTGTGTTCCTTATGTAGGATTTGAATAGCCTTCTAAGAGACTTGCACTTAAATTGCTATTAAAAGTGGAGCTTAGCCATCAAAGTGACTCGCAACTGGTGCTGCTGATTGCAGCAATACTGAAATATTTTTATAAAGCTGAGCCCTGTCCTCCTTAGTTGCCTTTCAAAAATGGAATGTAAACACTGCTCTTTGGAAAAAATGACACTGATGCAGAGAGCTGTCTTTGTCTTGTACTACAGTGAGCATGGTGCCAACAAAATGATGAACTTTTGGTATGTTGCTCAGGTCTGTAAAATTGGCTAAATATAAAGTGTGCAGGAAATATAAAGTATTACCTTTTCAAAAGCTGTAGATATTGTAGGGGCAAATAGCAACTGACACTTCTGTTCATGTGTGTTCTACTTCGATGTGTAGATCAGCCTGGGTAAGTGTTGCTAGCAAAGCAAGCAATGGTAACTTTATTTTGTCATTTTGGCTGAAAAAAATAGCTTTAGGGAGGATTTTAGGTAGTATTTTACAGCAAAGACTTCAGTAACGGCGTATAAAAGAATCATGGTCCGTTAAATTTGGAAAACTTCTTTGTGCAGGTAAGTGCTTTATGGCTGGATTAATGAGTAACTTCTGCTTCAATTAGTTGCTGTTCTCCTGCAGTGTAGTATTTGGGTTTCTTTTTCCTTATAAAAACTCCTCTTCTTTTCACTCAGTCATTTAGCACCCCAAGATGCGCATTGCCCCCAATAAGCTGCAGTTACTTCTGACGGGTCTGGTTTGTATTACAGAGTTTCATGCTGTACCATCCGCTCTTCAGAAAGGTAGGATGAAAACTTCACGTCTAGCTTTTACAGTTTTCTGAGTACTAACAGTTTTGTTCTTAGGCAGTGAGAAGCGTGGGAGTCAGTGCTGAAATAAAGAAGCTGCACTAGTTTCACCCCTTAAGTCTTTATCTCTGAGAGCTCGCAGACGTAGACACAAGGTAGCATTAGAATAATTGGTCTAGTTTTCATTCTTCACTTTTGTTCCAATCCAAGTCTGTAACTGAAAGTGATCTTTTAATAAGTAATTCTTACGAAACTTTTGTCCGATTCCTTGATGATTCAGAATTAATAACATTAAATAACTCTCAAGATTTGCAGCGAGTTAATGAGGGTGATGGTTTAGCATGTACCCATGGGCTGCAAAGAAAATACAGTGAGTTCTCTCTTCCATTGTCTTACATCTTAAAATCCAGAGTATTCATTTTTTGGAACAAATAATGACTGCAATTGTTCCTATTTCCTTCATGAAAATTTACCGATTTATAGCAAACTGGAATGGAAATCACATCTTGGCTGTTAGCGTAACCATTTTGCTTCTGTTTTAAATTTGCAGTGGTAAAAAAAGGGAAATTTACAGCTTGATTTCCTAAATTCTGCAAATCACTTGTTTTCATTGTAGAAACTCTATTTTGGCTGTCAAAACAGGTGTAGCATCTAAATCATCATCATAAGTTGCTCACTTAAGCAGTCCAAAGCATAGTATTCTGTAGAATGGTCTTGTCTTGTTTCAGCATCCTGCCATGCAGACAGATGTGATGCAGCTTACATAGAAATCTCTCATCTGACCAGTGAACAACATTGGTCCTGAAGCAGTCTGTAAAGCAGTCAGGAATCTCTTGGGCTTACAAATGTCACGGTGCCGAAGGTTAATTTAGAGTTTTTTGAAATCTAGATAACATAAGTTTAGGATAATATTAATATAAATATTAACTTGTAACTTTTAAGCTAATCTTGCATATATTAGGAGAAGAGACTTATTCAATGCTGAAAGAAAAAAAGGAAAGTTTTAGTTTGTGAATCTGATTTTTAAAATTTTATTTATTTTGCCCATTTCCCCAGTACCAAATCCCTTTTGGTGAAACCTAAATCCTATTTTTAAAAATTTTGTCTGTTTCCTCTTTCCTCTTCCCTCACTGTATCTTTGCACATGGGGAAAAGGTGGGTGCAGTGAGAATTAGGAAAGGATGACAAAAAATCAGATAAACGAACTGGATCATTTCTATATCAAGCTTTTTTTTATTTAAAAGCTACGGTAAGTAGCATTGTGTCAGTATTACTGTGACACTGTAATCACTTGCATCAGCCATGGTTATCCTGAGGGTGATTGCAAACCCCCTTTTATAGGTGTTGTAAGCTGCATTTTATGGTTTGGAGGATTCCAAGTTTTCCAGACAGTGTATACAAGTATTGGTCCTCCATCCTTTGAATACAGCCACCTATCTGCCAGAACAACAACAAATTATTCCAAGTTTATGGACGTTAAATTTTTCCCAGTGTAGTGTTTAACAGGATTTGTCGTAAAATGTATTAGGGATGTGTTTGGCTTCATTGAATTTTCATACAGCTTTAAGAAAAAAATAATTATGCTGGATTTGGGAAGCGCACTACAAAGAATTCCTTTGTAATGATGTGCTGCTTGGCAGAATTGGTTGCTTTGCTTCTGTCTTTCTTAAAATGCTACCAAATCGGTAGTTATCACCACAAATATTTGTTTCTATAAATATACTCCTTTACAAATACATAGATATTATCAGCTTTACTTAACTATAGTAGATGATAGCAATAGTGAGTTAAGAAGAAATAAAGTTGGCCCAGCAGTAGATTTTCTGGAGAAATTCGGCCACTGTTGTTGGTCATCAAGGTCTGTATGTTGTGCATTTTGACCCCATTTGTCCAAAATATTTTAAGTACAAATGCTGGGTGTAAAGAGATTGCTGAAAGCAATAATGAAACAGTGATTTAGTCCCAAAATAATTCCAAAACTTGCTTGAAAGAGAATGTTGATATTCAGAAAGTTCAAGTAAGCATGGACCTAATGAGAACATTAATATGTATGTATCCACACACACACACACACGCACACTTGCTCATGGAAGGCAAAATTTAATATTTGTGATAAAACTAAACCAAAAAGTGCTCACTTGGAGAAATTCTGCAAAATAAGGTACATTGCCTTTTTCTTAGCCCAATTTAGCCTTAGCCTGGGCAGTTTGTATTGGGAATAATAAGAAGGTTCCTGTCATGGCAGAGAGATTGCACTGGCCTCTGTGCCAGGCCAAGCCTTCCAATTCTATGTTACTAAAAAGTAGAAAAATTAAAATCCAGTCTAAATCTTTCCCCCTTTTACTCCTCAGATCCTAAGTGTGGGCAGAAAGTTCAAGA
This sequence comes from Nyctibius grandis, assembly GCF_013368605.1. NCBI lineage: Eukaryota > Metazoa > Chordata > Aves > Nyctibiiformes > Nyctibiidae > Nyctibius > Nyctibius grandis. The sequence goes on along the minus strand of NC_090661.1, from coordinate 10,020,809 downwards.
GACAAAACCATGGAGTTACCTTAACCTTTTCACTCGGATCGTTGGGGGAAACCAGGTGAAACAAGGCTCGCATCCATGGCAGGTTTGCACCAGCAAATGTGGGTTTATCTTCAAAAAAAAAGTCCTGACTTTTCATAGAAATGACAAAAGAAGAAAACAGGTATCTTTTGTGCTTACAGACACTTACAGTGTATTGTTGAGCTCCACTCTGCTTTTAAGAAAAGCAGTGAAGCAGGCGGAGAGGACGTGGAACCTGTCCTGCTCTCTGCGAAACCTTTGCTTATCATTTATTATTTTGTTTGTCATTCTTTCTGAAAGAGATTAGTCTATGGTAAAGAGGCATGGATGAAACTGCTCAAAAATAGGACACCATCCCCAGCCTACAACTATTGTCAGGCATCATGGATTTGCAGTGATCCCAGTGAGCTGCAAAGGAAAAATTCTCAACTAACTAATAACCTTTACAGTGTGCCGTGTATGTCAGTGTCTTGGCATTTATTACATGTATGTTGCTTTTATCCAGGTACCAAGACACAGCTGAGGGGAACAGCAAGGTTTAGGTTCTCTTAGATTCAAGGACCATAAGAATGCCATGAAAATGTGTTTGCTTGAAATGCAGCATGTACTTTAGCGATGTGAATCTTCAGAGTGTACCTGCATGTACTCTCTCCTTCCTTCCTCAAATGCAATCAGAGCAGATATAAAGACTTTCTTTAGTTGACATGCCTTTTTTTTTTTTTTTTTTTTTTTAAATGTGGTGCAGGTTTCCTTGAAACGAAGACAAAAGCATTTTTGTGGAGGCACCATTGTTTCTGCTCAGTGGGTGGTCACAGCAGCTCACTGCATCTTAGACAGGTATGGATGTGATATTTCAGGAGCAGGCTGCAGGTGCAGAAGAACATTGATTGTAAAAGTGTGTGTGTGCTGTAGCTTCTTTTTGTGGCAATTACTTACAGGTGCTACCCTTTCATTTGTAACCAGTATTTTCCATGTTTTAACAGAAAGAGACAAAAAACAAAACCTTTGAATGTCTCAAAAATAATAAGAATAAAATAAACTTACAGGGATTGGTGGAGACTGATTTTGGCAGTGTAGGTAAAAATCTGTACATAACTACAATTACCAGGTGACTGCAACTTTTTTTTTTCCCAGAGCTAGCAACGGGCAGAGTATATGCAATGAAATGGTGAATGGGTATAGTACTGACCTCTTGCATGCTGATGATTTATAGCCTTAGTGCTTAAAAAAAAAAAAAAGGTTTGTGAATGTTGTATGGAAGGTTTCAGTCCTGATTCTGTGGTGGCTTCACTAAGATTCTATTTCACTTATAGTTAATATTGAATCTTTGTACTAATGAGTCACCTGGAATTATAAATTTGATCTGTATCTGGCATTGTATGTGATCAGATCTTGGTCAAATTAGCCAATAACTGCAGAGTTATATATATATTAACTACAGAAGGACAGGCAATAGCTAAATCAGCATAAAGCCTCCTGACGCAAAAGTAATGCTTCAAGTCTGGTGAATAAATTTGAAGCAGAATAAAAAGTTTATAGTGATTGCTTTTGCATTTCCTTGCTGCACATCTGATCTGCTACTTGGAGCCCTAAAGCAGGATTCACTATGTTCTTAAGGTATAAACTGAGAATGCTAGAGAAGGGGGTCTTATTTTTTCTGCACTTTCCTATGTCCAAATCTTCCCTCCTTCTTCAAAAAGCAGTGTGACTGAACAGTTTTAAACAAACACAGTAAGAGGACTTGGTTCTATAGTGGACCACCAAACCACAGTGGGAGTGTAGCTAAATCATCTTTCTTCCCAGTCATTTTCATCGCCCAGTTTCTACCGTGGGGCATACTCAGCTCTTGCTGACTGTACGTATTAAGTGCTCTAAAATCTGAGGATGAAAGGCGTTTAGCTATCAGTAGTAGTAACTTTTTTCTGTTTAAGAAAACCCTTTATTTTTTCCCTTCATTTTGAAGATTCTGTAGCTGAACTTTTATTTTTCTATTCTACAGGAACCTGCTCCAGTACTTGAACGTCACTGCAGGAGAGCATGATTTGAGGATCAGGGAGAATGGCGAGCAGACACTCTCTGTTAAATATGCCATTAAGCATCCAAACTTTGACCCCAGAAGGCCGATGAACTATGACATTGCCCTTCTGAAGCTGGATGGAGCCTTCAACTTCAGTAAGGCCATAGTTATCTGTGACCTTTTTCAGTGGGGATGGTAAGGCCTTTTTCTCCCACATGCTGTGAAAAGTCTTGAAACTCAGCTTAATCCCATTTCACAGCTGTCAGATTATACCACTAAAAATCTCCAGAGTATTTTGCAACTGAAGTATTTAAAATACCCGAAGTAAGTCAGAAAAATGTATCAGTTGAATTAAATAGTCTTCTTCAGACTTAATACTCCTTTAAAGAAAAAGGTATCGTTCTTTGTATGCAGGAGATTAAAATTTGACCAAATATGTGTTTTTATTTTTTATCCAAGGTGTAGGTGGAGATTTCTGCCGCTGGTGAACAGTAAAACTAGTCAAAGGCAGACCAGAGCTCAGAGCATACCGCAGTACTGTCTGTACCTTACTTGCACCCCCTCTGCTATTTGCCCTCTTTTTCCTTCCTGCAGATTGCAGAAAGGAGCAAGGGATTATCTTTAGTAGTGGCAGCATGGTCCGTCTGGGGGCTATAAGGGAACGGCAAAGGTGAGGGGAGGACAGCTGTTAAGCTTGTGGTGCTTCTGGCTTTCTTTTTCCATTCCAAAACACTGCAAAGTGGAGAGGCACAGATAAATTGTCAAATGCCACATTAATTTTTCAGATGCCACATAAATAACAATACTTCTTAGTTTTAAAAAAACTGAGAAAGGAAGCTTTTTGTTGTTATTCTTTCAAGTACTTATCAATAAAATTCATGTCCATGTGTGGCAGGTTCATCAGTTTTGCCAGCGTGTCTTCCTGATCCAGGTGAAAAGTTTGAACCAGGATATATTTGCACTGCTTGTGGTTGGGGCCGTTTAAATGAGAGTAAGCCACTTGAATTGTTCTTTGACATTCAGGTTTCTCAGTGTCTTATTGCTGAAGCTAAGAGCTTGATTGCATAGGTCATCAACTGGTCATAAGATTGGTAATCTCAAAATGGGATCTTTGCTAGCTTCTGTGCCTACCTGTGAATTATCTCAAAATGGGTCGCTACAATATATAGACCTGTATTTCAGTTTTGAAACATTTATTCAAGTAAAGCTGCTTATGTACATAAAACTAGATGTTTATGTAACCATAATATGGCTTGGAGCAAGTTTACAATTCTTTTTCTTTTATTATTTTTTTTTTTATAGAATCATAGAATGGTTTGAGTTGGAAGGGACCTTAAAGATCATCTAGTTCCAACCCCCCTGCCACAGGCAGGGACATCTTTTCTCTAGACCAGGTTGCTCAAAGCCTCATCCAACCTGGCCTTAAACACTGCCAGGGAGGGGGGAGCCACAACTTCTCTGGGCAACCTGTTCCAGTGTCTCACCACCCTCACAGTAAAGAATTTCTTCCTAATATCTAATCTAAATCTACCCCCTTTCAGTTTAAAACCGTTACCCCTCATCCTATCACTACATGCCCTTGTGAAAAGTCCCTCTCCCGCTTTCCTGTAGGCCCCCTTCAGGTACTGGAAGGCTGCTAAAAGGTCTCCCCGGAGCCTTCTCTTCTCCAGGCTGAAGAGCCCCAACTCTCTCAGCCTGTCTTCATAGGAGAGGTGCTCCAGCCCTCTGATCATCTTCATGGCCCTCCTCTGGACTTGCTCCAACAGCTCTATGTCCTTCTTATGTTGGGGGCCCCAGAGCTGAACGCAGCACTCCAGGTGGGGTCTCATGAGAGCAGAGTGAAGGGGCAGAATCACCTCCCTCGACCCGCTGGCCACACTGCTTTTGATGCAGCCCAGGATGCGGTTGGCCTTCTGGGCTGCAAGCACGCACTGCTGGCTCTTGTTGAGCTTCTCATCAACCATCACCCCCAAGTCCTTCTCCTCAAGGCTGCTCTCAATCCATTCTCCACCCAGCCTGTATTTGTGCTTGGGATTGCTCTGACCCACATGCAGGACCTTGCACTTGGCCGTGTTGAACTTCATGCGGTTTGCACAGGCCCAGCTCACAAGCCTGTCAAGGTCCCTCTGGGTGGCATCCCTTCCCTCCAGCGTGTCGACCACACCGCACAGCTTGGTGTCATTGGCAAACTTTCTGAGGGCGCACTCAATCCCACTGTCCATGTCACCGACAAAGATGTTAAACAGCACTGGTCCCAATATTGACCGCTGAAGGAACGCCACTCGTCACTGGTGTCCACTTGGACATTGAGCCTTTGACCGTAACTCTTTGAGTGCAACCATCCAGCCAATTCTTTATCCACCATTCTTTATCCAATTCTTTATTTTTTTGTATTAGTAGTGATGTTAAGTTCACCTTTCAGCATTTCTTATGAACAGATTTTTTTGTATTTCAGATGGAGTACTCCCTCAGGTCTTATATGAAGTCAATCTGCCAATCCTAAACAGTAAGGAGTGTTCAAGAGCATTATCAACTTTAAAGAAACCCATCCAAGATGACACTATAATGTGTGCTGGATTTCCAGATGGAGGAAAAGATGCCTGCCAGGTCAGCTGAACAGAGAGCCTTGTGTGCCTACGAGTGGTTCTCGGAAGCTCAAGGCTCTGTGTGCCTAAGTGAATACATACACTGTAAAATGCAATATTTAGAGTGTATTTATTTTGATATGTGAATTCTTTCAAAGGTTCTGTATGGGGCAATGCACTTAATTACATGACTCCACTTTAATTATCATTATGAGTTGTATGACAGGTTCCTGAAAGCAATTTTGCAATTGTGCTTATAGTTAATACTGAATCTTTGTACTAATGAGTCACCTGGAATTATAAATTAGATCTGTATCTGGCATTGCTTGCCGGAATGGCAGGTTCCTGAGAGCAATAAGCAATAATGCTTAGGGCTTTCTAGCTTCAGAACACTTGATAAATTAATTAGTTAATGTTGCTAAGAGCATAAGGAGGAAAGTAGAAACTATTGCCTTAGATTACAGGAAGGAAAGGAAATGAGGTAAAGGTTAAGTGATTGTTCCTTGTCATGAGGGTAAAAAAAAATCTCGCTCCTTTTTACATGCTAAAACACAACAGAGGTGCACCCATGAGGGAATTAGTCTCTCTCTCACTCTTGACAATCCTGACTAAACACAATAAAAAATAAAGTGTCTTTTGTCACAGTTTTTAAAAAAATTACTATTCCCTGTGTTGCAGGTTTGTTAGTGTGGCACAAAAGAGAACTCAATAAACTCTTTAAGGCTTGCTCAGGGGTATGTACACACTTCTGTAAGCTATGGGTTGTGGGCTTTTACTTGTTTTTTACAGGGAGACTCTGGAGGCCCTCTTTTGTGCCGACGTAAGCATGGTGCCTGGACTCTCGCTGGTGTCATCTCCTGGGGGATGGGATGTGCTCGTGGCTGGATCAGTAATGAGAAGAAGAAACATTACAACAGAGGATCTCCGGGAATATTCACAGACCTCAGTGCGGTGCTTTCCTGGATTCAAGAGAACATGAGTGCTGGTATTAAGTCTCCACAGTAATGTGTCCCTCACTTCTGACGACTCTTCTGTCTCATAGTAATATTTAATTGAATTTTATCTTTTTCAAGATATAGCACTTATATTTTCCACATTTTCCTGGCAAAGCACTATAGCATTTCACAATGCCTTTAAGTATATGATACGGATTGGAAGTTGCCAAAAACAAATGGAGAGCATTGTAAACGTTTGCTTCTCTTCTACTTTGACTACTACTTGGACTATATGTGTGTGTGTATACATATATATATTTATTTTTAAGAATGGTCCTTTTATCCAGCTAGCCAGTTAGCATGGTATTTTTGTTTTTAAGTGGAAATTCACCAGTTGAAAGTGTCTGAAATTCCATACGCACCTCTTTGAAGTCACTTTTCATTTTTCTCAGCTAAAATGTGTTGGATCAGACATTTGAGTACGTAGGGAAAAGTCATGCTCTCAGAAGTGTTTTTGCTTACTCTGCCCAAAAGGCTACGTATGCCCTCTGTGCAGGGGAACAGCATGAAAATTATCCATCACTTTCAAAGTCATGGAACTGGAGATATAAATGACAGTCTGTCCAGGGGTGAACTTCACGCAGAGCATTAAGAAACTGAATTAATATTTTCTTCCACTTTGGGCTATTTTCATTAAAAGGTATTGGAGATTGTGTTAAAATTTACACAGAGAACTGAAAAACTGAGGAGTGGTGTTTAAGAGGTTTTGCTAGTCAATGATAAGAAAAAAAATCGTAAGAGAAAAAAAAAAAGCTTTCCCATTAGAAACCAGTTTCAACTGGTGATTGAAAAAAGAAACCCTCATAACGTCGGAGAAAAACAAAAAAGATTTAGCTTCTGAAAAAAATTTTGGTTTTCATTAAAAAAAAAAAAAAAGAAAAGAGAGAGGCAGGGTCTTTTTATTAAAAATTTACTAGTTGGCCCATTTTATTATCAGGAAAAAAAAATATGATTAGTTATTGTGGTAGTTAAAGTGTGTTGGCTCCAGTGAACAGAAAAAGCGATTTGGTAGGTAAAGTGAAAACCCAGTTCTCAATTGCATTGCACTAGGTTTTCATTCCTCGCTCTTTTATACTTTCACATTGGTGCAAAAGGTCTTAACTGTACTTGCCGTCAGGCGTAATGTCTCTGTGTCCCTGATGTGATGCTAGCAGTTGGATTCTGCTACCCTTACCTGAAATGTATAGTATTTACTAAATAAGTACGTAGAAAGAGAGTACTGTGCTGCTCAGACCGAGCAGTGGCCTATCAATGTATGATTAATTCTAGAAATGGCTACTCCAGAATTGTTTATTCAGCAGTGCCTGAACTTGCAATTTTGTTTTAATTGTAAGCCTAGTTTATTGTAGGCACTGTGTCCCCAAGAAGCATTTGCATTTGCCTCAGTGCTAGCTGTATAAAATTACCATTTCACAGAGATAAAAATAAAGCCTACATTGTGAATGTGAAATTACAGTAATTTATTCTTTTTCCACCCCCTTCCCTATCTCTCCTTTATTAGATCTGAAAATGAAAAGCTCCCCAGGTGAGTACAGTGTATTTTTCAGTATCTTCTATCTGTGTAAGAGCATAAAAAGACCCCCAAAATAGTCTGATATATAATCTACGAAGGAAGAAATGTGAAGAAGCTTGACTCATCAAAGCACTTTTAAATGTATACTTTAAATATATATTTTTTTTACTCCTGGTTCTGTAAAAAAAAATTACTTATGTAGGGTTATATTTATGTACTGGTGCCTTCAAAAAAGAATTTTCCTTAAGACAGCTACATATATAAAGCCATTTTTTTACTGAAGTGCAAATAAAATGAATGGGAAAAATGTAGAACAGAACCTCAAGCAATGCATGAAATCTAGTTAGTGAAGTTGATTCTGTATAAGAATAAAGATTCTAAATAGAAAGTATGAGGGAAATTAGTAGTATTTTTGCGCATTCTATGATGAATCTATCTACTTGTCTGGTGTCTATTTCTATGAATAAAATGCAAAAAAAAACCAAAACCTGAATGTAACATGTTTTAAAATTGAAGTTTTACTTTGATTCTGCCATGTTTATGTTCTTGTTGGACACTTTGTTCATCTAGGTGCAAGTTCACGTAAAGATACCAGAAACAATTCTTGTGAACTAGATCTTAAAATTTTAATTTTAGTAATCTAGAGTGAAATTTTTCAGACGATAAATGAGCTTGGGCACACAGTCAGTTTGCATAGACTTGCTGTCGCCAATGAGAGTTGGGTATTTAAGTGCTGTTTGTGTCTTTTTGAAATCTTTTACTGGTCTTCCTAGGACGCTTCAGGTAAGATAATCATACAAGTACGTGACTCCTTAAATTTGTTTTCATATACGTAGTTGTTGATAAATGTCTTGCTGGCTTACCTTGCAAGGAGAAGGAAAGGCAAGCGGAGATAATTTTTGTGAGTAATTGTGTTTCTAGTGACGCTTATCTGGAGAGGAAAGCTTCTGCTTCTTCTATTAAAGTGTCTTTAATACCATATTGTACTGTTGCAAAAGTCTCCTGCTGTAATGTAGCTAAGAATGTTATTACAAATGGGCTGCAATGAACACTTTTCTTATGCCGAGGTATGCGTTTTTCCTCCCTGAAAAATATTTGTACTGAAATCCTCATTTAACAAATAATTTCTTTAGGGTAAAAAGCAAGCATTGCCATTTTTACAATAAAATAGGATAGCGCATTGGCAGTGCTTCATTTTTGCTTCCAAGTTATGTGTTTTAAAACTGACTTACCATAATTCCAAATAAAAGAGAGAAGACCCAGCATCAGTGTGCCAGCGGAAACAAGGTACAGTTGAGCAATCTTGAGGTCTCACAGTGTTCTCTAGGTGTTTGAGCTTTTTGATGGAACAGATGATTGCATATGTGTCAAACCTGATTCCTTCTATTTTGTTTTAACTCTACAATGCAGCATTTTGTAGCATTCAAGATGGCAAACTCCCTGACAGTGAAGGAGAATTAAATTTTCCTGGAAGTCCTAAACAGTTCTATCAAAACCACCAGTAAGTGACAAAACACAGTCTTTCCCCAGAAACTATTCCCCTTACCGGTGTAGTCGTTTTTTTTGTTGCAGTTTTGTGAATGGGAACTAATTTGTTGTTCCAGATTGTGTGTATGGACTCTGTTTGTACCAGAAGGGAATTATATATTGCTTCGTTTTTCCCACTTTGATATAGAGCCAGAAACATTTTGTGACTATGATTCTTTATCAGTCTATTCAAAAGACGACAGACTTGTTGGTGAGTTGCCATCCCCTTATTCTTTGAAATAATCTGTCAGTGTACTCTCATTCTAACAGCAAGTACACCCAATGAGGACATTGCAGTTGATTATGGTTTACTTATGTTTTCATGACGAATACATTGTGATATATGATCTAAAATAAAAGACAGAGTGTGGGAGGAGAAAGGAATGGAAAATGCCTGGTAGGGAACTGTGTCAGCATATGACTTTCTCGTGTCAAGGATTTTCAGTTTTTAATAGTGTGCATCTATTTGGGCTTATGGATTAATAGGGAATGTAGAGGAATGAATAGGCAATTTCCTTTTCATCCTAAAATTTTTATAGCTAAGTACTAAAAATGGTACATGCAAGTTTTCTCAAGTGACTAAACAGTGATTATTCTCTAATATTATATTTCAGGGAAATTCTGTGGAGGAGATCTTCCATTACCTATTTTGATTGGCTCCAATAGTGTAAGGCTGAAATTTGTTTCTGACAACAAGGATTATGGAACTGGTTTTTCCATGACCTACAAAGTGGTCATACCAGATATTCTTCCTAGTAAGTCTAAGACAAGTAATATACCTATCTGCACTCTTGGGTGGTGGCCTGAAAAAAAAATTTCAGGAGAGAATAAATTAGAGGAAGCTTCTATGATATTTCTACGTGGATGATGTTATGAACCAAAAGTGTGGTTAGGCTGCTGTGTGACATTATGGAGAAACTGGGATGCCTGAAAGAGATAGAATAGGTGCTGTTGAGAGAAGCCCTCCTTTAACTTTGCCTCCTCTCCATCCACTTTATACAAGATCTCATTTCCCTCCCTACTTCCAGAATGTTTTAAAACTCAATTAAAAGGATTAGTCAAATGAGCAGAATTTCCAGATGAAAGCTGCTTTGCTAGTCCCAAGCATGCTTTCACGGAGCGGCCCTGAGGGAGGCAGCTGATGCTAATATATATGTCGTGGAGAATGGCTTTCGGTTTTGCTGAGCAGAGTGGTTCACCATCACTAAGGAGCAGGCCCAAGGGCCATCTGCTGAGTCTAGACAATCCAGTTACAGACAGACAGACACCTGTTGTTCCTGTTTCTGCTGCTTTTCCAGCTAGTTTCTTTCCTTTGCAGAGTGTAAGGGCAGAGTGTAGGGAGGAATGCCCTCTGAGAGGCCTTGCCACTGCTTAGCCCATCAGGAAGACATGTCCTCTGGTTGTGTTTTATGTCTCCACTTTTCTCTCCAAAGCAAGCTGGCAAATGTTCTTCTGACATGCCCATGTCCTGCTCTTCTGTCACCCCACACAGGTACCTGTGCCTGCAGTGCCCTGCCTGGGGCCAAAGGGGAATGCTACAGTCATGGGTTGAAGTGCTCTTCTGCCTGGGAACAGATTAAAAATTTTCTTTGCATCTTTTTCAAACAGAAGGATTTGGATTGCTGCTCTTGTCCTGTTCTCTTTTTCAGCTGTGTGAAAGCACCATATGAATTTTTCTGGATTTATTTTTTTTTTGGTGAATGATTTAATAGGAAATCGCAGTGCCTCCATTTTTGTTTTCCTGGATTTCCAGATTCTGGCTGTGAGTCCTTAGCTGTCCTTTTTGAAGAAGGAGTGTTACAAAGTATGCACTATCCAGAGAACTACAGCAACATGGCAGACTGTCAATGGATTATTTGTGCACCAGAGGACCATGTAGTCAAGGTACAATGTGAGCCCTTTTTGTGTCTACAGAATGAAAGTGGGCACCGTTGAGTTAAAAAGAAATTATGCAGCTAAGGACAAGCAAGATCAAGCAACACAAGCTTGAATAATGCTGCTGGATGCAGTTAAGAGAAATCACTTTCCATCCTAAAAGCCAGATAGGTTTTGACTTTTCTGTTAGGTTATAGTAAAACAGGATTCCTGGTTTAAATTTTATCATGACAGATTCTTCTAGCGAATGTAATACGCTAGGTATCACCTGTGAGAGGTCTGAATGTCACAGAAACCAAACCCTAAAGGAATCAATGAGAATCCTAAAGATTGTGTTATAGATCTTTGAATTTTTTCTGTGTGAATTTAACAACGTTCACTTTTTCATTCTTTATTTAAAGCTTACGTACCAGTCTTTTGAAGTAGAAGAGAGTGAAGATTGCTCTTATGATGCTGTGACTGTGTATGAAGATGTGGGAAAAGAGGAGGAAATTGGTTTGACTTTTGATTTTTGACATGTTTTGGGGATGACCTATTTCTTTTATGACTTTCACTAGCCCTGTTCTACAGTCTAAAATCAACTTCGCCTCTAGAATCTCAGGTGATGTTATAGGTACTAGTTTCAGTACCTTGAAAAATACTTGCAGGTATTGCTACTTCTGTTCCACTTACAGAGGCAAAACCACATTGAACAGAACAGTTTTGTGTATTTAAATTCTATACAAAATGCGGTTCCACATTCATGTAAATAAAGAAAAGGGCATAACACAATAATTTGTTTTTATACTAACGATCAGACACAGAAAGCACTCAAGAGGTCTCCTTTTCAGAGTCCAGTTGTTCTTCACTCCAGATGAGCATTCATGTCATTCTTGCCATCTTGCTGGAGATTCCCCTGGCTTACACTGAACGAGAGGAAGACCTGTCCCAATCAACTGATTTCAGCACTTGCTTGATGCTAGTCTGAAACACTAACAAGGGGAAATCGAGTTTCCAGTGTGTTCTCTATGTAATGACAACCTGTGAGTGTGAGTGCTGCAATAGACTCTTGTGAAATAATGCAAGAATCTCCTTGTTCTTATGAGATAAATACTGAACAAGGACAGACTGTCAGGAATAATAGAACAGTCTTTCAGCCTCAGTCCGCTTATCTGTACTCCTCTCTTGTGCATAGTTACCTTTTTACCCTCCTGTGTGAGAGCTGGAATACACTGAATATTGGGTACCCACTGTTGAAAGAGAGAAGGATGAAAAAGTACATGTTAACCTGCAGTGAACCTTTGCTTTCTCGTCTTTAGCTAAATCGTGTGGATTTGCCCTACCAGCACCTCTTCTAAGCTCCTCTGCCATCATGTTGGTTGTCTTTCACTCTGATGAAACAGAGACCTTTGGAGGATTCAGAGCTACAATCTCTTTTGTTCATGTAACAGGTAATAGGGGTAACTTGGGAAACTGCCTCTTTGGGGCAGCACAAAGAGCTCTTCAGTGAATCTGACTATTCAGAATCATGTTGATCTAGGAGATTGTCATCTAACGAATTGTTTCAGTGAAAAAAATGGTATTGTGAACCTATTGAGGCATTAAAAAAAGGGCTTATTGAGTGGGTGAAGAGAAACAATAAATCTACCCAAAACTTCAGAGTTTTGTTTTGTGTAAGAGTATTTTGGTGCATTTTAAATGGCACTTTACTACCATGTGAAGATGTAATAGCACAGATCCCTACTGTAGAAATCTATTCTTCCTACAAAAATTATAAAAAAGGAAATAAAAGTGATTGTGTAGTAAAAGTATCACTCAAGGCAGTCTGCTAACACATTTGCTGTTTTCATTTGCTAGATTTGGATACTCTGGATTCAACTAGTGAAGAAGAATTTGAAGATATGGATATGACTGAAGAAGAAATACAGGTTACAACAGGTAAGCCAACCCGAGTTATATTCTCTTCATGGAAACAGGGAATACCTTCTGGACTATAATTTAAATGGTGTTTTCTCCAAATATTTAATGGATGCAGTTGTCCCAGAATTTTTCATTAAGAGATTTTGAGGAAATAGAGATTAATAGTAACACTTCTATGCTTCGGCTTTAGAATAGCAGAACATAATTTTTGTTGTTTCCTTCATCTTGTTATTTACAGCAATGCAATGACATTATTTCCACTTGTATGTCAGTTTTTACACCTACATTCTTTGGTGAAAATAATTGCAAAGAGTACAGGGTAGTTGAAAATAATAACCGGCATTTTAGAACTTCCCTTTTTCCCCTCCAGTACTTTATGGAGAATGGGATGAATCCATATTCATTGTAGGTTTGAGGCTAAAACTTTTGAAGGTAAGCAGTTGCTTTCATCTTGGTGAAGCTCTGCTTTTGCTAAGATCATCTCCTCATGCTATCTCTAAACACTTGGATCCTTTAAAATGAGGGAAGCTGAAAGATTTAGCAAAAAAGGGAAGGGGGGGGGGAAGCTTGAGCAGCTGTGGGGTAGCTCTTAAATGGACTGTTCTTTGCTTCTCCAAATCTTAACCTCTAAAAACTTCTTGAGACATCAGTGCTTTCTGTTTCAGGTGATATTTGTGGAATGCCTTCAAATCAGCCCAGGTTCATCTTCAGTAGGATAATTGGAGGTGAAGAAGCTGTACCATACTCATGGCCTTGGCAGGTCAGTGTACAAATTTCAGATGAGCATATCTGTGGAGGAGCAGTTCTTGCCAAAGAATGGGTTGTCACAGCTGCTCACTGCTTTAATTCTAAGTAAGTACACTGGGATAAACCTTTCCCTGGGAAAGTCTGTAATTGCACAGTGCGTCTCTGCAGCACGGTGGTTCTGCCCAGAGTGGCTGGCACAGTTTCAATTACCACCTACTTACAGCTCACACTGGCGCTGGATTCTTTTGTTCCACACACATGTTCTAGGATCATAGTGGCTACTAAGGAAGTAAGTAGCCTGCTTCTGCAGGCTTGGTTTTCATTCAAATCAGTTTTCAGAAGAGACGACAAGATACTAAGTCCCTTGTCATCCATCACTTACTCTTAGGTAACTTGTTTGTGGTTGGGTCATTTACAGAGCATGTTTTCATCCAGGTAGAATCAACCTATCCACAAATTTTAAAATTACTGAATTTGTGTAGGTTTTGGAGGACATACAGGAGGCTTTTGTGCACAGGGTTGATGCCATTCCCTTAAGAACCTATCAATCTGTTAAATCATATTACACAGAAATCTTTCTGTCTTTATTGAGAGGAGACAAAAGGATAGTCTGGCGACTTTCAGACTCTTTAAAATACTTTCTAAACTGCAGTTTGTTTATTCATCTCTTAGGCTGAACACTGCCTGTTTTGAAGTTCAAATTAATCACGAGTACATTAATTTAAAATTCACATACATTGGATCATTAAAATATTTTTTAAAAATCCTCCCAGTATTACTGATATTTAGGCATTCTAGCCTGTTTACAAATAAAGTTGCCATTACGTGAAAATGAGGATAAGCTTTCAAAAGCCCCGAATGCCAAAGATGCTCAGACATCTATATTCTCCATTTCTTTGATTCTCTTCCCCACTCCCACAAAACTGAGGATCTGAAATGCAAGTGCTGTTTTGAATTTTGGACTTTGGCTTTTAAGTTTCTAAATAATTAGTTTGCAAAATTTTCTGTCAGCAGCATTGCCGCACTGTGTTGAAGGTACTGCTTTAAGAGCTGTATTAAGGAGGAATTCTCTATTGCACGTTGCCATCAAATCAGAATTTGCATATGTGGCTTAACGATTTTACACTCCCTAATTTTATCAGGGAGTTATGATGGGTTTTCAGACAGTGAGAGGGTTTGGTTAAGAAACCAAAGGGCGAAATGTTTCTGTTGTGTTTCTTTATATCATTTGATAGGTAGTAATGTTTTAGGGGTCATCCATTTTTTCATTAAGAAGGTAGGGACCAGCACTGTGCCTGGATGTTGTGGACCACGGATGCAGGCCTTGTGTTCTGCATCAGACACCCCCAGTCCTTATAAAAGTGACCTTTCTCTCAGTTTGCTGTGTGTTTGAGAGATCCTACTGCCTCATCATGAGAATATTTCCTGCTCCCTAGAAGTCAGTGGGACGATTTCCATAGATTTGTCTGGGAGTATGGGCCTTAGGGGTTGTTGGCCCAGGATTATGTAGTGCTCTAGTATCTATTTTGGGTGGGGAAAGTTTTAAGATTCACAGGTTTCAAGAATGCTGTCATACCAGCCTGAGAATGTACTTAGGCTTTTTTTTTTTTTTTTTTAGGGATCTATACAGAGACTTATGGATGGTGGTAACAGGACTTCATGATCTTACAGAGCAAGAACACAGACAGGTACTATAAGTTCTGCTTAATAATAAAATAGAAATCAATCTTGCAAAATAGTTTTTACTGTAAATGCATCTCCAAAATTGTTCATGGTGCAGCAATCTAACAGCCTGCATGCTGACCTTAATCTGCATTTACACAACAGCTTTTGTGTCAAAGAAATTGTATCAACACAGATCTGTGCCTTCACCAGTAATGAACTCCGAAGCTCAGTGTCCTGGAGGATGTGTGAGTGAGGAGTGTATTGTCTCTAAATTCCCTGGTGACTATTACCAAGACAGAAATAATTGGGGCACAACTTCCCACTTTGCTCGGATTGGACAAACAGTTTTCCAAGACCCTCTTCCTACACTTGCTGGATGGAGTTTCCTGCATGTTCCCCAATCCATGTCCAAGAGGCATATTCTTGACTTGTTAAGATAAGAAAGCTGGTGGCTTCAGCAGCTGCTTTTAAATGTTTCCTCCTCTTAAGGCATCTTGTATATGGCCTGAAAATTTATAAAACCAAAGCTACTTAAAGACTCAAATTCGCAAGTCATTCAGCAAATGTCAATGTCCTTGCTTTCCTAGAAAAGGTCAGTAAAGCAGTATATTATACATCCAAGTTTTAACAAGACCACTATGGACTCTGATATCGCCTTACTGCAACTGGCTGAGCCCTTAGAATTCAACCACTACGTGCGCCCAGTGTGCCTCCCTGCCAAGGAGGAGGCGGTTCAGCCCTCGAGGGTGTGCGTTGTCACAGGATGGGGTGCACATGAAGAAGGTATGCAGTCTTTGCCATTTCGAAGGTTGAGCATGCTGTAGCTGTGTTTAAAATACTAATTCATGCCTCTGCTGGTTTCTGAGATGTCTTTTACTTCAAGACAGAGAAAAGGGGAAAAAACTGCATCAGCTGGAAGTCCCCATCCTGGTGCTTGACACATGCCAGAGCTATTATGTGAATCTTCCCAGTAAAGTGACCCAGAGGATGATCTGTGCTGGATTCCCTCTGGAAGAAGGCAAGGACTCATGCACAGTAAGTCGACCACATCACCTTTGCCTTCTGACACTTGGGTATGGCCAGATGGGTTCTGAAAAGAGGAGTGTTAACACCTCATGGAGAGCTATTTTCTTGCAAACAGACTGTAGGTGATTTACAGTGAAAGACTCCTTAATAGTAGGATTTTAATTACTCATATTGCAAAAAGAGGTACGTCCCTTGAACAAAGGTTATTTCTTTCTCTGTCTTTTAAAAACAGAAACCCCCAAACACATGAGCAGGTGGGACCTCTCATAGCTGAACTGGTGTTTTAAAAACATAAGGAGTGATGTTAGCTCATAACGAGATTCCTTTATCCTTGTGCAGGGTGATTCTGGTGGCCCATTAGTTTGTCCTTCAGAAGATAACTCAGGATTTTACACCCTTCATGGAATCACTAGCTGGGGCTTCGGATGTGGAAGGAAGAGCTACCCAGGAGTATACACAAATGTTGGTGTTTTTGTTGACTGGATAAAGGAGAGTGTTAATAGTAGTGGTACGTATGAAAAAAACAATTGAATGAATCCTTTTGCTATTGCTAGATGCTTAATTTGAGGTCTTTTCCAGGATGCCATTTTTATATTTGGGTGTCCAGCACTTCCCGAAATCTTGGCTGTTTAAAATACCCCTCGCTGAATGCCCAGAAACAGACGAATCTAAATCAGTAGACACTTCTGAAAATCTTATTTCTTCTGGATGTTTTATTATTCCCCTCTCTGTTGCATTTCTCATGTTGATGAATAGGTTTTCCTTACTGCTGCTTTGCTGCTCTGTTTCTTAGGGTTGGGAGGAGGTAGGGAGGCATGAACTGACACATGATGACAGCGGAGTCCACTCAGACAAGTTTACAGCCTGCCTTTGTTGATGATCTTTGCAAAGTTTACCCTGTTTTATTTTTTTCCTTTTTGTAGATCTCCCCATTTTCATGGTGTGACTGTCAAAAGAGCAGTTCTGATGGAGCACATCGTAAAACACTTCCAAAGCACAAACGTCTTTGAAAGCAAAATTTGGTGAGAATGTGTTAGTTCACAATTGGTGAACAGATTCCAAAGTAGCTGATACCTACCCTGGTGAATTTACTACTGGTTTACCTGAATTGAGACTGGCTTTACACGCGTGTGCTTGGAGCAGACACAAGTTACTTGCAGGCTTCTGACACTCTTGTTAATCTACCTTAGAAGGAAAGAGAGGGAAAATAAGCTACCATATGCCAAGCATGTCCTTGAATGTAGGACTGGAGAGCATAAAAATACTTCAGAAATGAGATTAAATAAGTGCCTGTGTAAAACAACTGAAGGAGCAGTCAGTCATCCTTCCAATGAGAGTGTTACCTCTGGCTCCGAGAAGACCTAGGCAGTGGCAGTAGTCGTGCATCACTGAGGAGCAGAACAACATTGTCTAGTCATTAGTGATATGAATCAATCCAGTTGCTGGGAAAATATATTTTTAATTCAGTTCCTTTTTTAACAAATATTGTGCTGTTTAAACAGATACAAGTGTTTGAAAAGACAGGTGTTACAGGCCAAGGGCCTTCGGCACGATGCAAGAACTGACAGCTATCCTAATTAATTTGTACATGTAATTAAAGAGGTACTGTGTAATCCACACACTGCAAACTGAGCACATTTACTTGTAAATAGCAGTTTAATGCCCAAATGGCTGCTTACACGAGAAATTGTGGTGACAGGCTCCAGTTAGCTTTGCAGGCTGTTCTGTGCACACTCTTGGTGTTTAGATCGGTATGACAGTAAATTAGGTAACACAAGTATAATCTTCCTTTGACTCAATGGTCCAGAAAATAACTAGAAAGTAAGAAAGATATTTTGTTTCTGTTGATACTAATGGCAAAAATCTTTAGAGATGTGATCTTTAGAAAGAGATCTAGAGAAAGATGTTTAGATCTTTCCCATACATGCATTTGATGCCAGTAACCCTACTTTTTTTGATGACATTAGTTTAGAACTTCTGATTTTTTTGAAGATCTAGTTTTATTCTGTAGCTGGGGAAAAAAAATAATCTCTCTACCTTTATTCCCAAATGAATATGGTAAACATTTTTTTACCAGTTTCTTCTCTTCACTGTAAAGTTTTAGGCAAAAGCCCACAAAATAATGTGGAGTGTGAGCTTTCTGTGAAACTATGAAAATACTTCATGGTGGAAGGACTATGGACAAATTCAGATTAAGTGTAAGGCAGAGCTGTATTACATTATTGATAGAATATGCTTGTTCTATCTTTGATAAACTCTTTGAAGAGGTCTTTGGAGAGCAATGGAGGGAAAATATCCTTTGTCATTTTTCATTAGAGAAGTCAGTTAATGTTCAGTTATGGTGGAAGTTGCTATTAGCTGACTATCTCAGTTTATGCTGGGAGCAGATGTGTCTAATCACTTGGTTGCTATTCTGTTTTGCTTAACAGGAGCAAGATGACTTAAAATACCTGTAAAGTTTTTATCGTCTTATTAATCTAAGACAAGGATATCAAGTGGGAGTGTTCAGAAAAATAAAAAGGTGGGGGGAGAGCTACAGGTGGTACCAGCTGTGGTAGCCCTATTGAATGCAGCGGTTATATGCTGATAAATTGATATCTCTTAAAAAAAATCCTTTCATATATTTGGAATGCGATCTTAAATTATTTATATTTTATTTGATTGTTAGGGTACTTTTTGCCTGACTGCATGATGTTGACCTTTTGTGTTTCTCCTAGTATGGTTTTACAAGTAGTCTAGTTTTGCTTTTGTTTGTTGTACCTTTTTAGTCTGTTGTAAGCTGCCAGTATCTTTTAGCAAAAATGTGAACTGTTTTGTGATGCAAATGAAATCTGATTTTAAAAAAATAAAAAAATTTACTTTCAATGGAGTTCACGTAATGGAATTGTATTTTAGTTTTTACAAAATTTATATGAAGTCCACTTTAATTCTTGACACTTATACGAGGCTTTCCTGAACCCTAGAGTTGAAAGGTAGGATACTAGTAGCCTACCTGAGTACTGAGGTAGGCTCGGGTTCCCTGCGCGCTTAAAATCTGGAGATAAACCTTCTTCTGTTGGCATGTAAGTAAAAATATCTTCTTTGTAACGTTATATGGAAGCAAGTGAAGGCTCATTGCATTGTTCATTGGCACTGTGCTAAATATTTAGAATAAAAGTATGTCCAAAAATATCTCGTTCTGACCTTTGGTTAACATGAGCATCTTTGACCTTAAGTCTTCGTGCTTGGCTCTGAGATGGTAGTTCTGCTCTGTACGTGTGCGTGGGCACGCATGCTGGGAGCCCATCCATCTTGCCAGTGATGCACCAGGTAGCCTTCGCAGAGTGGGTATTGAGCATTTTTGTAATGTTTGTTGGAAAGGGGGAATCTTAATCAGAATATAGAAAGTATATGTCCGTTGTTAAAGCATGTCTGGCAGTAGTACAGAACAGGAAGCAATTGTCTGAAATCTGGATTCTGGCTACATAGCCTGACAAAGGATGTTAAAAACATTGTCGATCTCTGGCTCTATAGCATTACCTCTGTGAATTCTTGGTTCATAATTCTTTTGCTTTGCCGTCTCCTCCTTTTCCAGCGTAGGACAGTGTAGTGGCTTACTGCACCCTACTGTTCTAGGTTGCTTGCACTCCTGTGACCTCCCTGATGATGAAGCCAGAGGACTTGATAGCACAGCAGCGTCAGATCCTTCCTTAGATGTACTCTGCCTGGAGGTATGCATGCCATGTATTTCCTGACTCTTTCCAGAATGAGTCTGCCCAAAAGGATCTGACAGTCATAGTGTTTAGATGGTACTGTAGAACTACATTCTCATGTGGTCTTCCCAGTTTTCTCCTCTTTTTCCCTAGCCTTTTTTCCATTGTACTTTTTGAGGACAAGTGGCACAAGGGCAGTTTTTTCTCATTTAGGAATCTGTTTACTGTCATGTCTTGGATGCACAGAAAGACTGTTGTTTCTTCAGCTGAAGTGACTAGACTTGGTTCTTTGCATGCTTTCAAAAGAGTGAACTGAGCAGTAACACCAGAGGAACTGTAGATGTTATGTCTGTGTAAGACACGTTAACAAGAGGAAAGAATTAGGCTTGGTACTTTGAAGAAAAAAGAGTTTTATATAGACCAAACCCCTGCCTTTGACTCAAAAGAAAGGAAAAGAATCAGCAAAAACTGAAGGGAGCATTAGGAATAGTTAACACAGAAAATAAGAAATATCTCTAAATGTTTCTCAAGCTCTGCAAAACCCCTTGCTTGCCTTTGTCTTACTAAAGGCAAGGAAAGAGTCCTGTTCTTGAGGGAAGATTAATGCTTCCTATCAATAGTGCAATTCAGAGAACCACTGGTAATTGCATAGCTGTGCAATTATTAGTCATAGTAAAGTAGACAGAAAGTCCTGTCTGGAAAATAAAAAAAAAAAAAAGGATAAATTCCTTTTTATCCTTCCCTTATTCCTATTTATCCTTCAGGATAAATTCTGACTGAGATCTCTGAATGTTTCTTGTCTCTGTTATTTTTGTTCTGCTTTGTTTTCCTTGAGTTTCAGAGCCTTTTGCCACATGGATAATATGGTAGATCATTGATGAAAGCAAAATATGTAAAAGTTACAAGCTGTACCGTAACCACTTTGTCAGAAAATACGAAGTCACAGCACCTCAGTGGGAGAATCTAGCTTCTTCAGTCATGGAGAATGGGTCATTCAGCCTGGAGGTCCTGGGCTTGGTTACGATGCTCTTGAGGACAGTGGCTCTGTGTGACACTGACCCAAGGAGTTAATTTACTGCAGAAACGGAGCTGTAATATGTAGCTCTGAGCCTCTCTCTGTTTTTAGCAGCCTGTGTAATAGAGTGTTGAGTTATATTTTAGTAGTGGTTCCCCTGCTGTTGAAGTCAGAGGAGGAAAGCTAATGTTAACAAAAAATTTAAAGAGAGTGTGTGGGGGGTATTAATGCTCTGGTCTTTCATAGTCAGTACTTCAGTAGCACAGGACACTGAATGTATTTTTCTTTCAGTCTTTTTATAAGTCACATAAAATACAAGCGTTACAAAACCTAATAAATCAGATTTATTATCTTCTCCTTATATCACCAGCTACAGCTTGGCACACTGTGACATTATTCCTGACATTCCTTCCTTCCCCTTAGGTTTGATCAGTTCGTTTTCTTTCTCCTGACAAAGACACGTCTGTGTGATATGGGCATGCTTTATTTTAAATAAACTATTTTGAACCTTGTGGCATGGGCTTGGACTTCAAAGTCTTGTATTTTCTTTTAACTGACTTTTGTGTCTGTCACTAACTTGTGTGCTCCAGTCCTACGCTCTTTAAAGGAAATAACGATATTTAGTCTCTTGGGTTTTTTTTAAAGGAATTTGTAGGCCATGAATACTAAATACTTTGTTAGTGCTGCTTGTCACAAAGTCAAATTTTGGCCCATGGGTTAGGGAAGAAAGTAGGAAATCCATTTCTACTCCCCCAGTCACACTAGCTGAACCCCGGCTTTCTTGCCCCCCCCTTTCCCTGATTGATTAATTGGTTGTTTGCCAGTAGTTTGCAACACAGACTGTGGCTGTACATGCCGTCTGCAGACAAGGTCCCAAATGCAAAGCCAAGCAATCGGCAGTGCCTCTTGCTGGGTGTGCTGGCACTATAATGCAGTCATAGAATCACAGAATCGCTTTGGTTGGAAAAGGACCTTTAAGATCATTGAGTCCAACCGATAACCTAACACTGCCAAGTCCACTACTAAAACATATCCCTAAGCTCCACATCTACTCCTCTTTTAAATACCTCCAGGGATGGTGATGTTGGTGCAGCCTTCATGGCCTTTCAGTAGGATTGTACCTGTTGCAGACTTGAAGGAGGATGCATATGAAAATGAAAGATGCTGTGGATGCATATGAAAATGAAAGATGCTGTCTGTACCTGTGAACCTGGTATTGTTAGATTATAAGGTTGCGTGCTATTTCTGCCTGGAGGACTGGAACTTCCTTGTTTTACAGGACAGACTGAGGCAAACTGTGACTGGACCAGAACTCCTGCACCACTGTTTGCTGTTGCTGAACATGAAGGCGATGAGAATTGAGGTAGGAAAATGCAGGGGATGGAAAAAGGACTATAGCCAGTGAGTGCCCATGTTGGGTAACTGGATTTTGTGGCTGGTTTTGTCCCACTGTTTCGTGCAAAGTGGGTCTGGTTGCTTGCAGAGGCCCGTGGTGTAAGTGGTGGGCTCCCACCCTGGGGAGCGGGCCATGCTGTCCAAAATGGCCCCGCAGGATGCTTTGCCAGCAAGATCTGCGCGCAGGACACGTGAAATGCTGGTAAACCACTACGGGTTCCTAAATATGCCTTAGCTCTACAAAATACACACTTCAAAGGGGGGACTTCGTCTCCGAGGGTGACCTGTTTGAGCCCGGGTTGTGCGAGGAGCGGGGTTTCGAGCAGGCGTTACACGCATTGTGCACGGATGCCCCGCACCCCGCCGCCGCCCCGGCCCACGCCAGCGGCCCCCCACGCGTCCCCGCCGGCTGCGCACCGGGAGGCGGAACCCCGCGGGAGGAGCTGAGCTCCGGGGGCGGGCAGAGGGCGCGGGCGGAGGCTGCCTGCTCGCCGGGGAGCTGTGGAGGCCGCCATGGAGGTGCTCACGGTAAGGGGCCGGGAGGGAGGCGACGCGGGGCAGCCCCGGCGCGGGGCCGGGTGCGAGTGCGGCGGGCTGTTCCTCTGACCGCCTGCCCTTCTCCTCGCAGGGTGCCCCTGTGGCCGTCGCCGTGGCCGTGGTAGCTGCATCTGCCCTGCTGCTGCTGCTGCTCAGAGGGACGCGACGGAGGGCGAGCGGCCCCGTCACCTTGCAGGACCCCCTCGCCAAGTACCCGCTGCGGCTGGTGGACAAAGAGGTGACCGAGCGCCCGGGGCGGCCTCTCCCGGCTCGGCGGGGGCCGTGCCGGCCCCTTTGCTGCCCCTCGGCCGGGCGGGTCTGGGGGGGCGGTCGGTTCTCTGGTCCCCCGGCTTCGGGGCAGAGAGGTGCTCAGAGCCCTGAAGGGGCGGCTGTGATTCCCGCAGCTAGGCTGCAATATTTCCCGAGGGTAGAGCAGGACTCTTAGAAGTATTAATGCCTGCACTGTGGTTTTACGGTTGTTCCATGAAGAGGATAGATTCATTTCTTTGCATGTTTAAATCCTAGTTTAGAGCTGTGTTTCCCCCTGGATTTCTGCCCCATGTGCATCAGTAGAGAAGTAACCCCAACAGCCAGTGCTTCTGCATGTCGTGTCTTGCCTGATCTTTGGCCACAGTTTATGAAATGAGCTCCCGGGCCTTGGGCAATAGAGCTTTCCAGATTTTCTTTACGTAAAGGTGCTGCAGGGATTGCGCAGACGGGCAAAAGTCACTCCTTGTGGAATTAAAGAGGAAAAGATTTTGGTGCTAAAACTTCTGGTATGTTTCAACTTTATTTTTCAAAGCAATTTATGCTTCCCTTCCTAGTATTTGGCTTGCAGGCTGACAAAGAACAGGCTTAATAAAGCATATAGTGTTGAGTAGAGTTTGACATTCAAAGCAGTGGGGATGTTGACCTCATTCGCGTTTTGGGTTTTTTTAGGAAATCAGTCATGATACCAAGAAATTCCGGTTTGGGCTACCTTCACCAGATCATATATTAGGATTACCTGTAGGTGAGTACTGATAACACTTCGTTACATGTATTTCTGTTTTTGGGATTTATAATTGTACTCACAGTTTTTGGGCTTCTGACTGTTTGGGAATTTAATGCTCAGCAAAGCATGGAGTTAAAAGCTGCATCTGAATGCTGCTATGTCAGAGAGAGATGTCAGCTTTCCCAAAGGGTTGTATTTCTGATCTTTTGTGCGTGCTTTGTTCTGCTTGTGTTAAATTGTGTGGTGTAGTTTAGAACAAGAACAGTGAAACTGAATGGAGTCTGATGAAATTCACCACCAGTCAGGATATAAGCAGGAATGGTATCTGTCAAAGCTTTTTCATATTTCTTATTTGCATTCTACTTCCATCTGGTGCCCTCAGTTTACTGTCAATTTACCTCATGCTTGTGACAAATACAGTCACACTCATAGATGAAAAAGAGAACAACTCTTCTGCCTGGGAAGCTTGTAACTATTCTGTGCAGAACAAAGGGGAAAATACAACTACTGTATATAGAAGATGCTGCAATATTCAGAGCATTTTCTGTGCATGCACTTACCTTTCATTTACATACATATGTATACAACTTTGTCTTGCTTTCTGTAGCATGAAGTTCAGTTCAGACTAGGATTGGCAGTATCTTCTTTCCTGTACCCTGCAAAACTGATGGCATTGAACCTTGGACCTTGAATTAATGGTAATCTATGCAGGGGAAAGTCTCCCTCTCTGATCTGCAGATGTGGCAGATGTAGCCCTGTTTGTGCTGTACTGTGTTTTGCAGTTTCCCTTGCTGTATGGCAAGTGTCAGGGCCTTTCCGATTCCATGCTGTGAGCACGTCCTTCTTGCATGCTGCTTGTCAAGGGCAGCAGTCTTTCTCCAAATTCTCTTCTGGCTTGTATGGGAAAGTGTAATTGAACTGCCCACATTAACTGGACAAATGATAAAAGAACTGGGATGCGCCCTGCGGTGCTTGTGTTTATGCAGACTTTATTCTTAAGAATTCAGGAGTAAGATCCTGAAACTGCATGGGCCACATTACTTCCTGGGAGATTCCTGCCTTCCGCTTTTCACCAGGATCATTTTGCTAAAAGTGTTTTCTGCCAGCACTCTTCCTGCTTTTTGTTTTTCCATACAGCTCTCTAGATTAGTGCTGTCTGGGTGAGGAAACTACTCTTAGCAAGGAGTTCCAGTTCTTCTAACCAAAAAGAAAGAGGTGCCTTTTAGAGTCTGCCTCTTGGAGCATTAGGTTGGGCAAAGAGCTCTCTGTGGACAGCAGTGTCCAATGCTGTGGAAGCCGCAGTGTTATAGAGGCAGGAGTTACGGAGAAGGAATATGGCCCAAGGCTTTGTTGTTGATGTCTTGGTGCAGAATCTCTGGGAAGTTTGCTCTGAGAGATTGCTGCTATTAAACCATGATACTTACTTACTTATTTCTTTCTTTGCCTATGTGAACTGGTGTATCCTTACTTTCACTTCATTAATGAATATGAGAACAGTAGAACCCAAAATATAGAGAGCACTTGAGAATGAGCAACAAACTTTCTATATCACTACCTTACTATAAATTTCCTACTTTCCTAGTATCTTATCCTTGATTCCATAACGTACCGGCTTACCCTGCGCTCCAGAAGCTCTAGCTGAAAAAAAAAAAGGGACTAGATGTTTTATACAGCATTTATATGGTTAAGATTTTCTCCATCATTGCTTGTCTTTAAGGGGTTACAATACCTGCTTATTTTCTCTTGTCTTGTCCTCCAGGCCTGAGAAAAGTTTGAAACCAGGGATGAAAAAGTAAATAATCAGATTGTCATTCTTTGTCCCTAGGCCAACATGTTTATCTTTCTGCAAAAATTGATGGTAATCTGGTGATTCGAGCCTATACCCCAGTTTCCAGTGATGAGACAAAAGGTTATGTTGATTTAATTATAAAGGTAAATTTTTGTTTCCTTTAATATAGATAAATTGCTAACTGGAAGGAAGGGGAAAGTACTTCATTTTAGTGAAATACAGAGTTTATTTTGATTGATCTTCTTTCAAATAGGATGACTGCATGGCAAACAACTCATTTCACGTTATCCTTAAATAGTAAGTTGTATCCTGTGTATATCTGCTGTATGTCACTGCGAGACAGCAGAGGTAGGGAAGATGGGGAAGGGACTCACTGCCTTGGCAGCACTGCAGGAACTTCCCTAGTATCTTTTATTTGGCAACGCATGAATAGCGATCACTCTCCCTTAAGCTGCCTATGCTGCTACTAGTACTTACTGCTAATAGCTGGAAGTAGGAGACAAGTCAGTAAGAACTGCTATCCTTGGTGACGGTACAGAGATTGCAATTATACGTCTGTAAGCATCAGAAGTTGTGCTAATGTCTTTATTGATTAAGAAAATGGAGTACAGAAACAAGGGAATTCCCTTAAGCTAGAGAATGCAGGATGATTTGATCCCAGGACTTTGGATTTTCTAATCCTTTTCTACGATACACTTTGTCCTTAGGAAAAAATCTGGGCTTTTTTTTGTATGCTCTGTTTTTCATGTTACAAGCATGGTGAATTGTTATTAACTACTTATTATGTGCATTGAAAGGTGAAAAAGCTGTCATGTGGCTGAAGTCTCTGGGAAAGGCTTAAAAAGAAAAGATGCAGCAATGCTATTTTCCAAAGGGGTGATTACAAAAATGGGGTAACGTAAGGTTCTTGCTGGAGCGATAGTGAAACGAGGGCACCAGTACATCATCTGCCTGCTACCAAGTCCCATTAGCCTGGCTGTTGCAGAGAGCGTAGGAACATGTCCATGAGAGAGCATGTTACTTATTTTGCTTCCTGTTGCAAGGCACAACAGATAACTGAGAGCACAGTTGTCTCCATTTCTTTTTCAGATGCTGTATTTCAGACCTGCAGTATTGTGTTCTACGGTTTGTGATATTGTCTGCAGGAAAGCTAGTGGTTGATATCATACAAATTACTGTTTTTACAGGTCTACCACAAAAATGTGAATCCCAAGTTTCCAGAAGGTGGGAAGATGTCCCAGTACCTAGATGACATGAAGATTGGAGATATTATTGACTTCAGAGGGCCAAATGGGCTCCTTGTCTATAAGGGGGCAGGTATGGTGACATGAAGGTGGGAGAACAAAAGGGAGGAACTTGCACTGGTTATTTTCAGAGGTGTTTTATAAAATTTGACAACTTCATAGAGAATCTTTTTTTAAAAAGTGAAAAAGAGAAAATCCTCTTTCCCTGGTCCTGACCAAGAGCCCATCAGAGTTGAAGTGATGAGAAAGAGTACTTTGTGTTTCCTTTGTGTGAGGAATAGCTGGTTGTTGTCTCAGTCCTGGGACCATATAATTAAATGTGAAAAAATCGGTATCACATTATATTACTGAGAAGGCTGCACTGGAAATAGTACCTCAGCTGTACATATGGAGAGAGAGATTTCAGATATTTCTTGAACAAGGGAGGCTGTGGCCTAAAATGCCCTCTGAGGATTTCGGTGTTGTTACTGAATAACCTGCTGCCAGAGAGCCAGGTGCATTTATGATTAAACCAGGTCTGAGTTGACTGGGAGGAAATAAGCTCAGAGGAGTAATCCTCTTTCAAGAGGTAAGTGAAAGATCTTGCATTGATCTTGACTGAGAGGGACCGTGTGCTTGTACTTCAGGGGGATAAGAGCTCAGCACTTCTCTGGATCATGACCTTTTTGTGATGAGCAATATGCTGATGAATCCGTTATATCTCAGAGGAAATGAGTGATGCATGTTTTACAAACGTTCCTTTCTGCTCTGCTTTGGCTGCTATAAAGAGTAGTAGCTGGGAAAGTGTGTTACTAGTTACAGATCTCTTAAAAGATGATTGGAGTATGTCAAGTGCTTTTCATATAAGATACTTTTCGTGGGCTTTTCATCTGGCTTGGACCTTGGAGATTAATTCAGTTACAGACTGTCTGGTTTTGTGCAAGTTTTGAAGCAATGGTATACCCAGGTGTAGAGCAGAAATCAGCAAGGTCTTCTCATTGCAGGATACTAGAAGGCAGTCACTTAGCTGACTTAGAAGTGTCATGGGCATCTCATTAGCTGGAAACTAATTACAATAATGAAGTGCTTGATGATAAAATTATGCAAGGCTCCAACATTCCTGATTCTAACCTGTGCAGGGTTTTTTTGCTTGATGCTGGTTTACTACAACTCAATTGAACATGGACACACACACACACATGGCTAGATCCATGGTGCAAGTGAGGATGATGAAGATGGCCTAAGAAACCTGCTTCTCTGTAGTAGGAGCTGTGGTTACCTTTAGGTACCACTAACATTCACAGTTGCCAAGTTGTGTTCTAGGCAGTGATGTGGGAATCCTTGAGTTTATTATAAACTATGTTGGGTAGTAGGGAAGGAGTAAATCAGTTGTTCAAAGCTAGGACTGGAGTTTAGAGAAACAAAGAGGTTTCTACTCTTCATACTCAATGCTGTGCTGAGTCCATTTAACATTTCCAGAAGATCTGTCCCGATTAATTGGTAGGCTGTACTAATTTATTGCCATGGAAGTTGTATCCCTGTTTGTTTAGGAGTTAATGTACCTGTAGGTTTTGAATGTTTCTTCTAGGTACCTTTCTTATCAAGCCTCATAAGAAGTCTGAAGCAGAGAAGAAGTTTGCAAAGCATCTTGGGATGATAGCTGGAGGAACAGGTAAAACTACTGTCATCATATGGAATGTCTAGAGAACAAAGAAGTCTATGGATGCGTGTGAGGAGTATCAAACACTGTACTTCAGTAGCAGAGCACTTGCACCTGCATTTCTTTTCATGAGTGTTTGGTGACGCTGAGGCTTTCTGGTGGCTTGAGCTCAGTCCTGGGAGGTAGCAGCTTCAGAGTTTTACTCTTGATTTACTGTGTGACCTCAGAGGAGTCACTGCATCTCTCTGAGCTTCAGTCTCCATGACAAAAAATACTTCAGGAGAATGTCTCGGGGCTGAAATTGCTTTATGTGATGGAGAATGCTGAAGAGGAGGGCCCCCAGATACAAGTATTGTGATTTTGTTTTTGTTTTGAAACGATTTGTAATAATAGAAACCCCCAGCCTCTGCATTTGTCATGGATTAGAAATTCAGAGGTATGCAGCCATCTGCAAACTAAGCTCCTACTGAAGGCTGAAGGAGGCAGCATTAATATTGAAACTGCAGCCTTATGTGGGTTGGAAGAAATACCCATTTTTTAACTGCTTTGTTTTTTTTTATCAGGAATAACTCCTATGTTGCAGCTGATCCGTCATATCACAAACGATCCTAAGGACTCCACAAAATGTTACCTTCTTTTTGCTAATCAGGTGAGTATAATGACTCATCTGTTTTCTGTCTTTAATGGCCTAGTTTGTTGCTGGCCTCTGAGCTTTTTAAACTGATGGGACATTGACCCCTGGAGAAAATACTGCTCTGCATGTTTCATACTCTGCCAGTGTCTTTGGATTTGTTTTTTTCACCCAACAATTTATGAGGAAGTATTATCTGAGATAGCACATTTAAAAATAATCAGTATAGGGAGGAGCAGGAAATGGTTATTATGTAAGTTCTTAATCTATTGTCTTGGGTTAAAATGACTTAAGAAGGAGAAACTGAATAAAAAGCCTTGGCTATAAGGCCCTTTATAAGTACTGTGTGGTGCTGTCATAGTTCCCATGATCTTTTATTTGTTTTGAAGATGGCTCCTCGTAGTTTCATTTACACTCCCTGATTCCTGTATTAGGGAATAAATAGTATGAACAGATCCTTATCACTGTACTTATTTTACTCCTTCACTGATTTCAAGGAAATGGGATTTTGTTCTGTTAATCTGTTTCTACAGTTAGTTAACCTTCACCATGCTGCTACAGGGCTGTATTTGCTGGGGTCAGAGACAAATCCAGCTAATTGTGATTTTATCCTAGATTAAAAAGTTGTTCGAATTGCCATCTTTAAGGTAGTGTTTAGGTGGTTATTAAGTCTCATAGTTTGTTGTTCTTAATGTGAATTTACAGAAGCCTGTAATGATAATAGCCTATCGTTTAAGGGGGGAAAAAAATAACTTCCTTGGTTTGAATGAGTTATCATTGCATTTGTCTTGTTGAATGCCAGATGAGCTCACATAAGAGGGCATCTTGAGATGGTCTGGAGCTAAACAGGGGTCTCATTTTGCAGACAGAAAAAGATATATTACTGAGAGCTGAGCTAGAAGACATTGCTAAGAGGCATCCTGAGCAGTTCACACTCTGGTATACACTGGACAGACCTCCACAAGGTAGGCTACTGGTCCACACTGGAAATGCCTTTGCTTGTCGTACAACAGTCAGAGTTTCATTCTTGTTCAAGAGGCCATTAGTATAGTATCAAGTCGTCTTGTCTTCCACTTCTAAATAACAAAGACACTCCCCAGCCCCTCAGAAACAAGCCTTACTACAACACCTGTTTTGAAAAGTGATCTAAACTAGGTGGGCCTTAGAAAGTGTGAACTAATAATTAACTCCTGTTGGGCCAGACACGTTAGTCAGTGGATCTTTTGATGTATTTCAGGATGTGCCAGTTTTTGGGACTTTTCAGCAGAAGTTGCACCTCTGTTTTGGCCTGTCTCCCAAAGCAGGTTATGGTAGAATTTTGTTGGCTTTAAATTGCTTAATAACTGTAAATAGTACATGCACGTGTTTGTTTTGCAGCAGATCTAGATTAGATTCTGGTAAAACAGGGCTGCCATGTGTATAGATTAAGGCATTAACTGTAGGCTGGTGTAGCAGTGAATTAGAAATGGAGGGAGAGGTTGAACTCTACTGAATCTCCTTTGAAACTTGGGTATTTGTGTTTGCTGATGTTGTAAGTGATCTGAGCTTTTATATAACAGACATAAGAGCCAGACTGAGTCAGATCAAAGTTCTGTACCTGTTGTCAGCAGTAGCCAGGAGTAGATGGCCAGAGAAGAGTAATCGGCAGGCCTTGAGACTGTTCCAGTCTTTAATATTATTTCTCAGTTCTGAGCCAAATGTGTCTCTACACTAACCTTCAGTGGATTACTTTTGTATGAACTTACTATGTCTCCTTTAGAGCCCGTGTGAGCTTTTTGGCAGTATGTTAGTGGTTCTACAGGATTTAACCCTCTCTTGGCTTGCAGCGATCGTGGCAAACTTTGCTGATTTGTGAGTACAACATATGCAGTTTAAAAAGGCTTCAGACTGTAGGGAGATTCAAATTAAGAGTTTAATTTCTTTTGTTTCAGATTGGAAGTACAGTTCTGGCTTCGTCACTGCAGACATGATTAAAGCCCACCTCCCTTCCCCTGGCAGTGACACACTCATTCTCATGTGTGGGCCACCACCTATGATTCAGTTTGCGTGTCAGCCCAACCTGGACAAACTCGGCTATCCCAAGAGCAGTACATTTTCTTATTAACACTGATGGCATCCGATACCTTTTTGTAAGTACTGCATATTTTCCTACAGGAACAACTGGTATGTAACTGTGCAGTATTTCTTCTTTTGTTTTGTATGTGTGTGTTTTAAATGCTTAATGCAATTTCTGTGGTTTATAACTTCATAATTACCTTTGCACGTTTTAATACTAAGAAGTTGGGAGATCTTGAATTGTGTGGAAGTAACTTAGTCTAACCTTGTAAGTTAGTATGAAATGTTAATTCTGAGAAAAAAAAAAAAGTGTAATTGGAGAGGAAATCCACTTGTCTGTTAACATGGGTATGGAATTTGGGAGAGGGCTGTAAAACTGGACTAGGATTACCTATAGCATACAGTCAAAGAATTTAGTGTATCCGGGGGAAGGAGAGTATAAAGAACAGTCTGTTTTTTTTTTAAATGCTATTTTACAGCCCTTTACCAGGGACTAAGCAAGAAGTCATAGCATGCTATTGAAAAGTGTCTGAATGACATTTGGGTAACATGCAAATTGCATATTACTGTAACAGAAATTCTCATTAGTGTGCAATTTATTCAGGAGGATTACATAACTTCATGCTGTCTTCTAACAGCCTTCACTAAACAATCACTGCCAACTGTATATGGAAGCTCTGGGCTGCATATACAGACAGAACTATCCAGTGACGTTACATCATTTGATGTCATTCTCTAAGCATAGTGCTTGCTTTTTTGGCAGTTTCAGAAATTTCCTTTGCTTAAGAGAAACCATGGCTCCTTACTTCCTAGTGTAAGCTATGCTGAGTCAATCTTAAACTCAGCTAATGCATCATCTTGCTGTTTTCACCACATAGCATTTAATTCTTAGTCTTCAGTGCCTGAAGTACTGCATGTTCGGCACTGGTGAGGCCGCACCTTGAATACTGTGTCCAGTTCTGGGCCCCGCACTTCAAGAAAGATGTTGAGGTGTTGGAGCGAGTCCAGAGGAGGGCGACCAAGCTGGTGAAGGGTCTGGAGGGTCTGACCTATGAGGAATGGCTGAGGGAGCTGGGGTTGTTTAGCCTGGAGAAGAGGGGGCTCAGAGGTGACCTTATTGCAGTCTACAACTACCTGAAGGGAGGTTGTAGTGGAGTGGGAGTCGGCCTCTTCTCCCAGGCAACTAGTGATAGGACAATAGGACATAGCCTCAAGCTTCACGAGGGGAGGTTCAGGTTGGACATTAGGAAGAATTTCTTCACAGAAAGGGTTATTATACACTGGAACGGGCTGCCCAGGGAGGTGATGGAGTCATCATCTCTGGATGTGTTTAAGAAAAGACTGGACATGGCACTTATTGCCATGGTCTAGTTGACAGGGTGGTGTCAGGGCAATGGTTGGACTCTATGATCCCAGAGGTCTCTTCCAACCTGATTGATTCTGCGATTCTGAATTTCCAATTAGGCATTGGAACAGGCTGCCCAGGGAGGTGGTGGAGTTCACCATCCCTGGAGGTATTTAAAAGATGAGTAGAGGTGGGTATTTAAAAGATGAGTAGAGGTGGTGCTTAGGGACATGGTTGAGTGGTGGACTGGGTAGTGTTAGGTTACTGGTTGGACTCGATGATCGTAAAGGTCCTTTCCAACCAAAATGATACATTAAGTTCTAGGGTCTGACAAATCCCTGAGCCAGAGGACTTATTTCTTCAGATGCTAATGAATATGTTTACTAACTATTTTTATTCATCTAAAGCAAAACAAAACGAATCTACTAGTTTAAAATTGACATGGGGGTTTTGTACTTCATCAGTTACGTTTGTAGCAATAATGCAAAGACAGACACAGGGCTTCAGACTGTGATTCCATCCCTGATGAGAGATCAACCACGCGTATTTGTGTTAGAATCATTCCACAGTCAGCAAGAGATGGAGGAACATTCCAAATTTATTCTTAACAGTCAAAAAAATAAGCATTTATGCCTATGTTATGCTAATTAGGATTTCTTACTCTCTCTATAAAAAAAAAACTATTACTTTGTAGATTGACTCTTCACAGCCAATTTAGCACAACACCACACTGAGTTATAAATACATCATCAAAAAGAAATCTGAAAATCAGCTTGGAATATCCCAGTGATATTAAGGCTGCCTCTGTTGGAGCAGCTTATCCTATTTGTGGTGCTGTAATAAGTCTGCTGGCTAATTAACCTGACAAAGTATTTCAAATGCTTGTAGTACATGATCTGGTCACTAGTGTTGGTTGCGCTGCCAAATTAGAGATGTACTCGACCGGTATGTTTAATACCTTTTATTAAGCATTTTTAGTTTGCTGATGTGTAGACTGACTTCTCGGTCCTTTGGATTTTCCATTATTTCATTGTTCAGTGACTGAAAAAAATTTGCCTTGGTTTTACCATTTTGGACAATAAAAAGATGTGTTTAGCTTCTAAAATCTGACCCTACAGTGCTGGGTCTGTCACGGAGTGAGGACTAGAGTAGGTCACCTTTAAGAAGTGCCACTGATGGCTCTCGGAAGAGCCCTTGCTGCATACTCTGGACATTACCTGAGATTTCCCCTGGATTTGGGGGGGTTGTGGCTGCAAGTGACCTGCCCTCAGGCTATTATTAATATGTAAACTAACACCCTGCAGCCAGCAAG
The DNA here is from genome assembly GCF_013368605.1 of Nyctibius grandis. Classification (NCBI taxonomy): domain Eukaryota; kingdom Metazoa; phylum Chordata; class Aves; order Nyctibiiformes; family Nyctibiidae; genus Nyctibius; species Nyctibius grandis. The sequence continues at coordinate 9,987,294 of NC_090661.1, read as the reverse complement.
GAGAGACTAATGCAAACCATCTATAGACATACTGAGTCTTTTCTTTACAGTTGAGCAGATTTTTTTCCTGGCATTTCCCCATTTACTGAGATATCTTCTTAATACCTTATTTATACAAGAGGCATGTCAACAGATGCCACAAGTAATTGCTGCTGTAAATGAGACACTTTTACCCTTGAATAGCCCCTCAAGTAGTAAGAGGCTGTATTTCCCTCTGTTACAGTGCTGCAGTCCTGCCTAGCTCAGTAGAATAGCAACAGATCTGTTTTGTCAGGTGTTTTGAAGAAACAAAAATTTGTTTTATTATGGTATTTGCCTGATGCTCCTTAGTCCCATTTTACACATCACGGAGCAGTAATGTTTGTCTCCTATCGCTAAAGTACTCTAGGAAAATCTATCTGTAGCTGGAATGAAAAGAGAACTGGAAGTGAACAGCAATATTGTTTACAACATCACCAGTTCTCATGCAAACATTACGAAAATGTTTCTACAGCAATCTCCAGTCCTCAGGGCTGGTTGCAGCCATATGTTTAATTATGGAAAGAAAATAGGCTTATTACCATCCCTGTCGTCCCAAGAGCCTGTACTATGTTTCAGACCATCCAGGTACAGGGCTCAGAAATCTTTGTCTGAACCATTTTGACTGTTCAGAAGGCTTGTGAGCATCCTGATGCTTGCACATGTGTGTCAGTAGTAGCCATTTTAGACAAAATGTCAATGTACAGAAAGAGCCCATTCAGTTGTTCTAGTTAAATAACTGTCATTTAAAACCTCTGGCAAGACTGCAGTAGTAGTGAGCCATTAGCACTGCACTCACCAGCATCCATGTGAATTTCTAGGTGGCTCTGATTAGTCCACATGGTACTATAGAATATTAATGTTTCCTACATTACAAATTAATTACAAAAATAAAAAATTACAAAAGATCTTTCATATAACAGTACATAAACACACCATGTAAAAGAGGACTGAATAAAAGGGTAAAACATGTTGCCAGTCTTGGCTTTCCAGACTCTGGATATGAGTCCCACTTCTCTCTCAACACCTATTTCACATTACAAAATGTGGAAATCAGCACGGAGGAGAGTTACCTGTAACACGTTGCTACATTGACAATATTAAATGCTATGTGGCAAGAGGTAAAGCTTTTCTGCACCACAGCATCAAGCTTCTCCTGGCCACCCCTCTGGACAGGCATGAGGTATTAGTGTTCTTGGTCATGTTGAACCATCATCTCCAGTCTTCAAAGGCAGGTGTTAAAAACCTGCTGTCATTCAGCATTTCATCTTGGCTTAACATTGTCTGAAAAAAACAAGATGTGAACAAGTGAGCGTGTTCAGTTAGAGGCCTATAGTTAAAGAAATCCAACTGTAATGAGATCAGATTCACAACAGAGGGGGTTAGAGCCACATAAAATTACAAGGAATTTCTTGAATGCAGCTTTAAATAAACTATTATTTGCTTGAGAAAATTCTCACAGATTTTTGTGTGGCGTGTGACTCAAGTGTGTTATGTAATTCTTCATTGTACATTTCAGTCAACTTTTTTTTTTTAATTAGCTGCTGTGGAGTCAGGAATTAAAACAGTGATTTTTTTTTTTTTCCTGTGGAGTTTTAGCTCATGTAAATTTTCAAGTCTGCACTTCTTTGCTAGACTTTGCTGTGACTGAGGCATTTGATGGTGGTTACTTGCAAAATCTTTGAAGAATTGTTTTCATTTAAGGGAATGAATGTCTGTCATTGGGTCAAAGAGATAGCAGAGTTCAAACGTAAAACAGGCCTAAATGAAACTTAATTTCTAGTGCGATTTTTAAAGCAGGGTTTTTTTGGACTATGAATGTGCAACCAGGCTGCAAGGAAGTATTTAACAAGAATAGTGACCCAGTTACTCTTAAATACCACCAGCAATGACCAACTTTCACCAAAGTCTAGCAGAATATATTTGTGACTTTAAAACAGGAGCGAAATCAGTGCTTACCGTAAGACGGCTTATGCCTTGAGAAAGAGCCCCTATTTGCATTACTGTTCCTTCTGAATGTTCCATCTGTAAAAGTATTCAGGAACTAGTTCAAATCAGACAGTATGTGCAATTCTATTCCCTCTGCATGCATCTTTGGGAGGTATCTGGGCCTGGACAAACAAAGTTGTGGCACGTTTACAAGCTCCGATTTCTGCACATTAACAAAAATGCCTCCTTGCTGTAAGGTATCTGAAAACGCATTTAATGATAAGAGGAGTGAATCCTGATTAAGAAAGATTGATTCCATGAAACTTGAGCTGTAATTCACACAAGAAAAGAAAAAGCTTTTCACTTATAATATCAATGAAGAGTAATATTTTCCTGATGGTATAGCACTTATTATGCTTCTGGTAGCCTTCTTCCATAGGCAAGCAGTAAGAGTCCTTCATGATAAGGTCCTACCTATTCGTATATAAAGAGGTTATCCGTTGTAGGACATTGAGAGTTCACGGCATGACCACAGGCTCAGAAGTCATGTTTAATTGAAGGACCATGCTCCTAGAGAAAAATGCATTATTTTTGTAATGTTTGAACAACTGCATAGTGTAAGCCGTTGGCTCCACAATTCATGCATTCACTTGCAACTCTTAACTGTGCAAGTGACATCCATACTAAATTATAGTCAGGATTTGGTGCTGTCCCTATGTAGGAACGGTACTTTTTTTGCTAAGGTATACATTGAAAAAGACAACGGTTAGAGAATGAACACAAATGAGATGTTAGATGCAGTAAACCATGCAAATGAAAAAATTACTGTCACAGTTAGTCTTTTCAATTTTGTGACCATTCTCTTATTAGGCTTAAAATGTTTTATCTCACTTAAGGTCACTGGACGATAGGACAGTTTACCCCAGCTGCCTCTGTCTGGCTCTTGTGTGTTGCCACAGTTCACACAAGCCTCCAGGAGCTCCATTTTTCAGGGTTTACATCCCTTTACACAACAGCAAAGTTGAATAAAATTTGATGATTTTTGGTCTTCATCATCTGTATGATGTCTAGACACGGTTTCATTCACAAGTAAGTTCACTACTACATAACAAAAGTGAATTATTTAAGTATTGGTTTATTAATAATCTTGTTCATTACTGATGCATTGTTTTCACATATACTGTCTAAGTGTGACTATTCCCCACTGTACATAATGAAAGAAAAATTCAGTTGGATTCTTTGATTAATGTCTGTTAAAAATATACAATCCAGTTGTACTTTAATATATAACTTGATGGCTTTTTACAAATTAGTCCAAATAAATTTATTACACTAAAAACCACCCATAAAGATAATGAAAAAAGTAGTGTGCCATACTGAGATTATGAAAGCTAGAAGTAGAAAAGTCTTGCGTTTACTGCAACCTCCACCTTAATTGTCAAAATACATCAATCTTCGTAGTGTAAAGGTGTTATATTCCTGAAAAAGGGCTTGAAGATGGATGAGTTTATTATGATGTTGACTGATTAAAAAAAATTAACCTGACATTCTTAGTATAGAACTCTTTCCAGTGTCCACAGCCAATACCTTCTCAATGAGTTCATGCGGATGTAGCAAATGCTGTGTTATACGCTAACGTTTGGTTATTTGCGAGCTTTGGAATGCATGGAGAGGGTGAGATGAGAATGGCATCAGTCTGTCTGTCCCACCTGATCCAGTTCCTTATCAGTGAATGGACTAAGTCCTTTGCAGCCACCGTAGTTTTTCTGAGTACCGTTTGTAGCGGGGTTTGTATCCATAGGACAAATGTAGTCTGTTGATTCATCAAATTTCTTTTTTCTTAAGTTTCCAAAGTGTGAAAATCCAAGTTTCTTTGGCTAAAATAAGAAGACAACAAGTTTTAAATAAGAAAAATAAGGTTGTCCTTTACCTCTCCTTTTTGATTTACTGCTCTACCCTAGTCCTTGAAGTACATAGATTCTGAACTAAATAAATTTAATTGTTTTCAAATTGGGAGTTACAGTTGATATTAAATACATTTAGATAGTATTCCTTCTAAGAAAAGACAGGTGGGATTGGATGCTTATTTCACAAGCTGATTTAAACAGATACAAATTAAATGCTTTGGTATCCAGAATTATGGAAAATGCAACACTCTTCCTAGAACTGAACTCTCCCTGCCCACATTTGTTCCTTGTTTTCTTTATACCACAGGGGAGAGGAAGTCTGAAATTCTGAACTATCTCCTCTTTGAAAGCAGTACATACCCGCACTTTGGCAGTGGTGGTCAGAGGCGTGTACGCTGTTGACTCCGTTATTTCTCTCTTTTCTTGTTGTGCCTCTGGTCCAATTAATACGTTAAAATTGGTTGTGAGGTGGCGTCGCAGCAGGGTCTTTTGAGGTGGAATATTCAGCAGCATTGCCAGTGTGTCACCATTGAAGCGAGGTTCAAGAATCTATTAAAAATGGCAGAATATTTATTTATACAGTTAAATATTTACAATAGTAAAGCATTACAGTGCTTTTCAGAGGGGTTTCTCATTCTTACGAAGCTATCTACATCAGACCTTTTATAACTCATATGATATGATACTCACTGGGGTTTTGAAGGGAAAATACATGAAAGTAGGCACTAAGAAATGCAGAGCGTGATCAGGCAAATACCTAATTATCATCAAACCTTACATTTGTCTGGACTGAACAAATATGTTTTCAGAATTTTCTGCTCTGCTTTTACTGCTGTAACTGAAAGTATAAACTTAATCTTAGCACAATTTTTTCTATGTCCTGTTTTGCAAAAACATTCTATGGCACTAGAATCCCAGTATTTCAGAACTCTGACCTTACTAAGCTGCAAATAGTTCTGAATGTTTCATATTAAAAAAATGTCATTCCTGATTGCTGGCAGGACTGCTGTGAGTTCAGGATGGTTATTTACCTGGGGCTCAGAATTCTCTTAAAACCACTCAAAGAAACACTCAATGCACCTTATCAATAAGTAACTTTCCCATGGTACAGGGTGTTTTTGTTTTTCAATGTACTGCTGTTAAACACTCGTGCACAGCTCAGCTTTGATTATAAAAATGTTTTAGCAGTTTCTTTTTTATTTTAATTTTCCTTTTTAAAATTAAGATGCATGGATCAGATAAAGAGGCTCTTTAGAAGGCCTGATCGTGCTGTCATATTGCAGATGTCAGTATTTTTTTCCTCCTGCTTGACAAACACCAGATAGGAGATGTTTTATATTAGTCTGTCAATTTGTAGTAGATACGTAGTAAAGTGTTAAAAAGAATTCTTACAATCAGACCACCATGTACTCCGCTTCCTCGAAGGTTTGGTGCATATTCTGCCAGATCGACTGATCTGAGCCATTCCATCACTCTGTGATTGGACCACTGAACTACTTCAGAAGGCGAAACGTTATTCTGTTAAAGTAACCAGAAAAGATGACGACAATAGAGCCTGCGTTGTCACTGCATGTTAGCAATATGTATCCTCAGTTCAGTTAAAAACATGGTTCCTCCTCTTCCTCAAAGAGCAGTATTTTTTCCCTGATTCTAAGGGATTGTTTCTGTTCAAACGCCCTCTGATGAGATGGCAGGCATCGTCTAGTACAGATGAAACCCCAGATATTGCATCAAGTAGTGTAACAATAGAGATTACAGACGCTGGGTGTATAAAAAGGAGCGTTTTGAGAACAGCATTATTGTCAGGCTTTAATACTAAGAGAATAAGCTATGCTAACCAGGTAAGGCAAAAACCTTACAGTCTTTCAGAGATAAAAATTAGGACAGGCAAAGAAAAAACATTCCACATTATTCTCTAGGAAGTTGAATTAACTTGTTTAAACTAAGCAAAATATTTCTAAAGGGAAGTGCATGAGATTTAACTAGTAAGTGGCTCAAGCGCTTAAGGACTGAGTAGATTTTATCAGTGAGTACAGTGTTACATTCCAGAGCTGGAAAGCAGCATAACTACTGCTTTAGATGCAATTCCCAAGTGGCAGTGATTCTATTGTGTCGTACACTGCTAACTTTCCATCCCCTTTGGCTGGATTCAGGTCATTACTGCTTGTTTAAATTAATTTACTTAAACATTCTTTTACCTCCTCAGCTGGTCTCCTGCGTAGACAGTTGGGGTTAAAACTGTTGACATGCAGCACATGAATGGCACATTTAATACTCAGATGATGCAGCTGACTGGTGACTTTCAGAAAGAGAAGGTCATTCTGTAAAGAAGAGAACCTTTGAAGTGGCACAGAATACATACCAAAACAGGTACTTTCTCTAAGGAGAAAGATTTTAAGCTTACTATGTAGTTTTATATAAACCACAGTAACTCATGGTTTAGGTAAAATAAAAGTTTATATTTTAGAGATGGTTTTTTTAGGGTGGGGGTTTGGGGGGTTTGTTGTTGGTTTTGTTTGTTGTTTGTTGTGTTTTGTTTTGTTTTGTTTTTAAAACATTGCACCATAGCAAGATCTGGCTAAAAAATGAAGGAGAGCATGGAGCCTATTAAGTAAAATCCTGGCTCATGGATAGTTTTAAAAAAATCTCTGGACTGTTTCTGATCCGGCTAAGATTGTGTGGTGGGCAGGATCACTGCAGCTAGCAACACACACCGAACCATGGAACAGTAGGGACTGTGCTCCTATAACAAAGGCTCCTTAAGCAGCATAGACAAGGCTGTACTTTTGATAACAGCTAAATGAGGCATTTTTTTTTTTCATAGCAGTTAACAAAATAAATGCTTAATTATCCAAACCTGGGCAGGGAAACTGTAAGAAAACACAGTGGCTACGTGTAGTGTGTGGTTTGCTGCTAATGTGGTCAGAGCTGTACAAATTACTGGACTTGATGCTTATCTTTAGTTTACTGAATATTGTTGCTAACTTGGTGTGGAGGACACCACACTCCAGAAGCTGCATGCAAAATCGGTCATTTACCTTTAATCATAGTGTGCTATATGATCTTGAAAGAAAGACTTTGCAGAAGTTAGCTATAACATATGCTATTACTTATTTCATGTACCTTAGGAATAGTAACCATGCACTAGACAACACAAATGAGTTACTACTGGCACTATTTCCATCTTGCAAAAAATTCTTTAACTGCTCACATTCAAAGGAAAATTATAAAATTCTTTGCTCGTTCTGAAGTTAAATTTGGTTAAACTGAGGAAAAAGGATTTTAGCTTACCACAGTTAAGTACTGCAACATTCTCCCATCAACTCTGGATTCATGAAACTGGTCTTTGTACTGAGGTAAACCAATATCATCAAGCCATCCTGCACATACAAGAACAGTGGTGTACCCAAATCCAGATCTGTGAGAATGAAGCCCTTCTCCCCTCTTGTCTCGGCTGGCTGCTTCTGAGGCATTCAGGCAGCTCCTTCTACCTATTCACCTTTCCAAATGACAGCCTCTTACCAGAAGCCTAAAAGCAATTCCCACCAAACAGCTTTTTCCATAACACCCCTGTGATATTTTCCATACAGTGTGTGACTGAGCACATGCCTTCTGCAGCATAATGTAGCTCTTGCTAGATTGAGCCCCCCCCTCCTTTACTTCCCTACAATCTGAATGACAGAGTTCCCCTTGGAAGATCATACTGTAGAGCTGTAATTTGGATGTTAAGAACAACACAAAAATCCTCATTCTATGGAAAATTTTACTATACTGAAAGAGTCCTCTTAAAAATATGTTTGGTAACTGCTTAAACATGTATCAGGCAGTCTATCCACAGGGGTGGGGGAAACACCTTTCAAAACAATTCCATGACAGTTCAAACACTTACGTGTCACCCAGATATGATCGAGTTGTGCAGACTTCTCGTCTTGTTTTGTATTTATTGATTTAATGGCCAAAACTAATTTCTTCCTGTGCAGTGGATGCTTTATTCCCATTTCCTGCAACAATAATCGTTAACAAATAGTATGCCTTGCCCCTGGCTCTTTTCCTCTCCTTAGGTATCTACAAAAATGGACACTACATATTTCAGAAGGGTAGACCTGCCAGTTGTTTGAAGGGGCCTGGTTATACAGAATCAACATGTACGCTTGAGAGAAGCATTTACAGGTTATTACCTTTTCCATGTCCTGAGGCGTTGCAGTTAACAGGGTATGGCCTGAAGTCACCCACTGCCGTGCAAAAATGACGTACTGACCGAGACCAAAGTCCTCAAGCCAGTTACAAACTCTTTCAGTGCTCCACTGAGCAAACGGAGCGTTGTAGTCACTGAAAAGTACAAGAAATGTTTGAAAAAATCTTAAAGGAAAGAATTACGGTTATTATCAGAAAGCTCAGCGTGTGCCAGAGGCAGTACTAGAGCGTTCATGTTAGTGTGCTTTGTTTTGTGCAGTAATGAAAGCCAACAGCCATTCTCGCAGTATATGCTGTGGTCCTGGTGTGCTGTTAATTTGGCTGCACACCCTCAACTTGTGAACAGTTGTGGGGGGCAGGGGGGTGAATAAGAATTTCCCATTTTCTATTTGAAAAGAGGAAAAAGGGAACTGCTGAATCCTCATCACTTTGCAGATATTCCCATGGGAGATGATAATAAGTTTTCTTGTTCTTTAACAAGGTGACATTTTTGACACTCCACCAAACAGCTAGTGCTGCAACCTGCAGTTGAAGGAGTACAGACAGGGGAGCTACTCAGGACACATTTTCTATTTCAGAAATTCTTTCCAATTGTTGTGGAATTCCATGTGTAATGAAATATGTTGGGAAAAATGTATTTTACAAGAGGAGGGGTTTGCTGTTGAGCACATTTAACACCACCACATAATATGCTGTGCAAGGTAAAGAAGGAACCATTACCTTTTCTGGCCTTTGGTTTCCTTTGATCTGGATAACCGAGGTCCAGCTGTTGCACGGAGACCACCTCTGCGAAACTCTGTCAAACCCAGATCGTCTGCAGGGAAGTTACCTGACTGAGTTCTTCTTATTCTTTCAAGACAAAAGGGCCAAGATAGTACTATTAGCTTGCAACAGAGAACATTTGTTTCGTATGGGAACTATAATGACAACTAGAAGCTGTATTAATCTTCCTGTAAACCACAACCATCTAATTCAAGTGGCAGCTGAAGAAGTTCCAGGCAAACAGTGTCTAGACCTAACTCTGAGGAAAGAAAAAAGCTCTGCAGAGCAGGCGTAGCCCTTCAACCCAAGTAATAATCCACACCGGAGGCCAGACTCTTAAATCTCTGCTGTACTGAAGCATAAAGCAAACGATAAAACTCAGTCCTGCTCCTTTTTGTTCTGTTTTCTCTCATTTTTTACCTGGTGGCTTCTGTAATGAACAATTTGCTATCATTTAAAATTTTCATAGCTAATAAAACTGGTGGCATTCTAAATTATGAGCATTATAATAAGACAGCAGAGTGTATTATTTCTTAGAAGTGACGCTGTGAACACTACCATCCATTCTTCTACTCCCGTGTATCGATACAGACACACCCATATGATCACAGAGCTGCTTTCTCTCCTTTTCCTGAATTTGACTTTATTCTTGCTGTAGATGTTGTAGCTTTTGCTGAAAACTGGATTCATTCGCAGCCAAAATGCTTTGACAGGGAACTAAAAAAAAAATGACCTTACTTTCCCCAGATTTTCTTGATCCCTTTTGGACTCTTTCTGTTCTCTGGAGACAATGGAGATTGTGGACCTGAATCCGTTCCCGAAGAAAGAGGTGAAAGATCATCTGAGACTACTGTGCCATCCCCACTCTCTGTTTCTCCTGCATCAAGAACAAGCAATATAGTCACATTTTATACTAATTATTAACGAGGATGTTATTGGGAAGACTAATGTTTAAATGCAGAACATAATAAAAAGGTAAAGATATCTATAAAATTCTTCTTGTATTAAAAAAAACACGCTCAGAAGGTGAAAAAAATAGTAGCTGTACATTTGATACAAAAAAAAAAATAATAAAACATTGGGTAAAATAGTATTGTTACTTCAGTCAGTTGTATTTAAATACATTATCTTAACTAAAGGTCTTCAGACTGAAGCAGACTCTTCAGACTCTTGCATTGCCTATTCTTAATACCATAACACCTCTGTCAAAATCAGTGCGAATTCTTCTGTTGACTTGTGAAAACATAATGAAACCGGGCATAAATATCTTAAAGAAATCCCCTCTGAAAGCCATACAGCAAAAGCTGTTCCTTCATTTCAGTAGAGCCCTTAAGGAATTCAATCTGGATGGCCCACTTGGTATTAGTAGTTCATAGAGAAGAGAAACAGAGGGAAAAAGGAAAAGAAAAAAGTAAGCAGCAAAATTTGTGTTAAAGTTGTGTCTTGTTTGGATACAGTACCTAGCACTGGTGCACTGACACTCCTGATGCGATCTTCAGTCATCCCAAGAAGCAGAAAGCCAGATGAAGAAGCAAAGGAGATACAAAACACCAGCAAAATAAAGTTACAGAAGAGCAAAGTAGTAAGCTAAGCATTAAAAGCAGAAACAAAAAGAAAAGCAGCAGTTATGTTTGACATGAAAGTGAATATGCATTGGTGTGCACAAGCCCCAAGAATTCTGTACAAGTCATCTAAAATAAATAGATAAGGATGAGCATTTATCTGGGTTGGGGTTTTTTTTTTGAACTATTCTTAGACAATTTTAACACATTAAGCATATACTACAGAGCTCCATAAAGCCCGCAGAACATCTGAAATGAAGCGATGTCTAAGATTACATCAAATTCTGCTGAAATATATAATTGGAGGTGTAATGAGTTTATTGCACATGCAAGAAACAAACCAACCTGCATGAAAAATTCTGTTAATTCAGTGTATTTAAGGAGTCATTGCATGTTTCTAGAAAAATAACATTTTCCTTTACAAGATCACCCATCCTTGGATAATCCTGCAGTTAAAGACATAATAGCAGGGCTGGTGCATTGCCTACAATGTTGCAATTGCAGAAAAACTCTTTTAAAAAAAAAACCTGAACAACCCACAACCTACTGAAATCTTGAAACTACAGCACCCTACCAGCTTTTAGGACAATAAGGCCTTCAAACCAAGAAAACCCAAAAAAACCTCAACAACAAAAAAAAACCAAACAACTAAACAACAACCACCTCACTACAACTTTTAAAGCGTAGGAGCACTTCAAAATCACAAGGGATACTCTTGTGCCTGAGCTCCCAAGCTCTTCAGTCCTTGGCAAATACCTGCTTCTGTGCCTCACTGTTAATATTTTCTGTCAATAAATCTATGCTTAAGATGTCACCAAAAAGAAATTAATAGAGGCTTCCACACATGGCTGTGGTTATGGAATAATGACATACTTGTATTTTCCAAATCCACTGATCTTTTCCTGCACCTAGGAAGTTAATTTTTTCACTCATGGGTCCCCACAAGCCACAGCAACCCATAGTGCTGATACTAGGATTTTTGCCTGAAATGCACAAGTTAGTGCTAGTTATATTGTAAAGTTTCACACACTAAAATGCAGAGGGATGGCAAGGGATGGGTTGGTTTGTTTTAATACACCAATCTAGTGTACATTTTTAAAAAGTATTGATGATGTACTTGGCTGTCCATTTTTGTTTGCTTGCTTGTTTTTTAAAGAAACAGATCAGCAAGCTCAGGGGAGCACTGGAAGCGTATCTGGAAAAAACATTGCTTATTCATATTGTCAATATGTCTGCATCTCTTAAAAGTTCCAATTTTTAGTTACAGATTTGTTGACTTTCAGAATACTCTCCCCACAATCAGCATCTCCCCACAAACAGCATCTCTTCATTACTTACACTGTCAATGATGTCAGCAAATTACATCATCAAGTGCAACAGAAAAGAACGCTCTAACTTAAAACCTTTACTCTCCAGTGAGCTAATGTGGAATATTTTTGGTATGCTGTTAAAAAAAGAAGTAGAACTTTCCCTAACTGAATGGTGTGAATGTCGCAGTCCGTTGTTCTGGCACAGCAGATTACACACCGTGTATGTCCCAACCTCTCCAACAGTTTGCTTTTTTCCCTTCTACGTAACCCTCACAGGGAGGTGTGGATACATACTGAGGCTCGGGATGCTGCTGTCCTCGTCGTTCATGCCACAGCCATCTGGTGAATTATATGTTCCCTGCTCTCCATTCTGTAAGGGTCGAGGCAGCTTGCCTGGCAAGGTTTGATACTTGCTGCCTTTCACAACTGGCTTACTCTGTTTTTTTTTAAAGAGAGGAAAAATAAAATACATAAATAATCAAATCACTGGTAGTATTTGCAATCCAGTACACAACATTTTATAAGTTGAGAAAAAGTATTTGAAGGTCACGGTTCAAAATGACACCACCCCCTCCACATTCCTGCTTACAGATAATTCAATTTAAATCCAACAGTCAGCTCACAAAGTTTTCTCGCTAAGACACAGCCTTCTCTTCCCTCATATGCCCCTTCCACTTCAGCCAGACTGTATATTTCATTAAAGTATAATGTATGCTGAATATTACCTGGTTTTGTCATAAGAATTTTTCTAGCTGTCTCCCTTTCCTCCAGGACCCTGGCACTATATAATAATTTGGTCCTTCCAAGGTCAACTTTGATAGTGCCAGAAATGCATTTAGTTACTTCTCAGCCCATTCTTTGCTCTGTCAGTTTTTTCCCCTGTATTTCACCAGGCTGTCTATGTTTCTGCCTTGCAGTTGTATCTCGTGGGAATTTAAGCCAAAAGTATTTGTATAACTCAAAGTTCATCAAACATATTTGCCCACCGCCATTAATAACAGTAAAAGAATCAACGATAAAGTTAGGCTACAGAAATTTCACTTTTGTAAGAATTAAGATCTCTTTGTATAGATAACATTTAAAAAATGAGGTTTTAAAAAAATAATTATAGCTAAGTATACAGTTGCCAAATACATAGCTAAATATATAACTGCCAATTCTATTATAGAACCTAAGCACAGGGTATATGCTTTTGATATGCTGGGGAAAAAAAAATGCCTAGACTGAGCTGTATTTTAGGGCTAGTCTGAATGGCTGCTGACTACAGTTTTTGTCCACGTCAGGCTAAAACAGAGTCTAATGGATGCTTGCTTGCAGCTATGGCACACGTACACAGTGTCACTAGCATCAGTGAGATTACGGATGCTGGGAGGACTGTCCTGCAGCAACAGAGCTCACAAGAGGTGGTCCTCAAAGTCTCAGTATATTGTACTGAAATGGTATGTAGCGTTTGCTAAAAATAAGAGTATCTCTTAATTTTCCTTGCATTAAATTTTTCAGTGATCAACTATTTGGGGATCTTGCTCCTTGTGCAAGGGTAAATTAGAACTTGCATTTAAATCTGATAGTTTTGAGCCTATGGGTTTCACAAAGGTACTTGTCTACAGTTTTGGAAACTGACTGTTGAGCCTTCTTCAATACTGAATCCAAAGGAAAAGATGAAGGAGCCGTCACTGGACAAAAATGTATGTCCCACAACCGTCAGAACTATAGGAATGTAGAGGCTTTTCCAGACAAGCAATGAACCTGCAGCTCAATTTCACGTTAGTGGGAGTGGTGTACATTCAATGTGTGTTTTTGAGTAAGCTCATATTGGTAAAGGTTTCAGTATCAGAAAGGAGATTACATAGGAAAACTTTGGACTGAAAATACACAAAGTATATTTAGTATACAGAAACATATAGTATGCTCCTATTTATTAACCCCGTTTCAACAAAATTGTTTCAAAACATTTATAACACATTGTCTGTGACAGGATGATACATGAAGTATTTCATGAGATAACTACTGGTTTATCTATTCTTATTTCAAGGCCTAAAGGGATCTTTGTGATACTATAACTGCAAGTCCGTATTCCTTAATTCCTCAACCCCTGCTCCTGTTTTGGCAACTGCAGGAGTACATCCTGACTTGTACCAAAAATTGCACAAGTAGAGAAATTACATTAGCACTGTATTTGCTGAAATTGACTGACGTCAGCTTCTAACCTCACATAAAAGCTTTTAGATAAAAAAAACAATTTCCCTCTCAAATCCTTACCCCTGGTCTCAAAGTTTGTCAGTACTTGAACTATGCAAGTATTTTAAAAAGAAAATGAATATAAAATCAAAACACAGCCAGACTATCACAGCACATCACAACAGATAAATGTTAAGAGAGTTTACAGTTAATATACCTCTTGTTCTACAACAGGCTGTACTGGTTTTCCGTCTACACACTATGGAGTTGCAGGGAGAGTAATTTCAAAGTTTTATGAAAAAAAGCAACAGACAAATGTTAGTATTAACATACAGACACAGAACATCAATTGTAGTCTTATTACTATAGTGATGCTACTTAATGCATTGACAATATATTACAAGGTCTGTTGTCTCTTCATTTTATTTCAATAAAATAATTAATACTAAGTGTGTTTGTTGAAACCACTCTACAAAATTCAGGCCCTGTTTAGGTTCTGTTGTGATCAAAGGAATTTTTCTACTTTTAGGCTTCTGGGTGGTCCCTGTAGACTTACTTTAAGCTGGGAACATATTAGTTCTTTAAACAGTTAAAATAATATGAAAATGACTGCCATAACAAGAGAACATACACAATACTGTATGTATCCAGCTGAAACCATAAAAAGCAGCTGTGATAGAAATTAAGTGATAAAAATATCAGCATGGCTAGGTCAGAGATAACAATGTGTTTTATTATTGCTGGACGTAATTGGAATTTGAGTTTTGTGCAAAGTAGAAGAGCTCCAGTGAACAGTGCCGCTAGCACAGGTTCTCTTGGACTTAGTGCAAGCAGCAGAGTCTTGTCATGCTAAGTCAGCAAAACAAGGTGTCTTGGCCTTAGTTTTAGTTGTAACTAATTCACATTTAGCCACTCACTCATATGCGTAGGGAGGGTCTCACTTATTTCACTAGGAAGCCTCACACATAGATTAGGGCATACAATTTAAATGCCTTGCTGAACGTGGGGCTGGCTTGCTACAATTCTCTTATATCCTTGGGTGGTTGTGTGTTCCTCTATGGACTCCTATTTAACAGATGGAGCAGATTTACAGCCTAAATGTGTAGGTACAGCCTTATCACATCATATCACAGAGACAAATTAAGTTTTTGAATTTAAGATGAGAAAATAATTTAAAAGTTATGAAAAGAAAACAGACCTTCATAAATTCCACATGGAATAAAATGTTAGTTCTGAACTGATTTGTCACATGTACGACCACAATCAAATGAGTGCAACACAGATTTCAAACATTGTATTTGGTCACTGTCATCTTCAGAGATTTAAGAAAAATTTAAGAAAATCTGAAGAACTGGAACAATCATATTACTAGTATCCATTTTAAATGGCATTACTGTCTGTGGCTAATATAGTATTACGCCTGTTTTGAGTATAGAAAGTGTCCATAACAATCTCACAAAGCACAATTACAAGTGCAGAAAAATCTCAATGTACATAATGACAAAACAAGCCTCTGGAGCATAATGTAATGAGAATTTGTAAATCGGAAAGTCTTTATTCTGGAATGGAATTAAGCTTTTGAATTAATAACAGTGCTCCTGCTGTTTTAGCTAAGGCAGCATCACTACTGTCTTCAGGAATGCCATTTGTACCTGAAGTCTACGTCAGGGAGCGACACTCATTTACATGCAAACACTGAAAAAGGAATCCTATGTGGAAATACCCAGTCCCATTATTTAATTACTTTCAGGATTTGCTGCCTTAACATTTTTTAGTGATTTGGAAGTCAAAATTGTTTTAAAAACACGTACCTATCAACAAAATAACACTGCAGTTCAAGAAAATGACTCATTGACATGATTTTTTGTATTTCTCTTAAATGTTTTTCTTCTCTTTCAGCTGAAAAGCTGAATTTAAGGATGTGTACATATGGATGTGTCAACTAGTTTGTTTATTCTAAGCTTGGCAATGGGGTAAAAAAAGAACGTGAACTGTTTTATCATTAGGATTTTTTCCCCACAGACAATGTTAGTGGCAGTTAGGGTTACTGTGTACGAAACAAAAAGAATATTTATACTTGACCTTTATCTTTTAGTCGTGATATTAAACACCAGAAATTGTGATTACAAATAAACCAACCTTTTCCAGGGATTCACTCTGCAAGTCTTCTAAACTACTTGACTTTTTTTTCTGTGGAACCCTTAAAATAACGACAGGCAAACAAGCAACAGTTAATACAACACAGTATGTCTGCATATGCCACAGCTGTATCATATGACAGCTGTATGTATCACATAATGTCTGCATATAACAGATAATTCAGAATTAGGAGATTCATTTATTTTGTTATATTTTTAGCCTAAAACTCATAGTATCGGGAACTGCAAGAGATGAAGTCAGAAACAGCAACAAGACATCCTTTGATCAACAATGAAAGGCAATAAGGCACAATGTGCAATTTTAAACCTTATATTTATAGGTGACTTTTTAGAAGCACTTAACAAGCAAGAGTAGACAGTAATAACTCTCTGTGAACCCTGTGCAACATTAACGGATTTTAAAATAAGATTTTTAAAATGGAAAAAGGCAGAATTACAAAAAAATGTCTGGCTATATACTCATTCTTACCTATTTATGGCTTCCAAAGATTCTTCTTGTGGAGACGTTAAATTAGTTGAAGATACTGGAATGCTTCCACTTTAAATCAGAATAAAATATACTGTTTTAAGTACTACAATACATATACTTCTGATATATAAAAGTGCTAATTTATTCCTGTAATTCAAACCTTATACAACTACATATTGCAAACTCCTATGGCAAACACTGCTTTCGCAACTACCCAAAGGTTCTTGCAAAGCCAAGAACAGGCCAGACAAGATGCCAACAGTTAAACATCAAATAATACAGACTTAGGACAATCCACAGGAAAAACAAGAAACAAAGGTCTTGCCTGATTTCCATAGCTTTGTGTGGCACTGGAGAGAGCGTAGCTGGTGACAATTCTCCTGAAGAGGCCTATGTAAAATAGAAGAGTTTCAAGCCTGTAACTCTACTGCCTGATTCTGAATCTATAGTGCCCATACCAAGAGGCACAAAAATTCAGCAAGGGCAAACCCTCACCTACATTACCTTAGTTACTACAGAGAAAACAATACATATAAATCATATACACAGCAGAACTTGCTTCTAAAACATCTTTACTAAGTACCTCTGTTTTAAGTAATTCTCCTTGAGGATTACTCAAAAGATTCCACTTCCTTAAAGTTGTCTCGAGTTCCTCTTCACTGCCACCAGAGACAGAAGAGCCTGTGAGCATTAAAGATTAGAAGCAAAAAGGGAGAGAAACAGGCCCAAAAAATAACATTTAGGACCATATCAGACAGTCTAATACTTTAGTCTCTAAATTCCCCTTCAGTCTTCACCTGATGCATGTAGTTTACCAGCCTCTCTGCTCCCCACCCCTCCTTTGGGCTCTGACTTACAAGCAAGCTGATTTATAGCAGAGCAACAAATATACCACTTCTAGTTATATGCTGTGCTCTGCTGTGAGTAGCTGAGCTGCTTATGAGGCAGCTTCTGAACCACTCTAATTCACAGTTTGATGTTCTGAGGCAAGTTCAAGTTGGTACCATTTTCTTACCCACAGTGTATCGATTTATAGGCAGTATGTGGGTTTGACATCATCTGTATCGTAATACAGTGCCCCATGCTCAGTTCAAGGATGAACACGGTAAACACACTCAAGGTTTTTCTGGATATCCCAGATCTAAACAAATACTGAAATACTCCAAATACATTATTTAGTAGGATTTTTATTCCTAAAATGTCAAAGCTGCAATACTAAATCAGGGTCTGAATATTTAGTGCTCAGCAAACTTCTGGAGTATTTTGGGTAAGAATTTTTTTCTGGAGATCTCCTATGCATAGGGTTGCATACAGGACATGGAAGGGCTGCTATGCCATGATGAAGAAATTCAGACTGACCTTTAAGCACATTAATAATTCCTAATTTATGTGATAGAGGTGCAGCAGCTCAAGGCAGTTATGGAAAAAACACCAAATCTTATGGTTAAGCCTTGGCACTGTTAGAAGAGAGACCACTTGAAAACTCAGAGAGTCTTTTCTCAACATGAACTGTAGCTTGCCTTAAGCAGAAATAAGAAACGCTTACAATAGATTGTGTGTCTGTCAAATAATTATTTGTAGCAGTTATCAGAGACAGAAGATTTCAACCCATGAATTCTACCAAAAGTTTTTAAGCTGGGATTACACTTCAAAGGGAACCCTCAAAACACATCTCTAGAAATAAAAAAAATAAACAATCAGCGAGATATTTTGTGCCAACCTAAATGTGAGACTCCCACAAACACACATAAGGTAACAAGCTCATTTGGGCTGTGATAATAATATTGTAGCCATAACAGTATGCACCTCAGTGTGGACAATCTCAGTACACACTCTAGTTCTCACACAGGTTTTGGGTTTTATTATGCTGAGCACCACTGTTTTTTTATTTACACTGTACTGATGTCTCTACTAGCATACATTAACACCATCACACTCCCTGCAGCACCAGCTCAATAATCCAGAGCATCATGGCTTGCTCCTTGCTCATGTACACAAGTGTCCTCCAAAAACCATGTCCCACAGGGGATGGTGCACTCAAATATGTACAGCCTGGATGTGGCCAAGGAGAGTGGAACTGCAGGGGTTACTGTTGAGAGCACCTACTCTCAGGGTAACAGTGGTGTAGTAACTTGGCAGTTAACATGTCTCCAAAAGCTACAATCACGCCTTTGGATTTACTTTAACAACACTTTCAAGTGAGAGAACTTACTTTTTTATTCTTTAAATGAATGTTCAGAGAGAGATTTACCTGGCTCTTGTTCCCTGTTCTTCTGTGTTAAATACAAGTTTCCATTCTGCCGTACAAGACCTGAAAATATTGCATTTGTTAATGCGATGAAGTACGTTGAACAAAACTGTCCTTTCAGAAGGTCAAGTTTCCCCAGACTGAATTTAGTACTGAAAACTAAGGTGGCAGCTTAAAATGAGATTGTCCTAAAACCCACTCCACTTCCTGCAGCGTAACTGATAAATGGGACAAGGATTTTTTCCCCAGATTTTGAAGTTAAATATATTACATTGTGTGTACCAAAGCAACCATGGGTTTTCAGTTGTTCCCTCCAAACCAGAACTTGCCTGGTCAGCTGTCAGGATTTTTCTTAGTGGAAGGGAAGGGCAACAGAACTTACTATATTAATTGCAAAACTTTTTAGCAAAAAAGAAGAAAAGTCCTCCTAACTGTATGAAATGACCCCCTTTCAGAAAGGGTCATTAGACATTGGAACGGGCTGCCCAGGGAGGTGGTGGAGTCACCATCTCTGGATGTGTTTAAGAAAAGACTGAACATGGCACTTAGTGCCATGGTCTAGTTGACAGGGTGGTGTCAGGGCAACGGTTGGACTCAATGATCCTAGAGGTCTCTTCCAACCTGACTGATTCTGTGAAATTGCACCTGAGATCAGCTTCCCTTTTATGAATGCCATATAAAAAGCCATGATGTAGAAGGAAAACATTGTGTCACTGACACTAGCTGGCTGGCAGCTGTTCATTACTGCCATTCCTGAATTGAACTGTGGTGTAGGAAATTTGAATATAGGATGCATTTAATTAATTAATGTTCATCATCCACTAAGGTCTCCTGATACCATTTTACACTGTAAAAAACAGTTACTTATAACACAATGGTCACAGGAAACACCATACAAACTTAATACCTATCTGTATACTTTATTTATCTCCTACAGATGATTTAATTTAAATCAAACAATGTAATTTTAATTTTGAATAATAGATTCTTGAGAGGGATATAATCCAATTTAATAAAAATACTGTAAACTCATGCCTTTAGCTAATCTGAATGAACTTTCCTAATTGCCCCTGTGCTGACAAATTCTATGTCTGCGCAACTGTCCTGCTGTTTGTTCCCTCCTTTTCACCGTTTTTGCTGTAATTCCTTTTGGTCTGGCCTCTATAGCCCATGTACAGCTGAGGGGATGGCAGCCAGCAGCAGTAGAAAAGGAAGTATGAAGCTTTAGCCATGAAGGACATATGTCATAGGCCTGCACTGTGGAAGAGACTTCCAGGAGTCCCATCAGTGAGGGGGTATAGGACTGCATGAAGTAGCTAGTAACACCATGGCCCCAGCTGTCCATGCAGCCATCACTACATGCATGTAGGAGTTCTGCAACCAAAGCTCCATATATAGCAAGTGTTTTAAGGAGAGCAGTTGCTGACTTCAGATTGCCTTGGCACGTAAGGAGGTAAACCACAGTGCTTCAGACCCAACTGATGAGCAGTTCACACAGCTCTATAACCAGAGCAGTGATCTCATCAGTCGTCCTTCCTTATCAATCAGTATCCTTAACGACACCATCTAAGACAACATATAGCACCAAAATTAGGCTCCAAGGAGGGATTTACTATTAACTGATGTAGAACAAATTTTAGGTTATGACTTAGGAGTTGAGCATAAGATTCAGTCACAGAAGTCTTGCTGAATAGTGATGTTGTAACTACATCTCCAGACAGATTTGACCCTATTTTCTTGTACTGACTACAGCATAGGAAACAAAAATGAAATCTCCACAAACTACAGGCAATAACACACAAGCCTGCTCAAGACATACTGTGGTTCTCTCTGTGTCTGAGAGTGTATACTTGCTCTCATAGCAATCCAACATGATACAAATATATGCATAATGGAATATATATTACTATATGCATATATTTCGAAGGACAACAAATAGCAGTCGTAGTGCATGCAGTTTTTAAAAGACCGGATATCAGGAAATTATTCACAAGACATTTTACCATGAGCTGCAATCATTATCTCTTTGACTCTCCTGTACTGGCTTAGCAACAGTGTTAACTCCTCTATTCGACGGTCCTGTGAAAAGCATTAAATGAAACAGTATTTAAAATCCTACATTTTTAACCTGTAGAAACACTATTACACATTCATTTCTGTGAGTTTGGCCTGGTCTTTTTCCAGAAAGCAGGATCAGGTCCTACTCACATACCTTGTAAAGAACATTTCTTGGCTTTTGTTTGCCATCATACATAATATCTGCTGGACAGTGTGAAATTATGAATAGAAGGAAACCAGTGGAGTTTGACATTACTAGTAAATTAGTTATTTACAGAAGCATAATTTGGAAATCTGCTTTTGCTTCTAAGAGTCAAGGGAATATTCTGGAGTTGAACCTCAATTGCCTGAAGTGGGCAGTGTTTGTTTTTTGCTACCATCATACCTGTAATCGTAAAGTAAATCACATTTATGTTTTGTATAGTTTAACAACCTAGTTATGTTCTTTAATCCTCTCTTGTAGGATATGTTCTGCATTCCCACATCTACACTTACTCCAGTTTTGAACACACCTTTTTGAACTTAGGCAGTCAAACCTGTACAGAACCAAAGAAACGAGGCCTCATGAATGTCTGATGCATTATCCAGCTCCACTCTTTCTCCAATACCTAACGCTTTCCTATTATGTACAGAAAGCATCTTGATTCACGTACTCAGGGAGCGCACTTGCCTTTTGCACAGACACAACATAGCAATGGGTAGTAATCATTATGTAATTGGTTGGATCTGTCATTTCTCTTATCTCTATATGTGACACTGTGTCCCCGATGACAATAAATTCTTGCTATCGCTCACTAAGTGTGCAACCTTGCAATCTGACCCCAGTTCTAAACCACCATTCCTGTGCAATAATCTTGCCCAATGCTGTGACTACAGAGCACTGAACACAAACCCAAGCAAGTAATAAAGAACTAGTTTTCACAAGCAGGTGTCAGGAAAGCCACAGAAGCACAGAAGTGGGCACTGGAAGAAAAAAAAACACCTTCCAGAGAAGGTGGCAAGTATTTAAGTGATTAGCTGATACTGAGCTGCTGCACTGCTGTAGCTACGTCAGTGTCAGAGATATTTCAATTAAAATCTGCTCCAGTACACGTGTGCTACATTACAGTCACAGCAGAGATCAACTGAGTTGTAGGAATAACTGCACAGAAACCAGACCTTTACCACATTACAGAATGGTCGATGATGCTGATCCTCCCTTCACGCCTCAGCAAGTATACGCAAGACAAAAGAGGCCTAAAATAGATGCCCAGTTATCCCAACTATGGATAGAAGCAACAGGTTCTTCTTCATAGCAAAGAACTGAGACTAACATACCCATTTTTTTAAAAAAAAGAAATATGTGCACCACTTAACTAGCAACTTAGTTGAGCACGTTCTGTCCTAAATGACACAAGGAATATTTAGTTATCACAAAAGCTAATTAGAGCTGTTTTCCCTCAGGAATAATATTTTATTTTACAGTATTATTGAAGGTAACAGCTCTACATTAAACATATAAGAAACTGTGGGTCACCCATCAGCCCACTAGTTTAAAGACTACAGTTTCCAAGGAAATAACTCTCCTTTCCTTGTGAGTATATCCAGATATTAGGACATTAAGCAACAATATTTTGTGTTCCCTTCAACTGCAAAAATCTTATGCAGACTTGGAATAACTTTAGCAAGAGATATGCCATGCCTTTTATTGTGCAGATGTAAATTTTGGCTTTTTGAGTTTTTAAGACGTAAAGGTTGTTATGAGTCACATCAATGTTCTCCAGAATTGACACTGTCCTGCCCAGATTCCCCTCGTACTAAAGGAACTTTTTAGGGATGTATATTATTGTCTATTTGATGATACACGAATGTGTCACCATAAAGGAAAGTCCTGTGGCCTGGTTTACTATCCTAAAACAAGAATTACAATTTCCTCAAGAATTAATCCCACTCAGTCCCCCACCCCCCCCCTCCAAAAATAAGGAACAATTTATGTAGTAAGTCAGTGGCATCTGAAGGTAGAGATTCAACATCCTCCAAGACTGAGCCCTAAACCCTGCACTTGAATTGTCCAATTGACAGGCAAACAGCATGCAGGCGGTAAGAGACGAAAATCATATTTACCATTTAAATGGGTTTAATTTCACTCCTCCTCTCCTTTAGTACTCTTTTTCTTACCCTTGTCTCTTTAAATTCTGGTCCTTTTCTCCCAAAATCTGAGTCTGATTTAAAGGCCACTTTGACTTCCTTTTAATATCATAATCTAAACTGGGGATATCAATGCACTTCAGATTAGGTTGGAAGATGAAGAGCTGCCACAGATGACCAAACCGTAGTGATCTTTTCAACAGCAGAAAACAGGAGATTCTGCTCATTACAGTCTTGGCTTTCTACTCCCCTCTGGAATCTCATGAGCCTCCCAAGCTCTGCAGCCAGGTTAGCAAGGTCAGCCACACTTTCTATTAAAAATCACCTTCTGTCACAATCTCATGGGATAATCCAAAAATCAGGGCAATACCACGCTTACAGAAAGCAGGTTCTTCAGATCATTACAGAGATTCAAAAGCATAATTTCATTCTTATTATGTAGAACAAGGATTATTTTCTCACCTTTTCTTCATTTGCAGCCAATAACGATTCCATTCCTATCTTCAACCGTTGAACTTCTTGATCTAGAAATGTTTTTAAAATATTATAAGGAAAATACACTTGCTATATTTAGTGTAAACAATGTATATTTTGTGATACTCTCCCTATGTTCTTATGAGTAACCAAAACCATGTCAGTGGCATGGCAAATGCACTGTTAAACTACATTTAACTTAGAGCTTTTCAAAAGCAGAACTATTAAAAGCCTCGTACAACGCAAACATGCTGATTTTGCTTATAGAAGGCTACATAATATTATTTTATACTCTAAAAGTCAAGTAGTAAAAAAAGGAAATACTGAAGCTTATTTTGCAAAAGATGAGAGTGCGTTTTCTGTTACACATTTAAGGAAATAATTTTCAGTATGATTGAAAATTCATTATATTCCATCTAGGAAAAATATTTGCCAGCTTATGAGAAGTAGTTCAAGGACATTCATGAAACTTGGAAATGAAAAATAACAAAAACTAGTTTGATATGAGGAAAATTTGTAAATTTGTTTTTTTTTTTTCTTAAAACATTTCAGTATGAATAACCGAGTCAAAATCTACATCAAGAGCTAATACAGAATTTAGTGTTACAAGATGGAGGTTATTCAGGAATGTTATAGTCAAAAACAATTAAAATACACTCTTTGAAAATTTATGAAGTTGTTAATCACATCATCCTAACTTTGCTGAACCAAATCTTTCGGTTCTTCTCTATAGACTATTCCTAGCAAGTCCTCCAGTACCAACCTATACTAAATAAAGTCTAGACAATGGAGACAGAACCTGAAATACTTTATCTGCTGTAGCTGCCACTCAAGGAATTCATGCTTTGCCATTAAACCAGACCCACTTGTTTCACAAAAGACTATGAAAACCAGATGTGGGGCAGGCATGAAGTGAGAGAGAAGAAAGAAAATACTGCTAAAGAGCATCTTTAAACAAAATGTTTTACAACTAAATGTTGAACATAAAATGTCATAGCTAGACTACTGGCAAACACTGTAATTAGTTTTTCTTCTAGTGATTCTGAAAAATACACACCTTGTAATGACTAAATTTTAAAACAGGCAAATGAACTTTGCAAGCACTACTCTTGCAAAAGAGAACAGTTAGTAACACAAGACATGCACAGACCCAGCCAAATCAAAAACTAAAGCCAGCAGCTAGTGGGCAAGCAATTGGAAGATTTTCAAAAAGCCATTAAAAAAATCACAGTCCTACTAATTTCTCTTTATAAATATGAGACTTCAAAAAGAACTGGTGTCAAGGTATTTTTAAGCACGTTAAAGCAAACTTTACTTACAGTGTTTATACCAACATCAAGTACGTAAACATTTTTATTGAGACTTCTTTTTTAATTTAGTGCACTGATTAAAAAAAAAAAGCCCAAATCCTTCCCCTCCAAAGAAGGAGGCTTTCAATTAAAACCATCTTTCCAGATATTGTATGGGTTCTACATATGTACAAATAAAGAGAGGTAAAGGTTAAAAGTTTTGGCTCTGTTAACCTTGACAATGTCCCTTTGAAGTCCAACTATCTGATTTGTGAGCCTCTGATTTTTTTTCTGAAGTGGAATCCTACCAAACAGGGCAAGTAGCTGTCTGCTTGCTGCAAGCAATGAAAGCAATGGTCTCATGTATATTACAATTAGACAGCCAAATCTAAACAAACATTGAATTATTCCTGCAGAATGCATTTGAGTTTTAATTTTTGTGAAAGGAACAGTGAGGTAAAGCCAAAAGTGAATTGCAAGGCTTACGTTTTTCTTTTAGCCTTCTCCTATAAACTTCCTCTACGATGGTAAATGGTGAGAGTCAAATAAAGTATGTGGAAAAAGCACATATTAGATAAATTTTGCAATTCAATTAGAATATGCATTCTAGCATACAAGTATAGTGACATTATTTTCCAACTTTGAGAAGACCACCTAAAAATATGACAAATCAGTAATATTTTTTTCAGAAGAATTATTACTGCTGCATACTGCTTCCATTCAAATATAGTCTAAGTGGTTCCTTAAAGGTAGCCTAAAGTATCTGTACAGAGTTTGATTTTTCTCCCTCTGGAATCAAGGACAGTTTCACCCATCTTCAGCATGAACAGGAACAGACACACTACTAGAAGCTGAAAGTTGATGAGCTCTTGATTTATTGCCATACCACTATCTTTCCCTTGAAATATCATACATTATTTGGGAATCTCATAGAAAATACAAAATTCTATTAGTAGAACAGTTCCTCTACAAAACACTGCTGTTAGACAAACTAATTTTCTAGTTAGACATGCAGTTCTCTACATGCACAGGCTCTGCAGCTGAGTGACATCAGCACCAAGTATATGTTAAGTCACTTATTTGGAATAAACAGCAGTCAAAATACAGTGTCTTCTAGAAAAGACACATCTACATTACTTTCTGTAAGGAGATTCTTGGTAAGGCCTGAGAATGAAGTAGCACAGCACCTGAAAGGTCACATCTCAACAAGGGCACTCTGGAAGCGTTAGTTAACACCCACAAAAGAAGTTAGTGCAGCTAAGCTGATGCACTGTGGTAAACTACACACAAATGAGTCACTGGAACAGGTTGCTCAGAAAAGTTGTGGCTGCCCCCTCCCTGGAGGTGTTCAAGGACAGGTCGGATGGGGTTTTGAGCAACCTGGTCTAGTGGAAAGGTGTCCCTGTCTGTGGCAGGGGGGTTGGAACTAGATGATCTTTATGGTCCCTTCCAACCCAAACCATTCTATGATTCTATGAAATATTCCTGTATGGATAAGTGTCGGTATTATAGAAGAAGGAGGTCACTAATACCATACTGCTCACAGCCCAGAAACCAACAGAAGCTCCAGGGAGTCAGTATTTCAGAGAACCGTGGCGTGACTGGTTGAGACTAAATGCTAAACAAACTGGTTTATTTCCCATTGACCTCTATTAACAGTGCAGATTTAAAACAGAAACCTGCAATATCATAGAATCATAGAACAGCCCAGGCTGGAAGGGACCTTGAAAGACCATCTGGTCCAACCTTTTATGGGAGAGGGAGCCTAAATGAGACACGGTCCTGAAGAAGGAAAGACACGAATCAATGACTGTGTTTTAGAATGCTTGGACATTTAAACATTATGCTTAGCTACTACTGTGACTAATTTTTTTTCTTAAAAAGTGGAAACTGTAAAGATTTTTCAAAGAAATTTTGAAGGTATAAACAAAAAAATATATTCCCACTGAACTACAATGACTCTCTCAAATTATAAATAAAATTCCAGTAGAAAAAGTTTCAGTGCCCTTAGGATACTTACTGCAATTTGTGCTGCCTCTAGACTGGGATAGAATTTCACACATTAAAGGCCTCTACTCCATCAGAAGACAAAATAAATTTGTACCGTTTTTCCTCCCAAAATAAATTCTGTAAGTCCATTCTTCTATCTCCTTATATTGCTTTGAAATACTGAGCCAAGCTGCTATGAAAGTGAAGTTAAAGTAGAGTTTTGGATTTTTAAGATTAATTCCTCTCCTCTTACCTCTTTCTGCCACTTCACTATGTGATGAGGTCCTAGATAGCTGACTTTGCAAGCGTTCTATTTCTGCATCTTTGAGAGCTAACTCCTCTTGAAGCTGAGCTATCTCAGCCTGAAAGAGAGTACAACAAATTCAGAACAACATTGTCACCAATTCTCTGTGATTCTTTCCCATGAACTAGGAGACTAAGCGTAACATTTGACTTTGATAGATGTCCTGTTCCCCATTCAGGACGCTTCATAAACACTATAACAATCGTACGTATTTCATGGTGTTACTATCCTATTCCTTTTACAAAAGCTCACTTCTTCCAACACAATTATCTCTCAGAGAAGAGAGACTTAGAGAAAGGTAAAATTTTCAAGGATTCACGTAGGTAAAGAAACTCTGGGAAGCTCTCAATGCTACAATACTGGTCATATAATAATGACTATTATAGGGCAACTCCTGAGTTTTGCTAAAAGATAACAAAGCATTTTTTAAGAGAGACTGTTTTTTTATCCTTGTTACTACTTATTAATATAACTGAGAATCTATTAATGCTGAGGCCTCTTCTCAGCAGCATAACAAAACTGTTCTTCCTCACATCAGGTACTACAGCAAATAGGCTAGAAGCAAAGCATGGCTTGGAAAATAACCACATATATGCAACGAAATACCAGTGGTTCATTTACACTTACTGCAATTTGTGCTGCTGCTAGACTGGGATAGAATATCAAACATTGAAGGCCTCGGCAATACAGAGGGAAAAACATTCTGTGATTGTTCAGTCTGAAATACAGTGACTCTCATCTCTTTTTCCTATTTATGAGAAAAACTGTCAACAGCGTACTTTACTAAGTCAGTAGCTTCATTAAGATTTTCTTCAGCGTCCTTAAAGCCTTTATATATCAATATTCTGCATTTTCCCCAGCAAAGGCATACCAAACCTCCTTGCAGTTAAAGAAAAACAAAAGAAAAAAGGAAACATAAAAAATCACTAATGTGACCAGTTTCTCAAAATACTAAAATAAAGCAGGAAAAAAATGCAAAACACCAAACAACATTATCCAAACAGGGAAAAACACAGACTAATTTACTCTAATACACAAATTTATTTTCACCAGGAAGCAAGCGGCTGGATGGCAGCAAAAGATCACCACTCTGCCTGCAATTCCATATGGAATAGAAGAATCTGCCTTGTTGCATCTCTGAAGGGCTCCTACACTTCCCAGTGACTAATGTGCTTTTTATATCAAGCCATGGAAGTATTCCAATTTCTCATCTAAGACGACAGAGCAACAGGAAGACAAAAGCTGCAGACCTCTTAATACCAGATTTGGATTTGCCTCCTCTGGTCTATTTGATCTCATAGCTCTTTTAAATGCCCTCTTTTCTTTTAATGTTTCGTTCCTGTCATCTTCCTCTCTCTTTCCCTGTACTTTTCTTCCTTTCTGATGCTGTATATTCTCTTACTCAATGGGTTTTACGAAGATTCTTTCTTATTTTCATTCTGCTCCTACACTTTCCATAATCTTTATCTGTTTTGGCAGCTGGCTGCACACTGCTTGAGAAAATATTTTCCCAAAGACTTTTCATTTCCACCACGTCAGAGAAAACATTTTCATGGACACAAAAGCTATTATCTTAACAGGAAAAAAGACACGATAGCAACATTTCAATATTCATCTAAGAATCCTCAAAAGAAAGAAATGCTAATACAAATAATAGCTATCTGTCATTTCTGGATCAAGCTATCAAGTATTAAAAAGAAAACTCAGTAATAATTTGAAATGTTTTTCCAAGATCCAACCACAACTCAAAAAAGTCAGTCATTAGTATGAACAGGGATTACAGTACTACACAAATGAAAGGAGATGCGACTATAGCACAAAAGTGTACCTCAACAGGGAAAAATAATAAGGTGCTTTTTAATCTAGTGGGAAAAGGGCTAAAAATTCAAGCTAGAAATAAAATGCAACTGTGTTTAACAATGAGAATATTCAACTAGAAAAAGTAATGACTGGGGAAAATGATGAAATGTTTCAAATGTCTCTCCAGATTACGATCCAACATCTTTCCAGGATTTAAGGTCAACAGAAGGGTAAGGCAGCTACGCACTTTGATATACACAAAGTCAAAGCAGATGATCTAATGGAGTATTTTGGGCTTAATGTCTATTAAAGTAAATTCCATAG
Organism: Nyctibius grandis; assembly: GCF_013368605.1. Classification (NCBI taxonomy): domain Eukaryota; kingdom Metazoa; phylum Chordata; class Aves; order Nyctibiiformes; family Nyctibiidae; genus Nyctibius; species Nyctibius grandis. Next base: position 9,958,193 of record NC_090661.1, on the reverse strand, counting down.
TAAGTGAACACCCAAGCAACTTTGCATGTCTCTTCAGTCTGGAAAGCATATTCCACAGAGGCTTGTCACCATTACACAAATGAAAGACAGAACACCTTCAAAGAGGTCTTTCCTCAGAACAGGTCTTTCGTAAGTCAAAATGCCCTTTTTTAAAAAAAAGAAAAAAAAAAGAATTACAAAAAGATAGGAGACTGGAAACTGCAGGCACGGAGCAAAAGGCACAAAAAGAACTTTAAACCAAAATACTTATTCCAAAGATTGTTGAAGAAAACTCGATTTTATAGTGGGCCCTGACACAAGGCAATTGTAAGGAAAGTAAATATTGATGAGAACTGGAGCATATCCCTTTCCAGATGAAATAAGTCTGTCATTAGTAAATGCTAAGTATTCTGCTTACTTTAGTTGCTTTTAATTTCCACTCGTACTGATTTCTTTCATTTTCCAGTTCATCCACTTTAATTTTGAGGTGTCTAAGTTCCTGTAGCAAACCCTGCAAAGAAAGAACAGCAGCTAAACGTAAGATTACTCTGGTAGATATTAATTTTCCATAGTCCTAAATTAAAGATCATGCATGAGCCACACAGTAATGAACACTGAGCCACCACATTAAAAACTGCAACCTAGACTAAGTCGACAAAAACTATTTTGAATTGAGATATAAGGAATACTTTCTTAAAATCTCCACCTGAAATTATGAGCAAATTTCTTAGTCATATTAAGGAATGTAGCTAAGCCTGGTGAAGTTATGTGTGTCTCACTGAAAATGAGCTGAAAAATCCACAACTGCAGTCTCATATAACATTGACTACTAGTTTTTTGGGGGGAGTTGGGGTTCTTTTGTTGTTTTGTTTTTCAGCCACATCAAAGTAAGCAGAAACATGCACTGCTAAAAGATTACTAACTTTCATTAAAGTAACAATCTTCTCCCCAAACAGGTGTTTCAGCTACTTACCAAGAAAAATAACACTCAGACTAAACAGTATCTAGCAAGCTATAGGCATTTAATACCATACGCATACAGTCAAATATGCCTACAAATATGCTGCTTTCAGCATTCGTGTTTGCCGCTTTGCAAACTGAGTTGATGCAGCCAACCAGGGTTCCTAACATTCTCCATCTATTCCTCTGACAAAGCTGACTTTTAAATGTCCCTTCTCCCTTTCCTTGATAGAACCGTATCTTATCGTTCATTCTCAAGGACAACATTATTAAATCCTTGATGGAACTCTGATGAGACCAAATGTCTTAAAATGAACTGAGGAAAGGAAAAATTTGGAAGTGTAACCCAATTTTGGAATCCTGTATAGTATATACATTAAGCAACCATACTAATATCTTGGATTAAATTAATGTTTATTTTGAATGACTCCCAGATTTGACTCTCAGATCATTTCTCCAATATGCAGCTTGTACTGTAGTCTAATAGTTCACTAATTAGTTCTGGACAGAGGCAAGCTCAGAAACAATAGTGCTGTTTTCAAAATAGGTATCATAGCCAAAGGTTTATTTTACAAAAATAATGCATATGAGAAAAATTACTGAAAAACTCGTCACAATATAAGCAGATTATTTATGAATTGAGTTCTGGGGATCCAAATTTTAACCAAAGAGATGTGGCAACTAAAGCAAACTGATTTAAAAGCAAATATTAAAATGGGCTTTTTCGGGCATACCAATATCATTCCATGTCAGTAAATTTAAGCACTTTATGCAAAGTAGCTTTTGTTTTGTTGTGTGACAGTTTTGATCAAATACAATGAGGATCTGTAATGTAAATTCAAAAATTTACTGTCAGAGAATAAACAAAAATGTGTTGGATTTGCTATTTTAAAGGTACAAGCAGATTATTTTTATTATGGCTCTTCTCATTCACTTTAACATTATCATTAGAAAAAGAAAGGATACATTTCAGAGAGTCTTACCTGAAACTGTATTTTTGTACTTGTGTTAAGCTTTTAAGATATTGAGGAATTAATAACCTGCATTCATAGGACTGGTTAGGGTGCACCATCATGCACAGCTAGGGCGACATTATTGTGAGAAAAATCAGCAAACTACCAAACCATGCTAGCATGCTGTGTATCAAACAGACAAATCCCAATTAAGGGGAAAAAAAAAAAAAAAAACAAACCCCAAATTAAAAAAAAAAAAAAAGCAAAAAAGAAACCAAAACAACAAACCATACCAGCGCTACAGACCTACAAGTAAAATGAAAATCATAAAAAACCTGAAAGAGGTGACTGGGTCTGACAGATATCTGTGCTTTAGTAGACAGGTATCAATGGTAACCAAATTTGTCCCAATGATCAGGGGTGGAGGTGGGGTGTCTAGGGTGGGGGTTTTTTGGTAATTTTTATGACCTGCTCACTCTTTGCTAATGAAAGCCACAAAGATTAGTGCCAATAATTCACAACATAGCTCTGGTTAGAGGAATTTAGTTTCTGCAAGAGAAGAGGCAATACACAAGCTTCTGCTAAGGTGTACTTCTCGTACATCACACCGAGAGCAATTCTTCTCGCTGAGAGTCTCTACCACTGATCTTGGACTAGATTGAGGCCCATTAGGTGTCAAGTCTGGTTTCCTATCTTGAAACTTTCTTTCTTGGATTCTACTATTAATTTCCAGCTGCAGTTTACACATCTGCTCCTGTAGCTCACTGATCAGGTTCACTACTGACTGAAAAGATGGGAAGAAAGGAAAAAAAAAAAGAAAAAAAAAAGAAAAGACAGGTGAGAAAGAAAACGATGCAAAGAAGACATTTCTACAGTTGCAGCAGATTAAGCACATCAAAGGCAAACTAAAAAAAAAAGATAGATGATGTGTTCCCCTTCTGATAAAGTATATGTGAATGGGTATAAACCTGGAATATTGCACAAAGCTACAGTTTAAAAAAGAACAGAATCTATATTCCAGACTAATTCAGTATTCTGATCCTAATGTGAAGATCGGAATTTGGCCCCTCATTTTTGGAAACTTATCCAGTCACATGAAGTCAGATATCAGGAAAAATTGGAACATATTTTAATATGCTGGCTCAGAGGCACAATTTTGCTGAAATGGACTTGATTACATTCATTTACACAGCCAAATCACCCACTAGGAAGAAATTGCTAAGTGCTCAGTTGGGGCCATAACCTACTTTTTCACAATTTTTACACAGATTTTACTAATAAAGTAATTCTGTTTCCAGGTCTAGCATGGATCACAAAAATAACTCCACTACCTAGCTTGCTAGCTAGGCAGATCTTGAGATGGAAAAGAGTTAAGCAACATACATAGGAGAAATCAAAGGATACCACACAAGAAAAAGTAATGACTTCAAAGTACACTGATTTGCTGGCCAGCTTCTTGGATTTGTGTGCATCAGTGATACACACAAAAAAATCCAGCTAAAGAAAGTAAACCAAGTATTAAAACCTATGTAACGTTTCACTTAAATTCCCTAACTCAATAGCAAATAGTGCTGGGTATTTTCTCAGGTATTACAAGTTCGGAGTGCCTTTCTCTTAATTTTCATGTACATTAACATGTTTTGTGATTTCTCAGTCTTCTCAATCGGAATAAATTTCATCAGATTAATCCATCTCCCAAAGGAGTGAAAAAGTTTTCAGTGGACAGACCAACAGATGACATGGCATAATTTTTTTAATTTTCTTCATTACCATGCACAACAGTCCCCCTGTAATCCCAACTCTCTGGTGAACCAATAATCTCAAAGCTAGGGAACAGCTCCTGCAAGGACAAGACACTACTCCGACCAGGTAAGTATTTAACACAACCAATTTCAAACTGTATCAGCATCCACAGACAACTCTGAACATTCACAAAGATTCCCTTTCAAAAGCTTATGTATCAGGTAAAAGAGTTTCACATCAGCTAAGTATTTTTATAGGGCACTGTGCTTAAGATGAAATTCAGAAAAGCAGCTGCATATATTTCACTTTATACATATTATTCTCAATCAGGATCACAACGTCTGATGCTCATCCTCTTTCATCCAACAAACCTTTTACGCATGTAAATGGGGATTAGTTCTGTAAACAATTAAAAAAGGTAGAGAAAGTACTGAGCCCCAGCGTACCAACTCTGCAATATCCAGTTTTTTATAGGCTGACATGTTTTGCCAGGGCCGCACAGGTAAGCAAAGATAGCCTCCTTCAGCATCAGCTCCCCTAGGTGAAACCATATCCTTCGTATGTTCAGTGGCCACATTAGCCACTCTGCAGCAATACAGTAGGACAATGGTGAGGAGAACGTCCCTCTAGCTAACTCCTCCTCTTATCAGAGTGCTGCAAAGCAGAACACCCATAGGACTAGCTGCATGTGCAATTTAGGTACCATCCACAATCCCTCCATCTTCCATGCTTTGATTTTTTTTTTCTTTTTTACCATCATCTCCACAATCAGACACCTCACTGAGCAGTACCAACCGGAGATTGGAATCATCAGGACACACATCCATCTCCCTTGCTTTCTGTGAAGCATCAAGGCTTTAGTCTGTGCTCGTCTTTGACAGAGATCACTGTTAACCTATACGAGGTTCTGAAGAACCACTGCTCAAACAAGATGCACAGACTTTTGAGCACAAACTGACAGCTGCTCCAGTTGTGGCAATGCGGGAGAGTTCCGCCTTGTAATTCTTTTCTCTTTTGCCTCACATTAAAAACAGGAACGGAAAACACTTCACGTCCACACAGACTTCCCTCAGGGCAAACCTGACAGCACAGAAATGGCAGAAATCCTTATCCCCGTGAAGGATAAGAGGTCTATGGAGGAGAAGCACATTAACTCCAGCTGCAATATATGCCTTTACAGTTGTTTCTAGGTTCAAGGTATAAAAGGCTTCTCATGTTTGAGATTCTTTCACAGCATGAAAATTTATTAACACTAACATACTGTATCTTGAATTTGATTCAGGTGAGACAACACACCCAACTCTCCAGTGGGAGTCACTGGCTCACTGACTCAAGTTTCTTTGAAATTGCAAGTAACTATGCACTAGATATTTAATTCAGAAGTCTCCACACAAGAGCCACAAAACACTTCCCAACAGCTCATAGCAAACTTCAGATCCTCAGTACAAAAAAGCAAAAATCACAAAACTTATCCCATGCTACAAAAGAAAAAGTAGGAGACAAGAAGGGCTGTTAGGCAAGCTGAAATGGACAATTCTTCCTGCAGTCTCCCAACAGTGATAGAAGGTCTCTTTTGTCTACGTTCAGGTAGAGCAGGCATCTGGGCTGCCATTAATCACTTCATAATGCTGCTCTTTCATACCTTGCTACATTAAGAAAATACATTTCCAAAATTTCTAAGGCTTCTAAGGTAAGAGAAAAGCTACACAAACTCCCTCAGGTGGGATTTCAGAAACCTTCACTGCATCACTGTGGCAAAAGTGGAACATTATTCCACAAAGGAGGAATTAAAATAACATAGCCAAGAGTGAGATTGTCCATTTACAAGCAGCTATCCCCCCAGGCCCATGTTATATATATAAATAAACGGCACTTTAAATTTAGCATGTGCTTTTGAAGAGCCAGAGACAAGTGGCATTCAGTGTGAAACTAATACCTTTGAGAGGAGGTTAGAGATGCTTGATAAACTCTTTGCTGCTAACTAAAACCAAAACTAAACTACAGCTGCACAAGATAAAGTGAAACTCATCTGACACATTAAAACTTGCTCATATTTAGAAGGATATCTTAATTTTGTTTCCCCCCAACCCAACCAGAGAAATAATTCTACAGATAAATTCTATGTGACTGGAAACAGCTGCTGTGAAATAAGCCGACACAAAATTAAGAGTACAGAGCAAATATGTTTTAGCTGAATTATTCTGCAATGTCACATTTAATTTTAAACTTTTTAAACCCTGTTATTATATTTAGAAATTGCAGGGTCAGTTATGAAGTATAATTAACAGGCTGTATAAAATGGTTTAACTACTGGATGCCTCTGTAACAGACCCACTAGGGTGAAAACTGAGGACTATTACTTCTGATAGTAGCAAATCTATAAAACCACTGTTCTGCTCACCTCTGTCAATCCTAAACTCAATCTTGAAATTACCAATTGGCCAGACGCAGACTACAAGAAAGGCTCTACCTCTGTCACCCACAGCTTTGTTCCACTTAGGGAAAAATACTAATTGCAATTTCATTTGAGGCATTAAACACTGTAAGAGCATGTTGTAGTAGCCATGACATGCAGAGATACAATTACAGCAAGATTAATTTCGTTCAGTCACGGTCAGTTTGGAGAACTGTCTCACTCTGAAACAATTAGGTTACCACAACACAACTGTGTATGCATAAAGAAGAGCAAACTGAAGGTAGGCTGTTTGCATACATAAGAGTGGTTTATTCACTAGAAAAATGTAGTCGGGCAGTGGAGGCAATGAGCTCAGGAAGACACCCAAAGCTATTACTGAATTTAAGCAGCAGTTATAGTCTAATACTATAAAGAAAATACATCAATAAATTTCATTCTGATGTTTGAAATTGTGTTTGCATTGAAAATTAGTAAAATTTACAGTGAAAGGAACAGAAACAGGGTTAAAGCATTAGAATTCAAGTAAGCATCCAATTTGATTGAAAGCAACTCCTGTTTGTCTTGACAAATTGGATTAACGCTTATTCAGGACAATCTGAACTAATTTAAAAAATGGCTGAACGAGCAAACCAAAAACACTGTTTAATTCCCACAGCTTTACTGACAACACCCATTTTCCTTGCTTTGTATACACAGGTTTGTAACTTTCAACAGGCTAGAAATCTAATCACATCTTGGGCTAGTTAATAATTCAGGGCATACTTAACACAATGATTCTCAACTTTTCCATCAGATTAGAATCCTTTCCCATCTCAGCAGGAATGGTTTCCTATCACTTAGTAATACAACAAAGGCTTCCAGGCCAATAAACCTCAACTTTTCCATCCAGGGGGGCCGCACACCTTGTTGCAGTGGCAGACGAATTTCACAGGTCATTGCCTCACCCTCACCACATGCCCAGACCTACTGGGTACTTAAAAAGTCCTGTCAATGCAAATGCACTCCAAAGCTTTGTTGCCTTCCAGGAGTCAGGCTGACTGTGCACGTCCTGCAATAATTTAGGCAGCCTCATCCTGGTATTGGACATGTAATGGGTAGTGCTGAAGGCCCCTTAGGAAGGTGGCTGCTGGGAGCAGGCTGCCATCTGTAGCAATCAGGCACTGCACAGACCTGTTTAGATTTTCAGGTAGTACAAGATGGCTTAGGCCATCTGACAATTACGGGCGAAAGAGCATGAGAAGGCCACAGATGGTTAAAACAGCAGCTGGTGCCTCTCTGGTTTGCAACCTTTGCCAGAAATTGCTCTCTTTAAGCTATCTTTTAATCTATAAAGAAAACTTCAGAGGATAAATAAGTCAAAACCAAACACATTCCAAACCTATTACGTCACCGCAGGCAAATTACTTATGCATAGTTATCAAATATTCCACTAGCAATGTTACAGAGAGCAAACAGTTTTCTAGTGCTGCCTGGATTTCAAATTCTCCTAAGCCAACATGGAACATAAAAGTCAGCAACGTATAAATCTTGGACCTAGTAATGCCCTCTTGCCAGGTAATCCTCCCCTGCTAGTTGGTCCCCTCACAGGACCACTGAGTAGGGCAACAAATGGCAATTCGTATGAATTACTGTCTTCCATAATGACTTTCCTTCCCAACTTCCACCTGCTGCTCACTACCATGAAATGAATGTTGTTCATATGATTCCCTGTTTCACACTCTCTTTCTTAACCAATACTGTAAAAAGCAAAGCTTCTTTATCGTCCAGAACTCTCCACATCTGAAGGGGAGTAAGGATTAGATTTTCCTCCAATGCATGTAATTTTTTTGCAGGTGAAAGGCTCATTTGAGGAAAATGCCCTGGCCCTTGCCTTTCCCTCCCAAGTGCCATGAAGGCATTAATAGCACCAAGGATCTCTGCATCTCAGTGTTTATAGCATCCCTGAAACTACTGAGCTGACAGTCTTGTCTGCCACAGAAATGAGGAAACAGAAGAGCTCTGGTAGGCCTCAAATGGCCGTGCCAGTCCAGCTCCTGTGGAAAGGAAAAGGTTAAGTGAACACCAGTTGTAATGTATGCTTCTGGAAGGGACTTTGTGTCTTGATTAAAGCCAAACAGCAACCTTTGAAGTATAATGAGAGAGGGGAAAAGAAACCACATCCAAAAACGCATAATCATATTCCTCACTGAATTCACAGGACCAATGATACGGACTGCGCTGTAAGCACGGAAAATCCCATTGCATGTTGATTTCAGCTTAAAAGCTCAGGTGTATGACAGCATACCACAGACACACGATAGAAAAAAAAAGAAAACAAGCTAATGAAAGAAACTCACCTCAGCTTTGTTCTGTTTCTCTTCATATTCACTCTGTTCCTTTTCCATACCAACCAGCTTAATCTTCAGGTCTGAAACTTCAGCCATGAGATCTAATTTCTGAGTCTCTAGTGATGTTCGACTTAGCAACTCCTGAAAGCAAAGCAGAACATTTTCTCCACTTATTTATTTGAACACTGACAGAATGCTATATTATTTACGGACAGACCCATAAAAAAAGTCTCTACCCCAGTGTTTAATGCTTTCAATATGAAAGCAAAATTATTCTCTCTTCAAAAGTCACACTTATTACTGCTTTACAATGCAAAAAAAAGCAGCAAGATAGATTTGATGTGAGCATTTACTGCAGGCAGCAAAAGTAACTAAAAAAAAAAATAATGCAGTGATTGGCAAAGTCATATGAAAGTGAACTTCTCTACCTGTCTTCAGTGTGTACTTTGAGCTGTTTGAACTGTGTGTTTCTCGAGTTCTGAAGCTATTTTCACCTAAATATTCTGTGTTAATCACTAAACCACTATGTCCCCTCCTCATTTCAAGAAAACATGTGGCAGAGTTAATCCCCGGGGCAAGACATGAAATCAGAAAACAATACTAAGGCTGAACAAACACAAACCTCCATAATGCCACAGAGACCTTCACATGACACATTACAAAACAGCTGACTACTTCCTAAAATACTTACCAGACAGAGCTACGTTTTAGTATTACAATGAAACATTTTAGAACTTCTTATCATGTGTTACTGAATAAAGGATGTATTACAGAATGAGCACCCTAACCAAAATAGAGTACCAAAGACAAGCAACGTTTCTGCAGTCATGCTAATAGTACTTGAAAGTTTACACGATGTAGTACTTGTTACTTCTGAAGGCTCCACACTCTGGAGGGAACAGCACTGAATGAAAAGTGGTATGCCCTAACCAGAATCTGAAAGGTAATGTTTAAACCCAGTAACAGTGTAAAGGAGAAACAACTGGCCATGACTTTTGCTTGTGTGCCCTGAGCTTGTTTTTCAGATTGCAGGGAAAGGCATATCTTGGGCAGAGTGATATCACTGTATTTGAAAAACATTCAATATTCACACCTTCATTGCATCTTTCAGTTTTCAAGAAAGCCAAAGCAAAAAATCTTCTTAACAGAGTGATTATATATATAAAATGCTTCTGTTGGCCTCCATTTGCAAAGAGAAAAAAAATCCACTCAGGAGTTTAAGCCTTACTGAAAAATCAATACCTAACTTTCCACATGCCTAATTAATTTTTGCAAAAGAACATGGGTTTCCAAATGGTTAAAAAATTTCATGGTAATTTGTAGTTCACATTGGTGTTTTGATCATAGGAAATGCACTGAGGAATCACAGCAGATTCTGCTTTGAATTACATGGAAGTTGGCATAGTTATTCTGGGTCTGCGCTGATGTTACTGAGTGATCAGAAACTGCCCTGTCCGTCACCCTTTTCTCATCTCTTCCTCTTCCACAAACTGTACAGTATGTTGTAGACCTTGCCTTGGAGCCAAGGAAGCCACAATGGCTATTTTAAAAATTATACATTTAAAGTTTATTTGGAACCCAAATCTGCTCTACATGTAAATTGGTTTAGTCTGGTGGGGAATACTGCCCAAATTAAAAATAGCACTAAACTTGCATCTGCATTGCAACACCAATTATCTAAACCACCCACTATTCCCAGTGCCATGCTCATTCCTGCTGACATTGACAATGATATTTGTGTATGGATGGGAAAATAAACAGAAATGTAGCCTCATGGTTTGTTTTTTTTCCTCTGAATGAAATCAATCAAGCACTAAGCAGGAAAAGATAGTGCACTGACTTTTATTGTTGAGAAACTCTAAGAGGCAGTCACCTAATGGAATCCCAGTAGTAGCTGCTTTCTACAAAGGTGATTACAAATTACAGTTATAATTACAAATAACTCCTCTATCTTTCAGAAAAACACTAACTTGCACAGGTTCCAGAGGCACATTCCAGTCCAGACTGGAACAGGCGCTGTACAGCTGCTAACATAGCAGACTTCTGCAAAGTAAGACATAGCTATAAATGAGGACTTTGATACGAAATAAGGCCACTGAACATCAAAAAGGCTAGCAGGATGAGGTGACTTTGGCCCCGTGGACAGACTCTATTCACTGTTGAACTGAAACAACATTTAGAATTTGACACTGACACGGTGTTCCATGATACCACAGGAAGTTTTCTTAATAAGGCAAAGAGACATGGCATCCTTCTAGAGATTTTTAACAAAAGATCTATCCTTTGAGTGCACCGTCTGGCATTGCTTCTTACTTGTTCTATAGACTCCCAAATTACACTTAGTTATGCAATGGAGAGTAATAACCTCACCCCACTCATTCTGAGTTCAGTAGCTCCACGTGAACACTAAGGTGCTACCTCGTGTAAGTGAGCATGAAGGCAGATGACTACTTTTTTTCATCAACTCAAACAAAATTTTACAGTTTTCTCTGAAGCTGGAGAATCAGATCCTTAGCTAGTGTAAACTGGCATAAAGCTCTTGCCTTAAAATAGACAAAACAGCTAACTATCCCTAGTTTGTTTTCAATGGAGCTACACTGATTTAAAACAGCTGACAATTTCTCTTGCATCTAGCGAGTCTAACTTTTGCTTTGAAAGAAAGTGCCGTTTAAAGTAAATGTCCCCTCTTGAAATGGTAACATCTGGAAGCAATTATTTTCATCTTCAAGCAGATGCTCACAGTGAACAGCTCATTAAGAATGTGACCCATTTTGTTACAGAGAAATTATAGTGTATTTCAGTGGTATGATGCAACTTGAATTCAGCCAGAATAAATATGCAATTGTAAGAAAAGAAAATACAAATTTATGTTATTGGTTTTAAAGCAAAAAAGATAATGTAAGACAGGCAAAATGGTAATTTGGGCTGTAGCAGCTTTAGGAGGATCTTAAAGAGCTGAAATACAGAACAGAAATAGAACATATTCCAGGGAATCTTATTTATAAACAAGATAATTGTTTTTCATTTTAAAATGTACTGTGAGGATAATTTAATTTATCAAAGTTGTTCTTTTCGAAAATCAACTTTTAACTTTAAAAATTAAGGAACAAAGCTATTTTAGAGTAGAATGATTACAAAGATGAGTCATGCAGAAGCTGCAGTATGCATGTACCAGACAGATCAGTGAACAGCAAACTATTTCCAAACAACTGTATTTTTAAAATTCACACTGTATACTTTTAAAATATTTAATCATGCTTTTCAATATTCCCAATGAAAGTGAAGCACATGCTGTATATCTCACTTTCACATTTTGTTGTCTTGGAAATACATAATTCTTATAAAGGTGCTTATAAATTTTAACCTGACAGAAAATAGCTTAGAGAGAGGGCACTACACTATTTTAGGCTGTCAGCTGCAAGCACAGAAAATTCCAGGATATTCAGCTCTCCACAAAGCAGAAAAAACAATCATGCCATACACTGATTGAGAAACCATCAGTGAGATTTTAGTGAAGTGGTAGGAAAAAACCCCCAAAGATCCCATTTTGCACTTGTGCGCTGTACAAAATACAACACTCAAAAAACTTCATACTTTTCACCCTTATTAAAACAGTGGAGAGAGAAACAGACCGACCGACCAAGCTACCTACCTGGTAAGTAAAATTCAGGAAGAACCACTGCTAATGAGGACTGCACTTTTCAAGTGCTGTGTGTCAGCTGTGGTAGAAACAAGATATTTGCTTAGCTGAAAACACAGCTGAGAGCAATGTACATGTGTAATCACCATGAAATAGTGCAAGTCAGTAGCAGAGAGTGAATTACAGCCCTCCAATTCATCATTTGCCCATTATATAGTTAAGCAATGGAAAGGACAGAACTTCCCAATGCACTGCCAATTTGAACAGCCCTTTGCATACGCCTGACGAGCAGATTCGTGCCTATGTAATGCTCACCTGTATAGATGAGCTGCACAACCTGAGAGCACGCTCTGAAAACCTTACACCTCACAACCAGAGCAGCACAGAGCATGCTTCAAAATCTTAAACACTAAGCCAGCTGCTGGCAAGAAGTTACTGCATGCTATAAACAAGTGCTGAAATTCATCTAAGATCAGATAACTCAGGCAATTGAAAGTTGAAGGAATGATCCTTGCCAGCCAGCAAAGTTCCTGAGAAGCAAACAGACACATACCAGATTTACACTCTGCAACCACGATAGGATTCTGTCTCCCTTGAGTATAAGACAAGTGTAAAACCAGAACAGGTACACACTAAACTGCACTGGATTCAAGTCCCTACTCTCATACAGCTCCTCCCTGCATTCTTTTAATCCACTGGTTTTTAAAAAAGTCTCCACTGTGCCTCACTAAGGGCACTGTCTGGCACCCTTTCCCCTGCTCCTTGCACCCAGGCAGAAGTTGGCCATAAACTGACATGAGAAACAGAAATTCACTCCTGTTTGCATTCAAGCATTTCAGTTTCTATGTGTATCTTTAAGGCAGAAAGAATCCTAAAGCCAAGTGCTTTGTACTTTGCAAGAGAATTTACTTGATAGAAGACACAATCACATTTATGCAATGCAACCAGCTGCTAAGAGTCCCCTGGATTGCTTCTTGCAATCATGTGTCAGAAGTAAGATGGAAAGCGGAAACACATAGTCAAACCACATCTAGGATTTGGTCCAGGTCAGGTACAGGAAAGACACTGCCACACAGACCAGCATTTGGACTGGCAAAGCAAACTGTACGCTGTTATACTTTATGCCACAGAGCTTCAATGGGAACTAGCATCTGTTAAATAAATGCACCACTGGAATAGCAGAGAGGTAACTAACTATTCCTACTCACGACAATTACCATTAACAAACGCACTTAAAAGAACTGTGGAGGTGAAATCTGTATGTGCAGAAAATTCACTTTTCAAACTGACTTAACACAGCTGTCAAGATCGACAGCGTAGATTCGATAGCACCAGTGTTTACATTATGCATGGCTGATACTTTCTGTTATGGGACAATTTAGGCTACTTTATAGAGCAAAAATTACTTTGCTTTCCCATTCTGGTCTACATTTATTAGCCCCAAGGCTAACACAGCAGATGTTCAAGACCCTCTCTTCTCTTAAAAAAAAATTTCTTTCTTAAAATTGACTGGAAGAAAGTACTTAGAACAAGACACATACACATCATTCTTCTCTAAAATTTGCTGTAATTTTACATTTTAAAGCAGCTGATATACTGGAAATGGACTGTCACAGCATAAATTGTTTTCATAGGATAATTCTAGGAGGTTTTTTTTTTTATTTCAAGACATTCATTACAATGTGCTAAGGAGCAAGGCAGGTAACTGTTCACACAGGCTGGCATTTCCATATTCTTTACACATTTGATGGCAAGACAGAGGTACCACTGGAAGGCAATTCAGCGAGACCAAACTGGTGTCTTGCTCCCAAGTCACACTCCAGAAAATATTCTCTTAACATTTACTATGAAGGATGACCAGGGAAATGTGTTTCTTGGCCCAAACCGGAACCTAAGGACTAACCTATGGAACCTAACTATACTTAAGGACTGATTTAAAGTTTTGCTATTGACTTTCATGAGTTTTCAGAAGACCTACTTTGTTTTAAAGAAAGAAAATGCAAACACCTTCAAGGTGAAAAATGCTTTTTCTTGATTAGAGTCTGTAGTGAAACAAGTATCCTTACAAAAGCAAAATGTTGAGTTTGACACCATAAGCCTCACATCTCATGAAAACATACATGCATTATTTGTAACTGCACAGCAGGGCATCTCTGCATCCATTACACAGGATTCTCTTGTTTCTCAAATGCTGCTGAGCCATATTTTCTTTGGCCGTGGCTTCAGAAACAGCTAGGTCAACTGCACGTCTCACCATTGCCCTTATGCCATGCCTTGACCTTCCTGTGAGCTGTTTCAACTCACTAACCCAGCAGAAAAACATCCCCTTCTTTTTAAACCCTAAGTTAGTTTTCTCCCAGTCACTGAGGAAAAAGTCTGATGAGTGTTAAGAGTCAGTATAAAACAAGTTGCAGAAGCACATGGTCAGGAACAGGTAGAAGGATGAAAGGAGAATGAGGCCTTCTCTTTTTTGTAGCAGTAACCTCTAAATTGGCTCAACTCATGTCTTGAAAGTTCACATTTTGACTAGGGGATATTGCACCGTCCTCTCAGAGTGATGAAGAATCACTATTTTCTGCAAAGACGCAGCAGCGTCTGTTGCTACTGTTCCACGTTCAAGATGTCTACCCTAAATGCTGAACAGCCATTTTATGTAATTTGTTTGATGTTTATTTTAGCTGTTGTTTCAGAAGTGTTTCCATGATCACTTTGTAGCAGGGTTCAAAACAACTGTGCATAAATCATAAGCCAGACGGACTTTAGCCAGTAACCCCACCCTGACAAAGTGGACAAGTCTCTGCTAGCATAGATTCAGCAAAAGCTATTTTGCAGGGTAGCATTACGTACCCTTTCTGTTGTGGAACTACCAGATATCGTCATTAAATTATCTTAACAAAGTGTATGATTTTTGTTTTTATTGTAGCATTTGGGCACGGAATTAATTAAGAGTCACTTTTCTTATAGTCCCCAAAATAAAAAGTCATGGCTTGTCCTGGACTCAGGTAGATGGTTTCCCAGATAAGTAAATAATACGCTTATCCATACTGCAGTTAGCTTAGTTCTACTAATATACATTAAAGATTTTTCAAGCTAGGGCAATTATCTTTATAGTTCCATTTTCCATTTAGAGGAAGCAGTCAACTTAAATTCCCAAAGGTAAAAATCAGTGGAGTTCAATGTATTGTAAATAAGCAAGCAGGACCATGAAATAAAATTGGATTTACATGCACCTCAGGAAGATAATAGAAGTCTTTCTGAAAAGGAAGAATATTTATATAGGTACATAGATGATTTTTTCTTATTAGAAATAAGTTTACTGTAACAATAAATAAATACTGTCTTGAAAGACCCACTAAATAGTTTTGACTGGAAAAACTCAGTGACAACACTAGTATCTTTCATCTCTTTGCTAAGCATCACGAGCACTTGTACAGGACACTTGTACAGGTCACAGGCAGCTGCTGGCTGAGAAGATCTGAACCCAACTCTCCCCAAAACCTGACTGATCCATCAGTCTACTGAAGTCCCTGAGGCCAGATACTCACTCTACTTTTGACAAATTAACTGCGACGAGGCCTATTGGCCACATATCTTACATGAACGTCCTAATCATCACATTATCAGGTCATTTTCTTCTCTCCAAATCTCAACTCATTCCCTGGAGAGGGTAATCTTTTCAACAAGATGAACTGAGAAAAGAACCTTCAAAATAAAGTATAAACAAATAGGGCTCTCTGCGGAGCCATAATAAATGTATAATTTCTCCGACTGTTGAGATTGAGAGATCTAACTTGAGTTTCTCATATCTCACTATCTACAGTGGGGATGTAATCCATGTGAGAAAGACACAACTACCATTCCCTCATCATCCTCTAGTATTTCACTTCATTTGCTCTTCTTACTGTTCACAAAACTAAAACATTAATTAACTCAACATATTTTTTCTCATTCCAGTGAGAAAATAAATTTTAAATATCTCAGTTCCACACTGAATTTATTATTTAATTTTGGTTCAGCTAGTGAAAGCACATCACTCACACTAAAATTCAAGTACTAAGCTTACGTGTTTGTGTACGTGTCTGTCTCTGTGCAAAGTTCAAATGGCCAAACTCATAGGATTAAAATGAAGCACAAATCTTTACCAAGCTGTGGCCTAAACAATTCTTCCTCTTTAAAAAAAAAAAAACCCAAACTCAAGCTATCATATATGCTGTAAGCATGAGAAATCAGTCACTTAGAAATTTAGCAATCAACAAGCAAGCTTGTCAGTATTTCTGTAAGTTATGTTCAAATGCAAGATCTCAAAATGATGATACAACACAATCAACAAATTTGAGCTTATTGCTATTTAACATGTGTACAGGAAAGAAAATAAATTTGAAATTACTCCCATTTGGCAACAATTACAGCTGCTCAAAGTGACCTCAACATTTAGGTTTAAGGTTTATATTAAACACATTTTGAGATTCTCTGAGTTCCTTAGCTTTAGTAAAGACTTTTGTAGTTTATCACTCTAGGATCAGCTTTGTAAGCAATTTGTGCATGTGCCTAATGCCAGATGGGTAGATTCAAATGTTTTCACTGAAATAGCAATGTACATACATTATTATGTTCTATTTCAGATGCCTCAGTGTTCTGTTAAATCATGCTTTAAATTCAGTTTCCTCAGAAGACTATCAGAAAATTTTAAGTCAGAGAAACAATAAACAGTTTTAGCAAAAGTCACAGAACAACTATCTAGTTTTAGATTGAAACAGGAAGCTTCCACACTCTATTGTGAATGCCTTCTTGAAGTTTGAAAGCAGATTTTCATAACTTAAACAGTTACTGTTCTTTGAATTTCACTTCAGATCTCACTGGAAAACTAAATGCACTCGCTATTTGCGTTTTTTTTTTAAAAAGTCCCCTCATTTAAGTATGAGAATAAAACTTTTCCTAGCTAGAAGCATTTTGGGCTGCAAAAGTTGTGCGAGATCAAGTTTTTTTTAGAGAAGCTTGGAGAATTTTAGCTTTAAAAGGCTTAGGATACAAGTTTATCTTATAGAAACTGCTACTGTTTACATACATATGTACATGGATCCTTATAACAGTAAAATACATTTATATAGATTAACACAACTATAATTTAAGGTTATGTATAGTTCATAGAAAGGCTTGTATAATTCATATAGACTAAAATAGTAAATTTATAACACAACAGTTTGGGTGGAGACACGAAGTAAGTTCATCAAGAACAGTATCTATCCTGCAAATTTCTGGCACGTAGATTTTGAGGGTTATTTACAGTTGCAAATCTATTTTTGATATCTGTGTACTGTATTACCAGTGGATGATCTGCATTAGTAATAACAGAAAATTGCACTGGGAAAGTTGTTTCGCATCAACAGACCTGCCAGCTCTGCAGTAACACATGAAATGTAAGGTATTTAATTCATCATTTGTTCTGCTCCCTCAACATAGAACATGAAAGAGCAAAAATTAAATCACATAGCCTGAAACTGTCAACTGAAATAAAGAAAAATATGTCTTGATATACTAATTTTTTTTCAAAAATAAGGGAATGTTCCGAAATTAAGCAAAAATGGTTACAGAACCAAACTTGGTACAGTAATTCATTTCAATTTACTACCTGTTCAGCTTCAAAGCCATACAAAACCAGAAGACAAGTTAAATAAAACTTCTTAATTCTGTAACTTCTACATATATTAGATACATTTAACCTGTCTAACCAGTTACTCAACCATGTCCAAATTTAGTTAGTCAGCACAGTACAAATAAGAAACAATAGTTTCATTTTACATGCTGCCACGTACAGTATTATGCAACCAGCCAGTAAAACGTTTCTGCAACAGGAAAACAAAGAAACATTTATGGAGGGGGGGAAGAAAAGTACAAAGCAGCAAGAGAACAATAAAAGAGGCTTTTTTTCCCCCCATTTTATCTTGTTGCCAAATGCACTCACACATGCAGACAAGCTGACCATGTATGTTTACCCCTCTGTTAGAGAAGATTATGCAAGAAGCTTTCCAATACAGATTTTTACCTGTTGAAGCATTTCTTCTGTAGCATTCAGTTTCAACTGATGCCCCTCAAGACAAATTTCTAAGTCCCGTATTTTCTCTCCTTGAGCTTCCACCTGGTCTGTAAGAACACTCACCTGTAATTGGAGAAGAGAAGCACAATGCTACTGAACTGACTGTAAATAAGTTTCAATTACCTTATACAATTAACATCCAAATGCACATTTTAACAGCAAGTTCTCTTTTAAAGACCTCAGTGTTTTAATATTCTTGTGCACTGCAACAACCTGCTCTGTCAAGACAGACAATTTTTCAGTCTTACCTATATTTTGCTTCAACCCCGCCCTCTGTTCCCCCCTCCCCCTCCTGATTATTTTGTTTTAATATAAAAAAGAAAGAGCATTTCTAAAAGAGATGGAAGACTACCTATAGGTAGCCTGAGTCAGTTCATGCAAAAGTCTGAAAAATTAGAAAGCACCAAACAAGAACACAGGGTACTAAAAATATTTGAAGTGGTTTTGGAGCATGCACTGCCATTTCAGGTTCTGTTGGCATTTCACTGCCTAGAACAGATAAACAATAAAACTGTTCATTCGGAAACCAACCAATTACTTTACTTCTTACAAGAACAGAAAAACAGCTTACCTATCAATAAAGCGTTCTGAAGTTATAAAGAATGCAATGAGTAAAAGGCATGTTTTAGCAGCAGCAAAGTTCTATTCCAAGAAAAATTCCCAGGCTTTGCAAGCCAAAACATGAAAGCAAAAGAAGTGAG
The DNA here is from genome assembly GCF_013368605.1 of Nyctibius grandis. NCBI lineage: Eukaryota > Metazoa > Chordata > Aves > Nyctibiiformes > Nyctibiidae > Nyctibius > Nyctibius grandis. The sequence goes on along the minus strand of NC_090661.1, from coordinate 9,939,380 downwards.
ATACAGACAATGAATCCCAGGAAAAGAAACAATAAGCAATACTGGTAAAGAACTGTGGGAATGGTGGTGCAGACCAGTGAGTGTGTCATAAGAAAAGCCCAGCAGCCTAACTCAAAGCTTGCAAAGCTGAAAAAACTACGCTCAGGATAACATTAGAAAGACGTGAAAAACCCCCCAAGTGTTAATTCCTATGTTAAGCAGCATATACACTCTGTATATTCGTTTTTACTACTTATTTATGCAAAAGTCTTGATTATACTAGAAAAATATTATCTCAAACAAAAAAACAACCTTAGGTGCTTGAACTTCAGTTTGAATGAAATGCGTTAACAGCAACTTATCTATGTTCTCACATCCAACCCTGCAACACCTTTATTTAAAGGGGGAAACAAAGAAAAAGAAGAACAGCATGTGGAAGGGAAACCTTTTAAGATGTCCCACTATGCAGCATTTCTAAAACCCAATCAATGAACAACTGACTTCACTTCAGGGAAGCTGCAGAGGGAGTGACTGGGTGATGTGGTTTTGTTTTACCTGCAAACATGCCTGGGAAAGGAACATAGAAAAATTAAAAAAAAAAAAAAAAGAGGACTTTTATTTTTATGCCTTTAAAGTAGTTGGCTGTAGGGTTGAGTACGGATGAATGCAGGATGAGAGATGATAGGAAGGAGTGGGTGGAGGCAGATGGCAGTGGGACACATCCAAGCTGGGGCAGGGGGAGAACTCCCCGCAAGGAAGTCTGTTGCTTATCTACTTTTTTGTTTTGCTCCTATTAAATAAGTGGTGGCACACAAAAAAACCTCTGTGAGGTCAAAAAGCAAGAAGAAACAAACTGAATCCTCTCCTTCAGGCTGATGCAGGTTCCAGAGAAAGAAAACAAGCTCTGCTTGACGGGTTGGGTTTGGTTTTAACTAGCATTGTATCCTGTAAGGAAAACTCTGTACGTTAGATGTGACCTGCAAAGGAATTTAGTAAAACCTTAGCAGCTTTAGAAGCATGCGTTGGATGTTCCAGTAGTTAGGCTGAGAGGCACATTAGACACTTTGAGCTCATATTTTCCTCTCTGTTCAGGATCACATCTGCCAGACTCTTCAGGGAATCAGTAGGCTGCTCACAGAACATAACCCCAGCCTATGCTACGCTGCCAAGTCCATCTTGCCTTAGCAATGCAATACCCACAAGAGTCAGTGAGGCATATTGAACAATTAGTTAAAAATCAAGTGGTATAAGGGTTTAAAACATCTCTGTGGAAAAAAAAAGAAACAAGCACCCAAACACCAAAACAAACACCTAAAGAAGTACATTAGCTCCTATACACAGACACTGAGCTATAAGTTATCCCAGGTGCTGCAGGATTTCCAGCCTCCACTACAGACTGAACAGTGGAAGCAGGTTTCAAGGTGCAGTATTTGACACAGTCTTGGGGGACAGAGATAGTGGGCACTACCTGCACCCGCTACAAGGCGCCTTGTACTGCTTCTTCTGCAGCAAGTCTGATGTAAAACTGGAGTGCTCCCAGGCTCATATTCCCTACAGATTACAGCTACAGACCACAGTCACTGGCACAATGCAACATGAGCTGCAGAACAGAGGTGCTGTGTTTCCCATCGCTTTCTCATCCTTCATGCCAATGGCCACACCCAGGAGGCAGGTTTGTACCAGCAGACTCCCTCAGGCCAGTGTAACCTCAGCATGGGGCTCGCCTGTGTTCCTCATACTCAACTGCCTATATAGAATATGCAGAACTGGTGTAAAACAGGTTCTAACCCCAGCTCCATCTTGGCACCTTTTTGTTGTTGTTGATGTTCATCTACCAGACTGAGGTTTTCATCTATCTTATTTGCCTGTGGTTTTTAGAGTTCTACTGCAATACTGGGATAGGAAAATGCATAAGTATTGACTAAGCCTCTTGATTTGATGGGGGTGTGATGGGGGTAAAAGGCAAGAGAGACAATTTCTACATCTGTTTTTACTACACTTCTTTTGAGAAGAACTCTAGGCAGGTCCCCAATCATGTCATGAAACCCCTTCTTTGCGAGTCTGTCTGGCTGTGTTCTATGGGTGCCTATTATGGTGGATGAAGAAATAGTTACTAAAAATCAGCAGGAGAAAGACAGGAAAAGTACATACTGAGCAGTAGCCTGGAACAGTCTTCAGGGACTTACAAGCGCTGGAGACTAGTGGTCCTGTTAAATCCACAAAACCTTTGAACACCAAAATTCTGCCAAATCTGTACAAGCCCACCAGCATGCATGACCATCAACAACAGCTTGTATAGTGTGAACCACATCCAAGATGACAATGGCTGCTACAGGCAGACAAAGATTACAGGACTATACACACATGTGATGAAACAAAGGAGGCCCTCAGGGCCAAAGCCACAGGTGCATCAATACAACCCTCTGCTTCTGAGTAAAAAGCTGGGTTTGGCCTCCTAATTGTTGCTCCAATTATGAATTGCTCATGTGTGCAAGTGAACTGTGTGAGAAGTAAGTGTACTGTGTGAAAAGTTGTTTGCTATTATTAGTAGAATCAAGATGTTACAGTTAATAACCACTTGATTAATAAAAGGTGTTCTAATAAATATCAGTTGTGATGTTGTTTCCCCTGACCTGACTCCCTCTCAGAAAAAAAAGGGATTTTGCAGCACACACTTAAATTCCAACTAGAAGTTTCTTTTTCATTCAGGATTTTTTTTCCCTAAATATGGTAATAGCAATTTTAGTTTAACAGTAATGAAAAAATCCAACCAAGCCTAAGCTTATGTCTCACAAACCATTTATTGTTTATTTAACAACTGCAGCGAGAATTCGGCTCAGTAAATTAACACAAGGGTGAACAGAACATACAAGCTAAAACATGCTTACAGAAACTAGTAACTGAAAGTAGGGAGAACACCTACCCAGTGTAGTTAAGTTTTGTTTGATATAAATATATATGCTTATAATATGCTTTTGTAAGCGTAAAGAGAAAGGATATGCGAAGAACATTTAAAAAATCTCCGGCTTCAGTTTTAAAGTAATGTACAGTTTAGTAATAGTGAAAATATCTAGAAAGAATAATTAAGTTTTTTTATTTGAAGTTGTACAACATGTGTTTTTTCTCCAGGAAGAAAAATTACATGGGACAGGGGATCTGTTTGAATAAGGCTTGGTAAACTGAGAAAGAGGAAACCTGGAAGGGCTGAGGCATGCATTTTACTGTGAAATTTTCTTTTCCCCCCCTTTACCTCCCCCTTAAGCAGTTCTATGTACCTGCCAGTCTTCCAGTTACTTAAAAATGGTGGCATGCAGAACCTAGAAAAATCATCTGGTACAACCTAGCAAACCTAGAATGAGAGCCACTACCACAGCATTGTCTTAGGACTCCACAGCATTATTTTTAAGTAGTTTTTTTTTCCTTTGTCATTCTTCTCCCTCTTACTGCTGTTACTCCTCTCTCCTTTAGTAAGTTACTCCACTATGAAACCAGATGGATAATACAAATTATAAATTAATTCCTGATTAAATATCAGTTACATTTGGTGACTGCTAACATTTGTTTAACAGAAAATACTCTGTCACTTCAGCTTTTACTCACTGAATATTGACCACATAGACAATGTTCTCTTTAAGACATACCTGCAGTATGAGCGACTCTTTATCACCTTCTAATCGTGCCAATCTTTCTTGGTAAGTTTCATTATTAGATGAATGATGATTCACCTGTGACTGGGGGGAAAAAGTGCTATGAGAATTTTTGCAGTTAATATTAAAATTTCAAGCAACAGTTAAAAAAATTATATATATTGAGTGGTTGTTGTAATACAAAAACAATGCAAAATATGTCTACAGACCAAAACTGTTTATTTCATATGTATTAAACCTTTTATATATAGCTTTTTTTTAGCTGGATATTGAATACTTTATAATTTCCAGCAATCAAGAATGGTACAGGAATAGATTTGATATTTTCTAACAAATTATCATTTCATTGGGAAATGCCATCTTATCAGGACAAAAAACATTTATTTGAAATATCTGGTCTCAACAGTCTTTTGCCAAAGTCAAGGAATCTTGGCGTTTATTTTTAAATGGCAAAAACTGACATATATATTATACTATTCCTAGAAATTACTGAAAGAAAAGTATGAATTTTTTGTTAGCAATTAACAAATTATTTAAATTACCAAATTCTTATCAGGAACTACTCTAGCTACATAATCACTTATGGATTTCTAAATGGCTCTAAGGAGCAAGACCTTCTAAAACATGGCCTGTTCCTAACTATTATGTCCCATTTCCCATGAATGTTAATATTCCAGAGAGCAACACCATAATAAAAAAAAAAAAATCTGCAGATCTATTTTAAAAAGTTTAGAAGAGTCCCATAGCTTCATCCTGCACACTACAACATTGTGTAACTGTGGGAATAGAGCTGTTTGCTTAAAACATTGAAAGTTAACATGAGCCCTTAGTGGTTCATTTTCCAGCTCCATTGCAGGCAATGCATTTCTGCCAAGGAATAAAACACTTCAGCTGGCTTTTCAGCTAACACAAGAATCCAACTTCACTAAGTTCCCTTCAACTACACGAGTCTGCAGCTGACTACTCATTTATAGTTACTTGTACAATGGCACCAATATAATTATAATCCTCACCCACAACTGTCCTTTCTTTTTCAACTGGGATTTTTTTTTTTTTTAATATTAAATATATTCACTGCTTCTTTATCTCCACTGAGGTCTACAGGCCCAAATGTAAAACAGATAATGAAAATAAACATGGTGCTAATTAATGCAAATCAAGAAATCAAATACTTATCCAACCAAAAGACACTTTTCAAGCCATAAAGTAAGGAACTAGATGTAAGTGTGGCATGTGTATAAGCTGAGCTGTGAGGAACTGAGCACCCTTGTTTCTGATAATTTTGAAAGGAATTGAGAGAATCACAGACACCAAACAAACAGGACTGAACAAACTGTGTTTACTCATTTTTTCTGCTTAAATGTATAACCTTGCACTAGTCTATACTGAATTGCATCCTATTATTTATACTGTTTTCCTGTGTGTCAGGCTCTTCTTATCTTTTAATCACGCCCTTTGCATGGCTGCAAGGCTCCTAACTAGAATAACCTATAAATTCACTAAGCTTGGTCCTTATTCCCTGGTTTAGAGAGTCAACAAGAACATGGAAGAACAGAATGTGCAGAACCGTACTCCACACCTCACTTACCAGCATTCCTTGTCAAAAGAATATGTTAACTCTACTCAGAATATACTTTTCTCAGTAACTTTTGACTAGTTTATAGCAGGTACAACTAAGACTGAAGATCTCACAGCAGTGGCTCTAAACACGCACATGTGAGTGCATAACGTATACACAAACTGAAGTCTCAGACAAATTAACAAGTTTTACAGTGGCACCAGTAGGGAGCTGGCCCACTGTGTGCTTACATAATGCCCTTAAAGGAATGGTGACTTCACTCCCTATTCTTCTCCTAACTAGCTTTAATTTTTTAGAATTTCTGTGTCCTAACATCTCTCTCCATCTTTTCTAACATCTCAATATAATTTTTTCAAGGCTCTCCTTTTATTAACAAATACCACTCGCCCCCCCCCCCAAAACCCCCCACTGTGTTTATAAAACATACATCTTCAGTTTGACTTAGGCCCTTTGTATTAAAAGTTGGTCAGTCAATCAGTCCGTATGGTCTTAAAAGTTCATTCCTTATTAACTTTTGTAGTATTATAATGAACATAAGGAATCCCCGTAAGTAAACAACATTCATTTCTGTATGTCTGCCTAGATAACCCTCAGTCATACTGCCAGCCATTCTGCCTGGGTTGTTACTCCACTTAGAGAGCAAAGGCTGATACTGTACTTTAGAATCCTAAATCTTTAGCCTTGGCAGCTATGTTTACATGAGGGTTAAAACTCCATTACATACCATTAAATGAGTTTTTCTCAATAGGGAGCCCACAGGCCTTCCCCAGTACGTCTCTGGCGGCTCACACAGAGTGGGAGGGGAGACTTCCCTGCACCTAGGACATCACGTATTCAGGGAAGAACAGCACACTACTAGGCAGGAAAAGATTCTCTTAATGACAAAACTTAGTGAGGAAGACTGCCTAGTCAAGCAGATTTTGCACCCTTTCTCCGGCTGTCATTTGCTATTTTCCTAGGCTAGATTTAAGAAATACACCTGTAACCACTTGTGTAACCACTCCGCCCTGGCCTTACAGGCACAGGGAGTTAAATCACTGCCAACACACTTTTACATAACCGATCTGTCATGAATGCAAAAGAGTTCAATATTTTACATAATCAGCAATTAAAGATTAGTTCAACATCACATCACAAATAAGATATTTTAATACACTCACATTTAGAAAATGTATAGTCTCCGATGATGTCTGCTGCACTGAGTGACTATGAAATATCCTCTGCTGGAAGTCCAATACTCAATACCCATGTAAAACCTACTGAATCACACCCACAGGAATAGAAAATGGGGAAGAAAAAAAATCAACCCTGCCAACAGGTCAGCCAGAGAGTGCTCAGATAAATACAGGCAAGTACAGTAGACAGAAAATGACCTGCTAAATAAAAGTGGCTGATTGACACATGGCAGTTGTTTAAGACTTGTGAGATCTTTGTGGCATGCATAAAGACAAGATAAAACAATGTAACATGAACCAAGGCCATCTGTGGTGATGGCTGGAGTGCATTCTGCAGTTGTGCAAATCAGTACTCAGAGGAAACTGAGCAAGTATAGTTAGATACCACACGTACCAGCAGCAACTGAACATAGGACCTGTAACACTTGAGTCATAAGACTACAGACCACTGAAGCTGGTGTAAGAGCTCACAAACAATAAACACTAGACTTGTGTAACCACATGACCAAAAGGCTGAATCACCAAGGTATTCGACAAAGATGTTATTTCAGAAGATGTAGCCTTAAAGATCAAAAATCATTACCTGGGCTCCACAAATTACAAGCTAAATATTTTAATTATATTTCTTGTAATAAAAGAATGAGAGAAATTGAATAAAACATGTTAAAAAGTTTATGATAACACACGATAACAAAGCAGAAGAAAAGATATGCCAAGGCAAGGTGGTTGAAACTACCTTGATGGTAGTACCACTGCAGATGGAAGTCAAGTGTATACCATAAATACTTTGCCTAAGTGAGCTGCAAAGCAATTTCTTGAAGCATCTGTATTATAGCCTCGATAGAGATTTTGGATATAGTTCAATGCCCATCACATTGCATCAGATATTAACATAAAATATTTCCTTAAACAATTAAAAAACAACTGTTTTTCCCGGTTCTAGGGCGGAAAAAAAAAAAAAAGGCTTTTGCATTCCATCACTGGCTTCAGCTGCTTCTTCATCTTTATTTTCCAAATCTCTCTCTGGAATATGCTCTTTACTCTAACTCAGACATTATATTGGTAGCTGCAGGAAAATTTACTATCTTAAGTATCACTTACATGATCAAGTCATTACAGAGTCCTTTTCCAAGAAAAAGGCTTAAATATTCCTCCAGAATATATGACACAAAAAAATCAGACTTCAGAGTATGACTCAACAGCTTTAATTTAAAATGGGGATAATCAGCAAAAATATAAAAGGGTATGGTAAGAAAGGGAAGAAATGTTTGATTGTCTCAGCTACCTTCATTTTCAGCAGCCTTCTCAGAGCCTGGTGAGCATGGAACGTTATGTTTTCTTGCGTGTTATTTTAATAGGAAACAATACTGAACACAGAACACAGCTTATTGTCAGAACAGAATGACAACCATTGTACAGCACTTCTGTATAGGTGTTCTGTTCCGAAGCTTCTGTAACAGAACTTCTAGCTGAATCTTGACAGGCTGTGAGAGCAGACCCCTTAAAGCAAGCAGATATGCAAAATAATGAACTTAAATACAGGACAATTCTCCTAATGGTTGCTCTTAGAACTTAGAACTAGCTTAAAGAATCTCCAACACAGCTAATTTTAAAACAAAAAATACCAACTTCTGAAGCTGATCAGCAAACTGTTGCACAGAAATTTGTCACTAATACCATGGGTCTCATATTGAGCTGTGGAGGGGGGAGGAGCTGGGAAAAGAAACCTGGCAGTCAGTCAGAGTGGTGATTTGTAAGCTTTTTCAACAAGTCACTCGCCTCTTTTAGAAGACAGTTTATGTCATAACCCTCCTCTCTTCTTGTTCAGTCACATGAATCATCTTCAGTTCCACTGATAATTGAATAAGATGCCTGTGGCAACTATAATACTTGCATTAATGGGGAAGATTAGGGACATGCTTGACGTATTGTCTTTTGTTGCAGTGTAGAAGCTGAAAACAAGTATAGCCAGCAGAGTTCAACCAGTCAGTTTTCCCACGAACTACTAGCAGCACAGAGACCGTAGTACTATATTTCAATACAAAAAATTGTAAACTATAGACTTTTCCCAGCCTATCTGGAGTTGATAATATTTAGAAGAGTACAGACTTTCCACCTCTTTATTACTCCTTTGGATCAGCAGAACTGATGTTATGAGTCACAGTAGTTGCTATTGCACAGTGATGAGTGAGTAGCCTACCCAGTAAATATTTTTATTTTGGCATCTGACTATGTATGTAACACAAATTTAATCTCTTGGCATGTTAGCACTACCTCAGATACACACCCATCTGAATATATGTACATTCACTCAGTGTACTTGAGGAGGAGAAGGCTGGAACATGATTTCTGGATCTGTAATTCTTGCCTTTCATGTGAAGGCAATTAATAAAGCAACAACAGGATCTTCTATTTGCTGTTGTTCCTTGTTGGTTAAGTGAAAGTGGCAGACACTTTGAAAAAGCTAACAGTATACAGTCCAAAATTAAGTAAAGACAGAGCTAGGAAAATTTCTGTAGTCCTTAAAATAGAATTTTGACCAAATATTTATATTTTGTTTGGATAATTTTTCCTAATACTAATACCTATTTTCTCCTCCAGACAGTTACATTACTTAAAGGAAGACATCCTTACAGAAGCCCTAAGATTCACCTTCAATATCATGAACTTAATGGCTACAGCATGGGTTTGATGGCTCCACCTCTTGCTAGTACAGGTTACGAATAGCATCCAGAAGAACGGAAACAAAAGCGTAAGACTAATGTATACCTATCTCAGGTCAGCCATCAGCTCTGTGCTGCAGGCACTTCAAAACATAAGTCTAAAGCAAGCTACAAGAGTCATCACACGCCTCCGCTTCACATGAAGGCATCTCTCTTTCAAATAAGACATCTTACCACTGTACAAAGTTTTCCAGAGGCAAGAGACTTTCCATTTTGCTATACTCCATCCACTGCAGTTCAAATAGCTGAGTTACTTTACAACGCCTTTAGAGAGCCCATAATACTGTTTGTAGTAAACATTAGCATTTATGTTTGTGATGCTTGTTAATGATTTGTGGTTATGGCTACGTGCCAAAATATAGGTTGTGCCATTTTTATCGGAATGGTGTGTTCCAGTTAAGGCCAGATGGAAAGATAAGAATAAAGCAACAGAACAACAGATGAAGTCGTATGTGAATGCTCTAACCCAAATCCCTTGGGAAACCCAAAGAAAGTTTGCTAAAGATGAGACACTTTCAGCTTCAGGTAGTGGGGAGTGTCTCAGGTTCCTTAGCTTGCAACAGAAACTTTTAACAGTGCCAGATTTATGCTTAGGCCCTGTAAAAGAACCCAACATCAGTTATCTGCAAAATGCTTCCCACAAACTGCCCACCAACTACTTTATGAGAACGATGCTGCTGCCTTAGCTGTAATGTTAAAAGTGCACTGTATATACACAAGAACTTTTCCACATCCTTCTAGAAACAGACTGCCGAGAGACACACCTCCCTTAATTCCTGTGACCTCCTTAGCCGGGCTTTGTGTCTTACTAACAAGGCATCCTTGCCTATCTGCATTGTTGCAAACCCTTAATAACACTGCATGAAATTGGGGCAGTACTATGTGCCTATGTCAGATATCAGTCAGCTTCTCAGCCAGAATAAGCTAACTGGGACAGTTCTGAAATCAAAGTATGCCATGCCATGAAGTATAGTACAGCTGCATCCATTGCAGAGTTTTGTCCTTCTGATATTAGGTAAGATATTATCAGAGCAATTTCCTTCTCTTGTGAGAAATACTACTGCAGACTAATATTTTTTTATCACTAGCAAAAGGCAGAAAAAAGTAAAATGAAGAAAAAACAGTAAACAAAGGAAAATACATGAACTGTGCCTCATATTCGACTAAGACAAGGCTAACTGGTTTTTGGCTCTGTCCATCTGCTCTTACATTTTGCTGCCCACTCTGTCCATACCTATGGCTGTTCTTGGCACGGCACTTTTCACTGGTCATTTTAACATCAAGAAAGTCCAATGGAAAGAGCTGAAGCATGGTGACACTTTATTTCAATTTCATCTAAACATTGCTTTGTCCCTGTTGCATGATGCCACTATACACGTTCTGTTACAAGACTACTGCTTAAAACCAGATCCTTTATTCTAAGCATCTGAAAAATAGCAGTTGTATCACTCATTTTGCCTGCCTGGATCTCGTGATTTTTGTATTTGTTTGCTGCTCTAACCCAGTCCAAGCCGCAGATACCACGCAAATCTAGCTTAGCCAATCCACTGCAACATCAAAACTGATCCTGGTCTCTGAAGTGATTTCTGCTAATGATGAAATTGGAGCCAGCTTTGGCATACTTCACCAAGGGTTTATGGAAGTCTGTTGCAGTAACTCTCTGTTAAGTGCCATTTGCTGCTTTGGAGGGTGCTCTCATACTTTCATTATCAGCCAAAGAGCAACACTTTATGATTGCAGGGCCTGAAATCTTTATATGCTATCACAATCAGTGCCAGACATGTGACATTAGGATTCTCGAACATGAGAATTAAATAAGCAACTTAGACTGTTTCAACTTTTTTAAAAAATCACTTGTGAAAGGAATTTGGGAGCAGTCTGCTTAAGTTCTCCTGGGAACACTGCAAGATCATTTTCAGTTCTCTTCTCTTCCCCCACATGTGCTCACCCCCTTAAAGAGCTTGCAAGGAAAAGCAGCAGTATTGATATTCTCCTGTGTGTACCCTACATAAAAGGAATTACATGCAACCACAGCAATAGCATTATTAATCTCTGTAAAAGCCTGTGCTACATTGGAACACAGTCTTCTTTCTGAACATACTACTTGAAAATCACCCTGAAGACACCCTGTGTTAACCCCTCCAAATCTGTGAACATTTCGGTGTGAGACTTTCTTCACTGAAGAAAGTGATCCCTTTCTTGATCTCCTTCTCATTATGTTATTGTCCTCAGTGTATCCTGAATGCCACATGACCTGAAAACAGCGCACCTCAGCCTTTTGTTAGCAAACCTATCTTTTTAGAAATGAAATTTAAACCAGGAAGCAGGGGTGGCAGACATACCGTATTCAAAACGTAATTTAAATAACAAATACGTGATCCCAAAAAACTCTAGAGAGTTATTTAGCTTTAACTGCACAGAGCACAGGTTAAACTAATAGTATAATGTTACCAGCTGCTACTTCCTGTTGTCTCCTTCACTACTCCACTCGCTCTCCATTTAATCTCCTCCCCATCCACACTCCAGAAATGTAAGTTTCCAGAACCTGACATAAATATTTTGTAAATTAACTTCAAGATTCTCATGCTTTTAGTAAAGACTGACATTATATGATGAATATTTTATATTCATTCAAGAAACTACCCAACTTAAAAGTTCCTAATCACATTTCACGTATTTACCTACATTTTATGTTTACAGCTAGTAAAAAAATAGAGTGCATGTGCACGTGTATGTTTATAATCCAGTGCCATACAGAAGCACTAACATAAATGGCGTGCATAGAATTTGCAAGAAAAGTACACACAGGTTAAAAATAGATTTTAAAAGTATAACAAGAGGATGTTAATTAAATTAATATTGTAATTAAAAACGCAGTATACTGTGAAGGATCTACTCACATTCCATTCATGGATTTTTCAAACACTGAAACATGAATACTTAGAACCTTAAAAAACCTAAGAGCTGACAAAAACAAAGTGATTTTTCCAAGGTGACGAGAAAACTGCACAAACCTACTTTTTTCTTTTATAAGAAGACAAAAACAATCTCATGCAGGTAATTGATGTTCAGACAGTTCATCACAAATTTCAGATTTTAATAGCACTGTCTTTTTAAAAAGCATAATTTTATCAAAATAACATGCACAGGAAAAAAAAAAGTACCACCATTTTTATCCAAAACAAAGGCATCCTAAAAGATCTCATACAGTTACCCCAATGAAGAATTAAGTGAAGAAGTAGTGAAAATAATTTTTTGTTTTAAAGCACAACACGGTAAACAACATTCTCCTTTTTTTGCCATACATTCCCATGCAGGATTTGCTTTGTTGCATTACAATCTCAGGAAAGCACGAGCACTTGCTAGGATCTATTGCCATTTGTTCGAAGTTTGATCCTAGAGTTTCAGTTTTAAAGACAAAGACAGCTGATTCTCTCCCCCCCTCCCTAAGCCTCCTCCTCCTACACGAAGAAACATCTTTAATTCATTTCGCATGAAGAAACTCACAATATTTTATGTCTAAGGCACTCAACACGTTTCCTTTTGCAAAGCTGAGAACTCGGACTAAGATTTGCTAAAGAGTATTTACAAAGAGAAAACAAAGCCCAGGAAATCACTTACCCTCTTTAGCCAGGTGAAGTGCTTGTAAATATCAATCTCACCATCCATGCTTTGGGCCCATCTCAGCAGTCACATTCCCAGGGTTAAAGGAAACTTTTGGAAGCAAGCACACTGCTTTGTTCTACAGGATATAGCTGTGACTTCTTCCCCTTTCAACCCTCAACTTCTAAAATCTTGAATGCGTTTTCACATTTTAAGCTAAATCTCCCGCCTCTTATCCTAAATGCTTCTCACAGATGTATATATAACACACAACTGTATAAACTTCAGACTCTCCCCCAAACATCTGGTTTATTTAAACAGCAGATCGGTTAGCAACAAGAACAATGTAACTCCAAAAACTTCAAAAATAACTTGCTAAATGGTCTTTAAAAAAGGATCTTTCAAGAACAGCATAAATCTGCAGAAACTGTTCCCTTTTAACGTTGAATAACAAGCTAAAAATTATTAAGCTGTCACTGAGAAACTATTTTCAAGTAATGTCTTCTCTGGCTTTCTGTTTCAAGAGTGGCTGGAACTCATTACCAAGGACCCCCTATTTCCTGTCTCTGTTTTACTCCCTGTTTATCGTAACACTACCCAGCTTTCTCAGTTTATTTCAGGCTCAGACTAAACCTAAAAATAAGTTCTGCTCTTTGAATTACTTGTCTGTCTTCTCAAAAAAACATTATAAAAGGGGAGGAATTTGAGGACGATCCTGTGGATAAGTTAATTATCCCATAAATACTGCTATTGCCAAAGAGGCAATTTTCCATCTTAACAACACATGATGATACCCTTCTAAGATGTTTGTCTGCTCCTGCTGAAGCTGAAGTGGCAACTTTTCAAACTTGCAACACCAAGATAAACGCATATGCAAAGCAATGCTCTCGCAAGAAGGGGCATTTAAAAGTGCTGCCTGTTACTGCGGTGTCCTCTAGTGCCTCCACGCAGTAGTTATGATTAAGTTCTAATTTTTCCCAATAAACTCCAGTTTCCAATGTTGTATCTCCCATCAGTTAAAAGTGGTTTTGGCCTTAAACTGGGCAACTGATTCTTCTGCACACAAGGACAACTGCTTGGGCAATGCCTATTAAGGCCAAAACACAGCTGTCTCCATGGGATTATTTTTGTAATTATCTCAGAACATTTACTTATCTCCCCATTTTCTTCAGTTTCTGCAGCCAAACTCACTCCTGCATTTAAGGCGAAGTAAAACAGCAATTTGGAAGAGCCAGTGTCAAAGTTGCCCATCATACTAATGATATAGACAAAGAACTCAAAAGTCTGAAGCTGTACAATGCCCTGAAAAGCAATTCTTACAGGGACCTGCCTTTCTTTGCCACCTATCCACATTCCAAACTGTGGAAGTCAGGTACATGAAGGAGTTTCTGCAAGGGATGTGGGATTTTATTATTTTAACCATTTTTGATCCTTTTGACCTGACAGATCTCTTTTTAGAATTTTCCATGACACAAAGGGGGAAGGATATAAACCTAGACTTCCAGCTTTCTTCACGTATTTACTACCTGTTGGTACTTAGAGTCATGTGACAAGAAAAATATGAAAGGTTTTTAAAAAGTCAGTGCTACAAGCCTTCTAAAGGTACTAGGATACCTAAAATCACCACTAAATGTGACAAGATAAAAGAACTGTCAATTTCCAAAAGTGAACCATGCCACAAGACAGATGAAGAGGACTTGGGTTGCTCTGTACATAGAACATACTTACTTCTACGCTGGTTGTAGAAGTTTTTATGCTATCTTAAAGTTGATGAGAGCAGCTGTTCCTTGAATAGCTCACACCATCTGGCAAAAGCCTTAGTACATCGTCAATGGTCCATTTTTTCTTTTAAAATCATTAAAATTAAGATGCACTTAATATAGTACACTTCTCTATTCATGACAGCCTCCGTCATGGCTGACAAACTGAAGACCGAATAGGGGTTCTCTTGATATTAAAACATGAACTCCCTACAGCTTAAGGCATTTTTTTCCCCAGAAAACTAGTTATCTAATTATGGAGAACAGCAAATACATCAAACTTTATCTCAAAGCACTGCATATCCCATAGCACTACCACCATGGAGCTTCGAGTTCCATATTTCATCAATTTCAAAACACAGGCTCTAAGACTCTCATTTCAGGCTTCCTTAAGGAAGGGGGAAACATACATCTCTTAAAACATTCCACTACACATCATCTCTTAATGATTTTGTTTTTCATTTAAAAAAACTACAGGAAAACTGTATTACTCCACTTATTAGTGCCTCAGTGTAGTGCCTGCAGCTAGCTGAGTATCCATTTCTCCTCTTAAAAGTATTGAAAACATACCTTATTTCTGCCTTGTCATTTGTCCTGGATTTCATGCAAAGGCCTCTTGATTCTGTTACAGTCATTCTTCCTGATTAAAAGGTAAATGTGTCTGAATTTCCTGCATCTTATCTGCCACGAATGTTGACAACGTACATTCCAGACAGTCACATGTTCACTTTTAGCCTGTCACCTGCATGCTGAACTTTATATCCTGCTTGAGCTTTGGCCTGAAAAAGTTTCAGACACCAACTGAATGCAAATCAATTGCCCCAGATTTGCTTAAAATACTTTGCTGCTTCACTGAAAAAGCAGGTTAGTTTCTCTGGGCAGTGTGAAAATAAGGAAAATATGTTGCAATCTGGGGATTGCTTCATCAGGTTACCACTGCTTTGTTGGTTTTTTTTTTTGGTTTTGTTTTTTGTTTGTTTGTTTGTTTTGTGTTTTTTTGTTATTTTTAGGAAATCCATGTCTGTGTGTAGTTCTTCACCGAGCAGTAACTTCTAGTTCAATGGAGAATTAAAAAACAAACAAAAATCCCCCACTATCACTGCAGTACCACCACCTTCAAGTGCTACCCATGGAGAGAAAATGATCTAGCTATTACTCCCTTCCCCCACCAAATTGTTTATTTTCTCCAGTGCCGTCTCCAAAAACAACTGAAAACACACATTACGGCAATATAAATGCAATGTAAGGCACTAAAATGTTTTAAATTAACAAAGTTTATACACCCCACAAGCTGCATGAAACCCATTAGGATTTATTTGCCGATTCTGTACTTTCATAGAACACTGCTGACTACTGCCCCTGTTGACAGAACTAAAAACTCCATTTGCAGAACACCAAAGGTGCTCGCCACACGAACGTCTGCTGATACACATAACCCATAACAACACTCTGCTAAGCAATCCGTTACTTTATTAGTCAGAATGTCAAATATTTCAAACGAGATTTTAAATCTGTTTCAAGTAGTAAACAGACACGCTCTAACAGCTTTGAAGCTGAAAGTAATGGAACGCTCTAAACCATCAGTTACACTTCTCACGTCCCTTCATTCTAGACCTATGAAGAGGCAAGAAAACATCCACAAATCCTCTTAGAACTGTGGGAGAAGGGCAATCTGTCTGTCTGGTGTATTCCCTCTTCTCCTACCAACACCGGAGCTGAGGAAACACAGAGTTGTTTGCTTTTCCACCACTGTCCCTCTTTCTCCCACCCAGCTGAGGCCCTGTGAACATTACAAAATTGTATTTGTTACTGTTATTTTAGCAATTTTACTTTTTATTCAGTTAAATTTGTGGTAAAACAATTTTTTGTGATTTTTCAGAGCAACAGAAATGCAAACTGTCAATAGCTTTCTTGTATTGGCACTGCATTGCCTGGGAGGTTAGACGGCAAAGGGATAGGAAGCAAAGCAGAAGTTCTTCAGCCTCCATCAGGTCCAGGTCCCTGGAGCATATCACCTCTCTTTTTAGCAATAACTTTTAGATCATTTTGGTTTCAAAACCCATCAGCCTCTGAAAACACCAGAAGAACATACCAACTACGTGTCTTCCCAGCGTCATCAGGAGAGTCTGATGTATGCACATGCAACAAAAATTTACTCATTCCCAATAATTAGTATCAACTTTTCCTACATCCATTACTCTGTGCTCTTCCCAGTCCTAGTGTTTGGGCTGCTTTGGAAACAAAGAGATTAGATTTTAAAAGGGAGAAATTTCCTCAGTGTGCCAATTCACACACCTGTCATTCACATGCTGCAGAAAAATGCAAGAGCTTCAGAGGAAAGAAGAAAAAGGAAAGAAGAAAAAGGAAAGAAGAAAAAGGAAAGAAGAAAAAGGAAAGAAGAAAAAGGAAAGAAGAAAAAGGAAAGAAGAAAAAGGAAAGAAGAAAAAGGAAAGAAGAAAAAGGAAAGAAGAAAAAGGAAAGAAGAAAAAGGAAAGAAGAAAAAGGAAAGAAGAAAAAGGAAAGAAGAAAAAGGAAAGAAGAAAAAGGAAAGAAAGAGAGTATGAGAATACGCCTGCACAGGAATACTTACGTAAAAAGAAATTCAGGCCATTTGTGCAAAAGACAATGGAGTAAGAAATCCTTTTTACATGCTGAGGAATGGCTTGAGAAATCTAGATGAAGCATTTCCACCAAGATAATTTGTCTTAGTCTCTTAATCATTACTAACTGGTAATGCCTAAGTGACACAGAAAGATTAAACTCTTGGAACAAAAGGCAAAAAGATACTGCATTCTGTTTATATGAGCACATTTGCTTTACTTGTGATAATAATTATAATACTTGTGATAATAATAACCACAACAAGTATCATGGGGAACAGACTAGAAATAATGTCATGTAGATACGTGAACAAATAATCCTTTCCCAGCATAAAATGCACTCAATCCTAATGTCTTAATTCTTTGATTAAAATCTGTATTTCAGAAATAATCAGACTTAGATGGCCATTAGTTCCAAGCCAGCATGGTTAACCCTCACCCTCATTGCATATTGGGCAGGGAGGTAATACTTCCAACAGGTGCTGACATTTTTGGAGTCATTCCCATCTGCAGGCTGTATGATATCACATATCTCTAGCACTACTATGTGCTTTCTGGTTATTGCTCAAATAATAACTAGCTCTCTTCCCTTGGCTTGCATAAAGGATGTATTACCAATACTTAGATGAAGTTACTGTTTAATTCATCCACAGACATTTGCACATTCTTGGCAGTTCCAAACATTCCTTGCCATATGCTGAAATACTTTTTCCAGCCTAAGTTCTAGAAGAGCTATAACTTTTTGGATGAAACTTATTTAGACAAAAATGCAGATTGTAGGAAACTTGAGTACTATGTTTTTGCATAAAAGCTAAAAAATGTTTTCTGCTTAACAGAACAACAAAATCACTGGGAACACTCCCCCTCAGTTACTACAGGCAAGAAAAGAGTATACTGATATGTAAAGAAAAATATTTAAAGAAATATATTTTACCACACAACATATTACAATAATTCAGGTTTAGTTTTCAGTCTGAAAGGCTTCAAAGCACTGCTGAAATTACTAAATATGCAGTAAATCAGTATAGGAAACATTTGAAATAGGATATTTACCAAATATTTGCACCTACATCAATGACATTATCAGGTAACATTTTGTCTCTCCTCAGTATGACACACATCAGATTTTCTCTTTTAAATTTCAGAATGGAAAAAATTGTAAAAAAAACTCAAAACAGAATAAGCTGCAGATAAACCTCTGCAAGTCCTTATTTCTGATAAGGAATATACAAATATTCATTATTTTCTTCTTAAGCTTTTCATTATTTCAGGAAAATAAAGCACATGTTTATCTACTTATGAAGAAAAGTAGCATGCCAACATGTTGCATAATATGTCTAAAGTAAGTATAAGTTGTTTCCATTTTTGAAAGATCACAAAACCTGAAAATATATTTAGTTGCATTTTAAGTAAATACAGGTCTGTTTACCACTATTATTAGCATACTATTGCAAAAGAGAATGAAATAATTTTGTTGAGAATTATGTTATTGCTATGTTTGTCATAACTGATAACATTTAGCAAATGAGACAGGTCAACCTACCCAAATTCTGTGAAATCTGAATAAAGGTTATAGACAGAAATACTTCAAACTTACGCCCTTCCTCTAACATTCAAGTAATACCTCCAAATCAATACAGAACCTTTAAAAAGAAAATTTTGCCCCCAGAATCTTTACGTTACCATTACCTTTATATCTTATCTGTTAGCACCGTTGTTTAATGAAATAATTCTCTCTTACCAACCAATCCCTCTGTTAATTACTTCATAGAAAACATTTTCTGATGCCACCTCTAGCTATACTTAAAAAAGCAGATACTTCATAGCACTCGCATTTATACTGAATGTTTGTTAAATTAATACAGTGTATCATAGTTAAATCAGTGAAAAGCAATGCAGCTGGAAATTCTAGCGACACCATGCATAACATTAGACACAAAAGAAAGAATGAATTAATGTGATATTCAGCCACTTAGTGCAAAGGAAGGCACTGAAGCCAACAGCTGAAAGTCTTAGATAAATGGAACTGAATAAATCGTATTAATGCTTTTGAAGGCTAACGTGCAATTTCTGTATTCAATCATGGCTTCCTATAGAGTAGTCCTCTACTTCCTCTGACAGTATGAAGGTGTGGATAGCCCATGTAGGTGAGGATTGCCCCCAGGGGCTAAACTTCACAATATGTCAGTAGACTACCTTGAAATCTTGGAAAACTTAACATATAAAAATACAGGCCCTGCTATTATAACAGGAATACCACCTTTCTTCCATAAGTACTCTAAACCTAAGGCCACAATTCTGTTTAATCAATTCTTGTTATTGTAGTTTAAAAGTGGCTCTGTTAAGCATTAGTGACCATTACAAGGGTGGAAGAAAAATGCCAAAAAAATGATCTCACCATGTCATTTTAAGAAAGATCTAAATCAGCCCTCCTCACTGCAAAGCTGTTTTAAGCTTCTATCAGTTCTTCATGAAGAGACGACTTTCCTACCTCTGCTCACAG
Organism: Nyctibius grandis; assembly: GCF_013368605.1. Taxonomy (NCBI): domain Eukaryota; kingdom Metazoa; phylum Chordata; class Aves; order Nyctibiiformes; family Nyctibiidae; genus Nyctibius; species Nyctibius grandis. Next base: position 9,919,811 of record NC_090661.1, on the reverse strand, counting down.
CTACTACAGTGAGAAGTCACAGTCACAGATGATAGGGTTGACTCCCAGACAAAGCAACCACAGAACATTAAAAAAATTAGGCCTGGTTTAGAAAAATTCCATGCAGGCTGTGTACACCCCTTTCCACTAGCTCCGAGGCACTCTCTAGTATTCATAAACAGCTGCACATATGAAGGACACTTCTCTGCTCCTTCTTCTGTGCTGTGAATTGCTCTAATGTGCTTGGGGAACTCTGAGAGGACCAGATCTTCCAGTTCAGGGCTTCCTTGCATCATCAACTCATTGAAAAGGAGCTGGAGCACAGGAGAGGACTGGGTCATACAATTTTTCAACTCTGACGACTGCTCAGAAAACATCTCCTTCTAATGTTTCAAGTTGGCAAAAATAAACACAAATGCTTATGGAATGACAGCTTTTCTACACTGTCCCAAGCAGGCTCTACTGGTCCACTTTCAATTTAACATGTGTTAATACCACTTGGCAATGGGAAGATTCAGCTATATATAGCTCCATCATCACTCTCAACAGTAGAGTCCCACAGTCAAACCTACCAGCAGATAAATATATTGGCTTTAACTGGCATTGCTCAGAATATATTCTCTTCCCACTCAGCTGTTGCTGAAAAATTCTATTGATACTTTTATAAAAGCATTTTTTTGAAGTAAGTGCCCTGTATTGCAGTCATTTTCTGCCTCTGTTCTGGACAAATAACTCTGTAAAATGAATCTTAGACACAAGTGAAATAAAGAGATCAGTGATTATATTTCAGCAGAGCACTTTAACACATGCTTAAAATAAAACTTTGAAGTAATTTCAAAACTTCACAAACTGCACCAAGTCAGAATTCTGAACTGGGGCTTACTGTTTTAATCCAAGTCCCTGTGAAGACACTGGGGAAAAAAAAAATCCTTGATTTTAACAAACAGTGGAAACAATCTCTTCTGAATGTTAACCATGACCAAATGGCAATCAAGACTCTAAGAAATTTATTGTATTTCTGCTAAAAAGTCTGATTTTACCAATACAAAAATACAGAACATGAAATGAGACAGAGCACAGCATATATCATAAGGCAAATCACATTATTTTAACAAACTGCCTCTACCACACATTCCTCTTACTATTTCTTCTGCTCTTCTCCCCTTCCTGCTTCCTCAAATTTAGAACATTTAGAAGGATTTTCAGAATTAGGCTACCAAGAAAAAACATAATCAGGAAAACACTAATGAGTTTTCAAGAATCAGCATTTTAAGGGCAGTATATAAAGCTACATGGTGAAGTGGCTTGCTTTAAATATAAATGTTCCACTGGAAGGAAGACCATGTTTTGCAATCCTGGAAATAAGGCTTTCACTCATGCTTAAAATTGTTTTAGGACTACTGTAAGGACACTAAGGTTCCTCTACTCAGAAAAGGGTTCCATAAAGATGTATAGAATAAAAAAAAAGAATTAACAGTGTAGAAGTTCATTTAGAGTTATGAAATGAAACTAACTAAATACATTCTCTCATAGCTCACTGAGTCTAACACAGTCAGTTACTGCAGCAGTTAATTTTTAATGCTGAAACTACTACCTGCTTTGTGATATGTCATGTGGTCACTAGCAATACTAAAATATTTAACAAGAAGCATTGAAACTATACACAAATTGTTTTATATGAACACTCCATGATAACCCCCAGGTCTTTTTGTTCCATTTTTAAGGCCAAAGAAGTTACAATTGCAAAGCACGTAAAACACTCCAGACATTCACTCTGAGGCAAAAATTTTTACTACAGTTCTTAGTAGTTAAAAGTCTATAATTAATGATGCCTTATTCCATTTTAGCTTTGTCAAAAGATTTGTGCAGTTACAGCAACTATTAAATCCTCATTCTATGATACACAGTAATAATAGTTCTAAATTCAGAGCTACCTTTGTCAAACCTATTTAATCTATCTCAAAGAAGCAGCAGCACAGTTACTGTGCCCAGTTATACCGTAAACTCAAGAACCTGATATGTTCACAGATCCCAGACCACAGAAACACAAAAAGGAGCCTTTTGAAAAAGCACACCTTTAGTTCCACAAATGGTATGCCTCTTCCTTAGAGGACTGTAGAGAATAAGCACAAAATCCAACTCCACCAAATCACTGAAACACCACATCACCACCAATGGTTCCATAAAAAAGGAATAAAGCAGATGCTTTCAAAAGAGGAAGTAAGCAAGGTAGTATCAGGCATGAAACACGATGGCTAAGGTCTTCATGCTCTAGACATATCTAAATTTTCCCACATCTTTGGTATTCAAACCTATAGGAGACAGACCAAAGAATGTAACATTTACAATTGTTTAAAATAAACAAACAAAAAACCTCAAACAAATCCCAAAGCACAACTTGGTGACATTTCATGTCTGATAAATTCCATAGTTTGGTACTATGGAACTGAAGGAAGGTAAGACTCTACTGACACCACCTACAGTATCTATAATAATCACAGAAGCTTCCTGACTGATCGGTAATAAGCCAATGTGCCTGAAAGCTGACCAAAAGGCTAAACTAGAGAGTCTTGTTTATTTAAACACTAGGTGTAGTTCAGCACACTAAGTAGCAAGTACCAAAGCTGCAAGGCTACTTGAATTATAAGGCCAAGGGGCAATTTTCTGCAGAAGTTATTTTCCCTTTCTAGTACAGTTGAGCTCTAGTTTCTAGATTATCCTCCAATACAAACAAACAATACAAAAAAGGTTCAGTCACTTTCTGTCCTCTAACCTGCAATTCCAAACTGTGTGGCACAAATAGAACTAGGAGGGATAGCCATACTCTGCCTCAGAGAGCTTTCAGGGCTGCATTAGGTTATGATGATTGCTAATGCAGAGGGAGCACACAAGAAAATAATTGGGACTTCTATTCTGTACTTCTGCTTAAGCCAAAATGCTAGCTGTTAAATGCTGCTATTGGATACTATCCAGCAGGAACTAGTCTTGGGCCATCTTTCTCACTCCCCTTTCTGCAGTTTCCCATAAAAGCCAAAATAGGGCAGTAGCAAAACACAACTTCAAATTATTTCCATAAGGCACATTGTATTAAAAATCATTGCAGCTGCCATCCTTAATCAAGGATATAAACAATTTTCAAGTTTGCATTTAAGTGAAGAAGAATCATAAAATAACACTTACTCTTTTCTTGAAAGGAACATGCTTATCTACTTTTAAAATAGATGTCAGATTGCTTTTTGTATCTTTAGTTTCTAACGTATTCCTAGTCAGGATAAACTGGGAATATTTTTGACCTCACCTATTCCTATATAATATTAGAAACAAAGCAGTTGCTGTATTCTCTAAAACCAGTGGCTTATTCAGTACGTGCTAGAGCAGCCCCCAGCTTCAAAGGAAGGTGCATAGACCCCAAAAATAAACAGATGTGGAATTAATAGTCTACAAAAGAAAATCCCCCTCCAATCCAACCTAAACTCTAAAAACAAAGCTCAAAAGCATCAGTTCACCATCCATTCCAATGTTTGTTACAATTCAACTATTGCTACTGATATCAAACATTGTTTTATGTAACATTTCAGTTGAATACAACAATTAAAAAATATTCCACATCTCTGTACTGAATTATTAGCCTACACTTTAAAGAGCGTGCTTAGAAGAGACCCTTTGTAGCAAATTCCACTTGAGAGCATTTGGCATTTTCTGTGTAATGATGTTTTACCCAATAGTTACCAGCTGCAACAACTGGGGACCCACACCTCAGGGGTGCCTATGTGAACTCATGGGGTGCATGCTCACCAGCGTCTGGGTTAGCAGATCGTAGAGAGCTCCACGGGTGCACACAAAAGCTAAAGCACCCACATGTCCATTAGGAGATGTGTGTAAACAGGGGAACCCACATCCACAGAAGAGGCTGTTCGTGCTTGTAACCAACACCAGCTGCGAGAGAGGAAATGTGTGAGCGTAACTGTGAACGTGTCTGTGTGCATGTCTGCGTGATTTAACTTCTTGGAATTAGTTCTAGAACTGCATTCAGAAATTTGTAGGTGTTCCTTAACATTTCTTAGGCATCTAGTATTCTGGTTTATCTGTTGTATTGCTGATGGTGATCCTAAATATATAGTTCACTGATTTCTGCTTAACTGTCTTTAATAAATCAGCAAACTCCTTCAACCTTGATGTGTTTAAACCATGGGAACTGAACAGGGGGTTTTTATGACACTTCAACGTTTCATAAGCTAATGATTACCAAACTTTGAGGCTTCCAATGTGAAAGGATTCATTGAGCTACAGAGTTCTCATTCTCTATAACTTACTACCTTGACTATCCTTTTTCACATATCAAGTATCATGTTTCACAGCTCTGGGCTGGAATTAAGGAATTTTCAGTATGGGACATAACTATACATATTCCATTTAACTGAACTGAGCTCAATTTTATCAGATTTCTTCTCAATTTCCAAGTGAAACTGCTGCTTGTCAGTGGAGAAAGCTCTTCCAAATTTGAAGTCCATGGAAGTTGTGTGCATGCTTACAAATTATTTGCATTTTTTAAAGATATAAAAAAGGTCTACAAATACATACATTACTATCCATTTTCAAATAACAGTCACAGCAACTATGCACTACCCTCCCTGTGCATGTCTTTAAAAGAAGTGCAGAATTCATCAATACAGAACAGTGCAGAATATTTTAAAACCAGTGATCTCAACATACTGCACTAGAGATACTCTATGCCACCTGTTTCCCTGTTCTGTTGGTTCTGAGTCCTGACTGCCCAATTGCTTTATAAAATGATAAACTACTTTTGATGCACTAGACAAGGCTTTTAGGACATCAGTAAACTGCAACTCTAAGAGGGAACTGTGGCTTCTGTTTTGGCTGGTTTCCCATGAAAAAGAAGAGATACACATATATAGATTAACATGAGGAGTTAAAACATCAAGTGTTACCTACCTTGCAGAGCTGAAAAACTAGCTTAATTAATATTTCTGCAGAGGGGCCAAAAGCCAGACCACCAGACTCAAACTCTTCACCTTGGTGGTTAAGGGCCAACTTTACTGTGAACAACTCTGAAAATTTATGTCTTTTATGCATTAAAAATATCTTTTAGCTATTGCAAAGCTTTGAAAAGCATTAAAACTTCGCCTAAGGCAGGAATTCAGTAAGAGCTGGCCTAAGGATACAGACTCAAAATCTAATACTATAAATCCAAATTAAACATTTCCTCCACCTTTTGCTTTCAAAACTGGTACCAAGTTCTCATTCCTTTCTCTCATATGGTCCCAAACAGGACTTGCCAGCCACAGACCAGCACTCTGTGGAGAATGCCAACAAACCAGCAGCTGACAAGTTCAAACAAAAGCAGCTACCTTTCCAACAACATTAAGTTACAACAGGCACAAGGCAGCTATAGCAGATGATGAACACTGAACCAGAAGCTACAGACACAGTTACAGAAAAGTAACACACATTGACAAAGCCAGAAGAAAATCCCAGCTGTCTGAAGCTGAGAAAGTAGTAGGTAGCTTTTACTTATTTGGAAACGATCATTCACTTGCAGTGACAGGTTTGGGGAAGGGGAGTGTTCTGGCAGGACCTGCTGTTTCTCTTCCTTTACATCCAACGGGTCTCTCAAGGTCTGTCTGAAGATCTGCTCCTCATCTGCTAAGCCTCAGTCTTTTCCAATATAGTCAAATGTTTATTCCCCATCTATCCCCATATGAATGTCTCACATTCAGAAGCTAGAGCTTTCTTGCATTTACCACCACTGCCTGGTGTACAAGATACTTTGGAGATTTACAACACCGATAGTTAAGGTAAAGGAAATGTAGCGAGGAAAAGGACAGGAGAATCATTCAATTTGAATTTGTCCCTTCAACAGACAATTCCACCATATTCCAAATAGGTGGTTCAGAAATGAAAAGTTTTATAACTAGTTATAAACTTGTTTGTTATCTCCAGCAAAGGATCAACAAAACTAAACCAAACCAACCCACAGAAAAGGTGACATTTTTGGTAGTTCATTTTTACTATTTTTTTCTCTCACTAATGACAAAATAAGGTATTTTACCAACATCTTATACTCCTATATCTGCATTGCTTTAGTAATCAGCACATAAAGTGGTAATATCATCAGCTATCTATGATTGCTCACCATCCCCTGCAGTTCTCTAAGTATGCAGATTTCAGTTATTATAAAAATAACAGAAGTATCAAAATACTTGAACCAATGCTGTTTGCAAACAAAATGGAAAAGCTATAAATAACTACTCACCAGATTCTCTTCAAACCACTCCCGTATACACACTGCCGTGGCCCCTGGAATTTGATTTCGCAATGCTTCTTTCTCTTGAGGATCCTCTAGCATTTCCAATGCCATCTTTAGATCTTCCAGGAGATGCAAAATTTGAAATGTGCCCAAGTATACTGAGGGAGCAGGTGACACAATATCATAACCACCATTAGCATACTCTGTAGCTGACTTTGTACCTAAAACAAGTAAAACCAGGAGAGACAATAATGTTATGTAATTGTTTTGTGACAAATATATCAGTACTACACACTACAACATTTGGACTCCAGATGCTAATTGACAAGTATCAGTATTTCATGCTTAGAAATACTCGAGTTAGTCTCTAGATAAATAACGAATACTGGAGAATTAAATGTGAGAGGTATGTACAAGCATATTAAAAAAGAATTTTGACCTAGAAAACATTTGCAATGTCTGTTATATTACAAACGCTAAAACCTTACCACAAATCACCTGTAATTTTCCATGGTTACCATGAGATGTCACTAACTTCTCAGCTACATAGTGAGAAGTCCCCACACAGAACACTGTTAAGCTACATAAGAAAGACTGATGAAGTCCTTTGACAAGAAACTTAGATGAAAACAGATCGTGTCACCCAAACTAAAAAAATATGTGACCTTGAGCAGGTTTAAAATCATCCCAGAGAGAGCAAAACCCAAAAAGTTCGCAATAAAAATGGCTACTGAAACTTGCTAGCTCTCCAAATTATACCACCTCCCTCCTGCCAGCCCTCCAGCACCAGTATTATTTTCTCAAGAATAATCAGCACAGCAAGGACCATATCTTGCTTGATGGAAGAATTATAAGTAATACAAATTCTAATATCTCCGAATCTTTTTGTCTTAATACCTCGTGTTTCAATGAGATGCACACTAAAATGAGCTATCTTTTCTCAGTCCTGAATTTCAGACCTTGACTTCACTTTATATCCCTTTGTTTCTTTAACAGATGGAAAACTTCTATTTGCTCTACTTTTTACAGTTTCTATTTACAATTCATTGCCTCATGTACATAATAGATTGTACTCATGTCTTCATTCCTGTTCTCTCTGGCATAAGCAATCACATTTTCCCCCTTTATTTGACTTCACAGGAGATTTTTTTTTTGGCTTTGATCATTCATATTGCACTCCTCTCCATCCTTTCATTTTGTAACATACTTTACAGGTGTATGTTGGATCCACATAGCATATAGTATTCCTTAGAAGACTATATCATTGATCTACACAAGGGGGTTATAATAATCTCCATACCATTCTTCATTTTACTTCTGTGTTTAACATAATTTACATCTTAGTTATGAAAGGAACAGAAATCTTCACTGGGCCTTTGAAAATAATTTGCCAAGTTTTTTTCCTGAGCAGATGTATCTAATTTGAAACCCAGATGTATAAGTAATTAAATTTTCTTCTTCAATGCACACTACCTTGCATTAATCAATGTAAGTTTGCCTGCTATGGTTATTTACCTGCCATGATTTGGACATTACAAACTATGTTTGGACCCAGTGGTTTATTCTATGTATTGACTGATACACAACTAATACCTAAATATAGCTCATGAATACACTGACGCTCTAGGTCCTAGTACACAGAAATGCCCTCTGCACCTAGATTAGCTTTTAACCAAAATGCTAACTGATCATTTAATCCTAATATTGTTTCCCATCTCAATCAGTTTTTGATCCAAGACAATATTTTGTCTCTCATTTTGTGAATGCTTAACTTTATTCAAAGCTTTTGGGCAAATTAATAATGTTAACCAGGTTTTCTTCAGCCACTGCTTTAATGACAAAGAATTCTGTCACATCAATTATCTTTGCAAAAAATTGTGTGGTTTGAATTTTACTGTACGATGCAAATGGTTTTTTGGTTGACTGTTTTAAACAATGCAAAACCATCCCCAGAAATTTCTAAAGTTTTGCAAGGCTCAGTAGCAGGGATTTTATTTTTTTTAAAGCAACACTCTTTATTTTCACTACTAGAGTATTTCATACAGTCTTAACCTCTTTTCAAACTCAGAATATTTCCTGTTTGGTCCTGTTGACTTCCGCTGCTTATGAGTTTATTTTAATACCTCAGTGTGAGATCTCATCTTAATATCCGGCTAAGACCATGTCCAAGATAAAGTTTCTTCAATATCTGGTGCTACAAAGACTGCTACACAAGACAACTTCACCTCGTAAATCAACCTTGTCTTTCTAATTTATTTCCTTTTGAGGATAGGATCAACTAACTCTTTTGCTGGATTTGAGTATTCTAACCATTAAAAGATATTTTCTTGTGTATTTCTATACTCTCAGATACTTAGGCCAGCTTAGTTGTTTCTGTTTATGTACTTCCTAAAGCAGATTAATGTTAAACTCTAGCAACTAAAAATAGCAGAGTCTCAAATTGTGTAAGGGCCATTTGGATCATATAACCTCTCCAATCTTTTCATTCAGCCAGTGGCTCACTACTTACTTTCCAAAACAGATACACATACAAACTGAAATCTGGCATTGTCTTCTTAAGTAGCATTGATGCCACTTTTAAAGATGTGGCTTCCTTGGTTACTGTGACATTAGGACTTTTAAACTCATCTTCTCACTCTCTTTTGGAAAACTCCATGCTAAATTTATCTTTTTTTTGCTTAGCAAGTACTTTTCACACCAGAAAAGCAGACAGGATCCCAAGTTATTTCACAATCAGCTTTGGTAGCTACCCCTTCAATGAAATGACAATTTAAAATAGATATGGAATGGGAAAAACGTAATAGAGCATTCTGCTATAGCATTCTTCATGTTATTTATATGAATACTTTTTACATACAGACAAGAGAGAAACAAACAAACAAAAATCCACACAATCCAAACAAAACCACACAAACATTCAGGCCCACAACCAGTACTTCAGGTATGAAATAAAAGCCATAAGCTTTAAGCTAAATGCAGATTTAAATCAATTGTTCAGGAGTTCAGTTAATTATACTAGGTAGTTAGTTTATACAGCCAAATATACAGCCATACTATACACACCACTGTAACTTTCTTGAAGACAGTATTGGTGGTGTCTTCCCTCACCAGTCTAAATGCCTCACTACATATCACATCTTGCCTCCATCCTGAGATTATCATGGCTACAACATTACTGGTAACATCTACCTTCTACAGAAAATAATTTTAAATTCTGTAGTAAAATTCACTGACAGTGACATTCACACATTTTGGTACGCCTTTATTTGATTTGCCTCTATCAAAACACTAGGAAAAAATATATACACACACACTTTAATCTTGGCAAGAAAAAGAACTGTCACTGTTAAGAAACTCAGTTCTATAAAGGCAAAAATTCTCAAGTGCTGAAGCACAGGCAGGGCCAGACAGGAATTATGTGTTATATGATTTCCTGAGACTGGGCATACTCCATATGCATGCTTCATTTATCCCAAGCTCTTCAATTGACTGTTCAGACTGGCAGAATTCTAAGCATCCTCAAAGTCTCACATTTTACACAGCAGTGGAAGGTCATGATTTCTCAGAACTCTCAAGAACTGGGTCCATGTGTAAGGCACACATGCCAAGTTTCCATAGTTGTAATCTAAGGTGGGTCTTGAGGACAGTCCTGTCCTGTGTAGGGACACTTGGAAGGTGGCAATGTGTTTTTGCTGGGAAAGAACATCAGCTTGACGTCTAATAATTGAGACAAAGTAAATTTAAGTATTTTCAGGTTTTTTTCTCACTGTTCCCTTTCCTGCCTCAAGTTTTCCTCCATTTAAGTTTGCATGAAGTAAGAAATAAAAAAGAAGCCAGAAGAAGGAAATATTTTTCCACTCATTGCTAACAAAAAGAGATGCAACAAATGAAAATTGTCAAAGATATCCTTATGGCAAACTCATGTTCCCTGAACAACCTAACAACACACAAAAGCTGGTACATCTTATGCCTTACCCCATACTTATGGCTGGGAATTCATGTTGAGCATAAATAGTACAGGATTTTAAACTGCAGAAGACAATAAATATACTTCAAAATTTTCTTAGCTAATAATAGTAAATAGACAGCATAGTATTTGCTTGCTTACATGACTAAAGATGTAATGATCTTACAAGTGAACTATCTGTAAATTCTTATATGCATTCGTTCCATTAAACCTTGAAAGGAAAAACATCTCTTTGATTCACACCAACTGAAGTTAAATGAAGGAAGCAGAGACTGAAAGGCTCGATTTCATTCATGATTTTAAATCTTTCAACTGAGGTTATCATCCATGAAAGAAATGATTAAAAATATATATATCAGTACTATTCAAGATTTGTATTTGAACTTCAAGAAGCAGGTGAGAGAAGAATGTACCCGTGTCTGATACCATCAGAAAGACAACCAAACAAAAACCCAAACTGCATCTGTACCCTTACCATGCCGAGAATACAGGGCATAATTCTGAGATGTGCTGAAGATTCTAGCTTTCAGCATTCAAAATTTCACTAGTGTCAAGTCACTGGGATCACAAATATTAAAGTAAGGACTTCAAAGTGCTTTGCTTTGCTGGATAGGGGCCATGGTACTCAACAAAAGTTAGAAAGCCCTCCCATGAATAACTCTCCTTGCCTGTAACAGGAGATCTCAGTGCATCATTAAGAGAACAAGACCCTTCACACCTCCCCATCAAATACACACATACACTCCTCCTCTGTGAAATTATTTTTAAACTGGTTTGCTATGAGTTGCTACTGTAGTACCTTTTATTCTCCTGGCTGACATAGAAAATGAAGAATTCTTCTGAATTCCACAACTAATGCACTTTATACTAGGTAAAGAAATGCAGAAATGCAGAGTTCAACTCAGCATTTTAATTCAGAAAGCTTCCTGTTTTACTGCTTAAATTCAAATGAATCACAGGCTTCCTTCTCTTATTTGCTTTCCATGTAGTTTCACATAAAGTAGGATATCTATTGCTCACAAGAAGGACAAGAACACACCCTGAGAAACAGAAGTATAAGTGCGTAGGAGTAAATAATTATATTTCTTTGCATTAGTTTAAAACTTTACATCATCATGCTGCAAAGCACATTAAGTTTTAGCACTGGACAGTAAGAATTTGGATCTCTTCACAGATTGATGCAAAAAAAGAGATGCCACAGTGCAAACAGAACACTATGTGTTACCAGTATACTCTACCATTAACAGCAATTAATTTGCGTGTAGCTTTATTATAGATAGCTGAAGTGGGGAAGAACATGGTTCAAGCACGAGAATTTTATAGATACTCAGGAAAAATGAGTGCAGTTTTGAACTCTTGCAAAAAGACTCATTTTGTATAGCCTTAAGCAAGTCACATTCTTCCTGTGCCTCATTTTTTCCAAGGGTAAACAGGACACCGGGGAATATTTTGTCATTATGTTTATATAATACTCAACACCATGGTTTCCTAGTGTACTACTGGAACACAATTGATCATCATAAATGTCCACCTAGGAGAGGCAGGAGAGAAAGAAAGAGAAAAAAAGTATTGGAACTAAGACATTCCAAGCAGCTCAGTTCTGGCTTCCACATACCATGGATGAAGGAGGTGAAACGTTGCTGCACCGTATATGTATGGCAGAAAGAATAACAAAAGTAAGAAAAAAAGGAAAACTACTTTTAAGTTACACATTTCCTACACCCTGATCATGCAAGCACATTTTTAGTTCAAAGTTCCTTGCAATTAGCTGAACGGCTTCAAGGAAACATTCTTTTTGGGCAAATATGTAACCTATTCAGAAAACAGCACTACTGGTGGCTTGCAAAAATAAGTTACTGAGCAGAAGTAAAGAAAGAAGCAGAAAGCCTTGCCAGTTTGAAAATCCAGTCTCCTCAGCTTGTATCATATACATTCATCCATCACCCAACCTTCATCGCTCTTAGCAGTAGATACTGTTTCTGATCTCTCACTTTTCCTTGAATCTTAACTTATCCCCTGCATTCATCCTTGTTATCTCAGTCTTTTTGCTCTAAAACTGGCCGAGTTTTAGAAAAAAAATCCTGGTAATACACAACTCGACCATCAGTGGTTAAAAAGAGATTTTCCTAAAACTGCAGACTCCTTTAGTCCAGAAAGCAGCAAAAACCCAACAAAAGCCCCACAACAAAACCCAAAAGCTACTTCCATGCTGGGGTAAGGATGACTTAAGCTGAAATACTCAAGGGTAACAGTTCTGATATCTGATCAACAGCACTTATAATAAAATTATAAACATATATTTTCTCTGGCCTTTCAGTCTATCATTACACTGCTAGAGAACTCTTTTTTTTTTTTTTTTTTTTTACCTGAGCTTTTACTCAACGAGCATATAGGTTGTCCAAGTTCTTCCTCTCTCCTTCCAGACTACCAAGTGTAATTTTCCTTGAAGCACAAGTCTGTTTCTCATGAGGACAGCCTTGAAAATGTGAATTTATGTAAACTAACAGTAAGGTCTGGATAGGACACAATTCAGCCTCCTTGTTCCTAAGCCTTCTGTCAAAGGAGTGCAGAGGTAGCTCACACAATCCTTCCTTCTAATACTGTAATGCAAAATACATCACAAATGGTGTTTTGAATCATAGCTCATTCGCTTCTCCTCAAATCTCTGCTTTTAGAACCTTAACAACAGGGAACAGTAACTGTTAAACTGGATTATCAGGAAGCCCTATGAAAAAATTTCCAAGCGTAGAAACGTTAATGACCACATTCATATGCAAGTTTCATGCAGCTCAGATGATTTTCAACTGAGCTTTATTTACAACCACATGTGGAATCCTTGAGATAATTTTCAAGAACTGTCTATAATTTCTTATGCAAATTACCTCTGTAATTACTCAACTTTTTCCTTTTACACGCCTATAGACTCTAAGCTGTGATGTACAGCACATTAGGTACTGTATACACAACTACGACAAAAAGATTTCTCCTATCCAGAAACACAAGCTAAGCAGCCTTACGGCTGGTGAAAAAAGGAAGATGGATTATGCAGCTATGATAGCAATTTGAGGCTGTCTCCATCACACAGGAAAAACAGGATCAACACATTTTATTAAAGACAAAGCAGAACAAATACTTGCATCAATTTTCTCTCTTCTTTTTTTTGTATTTACACACACAAAAAAAGTGTATTTAGGGCCAGAGAAACCAGTTGTCCAATTAAAACAGTGTTGTGAGACAACAAATACATCTTTTTAGGACAAAATCCATAGTTGTTTGTAGTAAGCAGTAGTAAGCTACTGGTAACATGAATACTGTTCCATGAAAGAAATGAATCTGAAAGCACAGGGAAAATAAGAGCATTCAGTTTGTGAGGAAATAAAGGCATGCTGTTTTACAAAAATTACACTATTTTGATTTTTAAAAAGACTTTCAAATCAATTCCATTGCTTTAAAGTAGGAAGTTGAGAAGCTATGATTTTGAATTTAAAGAAATCCCATGTTTGATAAAACTTGTTTAAATTTAAACGTTAGAAATCTGTTCACTAGCCTGTTAAACAACTGAGTGACTCATGTACTGAAAAACAGATCACATCATATAAACCACAAAAGAACCTTTGTGTCTCAGATTTTCAGTCCTATGGGGTTATGGCCTTCATGGTTTAACTGCCTTTCTTTGCTACATACTGTATCTGCAGCTATTTACATTTCTGTTTCTTTTCCATCCTTTTACAAAACTTAATACAAATACTTATGATGTATGGATTTTGTTTTGCATAAACACAATGAAGTAATGCAGTACTGCATTTTTGGTAAGCTGATGTAGGTGTCTAGGTCATGACTGCTATTTTTGTTGTTTTATACTGACAGAACTGTTTATCTATAGTCAGAGATAGGAATTTAAAGTAGCATACTTCAATTGCAAAGATTTCTCCATTTTGAATTAGTTTTAACTCTTATTTTCAAGGAAACTTATTTTGTTGTTTCGCTGGAAAGGCAGGAACACGTGCAAGGGAAGTCAAAGACCAACTTGATCAGTAAATCACTGACTTGGACCTTCAAAGGACAATTGTGTCTTATACAAAACAATTTTAAATATCTATTTTTGTAAAAGAGCATTAAGTGCTTATAGGAAACAAGTTCTCGATGCTTTCAGCTCGATGAGATTCTGTAGTACTGGCCTGTTTACAGAGGGAATCCATCAGTACTACAAACAAAATTCAGAGAGTCTTCACTCTCTATCTTGTGCTCAGACCCCCACTATCTGTGAGAAAATATGCCTAGGATAGTGAAAGTATGGGAAGCATGTTTTGGGACAGTAGCCCAAATAGCTATAATGACCTCTTGCAAGGTTAAGCACTCAAAATTGAGGAAATTCCAAACTTCAGGTTGCTCTGGCAACCCTGGGTAAGGAATGAGTAAAAGCTGTGCGCACAATCAACATGCAAGTTGCCATGAGTTTAATATACTTTTAAAATAGATCAAAACTGCACCTGAACAGTTATGCAAGTAACTTAACTTTAAGGCTACAGCATGTGTAAAGCCCCTACAAAATATAGTATCAAATGGCTGTAATGGTTATTCAAGTGTGCACCCAGTTTGTGAGGCCATGTCTTAGATGTTAACAAACCTAAAAGAAAGACCACAGATAGCTGCTGTGAAAAATTATGGATTAAATAAATAGAAAGACAGTGAACTGCTATATTTTTTAAGTTTTAAAAAGACTGTAAATTGTTATAAATCTATTATTGTTGACAACATTAAGGAATTAACTAATGAGCTTTTTGGAAGTCAAGTACCTGAAGCTGAATGTCAGCACCTAACAAGCTACAAGAAGTGTTATAAAATAAAGATAAATGTTGAACTACAAATTATAAACCCTAAATATTTGGTTTAAGTTTTTGTATTTTCCCCTTTAATATCCAGGCTAGTTAAAGGTCACCATTTTTATCTTTTTTCCCCTCACAATATTCTTGATACATGATTTTCTGGAACTGTTATGACAGGTAGTTATATATTTCTCTATCAAAGACCTGATTTCAAGTAATTTATTAATTAATTTCTTTTTTCATATCCTATTGTTATAAGATCAATGCATAAATATGCTCTAGCTAATGGCTTCAAAAACCCACTATAGTATCTTGTATAGTACAACTTCACAAATGGTCATCTTAATTAATGCACAGCAGTAACAAGATAAACAAAAAGCGCTGTAAACATTATCTCTTTTGTTCAGAAAAAAGCCTACATTATTGATTGAAAAAGAACAGAAAATAAAAAGAAAATACACTAATCGTAACTGAAGCAATTAACACAATTACATTTTATTTAGAAAATACAAGAAAACCACTGCAGCTGTTGCTGTTCAGTTACTCTGATCTGTAACACATGAAACTGCCCATTATTTAAATTATTCTTTATCTCACTATTTCAACTATCGTCTGTGTCAGTTCAATGCTCTAAAATGAAATTCTACAAAGATCTCTGTATTAAAATTATAAAAAGTTATATATCTTTACTATAAAAACTAAATTTTTAATTAATAAATACTGTGAACCTTGAATGGGACATAAGTGATAAAAATATAAAGTCATGTGGAGGTATACAAACTGAGAAGAAAAATCAGAAGCTATTCTCTAGTCATTCTACACGAGCACAAGAGGCTCGTACTGCCCATCAGCTGCGTGTATTTCAAGCAAGACCCACCCACCCACCCCGCCCCAACACACACCACAAAAAATAGGATTAAGTGCTCTCTGTGTTGTCTGGACAATTTCAATCCCTTATGAAGCAGAACAGAGTTGTCTATCTTCTTCACTTAAAGTGCTGTGAGCCTAGTCCTTGCATTCTGAACGAATCCTGTGATGACATATATGACTATTCAGGGGTAAAGATGAGGTCACTAGGAAATACTTTGATTTCCTATTATTTATGTAGGAACTCAGCGAAAAGCTTATTCTACAAAACCTAAAATTCATCCAAAAGGGTTCAAAAATGAGATTATATTTTTTGTCCACTCCTGCATTTTTAATCCAAGTTCTAATCCCTTAACTAGAAATTACTTAGTAATCTAACACATTCAGGAACATAGCGTAGCTCTGGAACTTGAGCTCTATTGTTTTAATAGTAAAATTATGATGGGGCAGAACAATAAAAGAAAAAAAGAATAAAAAACCAAACAGTTCCTCCTTAAAATTCTGGTAAATACATCCCATGAGGAAAATATGTTAAACTTGAATTAAAATCTTGTTCATCTCTTAAGTATAATTTCCTCTAAAGGCCCCTTTTCCAGAAAGGGTGTGGGAAGTGGTTGGATTTGTAGCACAAAGCCAAAGCAATGAACTGAAAACAAGCGTTCTGACACCTCAGGAGAGCGGAATTTAAACATGCATACTTCTGGGACAACTTCTTGACAAACTTCTAAATTATTTATATTTTTTAATCTTTCAGTACTAATACTGAAATACCAGTACACACCCATGTGATAACACATTTGACATTCTCATTAATTTTCAGTAAACAATAATTGCAGGAGCTCTGGTTAAAAGCAAACTCAATAATTACACTGATTACTTGATGAGTTTGAAGAGACTTTGGAGCTGCAGCAGAATATAATATTGTGACAGGAGTTTTTAGATCTTACAATTATGGTCATTATTCACAAAAGTAAAAAATGGATTTCCAGATTTTTGACAGAGTGGAGCAGTTTGACATAAAAGTAAAATAAAAATTATTTTAATTCATTAGGATACACTGCAAAGAAAAAAAATAATCAAAATCTATAGTCCTATAAAGAAACACGTTTTCATAAATCGGTACAAGATGAATAAAAGAGAAAGCAATGACTTGGTCAAACCTCAGAGGGAAGCAATGCCAAAGTCATGCACCTCAAATAAAGAATGCGTAGACAGATCTGACATATGGGCACTTTCTGTAGAGAAAGCCTCTGTTTGGACTGCAAGTCATTCTAGCTAATGGATAAGTCATGTTCATTGACAATCACATTAGCCCTTTTTGCTATTTCAGTCAAATAAGGCTAATCATTTAGCATGCCTAATTTATATAGCTATGAGGGTGGGTTATCAGTACAGATGTACTGAAGCATAAAAGACTTGGGAACACTGACCTATCTGTCAAATTTGATCAAGCCCAATGAAATTCAATTTGTTAATCTTGCTTCACAATCCTACCCTCATGCACTCTAAACACTAGTACATTTTGTATTGCACTGAGATGCACAGTCTACAGTGAGACTTTTTATTTGGATTAATCAGAATCACGTATGAGCGATGTTAACATTTGGAGTAAGGGTCGTTACTTTTAAAATCAGAAGGTTAAAAGTAGGACTGCAAATCTGTATATAGTTGTAATATGTATTTGCATGCCCAATTCTTAAAGGACAAGACCACAATTTAATATTTTAATAATAACTACAGCTAATGAAATAAATCAGGACTGTCTTCTAAAAGAGAGAATGCTCGTTTTGCATGTGTATATATGCACATCTACTCAAGCTTCAAAAATTAACCAATGCAAGTTACACATCTTTATACTTCTCACTTCTCTAAAATAGTGATTAATGCTCTTTTTGAGCCTAAAGCAAAGGTTTCTGAGGCCAAGAGAAGAGCACAGCTCTCCTAGTACCCACTCAGGCCTCATTGCAAAAGAAATATCTTTTTCATCAGCTATGTAAGTTTCCAACAGTCATGAAGTTTAGCCTTAGCCTTTGAATCCAGTGCTGCCTCGAGATATCCACGGAATCTGGATACAGTTAACTGAAATAGCATAAGCTCTGAACAGTTGGGGTTTTTTGCTGTTTCCAGTCTACTCCAAGAGCAGCTACCTTTGCACAGAGAATTTGTCCAATATTTGCATAATACGGTACATATAAATCTGCAGTTAGAAGACTCTCAGTCCTGGTTTGTTTCACGACAGTCCTCCAGTCCTCTTTCTGAAGGAGTTTCCTCCCTTATTTGTTCTCTCACTATACAGGACAAGAGAACATTCCTGTTTTCCAGTCCCTGCCCAAATTACATACAGAAGCTTACTGGATTGAATTAGAGAGAATCAAACTTGAGTAATTACTATGTTCCTCAATTTGAGACAAATTGGGATAATAACTGTATCCAAGTATAGGCTCCAGCAGATATATTTGGTCCTTCAATCATATCAGAATATCCAAGAAACAGTTCTGGATCACATAGAACATCAGCTAGAGGAGAACAACCAGAAGAGATTTGACTTAACGTGTCTTAAAATGTCTCATCTATTTCTAGTAATAGAAAATAATAAATAAATAAGGTGAACAACCTTCCCACTCAATTGAGCTTTTACTTTATGTCATAACTAAAAATAAGTAAAGGAGTAAAGCAATATGATTTTTGATTGGAACAAGTAGATGTAATTCTGAAATCATATGGGAAGTATTCAATTAACATTGATGAGACTTGACAGATGCATTGTCTGAAAAATATCTTGGTTCTTTTCCCATTAGATACCTTTATATAAGCCTGTTTTCCATATTATACTGAACATCAGTGGACATTAGACTAAAAGTGTAAGTAATGTGAAGTCATAAAGTCAACTCTCTTGAAGAGGTTGCCAATTTGCTCATAACCCATCCATACACTGTGGAAACAAACTGCATACCACTAGCATGCCTGAATCTTTGTTTTAGAGCTTGGGCACCAACACCACTACAAAACAGCTGTGAATGGGACGTGCAATCTGCCGATTCACACAGAATATTTCCACCATCATTTGTTTTGCTTCTCTATATCACTGTCTCCACCATCACAGCAACTAAGTGAGAGGGGTAAAAGTAATGTTGTTTGGAAGCCTGGAACAATTTCATTCTATTCCTTATTTATCAAGATTAAACTCTGAAATGTTATGTGCACAAAAGATCTGAAAAAGGAGTGAGAAAAAGAATATTAAAAACAAACAACAACAACAACAACAACAAAAATCAAACCTGGCTTCTATCCTCAGTTATTTTTCTAGCATGAAACTAGAATAAATATGTGATTTTCTTAGGCAGTCATATATTGTCATTTAATCAGTTATGCCACATATTACAAGGCTGTCTTTCCATACCATGGAAAAAATACCCAACACTAAACACCCATTGTCTCACCCACAACTAGCCTCACAACAACCATTTTTCAGAACTTCCATTCATGGGAACGCTTCTGAATAGCAATGTTATCCTCTCAGTGGAAAAACCATGAAGTCTAAGTCTGCAAAACTTTTTTGAAGGGAATATGAAACGGCTTCTTCAAGTAAAACTAAATTTTTTTCTGAACAAAACATAACACTGCTCAGACAAGCAAGGCAATAGACCTGTTTGTTGAATACATCGTCTTTTATTACTCATAAGAGAAGATACTGGACAATTTGAGATATGTTGGAAGCATGATCTATAAACAGAAAAGACTGAAGGAGATGAAATCCTATGGAATGACAAACCTGAAAATCCTCAAAATCATGACAAGTTTTCTAACCCTTTAAATGAAAACATACCACAAAGCTCTGACAACTCCTGGAAGAACATAGGTGTCTCATCTGAAAATCAATTTAAATAGAATATGTCTATTTTTCTTTCTCTTGATTTTTCTGAAGAATGGAATCATCAGTGCATCTGTGGTATCACCAATGTGTGCTGGGATATGTATAAATCATCACAGAAGAGAGATATTAAATTAAAATTTTCAGATGTGTGCAGGTGATTTATGAGCACAGGTTCCATAGCATAACTAAAGGGACATGAGCTTCTATGTTACTTTGGCTCTTATATAGCACTAGCCAGGATGATAACCCAAGGTTTGCAATGGCTAAGAAATTATTTCATTTCCCTAGTTTATGTATTATGGTTTGGGACTTGCTTTTCTTGTTCTCTCTTTACATATCTGAGGGAAGTCCAATGCTGCCCTGACTATCTGTTTACCTGTTTTGTAAGAGGTGAAAAAATAAATTCCCAATTAACTTCTGTTGGTTAAAATCTTGTTTGAATAAGGTTTTGCATTCAGAAAAAGAAGGGAGAAGGAAATACATATCTAAATTTTCCTATTTGCCTAGAACTTGTCCCATTGGTGTGAAAAGTTATTTGTGGAGTTATATCTATCACATATGCACATTTACACTTCTGTTAAAGCTTTCACATCTAGAATAAAGTGAAAACTCATATGTGGATGAGAAAAAAAACCTAGATATTTTTTAAACTAAAAATCCTGGATAACGACTTCCTGCCTAATCATGGCTAGTCTGATGGTAATATTTGAAGCTCCATATTAGTCTCTCGATAGAAAGTTTTAGAAGAGGAGGAAGAAGAGCAGGAAGAAGCACAACTGCAGCAACAAGAGGCTGATGTCATCTCCTTGATCATTAGGGGGAAAAAAAAACTGAAGGCACAGCATGTATGTCACTATTTAAATTTATAAAGCTTTAGTGAATGCTTTCCCATTGTGCACAAGTGAGATCATGCCCCTAACCAGATACTGCTTTCAGGAGTTCACTCTGAATGGTGTGTGAGCACAAACCCCAAGGCTACAGAGTCCTAACCACAGAAATGGACTTCATTTCTTGGATGCTGTAATGTTGAGAGAAACTTTTTTAATTGCCTGACCACGAGAGCACCAAAAGACAGCAAATTCTGTCTTGCATCATATGCCTTTCTAATGGACAGTTTCGTAAAAAGAAATTCATAGCTCCACTCCTGGATATAAATGTCAACAAAAAGATATGCATTCTAACTCATGGGGCCGTGAAGGTAATTAACTAAGCTATTTTAAATATATATATCATAAATAAAGAAAATTTTGTGTATTTTTATATATATACATATTTATGTGTATCTATGTGTGTGTGTGTGTAAAATACAGATATATACTATCCAGCTAACTGGAAGCCTTGGTGAAAACTTTTTTTCGAAGACACACTGAAATAAAAAAGTAACACATACAATATGTAATGTTACCCCATGAATTAGGATGTGCTTAAGTTACCATACAGCATTAGAGCAAAGTAAATATCTCTTACTTCAATATTCACATGTCTGAAGTAGCATTGCAGGTTTTCTTTCTTTATTTTACTTTAAATTTTCTTCACATAACTGTTGAACCAGAGAAATCTGTGTGTCATAGAGAACTTGACAAATTGAGAATAGTAATTAAAAAGTAAAAAAACAAACAGGAAAATTGCAGGAGGGAAAAAGACAGACATAGTTAAATCTCAAAACAGTTTGGTGTAAAATAAAGCATTATTATACCTGCAATGATGTCATCCATCTGCTCCAAAGCTGCTTCCAACACATGACTAGCGTCAGAAGCCATCATCTGTGATTTCTTCAGACCTTTACTCGTTCTACTGAAACGACAGATGAAACCATGTGTATTACACTAAACCACACCCAGCAGAAAAATATATGTCACTGTTACATTATAAATTAAGCCACATAAGCAGAAGTCCACGCTAGCAAAAATACAGCCTAGTAATATGGAAACTAACAAAACTGTTCCTATTCTTGATAGATGATTTGGGATTTCTGAAGTTTGCATTCATCATTGATTTTTTTTTTTTTTTTTAAAAGAGATTTTACCAAAACAAGGAAATGCAGATGGAAACAAAACCAAACAATCTCAAATACTGGAAGCTTGAGATTCCCCTATCCCTCATCCTTAACAATGGTTTCCTAGATTCAAAGTTCAGTGCATTTCAACCTTTTGCACTGTGGGGACAAAGACGATTGACTAGGTTTCAGTAAAGGAATGAACACAAGGTGAAAAACGTGCTTAACCTATAAGCAGAACTCTGAAGGAGCTCTGCTTTTTGATTGCTGCCTTAAGAGTAAAGACAATTATGAAACCATTTTTACTACTCCTTTCTACACCCCCATTCAATCTTTCTACCACTTCTTTTATAACACTGAAAATATAGTTCTTCCTATTCCACTAACCAAAATGCCCCAAGTATAAAGTCTCTGAAGTTACTGGTGCCTCTTTAAAACAGGATTAAAGACATTCACGTTACCATCTGACATTAAGGATAACAAACAAAATGTTCCAAACTTAGTCTCTACTTGTGAGTTGGTGTTGCTGGACTCTTAGTCAAGTAGCAGTCACTATTGTCAACAGATGACATTTCAAAGGGGAGAAGAATTTACGCTGTCCACTTCACCATCAGTGAGAAAATTCTCTCTGAAATAAGGCCCTTTGCACATCACTTCATCGCTGAAGTATGAAACCAGTGCCCACACAGCGATGAACAGGCATCATACTTATGCATAATTTTTGCAGTGCTCTAACACACAACTCAAAATACTGACAAAGCCTTTAAAGGGTCATAGAATTTTGATTTCTTTTCCATGAAGGGTGCAATTCAGTCTTTTGACATTCAGTCTTCTAATACAGCAAGACTTTAAATCTGTGATTCAAAACTGTTCAATTTTGACAGCTTTCTAAGCACCACAAAAGACACCTGTCTGACAATGGCTAGAGATACCCTTCAAATGACGCAGATCGTAGATAAGTGTACAGGCAATGGTCATATGTTTTTGGGGCTAATTATTCCAATGCCACTGAAATGTCACTGATCTGTATTTAGCATGCAATTACCTATGCTAAGAATTCAATTCTTTTTAATTTAAATAAATATTACAATAATATCTAATGGCAATTCACTTAGATGAAAATATTTTTGTGCTTTGTTCATCCAGTGACAGTTCAGACACCGGCCACCATGGCCAGTTGCATGACCGGTAACTAAACCACCCATATTTACTCTCTCAGCTGGAGCCTGCCTAAACACAAGGATGTAGAATCAGCAGCCAGAGGATAAAGTCAGGTTTAAAATAAAAGCTTACCCGTTTTTTGTTTCAGAGGGACCATCTGAAAAAAACAAAAATCCCTAAAAGTACACTTAAAGCTGAGTCCAAGTTACTTCATCATGAGACATGTTCAATCTCAGTAATAAGCCTAGCACAATGGAAAATTTTTACTAACAAGTCAAAATTATTTGCTTCTCTTGCAAACTAAGAATCCCGAGACACAGTCTTTTCTCCATAGTGCTGGTGAAATATACACAAAGAAAGCTAATTTATTAATAACCTCTGTGTTATCAGTAAGATGTGTGTCCTATGTCCATTCTCATCAATGTATACACCACCACTATCTAGAGGGACGGATGCAAGAATAAAAGTCAGAAACTACTATGTTCTAATTTGAGCTCTGCCATTTATAGCTTGTCGTAATGGGTAAGCCATTATTTAACTTCAGATCAAATTCCTCTGAAGAGAAATATGAGAATGCCTTACCAGAAAACGGAAGAAAAATCTTTAGTGTCACCCAAGGCAAAGATTAATGTAAATGAATGGTTGGTTTTGGTCTCTCCATTTTTGTCAAAATAATAATTTAAGTGTGAACAATGCTAAACATAACTGAATTTCACCAAAATGCATCTGACCCAAACATTTCGTTTAATGGTATTGGAAATAACACAAATTATGCTCAGAATAATCTGGAAAGTCATTAAGTCAGCTGATATAAACTTAAAATTTCCCAATGCTTACACATGTGAACTTTACAGACACTCCCTCTGAATCTGTTGCTTCATTTTGTTGGGTTTGGTAGATTTCCATCTTCTGTTGTCACATTTACCTGCCAGTAGCTTAGTAGCTTCACTAAATACTTTAGAGATACCTGATTCTCAACTACAATGAGCCCCCTTCCTTGCAATACTTCCCCTAGTTCAAAGCAACCATAACATTGGTAATAATCACTGGAGTGTAAGGAAATCCACCCACAATAAGCAGCTGCCAAAGAGGCACCTGGGCTACCTTGCTCCTTTGGTGGATGTGGCCACCAGCCACTCCCCCAGAAATCTATGGCCACCAGCTGTGTTGGTAAATCAGGACAGTAGACTGGCTCAAAATTAGAGGGGAGAAGAGGAGTGAAAAATACTAAGAATAGCATAGAGTATCTATTGCTAGGTTGCACTGCATGCTCTTATTTGTGCTGTAACATACTGCTCTGCGTGCTTGAAGCAGCTAGAGCAATACACAGTTGTTATTAACAAGAAATGTAGCACTAACATTTCTTCTAAACATCAAATGTAGTATTTGACCATCCGTAGTGAAAAAGGTACAGAAAATGCTGATACATTACAAACTTGACATTTTACTTCTAGAAAAACCTTCAATGAAGACCTCAGCACAAAACAGAAGTTTTGCTGACAAATACCACCAGAACTAAGTCTATCTCCTCCCAGCCTCCACACTCTGCCTGTTTTCTCACCTGTATCCACAGCATATTTGCTGCTTAACTGCATTAAGCCAGAGTACAACCTGCTGATCAAACAACGATTTATTAATAAAAGCAATGTTCTTTGCTCCAGAGCGATAATGTAATATTACTTGCTTGACATCTTTTTCTAGACAGACCTGTTGCTTGTGCTTCAGGCAAGTCTCACTTTCCCAGACACTCCCTTCTCAAGAGTTTGACTGTTCTGAGCAATATTATGAAGATAGCTTGTTAGATCTCATAAGCTTTCAGTTACCGTTTCTGATCTAGTTCTACAGAAATATCTGCAATTGTGGATTCTTCTTTTTTATTACTATTAAATAACAAGACACCTGTATCAATCCCGAGGCATGTTGAGTGCCTCAAACAGGATCCATCTATTTGCTGGTATTTTAATTGCAATTCCCATTACGGTTTTCATTCCTGAATGACAACAACAGATGCAGAACACCATGACTTATCTACCTATATAAAAATATACACATATTTTTTGAAAAATATGTTTTTTCAGCTTTGGTAAGGACAAAAACTATCTCTAACATTACAGTACAAGCTTTAATATTAGCAAATTCTAACCTCCAGGATTTATTTGATTAATTTATATATCTGCAAAATACAAGAACCAATCTACTCACCTTTTCAGGTCCCTAAGAAGAAAAGAATTTACTTTTTTTCCTGATCAGTAAAAACTGCTCAGTATTAATAGCCAAAGTTTTACTGTTAAGCAAACGTAAGTCTAAATTATTATCATCCCTTCTAAGCTCATGCTCATACTAATTTAGAGCCCAGCCCACAGCTAAAGATATTGCAATCCTGTTTGTTATAATTACCTAAGTAACAGGATCTTCCAGGAAGTGCAGACAGAGCAAACTGGTCTGAATGCCCTGAATTTATTTTGCTCAGCTAGCTTTACCCTATAAATCCCAATCTGAGATTTGCATTTCAAATAAAATGAAAAATCTCTGGTAGAACTATTGTGCTTAGAGCCAATATCGCTTGCAAATTTCTTAGCCTGCTTTCTGTATGTAAAACTATAGCTTACTGTGTCCAAAAAGAACATATTTAACAGACGTATTTATTCACTATGAGCAAGATGTTCTTCAGAATTATGAAAAGCCTTAATTAAATTTCTTTCATGGCTGCCTTGAACCAGCAGCTGTCCAGAGATAAGAACGTGAACATTTAGGCAACTCGTAAGTCAGATGTTTTTCCAAGGTTGCTCCTAATAATGAGGTTGCCAACTTTATCAGTTATGGAGAGGGGTATGGTTTTTGACAAGAACTCTCAAAAGCCAGTTCTTGTCTTAATATCAATGCTTTGCGTAGCCTACAAATACCTCTTACATTTAGAAGATACAGCTAATAATTAACTACCACCACCTTTTTTTTTTCTGGGATGAATAAATACATGTTCGTAAACTGTTTAAAGATTCAAATTCAAGTATCACATTGCTTTGTACTTAACGGTATAAGGAAATACCAAGTGGCTTGGGTAAGCTTCAGAAGTCCTCCACGCTTTTTTCAGCTGCAAGACAACTCCTGAGGTGGAATGAACAAATGTGCACAATTTCCACCCCTGCCATTTTCCACCTTGCTTCTCCCCCAGCCACATGCTGTGTTGTATCCAGTCACCCCACAGGAAAACAATGGCTGATTCATCTCTCCAGCCTGGCTCAGAAGTCCTAATTACACCATCCAACACAAAAGTTATAAATACATATTTGGATCCTGGCCTTTTAGAACCTGGCATACCTCCCTAATTGAGTTAATCCTTAGTCCTAAAATAACCATCCACAGCTGCTGGGATCAGAAGAATTTCTGGTGATCACTAGTATGACCGCTTAAGGAACACTACTTACACAGCATCCTCTAGGACTATCCAGCCAGAAATTCTATTCATCTGATTATAGTTTAAATTTAATTCATTTGTTAATACAGACACTACTTGCTCTATTTCCCCTTCATACGCTTCATTGGAATAGGCAGAAGGGTAAATAGAACCCTTCCTTCATTGATTACCCTTTATGTAATAAATAAAAACAAGACTATAGAGGTTTTTTGAAGAAGGACTAGAATGAGAATTAAAAATAAAATATTTATTTTCAACTAGAGAGTGTAAAGTGTCCACACTAAGGGGAGGGGGAAGCTCTAGAGAGAAATACACATTAGCCAAAGTCAAATGAAGACCGCATACTGAACTATTTATTTCAGGTAGATGGTAGCAGAACTGGTAAAGTCTCTAGTCAACATATTGCTGGGAGTCCTTATGAGAAGGGACATCCTTAGGTGAAGCACAGTAGTAGTACAATACCTCCATGATGAAAATGAGCTAACTAAGCTCATTAACTAAGTAAGCTAAACTACTTATGCAGGCAGCTGCATATTAGCCTGGCACTGTACAACCACCACATTTGTGTGCTGCTGATAAAAGAGTGACAAGCAGTAAGAACTACGCTTCTTTTAAACATATTACACTAAATAATTTGATTTAAAATATGAAGGGAACTGAATGTAGTTAAATTTACTGCATTATGAAGTAGCAAAGTCAAAGCCAAACATCTGTTTTCAAAAATAAGCCCATTAAGTTTGCTAATACAAGTTTGAATTTCAATTTTGGGGGAAGGAAAAGAGAAAGCCCCCTTAAAAATATGATCTGACTGATATTTTATGATGCTTTAAGAACACAAATCACCTCACAGTAACTCCTCCACAGGACCCATGGATATTAAGTTACAGTTGCTATTGGTACCGTAACCAAATTTCCTGACTCATGTTTGTACAAAGTCTCATCCTTACATATAAAAGCTGACGCTGAGAGAATGGCATGTGCAAAGTGAGGTTTCTTCAGCTCCTCTCTATAGCAATTCTATCAACTGTAGAAAGCCCTTCATTCCTTCAGTGTTGTTTTAAACATTGTGCATAAAAGCTTAAAAAAGCATTTCATTATTTAAATTGTCATCAGATATTTTACGTTTTCTCTCTGTTATACATAGCATAAAGGGAAATGATGTAGCTTCCGACTTTGCAAATCTTAAAACTAAAATTGCATTCATTATCAATTATTGTATTAAGTGAAAAAAACCTCCTAATTATTTTAGTTCAGTTGTCATCTAACCAGTTCCAATTTCTAGCTAGTTAACATTTTTAAAACCCCACAATAAATGCTCTGGATTTAAACTTCAAGTGAATAAATCATAACCTGGTAAAATACACAAAAGGAAAGTTTCTGAACCAAAACATGAACATTTCTGGTCTTAAAATAAATGCAAAGATGAATGGCCTACAAAAGTCAGATTTGGTACTACAGTTCACATTTAGTTATAATAGTATTACAGTTGAGGAAAGTTAGACCCCCAAAATTCTAACATCTTAAAATAAACTATGTTATTTTTCTTTCCCTTCTAATCTCAGGTATTCACTGGCCTCAAGGTCACAGCTTCAGATTTTCTTCCATGAAGGTCAACATTTCAACTAGGTCTTCTAAGTTACTTAACTCCAGATCTGATGCCTGGGAAACTGCATCCCTTCCTGCCTCCTCCCCGCCCCCCAAAAAAAAACCCAAACAAACCACCCAACAAAAACACACAAGATTTGAAAAACGTAAGCTGAGAAGTGATATAATGAACGATCCTGTGAAAGTAAATTCATGCTCTAGTAAATTGAAATGGTAAGAAAAGTAAACACAGAATTCATGCATGAATGAACTCTTTGCCCTAGAGTAAAACAGAAGACAAGACCTTGACAGAAATGGAGAGAGAATAGGAATATATGATTAACAGAAGTATTCAAAGCCATCCTCTATAAAAATCCTAAAAATCTAGACAAACTATACTGCTGGAAAAAAAATTCTTTAAAACTTGAAAATTCGCAGTAACATTTCTTACGATTCATAAATTGTTCTCAAGCTTTTTCAGATCTCTGAAACAAAGGCTTCTCAGCCTGGCCAGGACAACCTACTGGATCAGACCAGTCCCTTATGGAAAATCCTAGTGTTCCATTTTTGTTTGCCTTTCTGCATTTCAGTAAGTTTTGTAAATGGAAATCATTCTTCTTGCCCGTTAAGCTGTTATAGAACCAACTCAGCAGAACAAGCACTACTAATACCTTACTTTACTAATCTATTAAGTACATGCATATAAATCCCACTAGGGATACAGAAGTCTCTATGAGCACCGTGAGAGAGATTTTGCATTAACTTATGCAGGTACCATTTGGAATATCAGTCTGAAAACACAGGTGTTTCATTGAAGGAGGACAGTGGTAACACAGGGCCAGAAGATCCGATATCTCAAAGAAATGTAAGGAGGCCCCGTTTTCAAATCTGCTCACAGTGTTCATTTTCTTCAGTTCCTTGATGTATACAGAGGACCGTTGTAAAAATCAGCTGCTCTGCCAACAAAGAGCAAACACTCCTCAGCCAACTGGCTTAGTTTTTAGAACCCATACAGTCCTTGGTCCTAGTGCCTCGACTTCTATTTGTTATTGCCTGTAGTGTAATCAAGACAGGTATCCATCAAATTCGTATGACTCGGAGGCAGAAAACAGCTATGTATTTTTGGAACTTTTATGACACCATCAGAACAGTCACGCTCATTCAGACTAAAAGTTTGTCCGGCCCAGTGCTCTAATGATATTCAGTGCAACACAGGTGCATAGTGATCAGTGTCCTGCTCTATCTTCCCAAATAATCAGCAAGCATGAGATTTTATGAAACACAGACTGGATAGGAACCATCATGTCTCACAGATGTTGAAGGACCTACCCTCTGTAGATTTATCTGATTTCTTTTCAAAACCATCTTGTACAATTTTTCAGTGAATGCTCTGACATTACAGAAAAAAAAAAAACAGTAGTTAATCACTGCTGACTTTTTCATGCCACTATCTTACAGTCTCTTTACAGCCCTATTCCTCTTTCTCCCCTACAACATCCCTGTTTAACTGAAGAGTCGTTATCCTGCAAGTCTCTCCTCAGAGTAAACCAAATTCATACATTTCAACACACTTGCTGCTTCTCGGTATACTTTTATTGTACCGTTGTTGAGATGAGATGATCAAGGCTACATGTAGTATTCAAGTCACAGGGTATTTCTGACCTTTAGAAAAATGCCACAAAAGAAATACATGACGACATAGGTGAATATGTGAACGTTCCCATGCAGAGTAAAAGCTATGAATCTTTACAGAAATAACTCACATTGGAGGATTAGAAGAGTGAAGAACACTAAGCATTCCTTAATACGGACAGACACCAAAGTAGGTGAGGACGGGTAGAGGAATGGGCACCACTGGACACGGATACCCAAGATCTGTTTTTCTGCAACAGAACCTCAGAACAAAGAGGAGGGTTAACAAGCTAGAAAACTGATTTCCTGCAATCAAAAGAGACAATTTTCACCCCCAAGATTTCTAAGGTAAAAAGCTGAGGTCTGGGTTAGACTACACTGAGAAACAGTCCAACACAGATGCAACTAAGAGAGATATTTCTTATGATTATTTCTCATTACAAAATTATCTACTCTTGGGTTACTCAGGTTATAAAGACCTGTCCTGAATTTGCCTCAACTTTATTATTGTGATATGAAGACTTTTGTGAAGTCTGAACTCAGCTTAGACGTAAGGCTTAAAAATGAATACTAAAAAGACAGCTTTTTTGACTTTGTAAAATTTAATTTCATATTAGTATTTTTCCCCTCTTTGAAACATTTTGTGCAGCAATTTATAAATAACTGGAAACATCACTAGGCTGGTTTAATATGACCCACCCTGCATCTGTGAACATAAATATGCTGAATTCACACTAACAGGAACCGACAGTATCAAGTACTTCTGTATAAATTTAAGTTTCACTAGCTATTTTGAGGAAAGTGTCTGTGGGAAACTAAGGAAAAACATACTTCTGCTAGAAACAGCAAATTCAACATAAGTGAATCAGCTTGGATTAAAAGCATTAAACTAGGAACAACAAACGGATCACTATGAAAAGCACCATATCCCACATTACTCATCACATCAATGAAAATATAAATTTTAACAGCTGTGTCAGTTTAATGCCTATGCTTATAAACAAAACATTCTTACATCGATTGCTTCCTGAAGATTAATGAAAATATCTTTGGAAAAAGCTGTCTTCAAGTTTTTCTGTTTCTCTGCTTAAAGAACAGGCATAACCAAGAGGCAAAAATTCTCCATGGCAAGTTAAATCCTGATCTAAAATGACACATTTTGTTGATTTTGCTTCTCCATTATCCAGAGTATGGGACATCCTACTCCTTGCAGAACTGGCCAACAAGTAAGGAAGTAGCCGTATCAAGCATTGTGCCACAGCTGATTTCTGGATCAGAGA
Organism: Nyctibius grandis; assembly: GCF_013368605.1. Lineage (NCBI taxonomy): Eukaryota > Metazoa > Chordata > Aves > Nyctibiiformes > Nyctibiidae > Nyctibius > Nyctibius grandis. The sequence goes on along the minus strand of NC_090661.1, from coordinate 9,888,962 downwards.
ATGATATATCCTCCTATCATATTTACTTTCCACACTTAATGGATTAACAAAATTTTCTAATTACGAGAAAAAGCATTATACAGAGAGGCAATGTTGCAAGACAGACACAACAGTAACTTGACATCCAAAAGCAATATTTAATATTTTTAAGATTCACATAGGCAAGAGAAACTTATAATATCTCCCAGCTGAATAAACATTATTACAGGTGGCAAGAAAAATGTGATATCCTTTATTCTTGTTTTTCCAGTGGATCTCAGAAGAAAAACGAATACCAAGATGACCAGAGACAGATTAAGCACCCACTGAAATCAGAAGCTGACTTTAGAGCAAACACAAAAGAGCCCACAATGAATGTGTGACTAGATAAATAGGTCTCCTCAATGACCTATTCTATGGAGGAGCTGTATTTGCTCACAGAAAAACACGTCTACCTAGCAAAAGATCTTAACAGAATCACCACACAGAAAACCCACTCAAGAGCTCAGCTTTTATATTTCACATTCATCTATGCATGCAGTTACAGTTTTCCACTCTATCACCACAACTGAAACAAGTAAGTTTCAGGTAAGTGTATATCCAGTTGAAGTATTTGGTGCAAACTTTTTATAGGCTTACAAAAGAGTTCTGAAGTGCCCAGCATGCTGATTCCATAAAGTAGATACACCCAATGGCACAGGATACCAAAGAGATCCTGGAAGTCTACTGTTACATCTAGCACCTTTTATTATCAACCATGCTAGGCGTTCTCAAGTTCTTACAACCACAAAACCCATCATGCCATGTCTGCCAACCACTTCAAGGCATTTATTCTCAGTTCTATACAAATGTAAAATGAACACGTTTCCGTGTCAAATCACGTTATCAAGGGTAAGCCAAATCAAATTAAATTTCTCCTTGTAAAATATACATGATACGTATATATGGAGGACTAAGAAAGAGATAAGAACATGCACAGCCACAGTTCCACGCATCAGAATGCCTATTTGAATTTGCAAAACTTAAAAAGCATCTCCAGAAAGAGATTAATTGCTCAGTAAAACTGGTTCCATGTATGAGCCTCCAAAGCTATGATACTCCAGTTCAGTCATTTTGGCTTACAGGTTTGCTAGGACACTTAATTCAGAAAGTTTTTGGAAGTTTTGCAAATTAAAAAATACCTTTCGCAACACAAACTGAATGCAAGAACTGGACCTAGAAACAGACCCATTCGTAAGCTCAGTATTCCTCTGGTTTTTGTGTACATATTTACATCTGAAGTTCAGGATGCTGTCAGCATAATTCATCAGTGGGGTATGTAGAAAGGATCACTTTTGTTCCCTTTTAATAGTGAATTCCCACAACTTTTAGGACATGAAGAAAAACAGAAGTTAAATCGTTATAATGAACATACACAGAATTTCCTCTAGACTCATTTCCAGATAAGTATTTTAATTAACTACTTGAACGTGAACAATGACCCAAAAGTATTTGTCAAAAAATAAAACTTGTGCCCCAAGATTTGCGCAACTATGTGCTACTTTCAGTCTGAAGAAAAACTCTTTCATGTGATTGAAATAAATAGAAAAATTGCAGTTGTTACCGCAAACGCCAGAGCATAACAGTACCTGAAGCAATATGTTATTATAAAGGTAGTCAAATTTTACTGGCTCTGAAATAAATGGATTAGACACCTTTGTACTGACACAGAACACAAATGAAACAGAATTCTTGTATTACTTTAAAGGGCCTGAGTGTCATTATAGCAAGGCCAGAAGTCCTAAAGCACACTGTCACAGTCCCAAACATCAATGACACCTGAGGAGATACCGAGTGTCAGGCTTTTACACATCCTGTCTTACGTCAGAGTATTTCATGTTAAGACTCAGAGCAGCTTTTCAGAACTGTTTGAAAGGCTTACTACTCATATTTGGTCTGATTGTGAATAAACCTATTGAATTTCCTGAGGTAATAACTTAATCATGTATTTTACTGTTTGATAACAATGCCTTTATTGGACCTGCTTATTAAAACAATCACAAAATGAAATTATTTCAGGCTAAGGACTTGCAAAGATGTTTAATCCCTAACAGCTACCAGTTGATTTGTCTTTATAAAAAATATCTCAGAAGTTCCTCGCATCTGGGGCCAAGTGACAGTGCTTAAAAATCAAAATAAAAAAAATAGAATGAAATTGGATGAAATTAATTAAGATTTTCTTCTATTTCAGCAGAGAAAAGGAAATCAGAGTTCACTGTCAGTTTCTTCAGTTTATTTTGTTTTCCTGAAATGGGTCAAAGTCTGCTCCCATATCAGTGATCATGATATCTTTATACTTTCATACTGAACTTGTAAGTAAAATTTGATTTGCTGTTATATATAACAGAGATTCAATCCCCTGTGTTTCAGTGCTCTTCAAAAGCTCCAAGTGGAAATATTCACAGCAGTTTTATTAATTCAGAAAAAAAATACACATCCAGTCTTTTCCTGCTTGGAAAGAAAAACACTGAAATACTGCTCTGTCATGAGGCAATTTTTTCTTCTCTATTACTCCTTATTGATAAGGGATAGTTTTGCTCCATGACAGGAACAGTACTGTTTACTTTGTTAGTTATGAAAAGCAAATAAAATACATTCACTGTAAAATGATATTTACAGGCATACTACCTGGCAAAGTAGGCAAGCTGCCTAGCATGGCAGTTTTATCAATCTCAACTAATTTGGAACCTCTGCTTCTGAGTATCCAAATCTGAGTTTCCAAAGGAAGTGAGCAGCTGCTAGTCTCGTTCTTTGCAATTAGTCCCTGGATAATCAGAAGCTTTGATTAAATAAAAAACTACAAATGACCGGTGAATCCAAACTAAACTCATTCTAGAGCATCAATTTCCTTTGTATCAAATAATTTACTCTGAACACAAACTCCTCTCCCCATGTTAAAAAAAAAATGCACTCTTCTACAGTCCATCCTTTTGCAAGTAGTTTATGTGAAACGAGAAGCAGCTGGGCTTCACAATCTACAAACAAAACTGAGGATGCTACCAAATTTCTTAATTAAAATGGAGAATACAACCAAAGCAAGACAGATTTGGATCACATATCTTGCAACAGTTTTCTAATCCTTAGCCTAATCTAATAGCCTAACTATTATGAAATGTTACATGCACTGCACAAAGTACAGGAGAGTAACTATTGTGGACTATTAAGTATTCTTCACAACACTACAGTATGTTCTGCAAAGCAGGTCAGAACAGATCTTCTTGCACAAAAGCTTGTTACAAAAACTCTCCTTTCTTCTTGTAACAAAAGGTTCTAATATGATTTTCTAATTTTTTTCTAATATGAACTTTGCCAGATCAGAGCATAAATTGCTCTTTTTAGCTTCAGGTAAAATTACTACTTTTGATACATTCAGCTTCCTACACTGAAGAACATTTTAATTCAAGAAATATTTAACTAATCATTTATAATGTTTATGACTGAGATTTACATGTTTAATATAATCTGTACTAAGACTAAATACTTTGTATATATACTTTTCATTACAGAAGACTACTTTCAAGAAAAGAAAACTATTCACTTGACTTATTTTGATTTTTTTTCAGATGCAATGAACACATTCTTTAAGAGAATTACCTATCCTACTTTCGTTGATATTTTACAACCAGTCTGTTTCTGGTCCATATAAGTAGCTCTAAATTTTAACATTTGTTTTTCTTCCCTTCTTGAAACAATTACTAAAGTATGTGTTACAAGAGAACTTACAACAAATGCTTTACTTATATATGTACATATGCTTACACAGCACTTGCATAAATGTACCTTAAGTTCAGCTAGAGGAGGTTTTTTTGTTTGGTTGGGGGGGGTGGTTTTTTGTTTTGTTGTTCAGGTTTTTTTCAGTAGTAAGGACATTTAATGCACAGTTAACAAGGGTAGCTGGGGTCCATGTCTGAGTATCTGGGTTGAAGCTATTACCTACAGTCTCACAGTTTCTGAAATTGTTAATGAACATCCTGAACACATCTCGAGATCCAGTGACTTCTTTTGCCATTTTTTCTCCTGGTCTGCTGGGTGACCAGAAATCTGCCAGTGAAACTGTTTAGCGAGTGATGGTAAGGCCACTGGAAGAAGACCAATGCATATGTGATTTCTCACTTGTACCCTCACTGAAAGGTATATAGAGGTTACACAATCATAAATAAACCAAAGCGCAACTTCATACCTTAGGTTGGGCATAAAAACTTGAAAAAAAGGTTTTCTGCATGAAAGAAACGAATGGAATTAATACTAAATTTCAGGTAAGAGCTTACGTTAACTGCATAGTGAAGACCTGCGCTTAAACCTAATGAGAACAGTTTTATGAAGCATATGGGAGTGTTATCACAGAATAATCGAGTTCACAGAAGAGTTGAGGTTGGAAGGCACCTCTTCAGATCACCTACTTCAATTCCTAAGAGCTTGGTTTTATTATTATATAGGTTAACATTGGCTGGAATGACACCACAACCCTGAATGTATAGGATAAAGATGATTTAACAGAAATTTCATTATGAACTACAGAATGACAGAACATTTTAAGTAAAAGATGGAGAAGTCTTAAGCAAGAAGATCTTAATACATCCCCAGTCTAATACTGCACACAGCAAATACCATCCAGGTGAAATGCAAATACTTTGCTTCCCAGGATGGTTTGTGCTGGTCCTATCTATTTAAAATATTGGATTTACCTCCCCAAGTTCTTTGCTAGAGAAATTTTTTTCTCTACAGTGAAACATCAAAATACTTCTGTTTAGGAGCTGACTGGATTACACGCATTAGTTTATCATCATAACAGAAACACATTCATAAATCTTACTGCAATGCTATTAGAATAAAATGTTCTGATTATGCCTTATTAAAGCAGATGCCACCATCTGCACTGTATTGTAGTGAAATAAAAATATGATTCAATATATTCAAGAGACACTTGGCAAATATTTTCCCCTATCAAACTAAGACTTCTGAAATAAACTTTGGGTTGAAAGTAGCGCAAATTGGAAACAGAAGGACTTCTTTGCATGAGCAGTACCAACAGAAACAAGAAGGCATCCCCAGATAAGTCACCTCTGAATGCAGAGACCAACCAGATTTGTTTTCAGAAGATAAAGTAAAACAGCAATTCCCATACTGTCAGTGCTTGAAATCCAGATTAGAATTCAGCAGCTTAGATTTATCTTTAGTAATTACTTTAACTGGCATACAGTCTGTTGGTCTTAAAAGAGTATGAAGACATACCCAACAAGTGAATCATTCTCTATGAATATTCATATCCGTTACATCCTTGCTCTAATGAAAACAAGACTCACAGTCAGCATTTGATAAGCAACACTTGCAAGAGAGCCAGGCTTTGGACCTGTGTTTTTCTTGCACTCAGCATGTCTTGACTTTGAGCGGTTTCAGTCTTATTTCACCCCTCCAGCCTAATTCAGGATTTTGGTGAAGGAGAATCAGGCCTGCTGATTTGTTTTCTCCAATTTCACATCTGCTTCAGGAGACCAGCATCAACTTAGCACCACATCCTTGGGTGATATGCAAAAGACCTCTCACACAATCAGCAGTTCACGCTCTGTCATTGCAACTTTTTGTAAGTCAGATCCATCATTTACCGTTCCACATACTATCTGGTCTGCCACATACTATCTGGTCACCATCAGGTTTCTTATCTTTTCCCACCTCTTAAACCACAAAGTGCCCTATTTTTCCCTGTATTAAATTTTCAACTTTTATCTTCAGTTACTTCAGGTTCTACCTGGAAAATTCAGCTGAACAGATGAACACACATTTTTATGTGGATATAAAATACATATAAGAATATATTTTATATACCATGTACACAGAGTTGAGAAACACACTAAGGGCTCCCCATTAGTCTGTTGATCATCTAGCAGAGAAATAATGTCCTGTCTTATGCACGTCAAGATAACAAGTTTTCCCCTTTGATCAGTAGGAAAATATACAGCTCTTTCCCCTCAGCAGATTTAGGTTACAGGTCTTCCAGAAATACTAGTAAGCTACACTATATTCATAACAATCTTGCTTTACAGGTTATCAAATTAGAGTTTAAAATCCAGGTCATGCTTACAGTCCTTCAAACCACTACACTAACTTGGCAGACACACAGCGTAAACATAAAATCCACAAACTGACTTAGACTGGCAAAAGTGCCATTAGGATTTACTTGTTTCTTTCAGAAAGGAATTATCTTTGTAATTTAACTTCTTTGTTCTCTGCATCAATGATTTGCCAAATAAGAGCAAAGTGCTACTGGGAAATGGCTTTATAGCAAATAAACACATGAAGATGCAGGGAAACAAAAGAGGTAACTGTAATGTTACAAGGTCATGAGAGAATTCAAATAAAAATGTTGTGCTAAAACATATAGGCAGAGGCATCTAGCTACAAAAAAAAGTATCTTTATTTTGTTGCTTAATATGCATCTATTTAGAAGAAGAACTATAAAATACTGTAAAGGGGTGGCAGGAAGAAATTCAAGCTGTCACAGTTTATCAAAGACATGTTATCACCTCAGAGCTGGTGCTTAGACAAAGTTAAAGAACAGATTGTCCAAAGGTGGGAGTCTCAGTTTCCTCAGCTCTTCAAAGTAACAGGTGAGTTGACAGCACAGAATAGACAAGAGCAAACCGAGGAAAATTTAAAGAACTTAAAATAGTTCACGGCTTAAACTTTCCAATTTTCGAGGGATCAAGTTACTGAAGCGAAATGATTTCATACGCATCTGCCGAACGCTGATGACTGATCAAGAGTGCCTCCAAGGGCAGCCATTTCTGGCTAAACTTTATTCGGTAGCTTATGAGAATTTCAAGATAATACCTGAAGAAGTTGAATTCACCAAACTCTGAGGATGAGATGGCAAACCTAGATGATAAACATCTCTAAAGATTTGAATGATGCAACTTCGCTAACAGAAAAGTGACTTCTGAAGGTGCTCATCTACTGCCCTAAACAACGTCGTCTTCTGTTGCATTACTATTTCTACACTATTAGGTATTTCTGGAAAATGCAGAAAAGCCTTGCCTGGTACAGTACGTTAAATGATAACACGTTTGCATTTATGCTGAGTAATCATTATCACAAAGCACATTTCCTTATGCATAATTTCTCTGCTTTGATAAACACAAAATCCTCTGAATTGTACTACGGACATCTAAAGCAAGAATATGATTTCATCCTATTTCTGTAAATACCTTTTTTGGGGGGAGGGGGGAAGGTGGACTTTTTGCTAGCAAAGTCCCACTGAGGCTCTGCATTACCTGTATGAGCATAGTCCTTTGCTAATCTTACCAGGTCAAGGCCCTCATTTGTTTGAGCTAAAAGGCTCAAACAAAACCCTAGCTGTGGGGAAAGTGAACTACGTTTCTGGTCTGTCTCTGAATAGTCTAATAAGAGTGAAAGTAGCGTCTAGGGATAAGTGCTTTATTTATAGGTTTTTGTGGGAGTTTGTTTGTTTTGAAGAGAAAGAGACCGGAAAGAGGCAAACAGGAAACAAGTTAGGTAAATAAGGGCTAGAAGCAGAGGTGCACATAGAAAAGAAAAGGTGGGTCACTATCTTCTGTTCTTTTTCACTGTGCCATGTTTTGCACTCGTAGCACATTCTCCTTCTGCCTTTCCCCCTTGTTTGCTGACCCTATCAAAGTGTCAGGAAAGGTCATTCTTAAAGTCTTCACTTACTCTTCTCCATCTGTTCTCTTCCCATCCTCGGTTCAAACACGCTCTACCACATTGTGTCACATCATGCTACCTTAGAGCCTGCACAGTCTAGAGTAACAGAGAGACTCAGTGTAACAGAAGCATGACAGAGGAAACACGGAGAATTGATTCAAGAACCCAGAAAGCACTTCTCTAGTCTATGCCCACACTGATGCATTCTTTGTTTACATACACACACACCCCTACCACTTTTCTACATTGCTGGTACCACGTTAACAAAGACAAAGCGAGATCAGATACAGTAGGAGTGAGGGGAGGATAGTGCTTATTACCCCATCTCTACTTATTCCTTTCTGTCCTCCCTGCTTCTAGCATAGTCCTCATATGGATGGGGCTGCTGGAGTGAAATCAAGATGGCAGCAGCAGTGCCCTCTGCCACCATTCCTCTAATTCCTCAGCTACTGGGACAGGAGATGAAAGCATCAAGGGAACAAGGAACCAGGGAACAGTGCTCCCAGCCCAATTCCTACCATGCTTCAGCCACCCAGATTAATCAGTTTCTGCCCCCTCCCTTTAATTTGGCTCTTCCCAGAGTCCCAGATGTACGATAGATAAACTGCTATATATTTTGCCAAGACACTTGATTATTACCTGGCTTAGGTAAATAAAGCATTTAGGTTTTCAAAAGTGATGCCAGCATTAGTTCGGAACAGTTACAGGCACATCTTGTGTGTCTACACCAGATATAAACATCAGCAGTCACTGGCAAGATTAGTCTCGAGCTATCCCTCAGCTTAAGTCTTGTTACTGGGAACTTGAAATTATTTTATATATTAGAAATTATATTACAATTTACATATTTTTTTCTCATATTCTGGTACCAAGCTATACTTGTCCTGAAGCACTTAAGGCGCTTTTGAGTTCTCCCTCTACTCTTAACTTACACTGGGTTTCCTTTAGGTTCAAGAGGCCCTTATTACAGCTTCCAGCTGGAACTATCAGCAAATGGAGGGTAAATCCATATCATTTAAAAACAACCCATCTTTGCTCAGGTTTGTCCCAATTTGTCCTTTCACTCTCCTGGTATACCGAGTTCTACTCCAAGCATTTCTCCATTAGGAAGATACAGGGAAGTGTAAAGATTTATTGGTTTTAGTTAAGTTCATACAGCATATCCAAGTCAAAGTCAGGAACACAAGCAAAGTAAATCAATTAACCTGGAAAGCTGAAATTCAGCCACCTTTGCTCTCTCATCTGCTCTTTCCACATTTCCATACAAGTTTCAGAATCAAGCCCTTCATGCACCTGTTCACATATTCCTGTTTAAAAAAATCTCAAAAAACCCACAGAAAAGTGCCCCTCACTGTTTCCCCTCCTGCCAAAACCCTGCAATTAAAAATCTGAAATTTTAGAAGACCTTTATGACTATGGAAATACAACGTGTTGTACATGCAAATCTTCAAAGGCACATACTGAGTTTCACCTATATACAGTCAGATCTGCAGTTACTGACCTACCAAATTAGCACTTAACATCTTATTTTGCCCCATGCAAAACTGAACAAATGATCATACACAAAGGGGTGCGATTCCTTATCCTTCTTGCAAGTGTTAAGCGGGAGGTATTTTTATCACAGGAGCAGGATAACAGGAGTGCTGAATAGTGAAACCAGAGATCACTTGACATCTCCTCATACTCTTACCTCCTTCATCTCTGTACTGGTAAAACAGCCCGTAAGAGCCACTTTCATCTTCCAGCTGTTCTTTTCTGAACACCCTTTTAACTATCTTATCCCCCCCTCCCCTTTTCCTGAATTAATTTTCAATTACAGACTGGGGTGGGGGGGGGGAGATCACCTCACTGCCACTTTAGAGAACTTGGCTGCAACTGGATGTCATCATTACTGACAGCAGAATTCCTGAATCGACTGTTCTGTGTCAATAAAACGGTTTATTTACTGAACTGCTGGCTGAACTCAAGTTTCAAAGCTTTGCTCGCTGTGAGAATAAATATTTAACTTACAGGAGCCGCGTCTATTTCAAAGTCTTCTCACCAGTCTGGAGTCCTTCCCTCTCCCAGGCAAAGTCGTTAAGAAGGTGCAGCGACAGGCACTGCAGCCACAGCCGCAGCAGGATTCCCGAGGAATCCCCTTCTCAGCAGCGGCCGAAGCGCCCCAACCGCCGCCCGGAGCCTGCGTGCCCCGCAGACCCGCCTCCCGCCCGGCCGTGCCCTCGACCCCACCGCCGCGGCGCCTCAGCGCGCCTTGGGCCGGCGCTCCGCCGCCTCAGAGCCGAGCCCGCCCCGAGGGGACACCCGAAAGGCCCCGGTTAGCGGCGCAAACCCTCCCGGCGGAGGCAGGACCCTTCCGCCGGGCGCCCTCCCGCGCAGCCCGCCCCCGGCTCGCCCCGCCCGCCGGGACCCACCTGCGCGGCGGCAGCGCCTCCCGCGCTCCGCTCCCGCCCGCCCTCGCCCCTCCTGGGGCGACACAGGGCGGCGACCGCCGCGCGCCCCTCCCGCTCCCCTCAGGCCGGGACCGGCGGCGGCTGCCCCCACGTGACAGCGAGGGCGGGGGGAGAGGGCGCGGGCAGGTGCGAAGGGGCCGCGGCGGCGGCGGGCGTGAGCTCGGCCCCGCGGCGGGGAGAGGGGCAGGAGCCGCTCCGGAGCCGCCTCGGCCCCTTCGGGCCACCCGCAGCAGGTCTGGCCCGCGCGAAGACGTGCCCCGGGGAGCCCGGTCAGGGAGCAGCGAGGCCGGCAGGCGGGTGGGTGCCCTCCGTTTCCTCACGGCACCGTCGGGGATCACGCAGCAGCGCCTCAGCGCAGGCGCGAGCACCTGTAGCAGCATAAAAGTGCCGGACACCCACCACCACCCCTTCATATCAGCGTAAAGTCAAAGCTGTGCCAGGGCTCCGGGCTGCAGAGCGTGGCCTGGGCTCCGACAGGACGGACAGTGGAGTCAAGCCCTGTTTGAAGGGTTCTGGGGGGTTCCTGGCTGGTGCCTCATGGCCTCCCTTGCCTTGCAGCCCCTCAGTCTCTGCAGCTGCCTTGTGCCCTGCAGGCACTGGGGCGGCCTGGCTGTCCCAGCTGCAGCCTTCCACACCTTGGCTCCACAGGAGCCTTTCCCATCCCCTGACTGCAGAGATAAAAACTGGGTATTGCCAGCCCTTCAGTGAATTTAAGTGGGAAGGGAAGGGTTTGCACAACTTGCCCCCTCCCCCTATCCCCAATTTCTGAGTATTATTCTTTGTAGCATTATTACTGGAAGTAGAACAACTGATGAAAACTGTGTGATTTTCTAGGTTAACAAAACCATTGTTATTAACTGAGAAAAGCAATACTCTCTTTCTCCAAAGATTTAAAAATCAGGTATTTTTATACTTAAAGCACTTCTTACCTACTTTAATTGTTAGTAAAATACCAATATAAATGGCCCATGCTATTGTAAGTGTTTTATGTCCTATTTCTGTTGACTCCTATTTTTAAAATTCTCTAATGCTATGTTTATGATTGCAAAAATCTCTAGTACAGGAAGCCTCCAAGGAAGCAAACAGATAAAACAAAGACTCCCCCTGAAAAGGTGGAGGTTTTTCCTCTGTCTGTAGAGATTCCAGGATTACTTCTAGAAGTATGAAAAGTCCTGCAAGTTTTGGTCACTGGGAATTTACTGGTCCCTTTGAGTGCCTTGCTGATCCCAAATCAGATCAGGGTTTCTGTTGTCTTGCTTTTACCCAAACAGGTCATCCCAAGTGTGCTATACTGACACAGCTCTTTCAGAGCATACATGTGCTGAGTACTTCGGATGATGTGGGTTTCCTAGGGAGTTGGCTAAACAACAGCAAGCATTTAGCAGAAAGCCAGATAAAGAGTTTCGAGTAATTAACACACACTTTTCACTGTTTGTGGAGTGGTTGTATTTCAACCACCGCTGTTTGCTGTCTTCCCTCTGAAATGGTGTTGACTTCCATCTAAGTAGTCTAAGCATGTTTAATATGCATGATGGTTTAATGTAATCCTATTACTTATAATAATAATTGTCCTTGATTTTATAATTTCCTTTTGCCTAGCGTAAGCTTGTACTCTATTTGGAATGTTGAAACATTTTGCTCCCTGTTACCAACTGATGCACTCTCTGACCTTGTGAAGAGTTACGTATGATTTCGGTATCCTTTCAAGCTTATGCATGAGACCAGGACTATGAATCAGATACCAGATATTCCAGGTGAAGAATTGGACCTCACTTACAGAGCAAACATGCCTAAGGTGGGAAAGGGAGAAAATGGGAAGTGAAGTAGAATACCTTTGAAACATCTCTGAACACGCCAAAGAATAATTAAAACTGGCAAGAATCCACAGGCTGTGTATTATTTGGGCTTGCAAGTTTTTCCTGTCTTTCGTCTCAGCTTTGAGGTAGTCATCTTAAATAGGTCACATAGAGGAGTGTTCAAAATTGTAATGGTTGATAACATTTGCATCTGTTGTAATACTGATAGCAAAAAGTATTATTATAGCACTGCTTGTTGCAGTATTGTTAAGCCATTGGGAAAGGGGCAGTGGAATTTAGAACAGTCTGGGCAAAGCTGAGAGTCTTTCTCAATGCCAGACTCATTTTCTCTCCTTTTCCCCAATTAGCCTCACAGGTGGTCTAGGAGAGGTGTCTGGGTGCCTTTCCACATGATGGAAGCAGCATGTGGGACCTCATTTACTCCTTTATGGCCATATAGGGTTATTACCCCCTTTCTTGTTCATTCCTGACCTGGAATAGTCAAGACCCTGCTGGTACATGCCGTACTCCAGCATTTTGTTGGGAAAAGCTGTGTCAGCCAGTGCACGGGAAGGCGAGCACAGCCTTGCCCTAGTGCTGTGAAGGGAGAGGACCTGGAACAGAGAGGCTGTGCAATTAGTGCCACTCCCTTGGGAAGCACAGGCAGAAGCAGAGGGAGGTTGGGTAGCACAGAATAAGCATAGAATACAAACCACTGTACTGCTGCTGCTGCAGTGTTCATGTGTAATCATTTTACTGTTCTGTTTCTGTATTGTTTGATATATGGAGTGCTGACACCACTATAATATTATTGTACCACCAGAAAGCAGAGAGAATCCCAATTTTGGGCTACCTTTAGCTTGTTGATCCTGTCTATCCTGTTTAATATCATTTTAACTGAAGTGGGTTAATTCTGCATGTCTTTCCATGTAGCAGGTTTCAGAAGCACTCCCTCAGCTGTCCTGGCCTCTTGGCTAATTACCATGCCAGAAGTCCCCCCTTCAGTAAGAGTGGTTTGTTTCTTTTCTGCAGTAGTGCAGACACATTACTGTCACAAAGCTGGCATTGTGCTAAAAGTCTTTGCCTCTTATATGACAATGAAGCTTATTCAGGGAGAGCAGAACCATCCTTCTCAGAAAAGACCTATAAAGAAACAAGTTAGGAACCCCAAAAGAGAACACTGCTGGACACTGCTTTACTGACCATTTCTTCCATCTTGAAGATCAGTGGAAAGTTATCTGTGAGATCCCAGATTTTGCTCTAGAACTGTTTATCTCAACTAGATAGAATGACCAGGGTATATTTTTATTTTGTTAAAAATTATTGAGCAGAACTATCCAAGTTTCTCTTCCTCTGTGTCACAGTCACATTATGGGTCATGCTGACAATGCTGAGAGGCCCTGTATTTGAGTTCAGGCCATGTTCCTCATCCTGCAAGTATGCCTAAATGGTGCTTAGGCTTGTGCATGTTAGTGGTTCTTTCATAGCGCACTGCTCAGTCTGTTACTGCATTGTACAGAGAAGTGGCAAAATGGTTCACAGTCATTGAAGAGTAAGGACCAAACCAGACACTTAGATCAGGGCTCTAAATGGCAATGCTCCCTAGATAGAAGCTCATGGCTACAAGGCAGGAAAAAAACATTCATGTTTTGATACATCAATTTGCAGTATGCTGTTTTATTTGCTGAAAAGTTTTTATAAAGCTTTAATTTTACTGTTGATAAAGGAGAGTAAATTAGCTGCAACTAATGTAGTCTAAATTCAGTGCCAACCATTCTGATTTTTTATTATCAATTTACTCAGGAATTCTCACAAGAGATACCGAAGACCTCACGTCCTTCTTTATCAAAAGCTTTACTCCCAGAAGTCTACAGCAAAGGTTAGTCCCCGTGTGATTTCACTGTTTTCCCCAAATCACAGTACTCGTATTCATAGACTGTACAGCTTATGAAACACCAGCATTAAAACAGTGAATAAACATTGTGATGCAGGACTGTGAAAGCTGCAAGTACTGTGTAATCACTTGTTTGTGAAAAAATGGTCCATTTAAATACCCGGAGATTTCCTTTCCTGTACATTTGGTTAAATCAGCTGTAGACAGGAAATAATGGATTGGAGAATCCTTCCCCGTTGACTCCATACAGCTAATCCGTTATATCTCATCAGAAAGTGTAGCCTGCCTTACCTTTAACAGAGATTTGTGGCCAGTCATGTGACCACTTTTATCTGGTGAGGTGGACGACCTTCTCTTACCCTCTAAAACCTTTTGTTTTAATGTATGTGGTATGTTCTTTTTTAACGGGTAAGATATGGTTGTGTGGTTTTTTCCCTGTCCTTATTTGGTGGAGTTAAAGTGCAATATTCAAGATGAGACTTTAAACAAAGATATTTTGTCTCTACATAAAATTACACTTGAAGTTTTCTTAGACTCTTGCAGAACAGCTACAGCTACTTGATGCTAAACCAGAACTTACTATTTTTTTCTCTCTCACAATTTAGAGCATAACTGTTCTGTTGCAGTACATGTGATAGAAAAGTCTTCTTTTCAGATACCTCTTGCTATGACAGATGAAATACACTTTAAAAAAACACCCTTAATGTAGAGATAGTTTTCTTAGAGAGTACTATACTTGTTGAGCTTTTTTGCCCCCAGTCTTCTGTTTAAACTCCAGAAGTTTTTATGGACACGTTCAGTTCTTCAAAAAGGCTTTCAGGAACATACTGTTACTTTTGTTCAGCATTTTTAAAGCTATTTAAACAAGCCATTGGTCTGACTGCTTGCATGTAACAAATTGGAATTATAGCTGAGCCAGCTGTAACTATCTAAATTTAGCTAGTGGTGCTACAAGGACATAGCTCCATCTAATGTTCAGCGGTTAAATCAGGCACGAGTGATTCTGAGAGTTTTTTGAATGAACGTTCTTGGCTCCCAGGTAAATACTAGCTCCATCTGTTGAGGCATTTTATAAAGTTTTGGGTTGGCAAGCCTATCATAGTAAAACAAAAGCTAGTGGAGGGCAGGTGCAGTCTTTTCAGGCAGACACAGCTGCTTAAAACATCTGCATCTGCGTTTGCTCTAACCATCAGGCAAAGGCCTTCTTATTGCAGCTTGGAAAACAGAGTTTATACTGTAAGTTACTGCATGCTTATGTGTAGAGAATATAGTACCATATAAGCTGTTATTCTGTCTCCTTTACTAAGGCAATTTTGAGCCATGGGACTTGTTTCAGTCAGACTGAACCCATAACATTGCGGGATTTGGAATTTGTCTAAATTTGTTGCATTAAGAAATGGTAAAAAAAAAATACATAAGACATTATTAAGCTGTTTCTTGACTCAAAATATATCCATTGTTCTATTATCTTTTCATGAAATCTTCTAGTCAGCGTTTAGGTTTGGTTCAAGTCAGATATATCTTTTTTGTAAGACCTTTCTTATTTAAAAAATACACACAAAGTCCTGTACCTTCAAACATAGGAGAGACCATAACAGCAGAAAAACTCCAAGTTCATCTTACCTGCAAGTTTTGAGCCAGGAGACAAGGGTCTCTGTCCGCTCTTTTTCCCTGATAACTCTCTTGATGGCTTCTGTCTTTGTTACAGTTGATATCACACAATTCTTTTTCTCATAATCATACATACAAATGCAATAAGTCATGCCTCCACCTTTGTTTTAGAGACCTTAGGCAGCTCCAGCCGATGCTCTTTGGTATCATGATCCATTTAGTGTGATATAACAAAATACTCTGCCCTTGATTTGCTGCAGAAATGAGCCGTGGTGTGTGACTTGTTGCAATGCTCAGGCAGGAGAGATTAGTTTAAGCCACTTGCATCTAACCTCTCCATTAGCAAGAGCAGGCAAGGGCAGTTACTGTGGCTCAGCTGATACACAGGAACTCGGTCACATGCCTGAGCTCTTCATTTGTTTACTGATAAGCTTTCTTTTGTTATTTCCTGATGTTTGCTAAAATGTGACTTCCTAGAGAGTGGATGATACCTTCTGTAGAGATTAAAGAAGAGCGGGCAACATAACTGAGTCTTTGCTGCTACACATCTTAAAATTATCTTAAGGGTCAGCCTGCAAGCAGCCACTAAGATCTACTGAAAAAAACCCTACAACAACCCAATCCCAAAACCAAGCCAACAACAGAAAAAAGCAGCAGGTCCCTGTCTCTAATGATTGTCTTGCATCCAGTAGCTGATAACCTGTGTGTGTACCATCGCATGCATAGCTTGGAAATGAGGAGTAATTGACGGTGATTGAGATATGCAACAGGAACTCCTAGATTTACGGATTCTCTGGGGGCATGCAGCCTGTTTCTAAACAATACAGGTTTCCTGTCAAAGAGTCCTTCTTGAGTCTTTCTGTAGTCTGACTTTTATCCATTTCCCTGTTGCCAGTTCCAGACTGCAGGTTTTCAGGAATTCTTCACTCTTAGTATTTTTTTTTTTTAGGCTAATGTGTCTCTCTGCTCTGGCTTTGAGCTGTAAGCCTAATTTGTAGATGACTGCCTGGTCCTGGTCACTATACTTTCATTAGATTTTAGAAATAACCAGCAAAATGTCTCCTGCTATGTTTTTATTTTTTTAAATTGACTAGCACAGGGATCTAAAGTCTCCTATCATAAAACCTGACTACAGCCATGTTAATTAATTTTCCACGGTATAGCCTATAAATTTAAAGCTAATTAACAAGAAGAAAAGTCAATATAAGATGATGAATATGTGAATTCATGGCAGATTTTATGTAAATATGGAAGTATTACTGGGGGATGATAAATAGTAGCAAGCCATTTTAAAATTCTCCTTTCTCTTGTATGGCCAAAACAGATCCTGCCATCTTCACTCACATGGAGATACATGTCTAGTGTACTTCATGGTCTCTGTATAGATGCATGGATCTTACCACAAACTGAAGTCTCAGGGTACATCTCCATGGTTGCAGGTAAACAAATCCAAACCAAAGTCTTCAATGTGAGCTGCCTGTATGTACATTTCCAGTTAGGAAATCAGAGAGACTTTCTTTGAGTCAGGCTTTTCCTGCCTCACCCGTACTTGTACCGTTCCGGGAGAAGAACTAGACTACAACTTGAGGGTAGAAGCTGTACAGCCTTCATGCACCTTTACACCACATTGGGACAGGAGCTGGTAGGGAAGCAAGTTAAGTGCCAGCAGGAGCCCTCTCAAAAGGGTTGTTTTTAGCTTGATCACAGTGCTACAGCTGCAGGAGTTCTGGTTGATTCTGAGAAAACCTGTGTTTCACTGCAAATGACCTCTAAATCCTGTTGTGATTTTGCACTGATTGCACTATATAAGCCTCCAGATAAGCTAATCTATGTTTAAAACCTAAAACCATTTCTTCTGTGCTTTACAATAATTTCCATTAGTCCAAATAGAAAGAGAACTTACAATGGAAGAAGTTATTTATGAGCACTGTGAATTTTGACGCTTGGGCAGTTAGTGAGCCTTTTCAGGTAATTTGCAGTTTAATTTTACTCTACACATTGAAACTTAGCTAAAATGTACATGTTACTGTGTGTTAGCATAACAGATTATTTTATTCTCTGCAGCTGCTTAATGTGAACTGTCTTTGACTTGTTAAGAAATAGTTAGGAGTTTCTGTCTCCCAAAAAGTCCTCTCTGAACAGGAAATCATTATGGTCAGGCATCTTTATTGTGGCTCTGATATTTGCTGTAGCAGAAGTGCTCTGCTTTTGTTATGGAGCTAGATTTCTTTGCATATTTATAACTATCATGATCCCTAGTTTTTTCCTAAATATGAGTTTATATGAAACCAAAAGAAGTACCTCAGTATCAAAAACTTGCTGGTATGGTAATGACTGTATTCCTGTCATTACTGTAGCTTAAGACAGTGGCTTTCTGCATCCAGACCTGAATTGTGACTCACAGGTTCAGCCTGAGAAATGTTTCACTTTTTGCTATTGTAAACGATTTTTTCCTGCTGCTAAGATCTGTTGTGTGCTCTTTAGCTGATATATTCAGGAAAAGGTTTACTTCTTTTAGGCTCCTTTAAAAAACAGAGCTGTATTGTTTGGTCTTAAAGCCTAGTTCAGCATTGATAGAGAACCTAAAATGCTGACCTTATTCGGTACAATTGTACACAGATGAAATATTTGTTTCCCTGAAGTAATGGAATGAATAAGGATATGAATTTAGCTTCTCCTTTGTCTTGCTTGTGCATTGTCAATATCAGGATTTTATTTCTGGGAACACACAACATTCCTTTTTAAAAAGTATTTGTATCTTGTTTATGAACATTCCGTATTATTTTTCTCGGATAGTCAGGCGAATTGTGATGTTGTATTTGCTCACTACACAGTCAAATGAATTCTTTTAGCATAGACACAAACAAGGGTGAAATGAAAATGGGATTTTTATGAACACTAATCTTACAGCGTTGAAGTTAATTTAATGTTGTGAGTAATATCAGACAAATATCATGACAGCAAATGTTAATATAAATATTTCACCAAAAAGTTTGCTTTAGCTGGAAGGACAGGATAAGCAGCACCTTCGTTGCCTCGTAGCTCCATTAGAGGGAGTCACTAAAATCAGAGCTAGTAAATCAACTGCAACTTTATTGTGCCACCTGGATTTCAGTGCTGTGCTATGTCTGATAAACCTGTGGAGGTTTATGTTGCAGGAGCAGCTGGATGATTGTGGGTGAGTAGAACTCAAAGTTTTCATTTGAAAAAATCAGATTTCTTCTGCTCTTTGAGAAAAAGGAGGTGCTTTGTTTCAGGTTAAGAAATAAGCTTAAGATATATGGGTTTATAGTTCTGATTTCGCCTGGAAAACTACAATGGCATATATGAATTGTTTTGTGTTTGTAGAGTTGTGTGCCCTTATTTTTTTCCTGTTTATGTATGTGCACTTGTACATTTCAAAACATAAGTATACAAGTGTATGACCATTGCCAATGTATTTTAAATTGCTTAGATAGAAAAAATGTACATCCTTTATATATATATTGGTTAGTAAAACAAAACATGGTTTTCAGTACAAATTTGATAAGAAAAAGATTTATTCAAAGTATGTATCCTATAAGTTATGGCATTAGTTAACTTGGGGAATGAATGATATTTATTTGAAATTTAATAAGAAATTATTTGTTGACAAGTCCGACCAGGAATATAGTTGTTTCAAATGTGCAACATGGATGGGAATATGTTCTTTTTCTTATGATACTAATGCCATGAAAATAAAAGGATGCAGGGTAGCCTGGAGGCTGTTTCAGTTTGTCTACGTGCAAGTAGAGCGATACATTTTGACTTTACTGCTGTTGTTAATCCTGCAAGTTTATGTCTGCCTTTTGTGGCCAAAAAATTGAGTAGGAAATGCATTTTTTCTGGATGTATTCACTAGCTTCCAAAATAATGGCAAAAACAAGCAGTTCGTAGCATTCAGCAAAATTGCGTCTGCTAAAAAGATTACTGAATTAGAATTTTCTTGAGATCCTGATCGGAGATAACATTTTCCACAGTGATATGAGTTCTGCACACACTTCAGAGCTGATTGCCTCTGGGACTGAAATACCTGATTTACACGGAGAGCATTTAAGAAATTTTTCTTTTAACCTTTTCCACATAAAGATTTTACTTGTTCAAAATTATTTTAAAAGGGGTTTCAAATCAGAGAGTCGTCTAGAGCTATTTTGCAATAATTAACTCCTTGGATTGTATATTCCTTTTTCTGGGCTTAGGGCTTAATATAGTGCAAGGATAACAAAAAAAGTGTTATCTTATGCAATGCAAAGACATGAAAAGTTGAAATAACTTAAAAGAGCCACAGGTGCCAGTTTTTTCCTTCATGAGGAGCTATTTCCTCAGTATTATGGGAGCTGTATCTTAATGGTTTCGATGCTGCAGGTTCTTTTCTAAGCTTCCATGCATGTCTTTGCAGCAGTGTCCTCTGACTGGTGACAAGCACACAGGGTGGGAAACAGTGCACGGGTCAAAACATGCACTGTTACATAGCAGGATGCCAGTAAGCGTGTAATAGTTGCATCGCTTAGTGATAAACCCATCCATAATAAACGTTTCATGTGTTTTTCTTAGATGGTGCCTGCTTGCATGAATGCTAAATGGGGCTCTCATCCTCCAGATCCAGGCAGATATAAATGAAGAAGGAAAAGAGAAAGGAAGATTATTTTCTGGGAAACAAGCATATCTCTGATGGGCACTGTAAAAATAAACCTAGTTATACTGGCATCATTTCCACGATGCTCCTAGCATCGAGCTCCGCTATAGTAGTAAAGCAGTTGATTTTAGCATCCAGACCACAGATCCTTGGCATCCACAAAATCCAACCAAGAAAGCACACTGTTGTCAGGGAGCTTAAATTCATCATACAGGTCATGATTTAATGCAGAAAAAGGACGATGTAACTGGCATCAGTGAAGAAGCGCAGCCAAAGCATTGAGGACTGCTGTTGTTATGAGGATGACAATCCTGCTGTCATAGAGGAGAAGACTGGATCCCACTCTGAGAGTTGCAGCGATGCAGAGGAGCCAATGCAAGAGGACCTCTCTGTAGAGTCTGAAGAAGAAAATGCAGCACAGGAAAAGCAAAAAGCCAGTGAATCAGATGAAACAGGCACACGGAGAAAGCGCAACACGAAAGGACTTGAGAGGAGACTGAGGGGTGACCTCATTAATGTTTATAAATATGTAAAGGGCAAGTGTCATGAGGATGGAGCCAGGCTCTTCTCAGTGACATCCCTTGACAGGACAAGGGGCAATGGGTGCAAGCTGGAACACAGGAGGTTCCGCATAAATATGAGAAAAAACTTCTTTACGGTGAGGGTGACCGAACACTGGAACAGGCTGCTCAGAGAGGTTGTGGAGTCTCCTTCTCTGGAGACATTCAAAACCCACCTGGACGCGTTCCTGTGTGATATGGTTTAGGCAATCCTGCTCTGGCAGGGGGATTGGACTAGATGATCTTTCAAGGTCCCCTCCAATCCCTAACATTCTGTGATTCTGTGATTCTGTAATAGTCTCATTGAGGGGCTCTTGCTCTGTTTTCCTTTGCAACAGGAGGGAGCAGCAGCAGCAGGAGGAACCCTGTGAAGAGCAATGCTGTTGAGCACCAGAAGGCAGGACCGTGCACAGGACAAGGAAAGGGGAAGAGTTGCCGTGTTCTGTTCCCCATGGCGACAAGAACTCATCCTACGGTCACATCTCAGGACCAATTTTGCCCCCTCTTCAAACTCTCCTGGCCTTCACGAGGCAATGGCAGTACTTCAGGCAGGTCTAGGTTCTGCCAATCCTCCTGGGGTGTGATGGTCTGAGGAAGCCCAGCCTTCAGACATGCCAGGCCCTGGAGCCCTGGGGGAAAGGCTGGAGCAAAGTAGAGGTACCCTTAGTGCAAGAGGATGTGGTAGGATCAGGTGAGAACAGTAAAGCACAGTGGAGATGCACAAGTCCCTGATGGGCTGCGGTGGGGTGCACCATCAAGCACTGAGGGAGCTGGCAGATGGGCTTGTGAAGTGTCCTGGTTTTGTGGGGATAAAATTACAGAATCAATTTCTGTTCTATTTTGTTTCAGTTTGTGGCCAGCTGTGGTATGGTGATCAAGGCCATTAGCTGTGAAAGCCAGGGCAGCTGACCAGGCTGGCCCACAGGTGTATTCTAGAAGAAAAACTTCATGTTCACTCTAAATGGGAAAGCTTGTTGGGGATGGCTGGGGCTCTGCCCTTGCCCTTGCCCTTGCCCTTGCCCTTGCCCTTGCCCTTGCCCTTGCCCTTGCCCTTGCCCTTGCCCTTGCCCTTGCCCTTCTTTCCCTTTGCCTTATCCCTGGAGGGACTTGCCACCACTCTATTGGCGAAGTGTAACTTTGTGTCTTTTGTATTAATATCGACATTGGTTTTCTTATTTTATTAAATCTGTTGTTTCAACATATGAGTCTCCCTCCTTTTCCCAATCCCCTTTATCAGCTCGGGAGGGGACAGTGGGTGATAGAACAACTGGTTCTTGTTTAGCCCTGGGTGCGGGCTAAAGGGAGACACGAGGCCACTGCAAGAGGGAGATGATGTGCCTGGGGACTGCAAGAAATGAAGCAGCACGTGGGCTGATGAGCCGTGCAGAGGATGGCAAAGTGGCTGAGCGGGTGGCCCCAGCGGGTGGTGAGCAGTGGCCCCAGGCCCAGCTGGAGGCCAGGAGGCAGCAGCGAAGCCCAAGGCGAGGGGCAGTGGCAGCAGGTGGAGGGAGGTGGTCCTTCCCCTGCGCCGTGTCCTGCTCTGGGCTCCCCAGGGCCAGCCGGCCATGGCCCTGCTGGAGAGAACCCCCGTGCCAGGGACCCTGCAGGCCCCGCCCACTTTCCATTGGGCTCGGACCGTTGGCCACTTGGAGCCACCAGCCCGCAGAGGCAGCAGCGAGGGAGCTGTGCTGGCACCGAGCAGCGCTGGGAGGAGCAGCGTCTGGCCGAGCAGCGCTGCCCCGGCACCAGCACCCCGCTTTGCCACCCTCGTTGTCACCGCCTGGGCCGTGTCCTTGGTCCCCGGTGAGGGCCCTCCTGTCCCGGGTGGGATGGGCCAGGCCAACAGCTGCTGCTGTGGCTCCAGGTGGGCTCTCCCTGCGGCTCGGGGACACGTGGGCACGGCCAGGCCCCGCAGCAGCAGCGTTGCTCATGCCCGCCGCTCTCTGCTCTGCAGGGAGGCTCTCAGTGAGGCCGAGGCAGTGCTGAGCGCGGACGTGTGTCTGGGCCGGGGCCGCAGGAGGAGCAAGAGGCACCTTCTCCTCCTCCAGCAGGAACTGGTGGTCGCCAAGTTGCAGTAAGACCCTCGGAGCCCAGCTGCCTTTCCCCCATCGCTGGCCCTGGGAGCAGGGCTGGGACAGCCTGGCCCCAGCCCCAGGCCCCGGCAGCTCGGTGCTGGATGCACCAATGTCCGTGCCAAGGGCGGGTGGGGGACAGGGCTCTGCGCGGGGGACCCCAAGGAGGCCACGTCCAGCTCACTGCCTGCCTCCCTCCTCTGCAGCCGTGGCACCACCCTGCGCCCACAGCTGCGCCTGACCCTGGGCCAGCTGTGGGTGCTGAGTGCCCGGAGGGAGGCGGCGGGGGAGAAAGAGGAGGAGGAGGAGGCAGAGGGCAGTGCTGAGGACAGGACTGCCCTCATCTTCGTGTGGCCCAGCGGCTCCTGCATTGTCAGTTTTGGGTGAGTGGTGGTGCCCCGTCCCATGCAGGGCAGGAGGGGTTCCCAGCCATGGCCCCACCATGCTGTGAATGGCCTGTGCCCTCCGTGCAGAGCCTGGGCAGGGAGTGGGCAGCACGGCGGCAGGGAGGGATGGAGGCATTTGCCCGTCGTGCATCCCCTGGTGCCCTTTTGGTGCCCAGAAGGGAAGAGCAAAAGCAGCTGCTGCAGCAGGACAGAGGGAGCCAGGGCTTGGGCAGTGCCTGTGTCCTGCCCCGCAGGGCTTCGTCCTGCCCCTGTCCTTCCCCAGAGGGCAGGGCTGTGCAGGCGCTCGCCCCTGCCTCGGGCTGGGGGGCAGCAGGGCCTGACGCTGCTTCTCCTCTCTTTCTGCAGCTCCCAGGCACTGAAGGAGCTGTGGCTGGGCACGCTGCTGGGGTAAGCCGGGGGGATGCTCCAGGCGCAGGCGTGTGGGGGAACACAGCTCCCTGGCTCGGGAGAGGTGCCCCCGCGGCTGCGGGCAGCTGTCGGGCAGAGCTGCCTGACAAGAGAGAAGAGGCAGCTTGGGGCTCAGCCAGCTCTCTCCCCGTCCCTTCCTGCCGCACAGGACACCAGAAGGAGCCAGCAGAGCCCGAGTGACCCAGCTGCCGTTGCTCCAAGCTGTGGAGAAGGAGCTGAGCCGCCAGCATGCCATGAGTGTCTCTCTGCCGTGGGCTCTGTCCCCGAGCACTGGTCCTGCAGCCACCAGCACAGGCATGGCTGCTCACCTTCTTCCACTCCTTCTCTCCTGCCCAGTGGAGGACGTTCAGCACCAGAAGGATGGAGAGGCTGCTGGAGGGCCAGGCAAAGGTGAGAATGGCTGCCTTTCAGCCGGCTCTGGCTGTGCCGGGGTGCCAGGGATGTGCGGCGAGTGGGGTGAGCTTGTGCGGGAGGGATGGATGGGGGGTCCTGCAGTGCCACTCGGGCAGCAGAGAGGGTTGGGGAGGCACCAGAAACGCCGCCACGTCCTCAGTGGCGATGATGGCAGGAAACATGCGGCGCGGGGCAGAGAGCCTGGGAGGGCTGAGGGTCCCAGCAGTGCCGCACTCAGGCTGCTGGTGCCGGGCGGCTGCTCGCCCATGGCCCTTTGTGCTGCGGGGCTGCTCTCTAAGCGCAGCCTGGTTCTTACAGGCTGATCCCAAGCAAGGGCCTGTGGCGGCCCCATCGGGCAATGGAGGGGGACTTTGCAGCTCTGCAGGTGAGTTTTGGAAAGAAAGGCAAGCTCCTGCAAGCGCTTGAGCTGTGCTCACTTGTCCCCTGAGTGTCGCCATGCAGGTTGGGCAGCCCAAGGGAGGCCGTCAGCTGGAGGAGCAAGGCCACCCGCTGGGCAGCGGCCGCTGGACGTGGTTCTGCGGGGACACGGAGCCTGTTCTGCTGCCCACGGCTTGGAGGAGGGCAGCGCCAGGTCTGGGACAGGCTGTCGGGGCGGCACGCCGGCTCTCAGTAGCCCCTGAGCCGCAGCTGCTGAGCCGGAGCCACGGTTCCAGCTGCCGGCTCCCTGCCCGTCCTGCCGCACTGCTCAGCACCGTGCTGCAGGCGGGGCAGGGCAGGACAGGGCAGGCTCTGGGGGCAGTGGCCTGGCAGTGTCCATTGAGGGGCTCTTGCTGTGTTTTCCTTTGCAGCAGGAGGGAGCAGCAGCAGGAGGAGGAGGGGGCTGCCCTGGCCCTTTGCTCTGTGGCGGAGCCCGGCCGCTGCCCAGGCACCGGGGCAGGCGGGCTCCGGCTGCAGCAGGGTGCTCTTTGGGCAGCCCCTGTCAGCCGTCTGCGAGGAGGAGGGCACGCTGCCCCAGCCCATCCAGGTAAGGCAGCGTGGCCAGGGGGTGCCCAGCCCTGCGCCTGCTCCGGGGGCTCTGGGGATGGGGGATTGGGCTCTTCCCCCGTGGCTCATGCTTCTGGTCCCCGTCACTTTGCGGGAGGAGGGAGCCAAGTCTGGGGCAGAGCTCGGGCCCCAGACGCTGCTGTTGGAAGGCAGCTCCTCAGCCACGTCACTGTCCTCCTGCCTTTCCTGCAGGAGCTACTGGCTGTCCTGCAGCAGCAAGGACCGATGACGGAGGGGATATTCCGGACAGCCGTCAGCAGGACAAAGCAACGGGAGCTGCAGGAGGCCCTGGACCTCGATCGCTGCAGGAGGCGAGGACGTCGATCTGCAGAGCCAACCTGCCATCCTGCTGGCCGGCATCTTGAAGGTGAGCACTTCTGGCCTGCAGCTTGAGGAAGCCCTGTTTGGGCTGGAGCGTTCAAAGGCTCACCTGTAGCCCTTGGCATTGCGGGAATTCCTCCAAAGCATCCCCGGAAAGCTCCTCGTCACCCACCTCTATGAGGACTGGATGGCAGCTATGGATGGGACAAGCAAGGAGGCAAAAGTGGAAGACCTGAAAGCGTAAGTGTGGCCAGCAGCCTGCGTGTTGAGCAGGGACTGGTAGAGGCCTGGGACTTGCCCGCAAAGAGACGGTCTCCTGAACAAGCTGTGTTTTGTGGCAGCTTGCTGTTGCTGGGGCAGGGTTAGATTTGAGGGGACAGGGCACAGACAGGGAGCCTTCCCTTGCGTGGGCTTGGGTGAAATGAGGAGCTGGCAAGCAACGCCGTGCTTCCTTCCTGAAGCGCAGGAGCACTGAGCGCTTCCTGAGAGCACCTGGAAAGCAGCACAGCATGGCCGCTGGTTCCCACCTGCCCTGGGCAAGCTTCGGGGATGGCTGTGGGCAATGTCTGCTTGATTAACGTTGTGCTCCTGTTTCCGTTCCTTCAGGGTGGCCGAGAAGATGCCAGCACCAAACATCCTCCTCCTCAAGTGGCTGCTCTCCCTGCTCCACCATATCGGCCGCAGCGTTTCCACCAGCAGAATGACCTCCAGGAATCTGGCCATCTGCCTTGCGCCGAGCCTCCTCAGCTCACCCAACGAGGAGCTGCTCCCTCTCGAGGCCATGCTGGAGGTGACCGAGAAGGTAATGGTGTGTCGAGCAGCCAGCTGCAGTCTTCCTGGACCATCAGAGGTCTTGGCTGTTGAGAGGTCCCTGACGGTCCCCTCTCTCCAACAAATGCTGGTGTGGCAGAGCAGTCCCACAGCAACAGCCTTCTGTGCAGAGCCCAGCTGAGGAGCAGGAAAGGCTGCTCGATCCATTTTCAGGCCCCTGGGTTGAGAGCAAGGCTTTGGTGTGTGCAGGTGAACGTGCTGGTGGAGTTTATGATCGAAGAGTACCGTGACATCTTTGAGGAGGAGACGGCTGGCGTCTCCTGTCCATCAGCCGACGAGTCAGTGGCAGCCGTGGAGAGAGGAATAGGTACGAGGAGGAACTGAGGCTTGTCACAGACTGGGGCTTGGGGTAGCAGAAACCTCAGCATCCAGAAGACAAGTGGTGTAGGGCTTTGGGTGGGTTTGGCTTTAGGTGTTTTTCACTTCCAAGGAGTCACTTTGCTGCACATGCTTTTGCTTTCTAGATGTGGATTTGGAAGAGCAGAGTGGCCCTGCAGGCAGAGCAGAGAAGGAGCACCAGGAAAAACCTCCCAGGACGCATCCCCCTCTCTGCCGGACACCCTCAAAGTCTGTTGGGGGGGGGTGGGGGGACTGTGCGAAATGTGGATGGTGCAAAGCAGCACCTTCTCTGTGGAGCCAAGGTGGCAATGTGGCAGTCAGTCACTTACCACTGCAGGCTGTCTCTTGCCACTTGTTAACTCCAAACTTTCTGGTTTAGGCACCTCCAGCTTTGCCTGCAACCACCTTCGAGGGTGCGGCAGAGACCCCGGGACGCCCGGAACAACTGAGGAGCCTTTTGGAGGACAGAGGGTAAAACGAGCTCGGTTTGGTTAGAATAAGGACTGAGTGCAGTGGAGCATGGCTTTCCCTCTCTAATCCCACTGTGGGATGGAAAGGTTTGCAGGCTCTCCTGGGAAGAACGTGGAAGGAAGAAAGCAGAAGAGAAAACTGGCCTGGAGAGAGGGGAGGGAAAGCCAGCCAGAAAGGAAGAGGAGGAAGAGAGAAACTGCTTTGGGGGATCGAAAACTGAAGAGGAAAGTCCAGCATGTCAAGGAGCCCAGGTGTGTCCCAGGTCCATCTTTCCCCACTCTAAACTCTGCTCTATGTCAGTCGAAGTGGCTGGCAAGGGACGGTGAGGGATGGTGCTGGGCAGGGCTTGGAAATACCTGCCTGGCAGCTGCCCGGGGGCTCCCCATGGAGCCCTGCTGCGTGCCACAGGGCCACTCTGCGTCTCTGCACACGCACAGGTCTCTGAGGGCATGAGCCATGGGCATAAGGTGCCAGAGCCATGCCGTAGTCAATGCCAGCAATAGCTCTCTCTTCTGGGCTAGAAAGAATTCCTTGTGACCTGTGTTCCCCAGAGAAAGGGGAACCAAGTCATGCCTGTTCCTGCCTTTGTGGGTTTCTCAGTGTTCTCTGACTCTCTTGTTGTAGGTGCCGTGTTACTGTTACTGCCTGAACCCCTGTGACACCTGGGCCGCCCCACACCCCCACAGTTGTTGTCGTCAGTAAAATGTTCTTTTCTTTCTACTGACTGTGTCTGTCATACGACATTGTGGGGTGGGGAGATGTTCTTTGGTGCTGAATGCTAGGGGAGGAGTGTGGGATCATCCCTTGTCCCAGCATCCTTGTCAGTGGGTACCAGGGCTGAGTTCAGGTGCTTTAGGAGTCACAGCGCAGCACAGTCACACGGGGCAGTGGATGCCGGACGGGAGCTCTGGAGGGGTGGCTGTTCCCTCAGCTCCTGCTCGGGCTTTGGCCTGCATGCAGCTCATGCCAAGGGCTGATGTGTGCTGGGAGCAGCATCACGAGCTCAGAGCCAGGGCAACATGTAGGCAGAGACGGTGGCCAGGAAGGGCTGAAGGTCCTTCTGCAGCCACCACCACCTGCAACTTGCTGTCCCATGCGGCCATCATCCTCGCATACTGATTGTCGGGCAGTTTGGGAGAGACCAAATGTGGAAGACCATCAGCCTGCAGACAGCTGTGCTTTCCTTGAAGAGCAGAGGATTCCCTTGGGAACGCTGCATTGAGAATAGTTCTTGCTTGCTTTTAAGATAAAGGAGCCGAGAGCAGTTCACAGGGCCCTTTGGGGCATGAGAGAAATAAAGGTGTGTTGAAGGTCAGTTCTGAACACAGAACTGAAAACAATGAATGATTGTTGATGTTTTGAGCCCAGAACACTGTGGCTCTTCCCGGAATGAGTGATGAGTGCTTATCGTGTGAATGCTGATGTCAGCGTGAACTGCATAGTCCGGCTCCTGCATTGTAGCATTTCAATAGGGTAGTAGAATAAGAATAAAGGAGCCTTAGGCCTTTCGGCTTTTGGCCCTTGCATCCTCGATCGCAGAGTCCGTGCCTTCTTTTCCGCCTGCCGCAACCGAACCTCCACGCTGGGCAGTACAAACACTTCGGCTCATCCAAAAAGCTTTTGAAGCAGCTCCAAGAGCAGCCGGAGTGTTGAGGCTTTCATGCATCCCGGTGTGATGGAGGGGATGCCCGGACCCTGACAGAGGAGGCAGGATGAGCACTCTCACCATTGACTGGCTAATGCTTTTACTCACAGGTTGTCGTGGTTTAACCCTGGCTGGCGACTGAGCCCCACACAGCCGCTCACTCGCTCCCTCCTCCCGCAGGGGGATGGCAGGGAGTGTGGGGAGGGTAGAAGTGAGAAAACTCATGGGTTGAGATAAAGACAGTTTAATAATTAAATGAAAAATTGTAAATCAAAACAAACCCAACCAAAAAAGTGATAGGAAACTAATGCCCAAGAAAAACAAGTGCTGCTAAGGAAAGCAATTGCTCACCACCAACCGACCAATGCCCAGCCAGGCCCTGAGCAAGGGCAGCCCCCACCAACCTCCTTCCTCCCAGTTTTATCGCTGAGCACGATGTCGTATGCAGTGCGATGTCCCTCTGGTCAGCCCAGCTGTCCCAGCTGTGTCCCCTCCCAGCAGCTTGTGCCCCCCCAGGCTGCTGGCTGGCGGGGCAGTCAGAGGAGCAGAAAAGCCCTTGATGCTGTGTAAGCTGTGTTCAGCAATCACTAGCGCATCCCTGCCTTAGCAACCCTGTTCTCAGCACAAACACAAAGCGAAGCCCCATACCAGCTCCTAGGAAGTAACTTAAGTCTATCCCAGCCCAAAGCAGTACAGAGGGGCAGGAGTTCCGAGTTGTGAGTCAGGAAGGAGAGACCTTGTTGGTCGGAAACCTCGGGAACTGAGAGGAGAATGAGTGAAATCAAGTGTTAGAGCGCTCTGTGCAAAGGGGGTCGAGCCCTTGTTTGCCATGGTGGTTTGCTTTCTTTTGTCCAACTGGCCTTTGGTTCGACTGGGCCAGTTATTAAACCTGTGGCAGATGCCCTCTGTTATCCCCCCCCCCCTCCCCCCAAAGGGAAAGGGAAAGGGAAAAGGGAGAGAGGCTTCTGGGTTGGAAAGTTAAAACAGTTTTAATAAACTATAATAATGAAAAAAAAAATATAATAATAATAATAGAAATAATCAAATATATACAAATATATATACAAAACCAAGATTGAGCTCCCCTGAAGTCAGCCACGTCACCACCGGCACTGCAGGGCAGGCTCCGGGAAGGCCCAGGCTGGGCCTAGCAACGGTCGAGAGCTGTATTCAGGGATGCACGGATCGGGATCGGGGGCAGCAGGAAAACAGACGGAGTCCTCCTTGGACACCGGCCATAGCAGAAAAGGGGCGAGACCCTCGTGATCCCCCCCCCCCTTTATACCGAGAATGACGTGTGTGGGATGGAACACCCTCGTTGGTCAATTTTGGGTCACCTGCCCTGTCTGCTCCCCACTGCAGCTGCAACCCCCCTTCGGCTCTTCACTCGTAAGCAGTGAGGAATTCAGCAGTGACCTTGGTTTCTCTAAGAATAAGTACAGCAAGAGCCTTACTGCACAACATCCCTACCGGTGCCTCAGCGATAACTACAAACTTCGGGCGTTATCAGTCTTGGAGGCAGACACTGTCTGCAAACATGCAGTTAGTTTCAGAAAGTGCAGTTACTTAGAGGAGACTTAGCTGAAAGCAAAAATCACTGAAAGGAAAATCGGCCTGGTTTAGGCCAAACCAGGACACTGACTTAGAGCAGTGTTCAGAGTTCCATCCCACGGTGTGATTAGATAGTTAAAGCCATGGTCCGCTGCAGTCAGTTCTTGTTCTAACCAAAGCGAGTTCATTCTGCCTTCCTGTGCTCAACAGTGCTGCTCTTCGCTTTTCGGTCAGCGCTTTCATGGGGAACCACTCGCTGCCTGAGTTCCCAATCAGCACAAATGCAACATTGCCACCTGCTCAGCAAGGAGGTCCCTAAGCCACTGTGCCTCGCTCAGGGCTGTGTGGGGCTTTCCCCGTGCCTGGGGCATCCACAGTCAGTCCCTCCGCTGCCTGCAGCTCTCCCTGGGCCACTGCCATGAGGGTGACAAGTGCCTCTTACCTCTCTCCAAAATGGGAGGGCTACCTCTTGTTAGGGGACAGGGAGAAAGAGGATGAACCTTGCTTTATCCAGAGTCCAGAGACGGACTTTCCCCACAGCTCCATCTTTCTTACTTAACTCCAACGTTTTCACACCAGCCCCGTGCTTTGCGCTTTCTGCGTTGCTCAGGTGCATCCCATATTTACTGCATCCCACCACATCACAGAGCAGCTCTCCTCTGCCCATCCCAGCCACATCTCTCCCATTTACAGGACAACGTACTTTGTAAAGTCAATGGGATTTTAGGAGGGATAGTCCTCTTTGAGATTCGCTGGTGGGTTGGATAGCTCTGTGATTGATTAAGGCTACTCTTATGTTCTTATCCTGGACAGGACAAAAATCAATCAGGTTGCATTGTAGCAAGGAGAACTGAGTTGTGCTTTAAGAAAAATGTGACAGCAGCTGGCTTGTGAATTGATGGAGTAAATGCCCTGGGAAAGTTGTGGAGTCCCTATCATTAAAGACATTAAAGAATAGTTGAGACAGGCTAATTCAGTGATGCCTCCTTCTGTCCTTGTTCTCTTATGATTGTAGATAAATGTCTGGCCAACAAATCCATGTTGGGATTAACATTCCAGCTCTTCAAGTTGTTAGATTGTTCATATACATTTTTGAAACTAGAAGGCTTAAAAATGTCCTGGTTTCATGGGGATGAAATATATAGAATTAAGTTTCTGTTAGATTTTGTTTCAGTTTGTGGCCAGTCATGGTGATTAATGCCATTGGCATTGAAAGCCAGGGCAGCTGACCCAGGCTGGCCCACAGGTGTGTTCTATAACATTAATGTCACATTCCCTATAAAAGGGAAAGCTTGGCAGGGAGGTAGGTTTTTGCTGTTTTGCTCTGATCTCTTTTTCTCCCTCTCAGAAATTGCTGCCCTTGGAGCAACTTGCCACAACTCTGTAGCTAAGTATAATTCTTGTGTGTTTTGTCTTACCATTGATATTGGTTCCTTTATTTTATTAAATCTGTTTAAATTTAACCCATGAGTCTCCCTCCTTCTCCCAGTTCCCTTCCTTGCTTGGGGAAGGGACATTGGGTGAGACAAAAACTGGTTATTGTTTAGTCCTGGGTGTGAGATAAACAGAGACAGAAAACTTGCACCTCCTTGGAGCTGAACCTCAATTTTGAGATTTGTGAAAACTTTTTCTATTTTATTTGTTTTCTTTTTTTTTTGCAATATTCTGTACAATATGAAATAATCTAGTGAAGCTCATCCATACAAAACTTTCTCCTTTTATCAAAACTAGGCGGTACCTTTAATTCATTGTGAAGCTTGGATTTACAGGGCAGCGATGTTCAGAGAGGACCCTGGCTGAACATTTGAGAATTGCTCACTGAAATCTCTGTACAGAATAATAATGTAGGCTCTCTCTGTTGTGTAATAGTGGCGCACAGCATATTCCAAGTATGCCTTTTCTAAAGAGCAAACTCAATCCATATTTATATCAGAAACCTTTATTTGTTAAGTAAATTACACATCCTTTTGCAAGTAAAAGATCTCAAAGCATTCCAAAGGTGGCTAATACCATTTTCTGTTTCTGTGTTTGTAATTTTACAGATAAGGAATAAAAGGCCAAATACTTGAATCCGCTTTTGACCCGCGGTCACACAGGAAATCAATGCCAGCCCACGGTACTTTCAGCCTGAGGATGTCTTTAACTGTGCTTCCTATGGCTTCTGTAGTGCCATAGTCGTTAAGGCTGCTTAGAATGATAGAGTTTCTTTTGCTAAAAGCAGAGTAGCACTGTTGTAACTCAGCAGTCCATATGCTCTGAGTTGTATTCTGGAACTCCTTTTCAAAAGCACTGCCTGATATTTGGCTGTTCTGTTGAAGCTATTTTTAAACAGAACAGCAGCTCTTCCAGTGTAAAGAACAAAATGGGCTTTCTGTAGAAACAGCTGTGAATTGCTTTTCCAGCACCATTTTTTGTTTGTTTTTTTTTTTTCTTTGTTGTTATTAAACAGAAAAGCAGCTGTCACTAAAATTCAAAAACTACAGCCAGTACCTGTATTTCACAAGTAAAAGTCTAGGGGTTTGGTTTTGTGCAGTGTTTTCTTTTTTAATATTATTCTTGAAACAAAAATGTGTTTGTATTTACACGGAGTTTATCTGTTACTCACAAAACCAGGACTGACCAGTGGCATGCCCTCCCTTGCACTATTATGCTCATCAGAGCCACCTTTTCTGTACAGGTATTTTGCTGGAGTGAGAGGATGGGATGAGAAAGATTCTGCTATGAGCAATGGAAGTGACCTGAAGTATTGAGAAAATGCCTCACAACTAGATGCTGAAAGAGTGC
This sequence comes from Nyctibius grandis, assembly GCF_013368605.1. Taxonomy (NCBI): domain Eukaryota; kingdom Metazoa; phylum Chordata; class Aves; order Nyctibiiformes; family Nyctibiidae; genus Nyctibius; species Nyctibius grandis. The sequence goes on along the minus strand of NC_090661.1, from coordinate 9,856,075 downwards.
TAATAAGAATGGAAACAGAGACTGACGTGTAAAACATTTAAAAATAGTGTATGTTACAGAACAGATCATCCTGGGAACATTCCTTCTGGCACAGAAGCAGTGATACACTGAAAAAAATGAAAGGTGACAAATTGAAGCTGATACTCTTATGCTTTGTGATATAATAAACTTCTGTTAAAACTGTATAGATAATTTCTCTGGAAGCGTGTGATTTTATAGTGCTTACAAGAAGGCTTCCTATCGTGAGCTTCAGGGTAGTGAAGATTGTCAGATAACGTGTGCTGGACAGGAAGGACTTCTGATTTGATTTCTAGGGCACTGAAGCAGAACATGTAGTTTTGATAGGAAGAGAACATGTCAGAGATGGATTTTTTTATTTTTTTTTTAAATTAACCGTAGTCTTTAAGACTAAGTTGTGTGTGTGTGGGGTGTACATGTGTGGTATTTAGTCATCATGTAATTCGTATTAATAGAGTCTTTAAATATTCTTAATTGGACATTAGTTTAAGATCACTGGGGTATGTAAGCCTGGATTTATGTAAAATAAATGAAAGTCGTTAACAGATGGGAATAATGTCATTTTAATACACTTTAATGACCACGTTGACATGAGGCCGCTGGCTTTTAAGCATGTTTGAAAAGTTGCTAAAGATTCTAAACTTTTTGCTTTGTGTGAAGCTTGTAAATGATCTGGGATCCATCACCCCAGGCAAAGAGTTGCTTTTCTTTAGGATTGTAATGTATAGTGGAATGGCTACCCTGACGCTTTGGAAAATGCAATACTGGGATTTCGTAAGTATTTACAGCATCCAACACATCATAAACACATTGTACGCGAGAGGTGCCTCCGCTAGGGAAGTTGTACACAACGTAGAGCGTGTTGCATGCCATGAAAGCTGCTTCAGCGTTTTTGCTGTTGCATGGTGTGTCCCAAGTGTGCTCCACTGCCATGGTCATGTGATTGATTTTAGTAATTACAATGTTCCCTCCAGTCTCTGGTTCTGCATGGATTGCCCAGAGCCCTTGCTCGTCAATGGCAAGATCTATTTTTGTAAATGGAGAAAGCTGATAGGCAGGAATCCTTCCAGCCCCTGGCAGCAGCATTTGGTCAGTTATGTTTCTTTTCTGGATACTGAATTTAATTATCTCATTTAAGGAGCCATATCTGTGACAGAACAGGAAACCCTGATATATAACGTGGCCAGTTCCTTCCCAGGGAAATGGCAAGGTGACTCTGCGAGCTTTTAGTGTATGATTGCTTTCCATGAATGTCAAGATATTTGCAAATTCCAAAATAACATTATTTACAGAACCGTTTAATAAATAAACCTTTGTATGCTTTTTGCCAGGATCTTTCATCCAAGAGCCATGCTTATCTCCAGTCTTCTTCACTATCTTTAGGGACTTAATACCTGCAAGCATGTGGTCACAACCTGCAAGAAAACACCCGAAGAGAAAAAAAAAATTAGAATAGCTGTGAATTTTCTGGTTTCCTTTCTTTGAATTACTCAGTTTCCTTTTAACCCAACTATAAGGCCAGGGTCAATATACCAGTAAAGGGGTAAGCAGTGTGGCTATGATTAGTAGTGTTGAAGCTAATTTTGTACCATATAGTTAGCTTCTCCTGCTAAGGAAACTGCATATCTTCAGCTACGCATAGTGTGTTGTTTTCTACTCTATTAGAGCAGTGTTATCCAAAAGGCATTCTATTTGTGTACCTGAGAGGAGACCAAGAGCACAGTTAGGGATTATTCTTCTAGTTCCTTTACAGGGCTGTAATTTTTGCTTCAGAGAAGTGACCTCTGGTTTAGATCAACACAGTAAAATAATCAAACTTATTTCTTATTGTTGACATGCAAATTAAAATCCATTTTCCTGATATGCCATGTGTATAGTACTTTTGTTTCAGGAGTTCTCTTATCCTCTGTCAGCCTCTGGTTTTGCATTTAGAATATGAAGACAAACAAAAATCATCATAGCAAAGTTAAAACACTGGGTTATCCTCCCATTTCTCTTCCCAACACCTGCAGCACAAAGGAACTAGAACAAATACATGGATCACAAGATCAGGAATGCCCATACATTAAGGTGGTCTTTGGTCTTTAAATGGACTGGTAGGATGTCTGTTATCAGTTCTTATGCTAGAAGCACGGCTGGTGGAATTGCATAGTTGTTTGCCTCACTCTAGGGATAAAATTGCCACCAGCAGAGAGCGAGTCATAGTTTTGGCTTCAATAAATTTGGTATGCACTTTGCCAGATATTTAAGACCAAAAAGCACCAAGCTTGTGAAGACTCAAGCATTTAGACTCTAAGACCTTTATCAAGGTCCATGCCTTCCAGGAAAAACTACTGCAAAGAGTATTAACAAGCTTGGTTACCAAAGGCACTCATAAATTACAGGAGACACTATTTGAAGTTTAAAGAATTGCCTTTAATGAAGTGCAGCCATTTTAGCAAACAAAACAAACAAAGCCCTGAGGCAGGAAGTTCTGGCAGTAGATGAAATGGAGAAAGCAAAACCAGCCTCCGTATTTGGCCTGATAGGAACTTGTTGAAGTCAGTGGCAAGATTCCAGTTGCCTGTAGAAAGCAACCTTTGTGTCATTTGTGAGTACTGATACTCTCTAAACTCTAAAGCATTTGGATATTGCTGCTACAGCATGGATTTTTTTTGTTGGAAGTCCTCAATCTGGGTGCACCTTCCCTGAGCAAGCCACAAGAGCTTTCCCAAAAGTAATGTTTATTGATTAGACAGAATCAGAAACTTAAAACCGTTGAGTCAAAATACCTAGCTGGCCTTAGCAACATCTTCCTCTGTAGGAGAAATAACCAGATTACTACCTGAAATCTATGAATAGTATCTCTCTTCTTGAGAGAAGCTTTTAAACTCTCCTTGGCTTTCATAACAGCTTGCAGGAAGACTGAGAAACTGAGACATTCACAGTGAGCAAAACATTTACCAAAATTTTTCCACGTTCTCCACAATGATGCCTTCAAAGCCCACTGTTTCTCATCATACTCCAAAATGTGCAGAAGATTATTTCCCATTTCCCATGTAAAGCAGGATGAGGAATCAACTACTGCATGTAAAAACAGTGATTCTACCTGATTGTTTTTTTTTTCAAGTCTGTGTGAACTTAAACCAGAAACAAAATAGGACTTAAAAAAAAATTTTTTTCTTAGAGTTTTGGAGTGACTCAGCAAAAATAATTGTAACTTCCAGTTAATATGTGATAGCATAGAAGCAGAGCTGCTATTTGCTAGAGTGCCTTACTGCTTTTTCTAAGTGCTGTAAAATCTACACAGGGACTAGTTTTGCCATCAGCTTCAATGGGACAAGCATCTCACTCATGTTGACAAAAGTAAAGTTGCTATGAAATGCTGCAATAAAATTAAAAGTAATAATTTCCAACAAGGGAAAATGGAAAGTAATTTTTTCCCCTTTTAGACTCCCAGAAAGATATAATTTTCAGTGTCCTTAACACAGGCAGTTTAAAAATCCCTAAATTTTTCTGCCTCTCAAAAACAAATGCCTAATGTTCACAAAATCTATCTATGGAAAAAAGAAATCTTGATATTCAGAGCACTCAACTGTGATGTAGGATTAGAGCTTAGAAGCAGAATAGGTGATTGCTTCTATTACTATCTGCCTTAATGCTCTGTTGCTGGAAAAGTTTAAGGAACAAATTATAAACTTATTTGTAAAAACAAATCAGTCTAATTCTGTTGATATCAGTGGAATTTTATAAAGATCTTTCACCTGGCTTTTATAAAAAATGACAGTTTATATTTCTTATTATTTTTAATTTCTTAGTACTTTTGAATGAAACTAAAAGAGACTACAAATATGTCTACAACATGTAATTTACATCTATAACTCAACTTTCTTAACATAAAGATACTCTCAACTTTCTTAAGGTAAAGATACTTATAATTAGGAAACTAAATTTGTTTAAAAAAATATATAGATTGTGTATATATTCTTCATACCTTAACACTTAATTTTCAAATCAGAACTAAGCTTTGCTTGCAGCTAAGCCAGTGTGCTCTCTTGATAAATTACATGGAATGGGGGAGAGAGAGAGAGAAAGAATAACAGAGGAGGACTGTAAGAGAGATGCAAATTGTAGAAGTTAATTAAGTCTTTTTATTAACTCATGAGTTCACTTTTGAGTTGAGGTTTTGACCCGTGCCCATTCCATAAAACAAAGACCACCATTAGTTCCTTGGCATGGGTGCAATACTCTGAAATGCACTGGCATTTTTTCTGGGACTTTGCAAGAGCATACTTTCAGAGGCTTTTTACATCATTTCATAATAAAAAGCAGCTTCCAAAGAATCAATCTGATATGCAGTAGAGCATCTGCAAAATAAATGTTTGAATTGTACTTCCTTCCCTCCCTGTCCCATACCTTTTTTTGTAGGTTTGGGGTTTTTTTTGTGTGTTTTTTTTTTTTTTTTTGTAGTGACGAGTATTTACACAGCCAAAACCCCGTGCAATGATCTGTGGTATTCACGTAACTTGTGAAAATCTGTTCTCCCTATATCAGCATACATGCATTGGCTAGGGGACTGGCTTGTTCAGATCAAAGTTCTGAAAAGTAAACTGTTCTTACTTGCATTAAGCATGAGTTTAAGTTTCTTTTTTTCTTCTGCTTCTTCAAATAGCTGCTGTTTCACCAGGTCTTCGTGTACTTCTATACATGGTTTAGAATCTGTGACAGATCCAAAATAGTCAATGTCCCTCTGTGCTCGTTCAATTCTTGTTAGCAAATTGTCTACTTCAGTTTTAACCTCAGCCTTATAATTTCTCAGTCCTGCCAGGCGTGACAGTACCATCTTTGAAAAGTCTCGGAATTCTTCCACATAATCCAGTATGTCTTGGTTGCATTTTTCCAGCCTTTTCTTGAGTTAGAACACAGGAAGAAAATACATGGATATACATGTATATTTTGTAAAGATTACAGCCTCATTCATGATTACTTTTAAAAAAGTCCTATTCTCTCCTTTCCAGTCCCCCTGCCCCCCATCTGTTTCAAACCGATGGTCTGTTGCTGTATGTCTACGTGAAGAGGACATGTTAGACTGGCACCAGCATTCAGAGTGCTGGACAAAAATACAGATAGTTTGTTTTGCTGCCTAAAGAGAGAAAAGGGCTCTGGTGTAAACAGCTGGCAATACTTAAGGGCACATGATCTCTGATTACTTGCTTTCCAGAACCTTTTCAGAACTCCTCCTGAAGGACCACTGGTGAAGCAGTTTCTGCAGTTTTCCGCAGGAAATCTACAAACATGAACATTTCACATAAATACACCTCTTCTGATCAAGACAGTATCTGGTGTGGCTATTTTTCATCCATTTAAAATGGAAAATGGAAATACTGATACCTCTATGTTTGAGAAGATTTTGTTTTTATCTTTTGTCAAATTGTTGGCTGTATTTAAAAAAAAATACAGATGTTTCTTTATACCTAGATTCAGATTATCAACATTTTTAAAGGTGAGAAAGTGATTTCTCTGTTGTAATGCAGCCACTTCCGTAAAGATCATAGGTGGCCTTAAAATAGAAGCCCAGCTGCCACTTTGGGAAGATGAGAAAATTGAGCCAATATTTAAGCCCAAACACACAATCATAGTAGATCTCACTGCTAGGTTGGGTGTTCTGGTTTGGTGCTTTATGCACAGATTTCAGGTGTTTTGTTTCAAGGTGGTGTTTGAATAGGGAATGTCTGAGTTTACTGAGTGATCAGTGCAGTACGCATGTGGTCCACGTAAACCTGGTGGTGGTGGTTGGTTTGTTTGTTTTGTGAGGTGCAGTTTTTGCGTCTGCCCCCCCCGCCCATTTATACATGATCATAAGTCCCCAGGAAGCTGTTTCATTACTTTCTATGAGAAATTTATTTTAAATGTTTTCAAGTGTTCTCTTCAATATCTGCCTCATCCTTTTTCCTGTTCTTTCTTTGGTGCCCCTTGCACCAAAAGCCACACATGGAATTGCATTATTTTTAATGTGTGCCAAGTAAATGGAAATTACCATGTGAAGCTATTCCTATAGTGGTTAATAAAATTCAAATCTCTGTCTACACAATGGGAAAAGAATACCAGGCTAATCCTTGAGTTCTTTCTGCATTGTGAAGTTAAGACTAGTGAGAGCTTTATACAAAAATAGAGTGCAAGATCAAGTAAGTTAAAGCTTCTGTAAAAATCTTCCAATGCAAGTCAGGAGCCAAGGGCATGTTAATGATTTAAGGCAAACTACGTATGATTACAGCATGCCAATACTGATAAAGTATTTTGCTGTACTGGTAGTTTTTTACTGCAGAAAAATAAGCAGGTACTGGTACTTTTATGTAATTAATAGAAAGAAAATACTTATTTCAGTCTCCCAGCTGTAAGGGGATTATATCAACTCATAGTTGAAGTGCAGATACACTGTTAGTTTACACAAATGTGTCTGAAACTACTCTTCCAGGTAGGTTCATCTGTACACAGAAAAAATACCTGATCAGTTTCTATCTCCTTGTTAATACTTGACAGCACTTTACTGGTGACGATATGGTTATACAGTTCCCTAGGATGGACTGTGACAGTACTATAAACATTTGCATATCTAGCTAAATTCACTGATGTCATAAAAAAATACAAGTGATAACAGTATAAAAATATAACACTATGAAATTATATCCTGCAATAAATAGTGATGTGGTAATTAAGAATCATTATAGTTAAAGGTTTAGCTACAATTTTAGTTATTTATTTGAAAAAGCTGGAAATTTATCTTCCTGATATTGTTTATCATACAAACTGTTCTGTGTTCACACACACAGAAGGACATTCATACCCTTTCAAACCTCTCTGCAGTTAGGCAGTATTACAGAACAATACAGCCAACACATACCTCTAAAGATAGGAAACGCCGGTCAATGTAGTTCATCAGTGCTGCATCTTGCATCGTATATTGTGCCGCTCCCATGATGCTTGTGAGGAATGGAACTAATAAAAATCGGAGTTGTAAGACTACCATTGTTGCATAAAATTTTGAAGCAAAATAGTAGTGAATTAATTGTGCATGTGTGTGGAGGGCAATCCCAAACACTGCTGCCAGTCCAGAATTAAATGAATTTTAACAGTTGTCTGATGCCACGATGTGAAAAAGTAATGCTAAAATAACTAAAAAGTTAAAAATACTGTGGCTGCAAGTATTAAAAAATCTTAAAATGGCTGTTGCAGTTTATCATTAAAAAAATAAAGCTGTGGAAGAGGAACTGAATGTGTTTATTTCTAGAAGCCAGATGACTGTTTTCCAGTTTGTGATCCTATGATCAATCCCAGATGTTCAGTACTGAGTCACATAAAGCCTGTAGGCCAATTTTTATTATACAAATAAAAATAATTTATTTTCCCTCCTTTCCCCTCCCATCTGCTTTCCCATGTGACCAACACCATGCAGTATGTAGTTGGTATAAGTCAGTATAGATTCAAAGTCAGTGGAGCGCTGGTCATGCTTTCACAGGAAGATCTGATGCATAGTGTCTGTAGCTATTTCAACAACCGTAGCTGTTACTGTAAAACAACCTACAGCAATTGTTTTCACTTCCAGGATTCAGCCTATTTACAGTAGGACTGATAACCATACATAAAATGATTTTTTAAAAAGTCTTTTTCCTTCCCCTCTTCTCTTGCCAGTACTTTTCCACCTAAAAATCAATATCCTTAACACAGTTGTGTCAATTTAATGAAGCCCTTAATGGGTCTCTCCTTTCAGAATAATAATTCTACTTAGGATGACTTAAAAATTAATTATAGTTAACTTACATGAGTCTATTGCATTTGAGGTGATTTTTATTTATTCTATTCCATGACTGAATGCCTTGTCTGGTAATACATGTGGCTATGCTAACTTTGTATTTGCTAGGAAACCATGTGTTAGGATGTTAGAAAGCTCTCTTTGTATCCGAAGCCAAACTGGATGTTTCTGTTTGTCTTTCTCAGAATTCTCCACCTCTTCACTTTTCTTTTTTTTCCATTTTTCTTTCTCTGCAGATCTTTTTTCTCACATTTACACAGCTTTCATTTTCTTTCTGACTGCCTTGTGTGTAAGCACATGACTTGTGACAGAATTCATGAAAATATGTCACAGTGAGCAGATTTTTACCTCCATTTGCTTGATTGTTGCGAGGTAGGGTTATGCATTGTCCTGGTTTGGTGAGGATAAAATTTATAGGATCACTTTTGTGTTACATTTTGTTTCAGTTTGTGGCCAGCTGTGGTATGGTGATCAAGGCCATTAGCAGTGAAAGCCAGGGCAGCTGACCAGGCTGGCCCACAGGTGTATTCTATAACATCAGGATCTTTATAAAGCTTGCTGGGGACAGGGGGGTTTTTGCTCTGGTCGCACTCCTTCTCCTCAAGGGATGTGATCCCTGGAGGGACTTGCTACCACTCTATGGGCTGAGTATAATTTTGTATTAGTATTAATATTGGTTTTCTTATTTCATTAAATCTGTTTAAATTTCAACCCAGGAGTCTCCCTCCTTTTCCCCAATCCCCTTTCTCCGCTGGAGAGGAGACATTGGGTGACAGAACAACTGGTTATTGTTTACCCCTGGGTGTGGGCTAAAGGGAGACATGCATGTTTTACAGACAAATTTCACAGAAGTGCACAGGTAAGTATTTTATCTTTTAATATTGCTTTATCCTAAGAGGTGTAAACTATTTGCTAGTTCCTATTTACAGGCGAAGTCAGTGATGTATAGAGAGGCTAATACTTGGTTTTCCACTCCAGTGTCATTACACTTTACTCCAGAACTCCAGCCTGGATGGATGGAAAGCTTGCCTGCTTGGATCCTTGAAGGACGGTGCACTGAGAATAGACGCTCTAGGAAGTGTATAGTCTTCCTTGATTATGTCCTATGGAACACCCTGACAAAGTGTGCTGCCTTCTTTTCCACAAAATAATCAGCTTCAACATTGGGGAAAAACACAGATAAAATGATCCTTTTTAACCTCCTAGGTGAACCTGGAATCCTTCAGAGTTGTTCTCTGAATTTAGTATGTCTATCGCAACAATCTATGGTAAGGATCAGGAGATGAAGGCTATGGGATTTAATAGGTTAATTTCTTCATTTAGTAGAGGGAGAAATCATACATCTGTGTAAAACAATCTGTCATGGTTTGCCTGCAGTTTGGAACGTGCTTGACTTAAGTTATGACTTTAAGTCCTTTCTTAAGGTAGTATGAATTAGCAACTTAATTTTATGACTTCTAATATTCTTGTTCATTGCAGTTGGTAGTCTGGGTTACCATCTAAAATAAGGCAGTAGTCTATCAAGACTACTATCAAGAAAGTGTACTTAAAGGTCGGGATGTAGGTATATAATTTGTTTCCTTCAGCTTAAAATAGGGATAAATTATCTACAAAGCAAAATATCTTGAACTGCTAAACATCCTGTATAAGCTTAAGCATGCTGTATAGGAAACTGGATTTTGTTATGTTGCTCCATCATTTCTTAGAATTACCAGCAGCTGAAAGACCAGAAGTTTCCAAGGATTTCTCTTAATGAGACATTCCTGTGCTAATTAAACTGTAAGCTCATGATAAATGGCAATGATGGTTCATGTCAGATGCAGTATTCTGGGAGGGCTTGCTAGAGCATCTGGCTAAGAACTGAGCTTTGTTTTTTCTTTCTTTAGTTGTTATATATCTTCCAGTTCTGTTCTGCCTAGATGTATACATATACATGCTTTTTTTCCCCAGCTACATACTGTCTGTATATGTTATAAATATATATATATTATATTTTTTTTATGATAGTGATTTAAAGCAGGATTGCTTGGCATGCCTGGGAAGACATTGGTCTCAGCGCACAGGGTGTTACACACTAATGGAGCAGAAAGATTGTTCTTATCTCAAGGAGTACTTTTTCTCTTATGAACTACTCCTGGAATAGGTTTGCTATTACTGTCTTGATTTGACAGACAAACCTCTAAAAGGAAACAAGTATGTTGATGTAAGTATATATGCTTTTTCACTGTTCTTGTCCTTCTCTCTCTGAGTAAGATGGTATTCTTTTCTTGTCAATGCTGCTGCTTTGCACTTATTCCACGTTTTTACCATTTGGCGTGTCTGTTTTGACAGCTGTTTGAGGTTTCCAAATGAAAAATAGGCATTTTCAGCTCCTCATGGGTGTTTGTGGTTTTGATTTCAGATGCTGGATGGAGTTTCCTGTGTTTTAAAAGTGATGTTGAGATCAGCTCAGAGCAGATACTAGATCTGGGGAAAAAATTATATTTCTTTAAGATATTATTTCACTCTTATACCATTGCATGCTATGGTTCATTGTTTTCTTTTTTAAAGTTAGTTTCTTTCTGGCATTTCAGTTGGTAAAACTAGAGCAGTGCCACAATAAGTCAGGCTCTTTGCAGCAATTTGCTGTGCTCTGTGGTACCTGCAAATCCTATTACAGTCAAGGAGAACATGTGTAAAGTGTAAGTTAACGTCTTCACAGAAACTCATTTCTCCATCACACTCATGATGGAGAAATCTCATCTATTGTGAGATAGGACCTCAGCTGTGGAGACCTTGAGATTACTGTTCAAGGCGCTTCCTTGCCTTGTCTGAGATGAGTCTCTCTGATTTGTTGCAGATCTCCAACTCTCCCACAGCGCTGCTGTAGCTGCCTGTTCCAGGTCTTCCTCGGTTCTTTGACTTGCCTCCAGTCCCACTGTGGCTCCTCGTAGGCATGCCTTTGTTCCCCACAGGAATCATGAGACATGTTTTTTGTCCCACCAGAGCCATAACACATAAAGCATGTTGTGTCATTGCTGGGTCTGTCCATTCCTGTGCCTCTTAAGACTCCCAGTGTGCTCTGTAAACCCAGCCAGAGATGTTTCCTTCTGAGCTTTGGAAACATCCCTGACTCCCAAGCTCCCTCACCCTTCTTCCTTTGCTTTTCCTGAGCGATGGATGCTATCCTAATGCTGTGCCCTACCTTATTACACCCTGAAAAGGGTGGGAAGCCCACACTTGTGTCACTTAGATCTAAGTAATACACATATACATGTAATCAGATTTTACTCCTGAAGTCCAGACTGGCTTAAAACAGGGTTGATTGTTTTTCATCTTTAGTTAACTGCTACATGTAAAGCAATGATAGATAAATTAAAAGAAAACATCAGAGACATAGTCTGATTTACAGCTTTCTACATTGCTGACTTTATACACACATCATTAGAATAACTGCTACTCAGCCTGATATGTCAGCGATACATCAGTGCATGTGTGCCTTGTAGTTTTGCATCTCATGATCATTAATCAAATGTGTTATAGGCAGAACAAGAGGAAAAGAGATAACTATGTGAAATAATGGGATTTTGTTTGTGATTACAATTTTGTTTTGTTTACAGTTGCCTAATTTGGTGGGTTTTGGTGCTGATGAATCATAATGATGTTTTATATTAATAATATATAGTGTATCATTGTCGTCTTGCATATTTTCTAATTTTGTTCAGTCTTGGTTCTGCAGAATTAAGTTCCTGATGAGGTTGTCTAATGCTGAGATCTGTGAGGTTAGAAAAGATTTTTGTCCTAGTGGGAAATCAACACTTAATTCCAATTCTGCCTTCTGTTTTTTTAAACCACTTTCAGTTTTAATATCTTAGGCAGCGAGTCACATTTCTGTAAAAAAGACAAACTGAAATCCGTATGTGGTGTTCAGCTGTAAGAACAGTGTCGGAGTGATACCAGTAAGGGATGTAATACACTGTGATAAAAAGGAGCCTTTGGTGAATTTGAGGATTCGGAGAGAGGCCTCCACTAGGCGGCCCTCTAGTCCTTAGGATGGAAAGGCAAACTTCACTGAAACACACCATTTCCACACTCTCTGAATGAGATAAAACATACAGAAGGAAGCATGGTTCAGATGGTTCAAAATCAGAGAGAGACACGTGAATGGAAAGCTGTTAGTAAGCCAGGTGCTAGTGGGCTTTAGCGATCTGCTGCTGCAGTGACAAGCTCACAAGTGTTAGGGGTCTGCGCCTTCCAAAACGGTGAAAGCCAGAGCTTCATGGAATTAGCAAGATCTCAGGATGTCCAGTACCTGCAGGAAAAACAAATCATCTCACGAGGACTGGCTCTAAAAATGAAATCACAAAGGCAAAATTAATCCCCAATTTTATTTGTAGTGATTTATAGCTGGAGCTAGTTAAATCATAAAATCATAGAATGGTTTGGGTTGGAAGGGACCTTTAAAGGTCATCTAGTCCAACCCCCCTGCAGTGAGCAGGGACATCTTCAACTAGATCGGGTGGCTCAGAGCCGCATCCAACCTGACCTTGAATATTTCCAGGGATGGGGCATCCACAGGTTCTCTGGGCAACCTCTTCCAGTGCTTCACCACCCTCATCGTAAAAAAATTCTGCCTTATATCTAATCTGAATCTACCCTCTTTTAGTTTAAAACCATCACCCCTTGTCCTGTTGCTACAGCCCTGTTAAAAAGTCTGTCCCCATCTTTCTTATAAGCCCCCTTTAAGTATTGAAATAATCCACGGAACTTTATCTGGGCATATCTGGACTTTTATCATTATCTGGACACAGATAATGAAATAGTCTAATGTAAAAATCAACTACGTTTAATTATTTTTAATGGTCTGTTTGTTGTAAAACTCAGAATTATGTGTTCTGTTGATCAAAGGCAATTCCATGTACCTTGAAGCCTAAATTTGTATAACCCTGAAACTAAACAAACTTTGAGTTGTACAATTCAACATAAACTAATATTAAAGTTCTTGCTGCTTTTGGCTTGTTTTACAGTGTGAAATCTGTTCATGAATATTCTCACTAAAATTTGTTTTGCTTGAATATTCATGTTCATTAAACCTATTCACAGGAGTACAGTAGTCAAAATGACATTGTTTTAAATTCAGAGTATTAACAGGAAATGGTTATGACATTTGCCCAGCTCTGTTCAGTTGACAATGCCAATTGTGGTATTTTGCTTATATTTATTTTTGAAACAGATATTCTAGGTGTGATGCATGACTTCTGTTTATTAAATATCATATTAAAGCTTACCAGGGTGAAAACCTGAAAAGGTATTTTAAATGCCTATGATGATATGTTTTACTGTTTTGGTTTGTTTTTTGTTTTGTTTTTTTTTGGGGGGGTGGGAGTAGTAGACACTGACATAACATTTCATCATATTTGAGTGTTGTTGCATTCATTGTTGCCCTGAAGAGATGGATTCATAACCTGTGTACCTACATGTTGCAAAGAAGAAAAGAAAGGGATCTGTATATACCTGGGAAAGCTGTTAAAACTTAAGTCACTTTCCCTTTGAGATAACTAAATATCACTAACTGGTGGAAAAAATATGTTTACTGATGATGAATAATGCATACTTTTGTAGTTCATTGGCAGATATGAAGAGAGTTTGTAACAGGGTGTTGTGCTTTGAGACTACAGCAGTGAATTCAGGACTCTTTAGTTATATTGTTTAACACAAATAACTCTGACCCTACATTAAATTTCCAAGTGATCACTGATGACATGTTCAGAGATTATGGTGATAGCTACGGTACCTGAAACTTGAGCTGAATAAAATGGAGTTGTGCTAGCAAGTGTCTAATTAAATCTGCCCAAAACCTAAAAGATAGGAAAATGTCTATGAACTGGGGGAACTAGGACAGAAAAGGCCCTGAAGGGACTGTGCAGAAGTTGATGAGGATGGTTGAGGTTTGTTATGCTGGTTTTGTTCCCATTACCAATAAAAATGAGTCCTATAAAGGAAGAGGGGCCAAGCCCAAACTCAAGAGTCATGCTTAAATATAAGGGGTATTTTTAAATAATTTAAAAAAATAAAGATCAGAATATGATTAAAGAAGAAAATATCTGTGATTATCTTTCTTGCTATTTATATGTGCTTGCTATCAGCTGAATTCTGATCTCAAGGTAAGATTAATGAGGCCTGCTGTGTTTTCAGATTTCTACACAGGAATCTTGAGATTTCTACTTCTGGAAAAGTTGGTTAATTTTTTACGCTATTCAAGCATACTTCTCTGGATAAATTCAAAATTAAGAATTGCATTCAGGAATTGAGCCAAAGAGACATATTCTGACTTTAAATGGAGATCCATGGGTATAGATTTCTGTCCCTCTCTAATCTGGTATGAAAAATAAATTTCATCACTTCAATCTTTTTTAATTTCTAATTTTTATTTCTGCCAACCTATTTATGATCTCAAAATTATCCCTGATGTGTGCCAGAGAGTCTAAGCAAAATAAACTGTTAGTAATTATCGTGCAAAGCTGGGGGATCTGAGCTAATAAGTGCAGAATAAGTGGATAATAGGAGAGCATGTTTTTTGGATGCATTAATCTGAGCATTAGTTCAGAGAAATCTCCTGACAGATAAACTCCAGGTCAGGAGAGGGCATATTAGGGGGACCTAAAGAGCAGTCAGCTGTACAACTTTTGAAATTGACTTTTTTCAAAGCTCCGTCACGGCAAGACACTTTCAGATTTTCATTTAATGTAGGCTTCCTATTCTGCTGCACCCATTCTCTGAAAATGAATAAAAAATAAGACACTCACGAAAGTCTCCAGATTAGAAATAGTATTTTCTAAACCAACAGAAAGTGAACTCTAAGCATGACACATACTCAAGAAATGGGTTTTGTGGCCTTTGTTCTCTCTCTAAGGTTTGAGTTATCATATTTGAAAGTCAGTATATCAGAAGAGGTGGTCCTAGTGCTGGTTCATGATGGATAATAAAGCACATGCACTATGCTGATTGAAAAGGACATAAACATGTTAAGCTGTCATGAATAATTGATAACCATTTCTTTAATTCTTCTTTAGAAGTCAGCCTGTTGTTTAGCAGTGCTATCATTGTTGTACTGAATCCATTCCTCAAGCTTTGTTATATCACCAAAATTATCTCCATCCAGGAAAAAGGTCACATATACCTGTGCACAGCATATAACATTCTGCAGTGGTGTATCAAGTGGATCTGATCTGTTTCCTTTGACCTGCCAGGGCTCAGTGCACGCTGAATTTGTATGCTTTGAAATGCAAGTTTTTGCTGAAGACAATTCAGTCTTGTCATAATATATGCAACCCATGGAGTCTTTTCTTAGGAAAAAAAAAAGCAGAACATTTTTCTTGAGGAAAGCCAAAAAGGACCGAATTCATTCAGTAATACGTAATATGTGATAAAATTTTCCATCTCTCTAGCCCTCAGTTGGCCAGACAATCAGAAACTGTTTCTGTTAACTGATTAAAATAGAAATTTAGTGCCACCATCATGGCTTTTTACCGGGTTGTAGGGGAGAGGAAAAAAAAAAAAAAGCTGTTCTGCCCTCCAAGCTATCCAGCCTGGCTCTGTTTGTTTCTCTGAGTAGGTAGGGCATGACTAACTCGTCCATATGTTCAAACATAAAATTCCTGCTGTGGTTCTCTACAATAGAGGGCAAATAGCATCTGTACATCAGGGTATCTTTTCTGTACTTGAATCAGTGTAGTCCTTCAATGAGACGTATTTAATTCTGACACTTGGGAGCTAGCACACTACTGCATCTTTTAGGCCTGCTGGTATAATAGGAAGATATTCCCTTTTCTGCACATGATATGTGAGTATCGCATCCAAATGCTCTACCACAAACTCACTGTCCGCCCCGTGCACTTCTGCCTCTGGCAGAAAGATTGTGAAGTCTCTGTAGAATTGTCATTGTACTGGGCCCCCAAATACATTTGGTTTAATTTTGGGAACAGTCTGGGGTAAGCAATCGCTGCAGTCATTCTCACACACTGTGCTGCCATGGCAGAGTTAGGCACAGAATTTGTGTTTCTTCCTATGGGCTCTGTTAGTGTTAATACATGAACGGGTGCCAGGTATATTCTTTCAGATCCTTTGATGAAATTATCTGTGTATGTCTGCCTGAAAGGTGATTTAAAAAGATGTTACTGCCTGACATGGTATTATAATAAGTGGCAAATTAGGCTTCGCCACTAGCTGCTTTTTTGTGACTTTGTTTCCTAGTCTTTGTTATAAGCTAGTTCCTGGTCCTCTGAACTCTTAAATACATCCATCATTTACTAATGTCACACCAAATGAAATGGCATAAGATATATTAAAAATCCTATGGCATGTTTCTGCAGAGACTTTACAGAAAGAGACTTCAATCTCTAATTCTGGGCTTCATGTTTTCTTTTATCAGAACTCCCTCTTAATGAAACGCTATGACTTTTGTCCATGTTTGACATCTGCCAGGTATTGGAAAGTATAGACAGCTTTGTAATCTGTCTTGAATGATATCCTTGTGTACTACCATTTGTTACATGTATTATTCTTAGCTCCTCAGGACCAAAGTTGTTAAACAGCTGAGGATGTGCCATGACCTGTTAATTATAGATTAGGATCTCCGAGTGCCTTTTCCTGCCTCCACGCAGGACCACCTATTTCCTGCTTGTGTATGTTTCACACAGGGAACAGGAATCATCTTTAGCTGGCTTTTCTCACTAACTAGTTATTCTTTTTCTTTCTTCTTTATTTTTTTTTCTTTCCCATAATGACGATTTTACAAATAGCTTTCCCCTTCAAACCAACTGAATCATGTTTGACTCCAGTTTTCTTTTTTTCCATGCATCTGAAGTCTCTATACCTATTATACAGACAGGTGACAACTTGGACCAAATAGAAAGTGATGTTGGTATGGCAGTTGTTGCTTTACAAACCTGTTGGAAGCTAATGAGCATTTCTTTCTAGGGCTAGGCACTTCCAAAACTGTCTTTATATAATAGTTCTGGCTCAAGTATCTGGTGGATGAATGTGATATAGCACATATGGAGAAATAAGTAGGATAAGCTTTAGCTACTTATTAGATCTTTACCAAATATGCTAAGAAGTTAGTTTTACAAACAAAGAAAATGCTAGAGAGTTAAAGATTAATCAAAAGAAGGCAATGCAAGAAGATCTGCCAGCCTAGATAACGCATCTGTAGCCCTACCATAAAACAGCCCCAAAGCTGCAAAACAACTGCTTTTTGTAGAGAAACCAGATGCTGCCACTGGAAAATGTCTCAGTTTGACATCTATGGCCAGATGGTCAAACCTGTGCCCTCTGTATATTGTAGTGCATGCAGATAATTCTGCCAAGTGTAGAAAAATAGGAATATGACCCAGTGATTGTCAGCAGTTAAACAGGATTACAGCAAATTCTTGCTTATGCAGCCAAGGGACATCAAGTCGTTGGTGGTTGTTTATACTGCATGTGTGACCCAATTGTGAGATCCAAGCTTTGGCTCGGCAATGGCCCTGACCTTCAGCAGCTGTTTCAGCTTAGGATGGGCAGGTACTTGTCTCAGGAGAGAGGTAACAGACACTGAACCGCGAGTACATGTGGCCTCTCAGTTGCTCCTGATAATGGATTTCATTGTTTCTCTTTTGTTCTGCTCCAGTGTACAGTCAAACAGGCTGAAATCATCCACAAATTAAGCTAAGCTGTTTGACTTTGAAATGGAAACCAGAACAGTTTATGAGAGCATGTAGGGGCAGGAGCTAAAAGCACTGCCTCTTAAAACCCATTTACTGCACAGAAACTTGAACTTCTGTTGAGTTTGTCATGCTGGCTCTCTCCTGAGCAAGCGATATTGTGAAGCCATCAATGCACTAAGCATAGCTGCCAAGGTGGGCTGGGAGTTCGGGTACAAACCTGGGCTCAAATCCAGACTAAATAAGAATGTGGATAACCACAGTTATTTTAAATGGGGATATGCACACCTGTAAACTGTCTTGAGCTGGTATGACAGCTTTTAGGGGATGGTGTGACATCAGAAGAGAGAGCTCTTGGATTAAACTAGTTGACTAGTTAGTGGTAATTACAGATCCAACTATATGCTTTGTAACATGGAGAGTGGCTCCAGCTGGCTGGTCTGGTAGAAGTGAACTCTTAATAATTTCTTTCTTCTTGAAGTTGCCATTGACCGAAATGAGTCGAAACCCATTTTCCTTTTTCCCTCTAAACTTTACCTGGTTGCTTGGCATAATTAAGCAGTTGTTATGTTTTTCACAGTTACTGCATTTCAGTCATAAACGTGATAGGTGAAATACACTTTGGATGAAAGATGCCACAGACCACTGAGTGCTATTACGAGACTTGTTTCCATAGTTATTGGGAATGCAATTGTACACTTGAGAGTCTTTTTACCTACCTAATTACCTAGTGTTTCTCTCTACAACTGGGCTAATAAACTTTAAAAGCCATGCAAAGATTTTACAATGCTAGTGATACAAACAGAACATTTGCTTTTATTCTTACTGCTCAAAAGCTTCACAAGCCATGCTATCCCAATTACCTTTTTTCAATGAACATCAACCCACAAGAAATTTCAAATCCCCTACAATCTAACTGAATGTAGGCAGGATGGAAAATGCACATGGAAAAATCCGTTTGCCCAGCAGGGCTTTTGCACAGAATAATTCTTAGAGAAGAATTTTAATTTACTCCAAAATACTTAGGGTGATTCCTTCAGGTAGCAATTGCCAATTTATGCTCAATGACAAACACAGTTTCCACAGCTACCTGATTAGTATGATATACTTCTTTTCTCTACAGCAGTATCCTTGATACTGCAGAACAGCTGTAAACTACCTTTTTTTTCCAGATTGTGACACATGGGTGATGGTTGGCTGCTGTAATGCTTCTTTTGACAGTATCAGATGGGATTTACTTAGAGTAGCATTGGGGGCTGGGGGGAAGTTCTGCAACCTCATGGTCGAGGTTACAGTCAAGCATGAAATGTTTTAAGCATAGCATTGCAAATTACAAGAGTTAATTGGTGATTAGTTATTCAGAAAAAATGGTTATATATCATAAATGTATGTACATAGTGATCTCGGTTTGAACAGTTCACGTTCATGTGGAAAAAACTTCACAAAGTGGTTCAATACAGAACAGTGTGCAGATAGTTTGTGCTGGAGTTAGTTCCTTAGGGTAAACAATCCTTGCATGGAATTGTATTTTTAAGTAAGGAACTGTCTAAAATTAGGAAACATTCTTAAGATGCTAAAGTATTCCCCAGAAGTCTATAGAAATGGTGACTAAATTTGGTTTTATTTACATGGATTCCATCCTACCACAACTTTTTCAGGAGTAGTGTCCCATTAAGTTGAAATTTACTCCTCTTCAACTTCATTCCTGCTTACACCATTGAAATAAGCGGTAGTTATTCCTGGATCTGGTACTGATTTCAGGGTTTTTTTTTTCCTTTTGGCTTGAGTTCAACCTTTTTAAGTGGTGCAGTTTAGTCAGGACTGCTTTGATATCTGCAGTCCTGCCCTCCTGCAGCTTTCTCCAGTCCTTCAGTGTCTTGAGAACCAATTAAGGAACTCAAGAAAACTTGCCGAGGTTTCCATCATTCACTTACATTTGTATTCACATAATGTGTTCATGAGAATGATGCAACTAGAAATGGTATGGGAAAGAGTGTTGATGACTATGAACTATATCATTATGCCAAGGTATTGGCATTGTAAAAGTATCTTCTTTTATCCAAAAGCAGCAAATTTTTTTTTCTGAATAGTATCCAATACAGAATAATTTTTCAATTGAAATTTAAAAGCCTCTTTTTGAAATTTATGCTTACCTATTTTGGAATGTCCTGATGCTTCACGTGTTCTGATTTCCTTTTTCTTCCCTTTCATAGCTGCTTGTAATATTAACTATATACTCATAAATAAAAAAACATCTCTCTTGCCTGAAGGAAGTTTATTGTGTGTTTGTAACAGATTGGTTCAGGGAGTTGAATTCCACTGGACCACACACATGTGCAGGAGCAGTCATAAATTTTGCAGTCTCAAGCATGGTTAAATCTTTTATTTATAAGTTAACGTACGTTTTATACTGTCAGAAAATAGTGAGCAGAATGTAATTCTGATGCATCTGTCTTAATGTCAGGAATGTCTGCTGGTTTACAATTTTCAAACAGTTTGTTGTAATGTCAAACACCAGTCTTCAACGTGAACCCTTGGGTACTAAATTAAGGAAATGGAAGCTCTGTTTTACTATAAATACAAGGCAAACATGTTTTGATAAATTATTCTTAAAAGAACCTTAATTGTATGCAAAATATTGTGGAGAAAATATAAATTGTGAAGGTCTATTTAATTACAACTAGCAAACAGAGGGAGCTGGACAGATTGTGGCTTTTAATTCTCAGTACTGCCTATGGGGGCTAAAGAATCTTAGTTCTCCCAGAACTGATTATAATACATCTGATGTAGCACTGCCATCTCATAGACTTCTGAAAGATGTGAATTTTGCAGTAAAATTGGAACAAAAAAGACTAAATTTGGACATAGGTCTGTATTGTGTATTTTTTTAACTCTGTCTGCTTGGCCTATGTGCATATATATGTACATGCACACTAATTAACTTAGAAGTAAGCTCTGTGTGCTTGAAAGCTTGCTTGTTTTTTTTTTTTTCCAGCTGCATCACTTGATCTAATAAAAGGTATTACGTCTCCCAATATATCCTTAGGCTTATATCCTTAGGCTATTGTAGTTACAACAATGTTAATTTGCCAGCATTTGCACATATATTGCAGCCAGGTTGTGGAGAAGTATAACATAAGATAGACAGAATTTGATACATTAGGAGATCAACTATATGTGAGTATTTAAATTATTTTTAGTCTGGCTCCTGTAAAGAGTTGCAGCCAGGACAGAGCAGGAACAGCTGGGGAAGCTGCACAGCAGAAGTGATGAGTAGGAAGGCTCCTTGTTTATTTCTTAGCAAATAAATATGTGATTTTGAAATTTAATTTTGTGTTCTGCACATGAAACAATCAAATTCTGATAAGGTGCCTCTTCACAGCTTTCTGCATTGAGTAGTTTTCAAATTATTGATTAATAGAATAGGAAATGTTTCTGGAATGCTTAATCTGAATAATAAATAAGCAGAACAATTTACTACTCACACTTTGCTAAACACAGTCTCAACAATTTCAGTTAAAAGCTACATTCTGCTGCTGTTCAGTGAAGGCTGTATTATATGGTGTTTTGACAGTAAGAATTACCATCAGGAAATTCAAAATGCATTCAATAGCTCCATTTTTATATTACATACAATTTATTGTTTTACTAATAGCCTTTATAGAAAAATAACATAGAGGTCCACCTGGGTATTAGGCTTAATGTCCCTGAAGACAAAGACAGAATGGAATTTAATTGTTTGCTTTCATGTATAACAATATTTATAATATTAATTCATTACTGGCTGAAGTGAGGGATACCAAATCTTATCCAAGATTTTTATATCACATGAATTTAAATGTAGTTAACAGCACAGTATGGAATCAGTGATACAATAACCAAACAGCGATGGGCTTTGGCAGGGATTTTTTTCAGATTTAGAGGAATGCAATAATTTTTTGCCCTATTTTTCAATTTTTTTTTTTTTAAATGTATTATTGGGGAAGCAGGTTATATGTTGTAGGAATAAGAGAGCAGACACAGCCCTGAAACAACTGAACAACACAGAAAAGATTGTGTTGGCTTTCTCAGGTCTGAGTGTCTAATTGCTTTTCTTTATTATGGCTTTGTTTTGGCTTTGCTGCACAGTTGATTGTCACAGTGATCTTTATGCCATCTGCCAGCATGGCCTATCTTTTCTAATTGTGGAACTGGACCTTGTTGTGAACTCTACGCACGGGCTGCGCCATGACCTTCTGGGTCTGAGTGCTTGTTCATGGACTGCCACTACACGTTCTGCTGCTCAGCTTCGCCTGCTACTTTGCCTCCTTTGAGACGGAGTTGGTAAGCCAAGTTGGGCTGCCCTGTGGGCAATTCTGGTTGCCAGTTGGACCAGCCTGCTCTATCAAAGTGGTTCCACACATGAATTTAGACTACTAAAAGAATGTTCTGCTGTTGAGCCAGGAAGAATAGCCACTTTCTGCTCTTGCTTTTTAAAGATATACCACAATCCAATCTATTTTCTTTTTTCTTTCATTATTCAGGGAATGCCATAGACAAATCAGAGTAGAATATCCATCATAGGATAGACCCTGATGATCTTTTA
Source organism: Nyctibius grandis (assembly GCF_013368605.1). Classification (NCBI taxonomy): domain Eukaryota; kingdom Metazoa; phylum Chordata; class Aves; order Nyctibiiformes; family Nyctibiidae; genus Nyctibius; species Nyctibius grandis. The sequence goes on along the minus strand of NC_090661.1, from coordinate 9,834,000 downwards.
CCTCTCAGATGTCCTTCAGACTAATTTGGACAAAAATAAACACTGGAATTTTCTGTCCTGAGTGCTTCAGACATGATTGGTCACTGACTACCTCAAATGGGTGTTTTGTCATTTGGCTTCTTCAAGTCAGGAGGATAAAAAATGGATGCTGTCAGTTGAAAGCACTCTAAATAGCTTAATAGCCATTACCTGAGGCAGTACCTTTTACTCTCCATTTTGTCTTGATTCCAAAATATGACTTTATCTTTATCATTTGTTGACTACCCTTTCAGATTTGCAGTCTCAGAAGATGAAGGTGCCTTCCTGTAACCGGAATAGCTCCCACAAATCTGTCTGATAAAGTATTTTAGAAATGCATCACTATAAATCATTAAATATTTGTACCAGGGAGGCATACGTAACAACCCATTAAGTGAATGATACTTCTTTTCAATGTCTGGCCTGGAAAAGAAATGAGTATATTGATGCTGTTAAGTGGAGTACTGATCTTTGGTTTCTATTCTTTTTACTGTGATATATGCAAATATAACCCATTCCTCCAGAAGGTGAATGCATAACAATATGGTTAGAAGTAGTTAGCACCCGAACGTGTTATTTTCTCAGAATTGCACATGGTATTTAATAACCACAATAGATTGCACGTAAGTGCACCATGTGCCTGTCTGTTTATAGCGAGGGATCTAAAAATATTTTGTAAGCAATATGCAATAACACGTATAGGGGAAGAAATTTTATTTTAGTTTTAATTCATCTCTGTCTGAGTTTGAAAATACTTTTATTTTTTCACAAGCATCTGGAGGTATTAGGAGGAAGTTCTAGTGACTGAGATACTTATTAAAATCTCTGAGGACACAAATCACCTTGGTTTTTAACTTGGAAGTTAGTGGTCAAGACTTGACTCTCAAATCCTATTTTAAAGACTAGAATATAAAAACTGAATTCCTAATTTAAGGCACTTTGTCAAAGATGCCAGAGTTCAAATAATAAAACAAAATTTTATAATTTTATATTCTTAGATTTCTAGTAGTACACTTCCTTGGCAAAAAAACTGAGCACTTAAGTGGCCTTCTTGAAGTGCTTAAAAATTACAGGAATTAGAGCTGCAATTCAGTGATGGAAACTGCTTTCGAGAGACTGAAAGTGTTCTGGAAGCTGTCTTGAGCAAGACACATTTTAAGCTGTACTACCCCTTTTTGGGCACTTAAAATGCACAATCTCAGTGCAGTTCTATTAGATACTATGGAATATTGCAGGGGAATTTTCTGTGGTTTTCATGCTGAGCCGAGTAACTTACTACTTACCTTGGACATGCACTGAATAGAAATGGCTCTTTTTTTGGTTGAAACTATAAAATGGGCTGACTCACAGGTGCACCCACGTGAGCAGGCATGTGCATATGCTAACAGCTGGTTGGGTGGTAGAGCTCTGTGTGGGCATACATGGTCATCCAAATCATCCTGTGCAGAAGTGCTAAGACCTCAGATAATGGTGTAGAGTGATTTTTACTGACTTAGTCTGACAACTCTGTATTTTTTCTCTACACAAAAGCAATAGATCTGGCACGACTGCTGAAGAAAAAGAAATCAGGATGGCAGAGACAGAAAATCCTTGAGAAAATGCCAGGATCAGTCAAGCTTGAAGAATATGTTTTTTTTTTTGTTTCTTGTGGTTGGTTGAGGGAGTAGTTAGTACAGGCCCTGAAAAGGCAGTCTGTACAAAATTAGATGTATGAATATTTTGTCCAATGCAAGTTGGGAGTTGCACTAATTTACATAAGAAACCAGGAAAGGGGTTGAGTGTCTGTGCATCAAGCACAGAAAAACATTTGGCTGAAAATCACCTGAAATAGATACTGTGTGCTGGAACAACAGAGACAGCAGCAGCAGACTGTGCTATATATGTACATTATCTGCACCGATCCTAGTGCCTTTATGATGTGTACCATTAGAGGAGTGAGTGATTGCTTCTGTGTATGACCAGATGTTTTATTTGAAGACCATTAACCAAATTTCCCAAGGCAAAAGAAACATTAGGCGATTAATAAAGATATAACACTAGTCTTGTAAGAGGTTTCTGACTACACTAATTCATCAAGCCAAGTTGGAAGATTTTGCTCAAGGAGCCCTGAAACACTTTCTGATATACTTCAGAGAAAGGATCTGTGAGTATTGCAGAGGAGATGTGAACTATTCCAGACACCCATTTTGCACTCATGTCTGCTGCTGATGTGACGGATTATGTGTTAGAAAGGCATGGTGAAATCAAGATACGTTTTTTTTATAGTCACAAAAGCCTTTGTAATGAGCTGCAGTTGAGTGAGACAAGGAAGCCCATCTTTCTTGCTGCTGAAATAGAAGAAAAATGCTTTGAATTTTGAAGGTGAAGCCAGGCTGCTCTTTTAATTATAGATTTTGGGGGAGTATGGAAAGAATATACAGTTAGGAAGAAATATATCAATGATTATGCTCATTATTTTTAATGTTTAATGCAACAGCATCTAGGATCCACAGGCCGAAGGCCCTTTTGGACATTGTACACTTTTTGATGAAGGAAATGTTCCTGTATAAGTAATAGAATTTTTAAACTGCAGAAGATTCTGAAAAAGGTAAAAATCAGACAGTAGTAGAGCAGTAACTATCAAAGATTACTGTCTTGAAGGACAAGCCTTTCTTAGATTCCTCTGCTGCATGACAACAGGAACAGAGGCTTTGTATGATGAGAATCTATTCCCACCTGCCATATTAGAAGGATGTTAACTTCAAGAGAAGGGAGGCATGTATCCACTGCTGCATCTTCTTGGCAGTCCTGCAAAGGGGAAGAGTATTCATGGCTGCTAGAGAGCCTGTGGGAACTTCCCCATATGTATTGATAATTGAAAGTGACTCATGTCAGTAGTTACTTAAAAATTTCAGCCTCAGTGATGTAGGAGGACACTGCATGTTTTCTCATGATGGGCACAGGCAGACTCTTTGAAGGCTAAAGCAAGAGGTTCTTTAGGTTGATAGGAACATGATAGCAATCTTCATCTGGTGCTGAAGGTAAGTAGGACAGTTCTGTTAGTTATTTTTTATTTGAAAGCTTTTGAAACCTGCTCTAATTACATGTCCTGTTCCTCAGTTGATTGTCTGAAGGGCCTGGACAGAGAAGTTTGAGAAGCCTTTTGTGGTCAGTCATGCAGAAAATAAAGTAATTGCAAATGGAAGATCAGATGATTTGAAGACTATGTTTAAGAAAAGTAACCATTAGGAATGAAAATAAGTAAGAAAAGGTCTCTTTTGACACATTATCAACTATAGCAGTCAGGAAAATTAATGAAATATTGTTGTAAATTTTCAGACTAACAGTTAATACACAAATGGGTGTACTTGTTTCCTTGGTTATTGAAGCACATTTTGGTTGGTATGTCAAGTGACTTCCCAGAAACTGGCCTGACTGTTTGGATGGGCATTGTCTGGAGTTCTCTCCAGAGAATAAGCCTATGTAGGAGGTAGAAAAAAAGTTAATTAATCAAAAGGATCTAAAGCACTTAAAAATTGAAAATTGAGAGCCTGCAGTTACTAAAAATTAACAAGTAAAAAATTTCAATGTCATAGAAGATCTTTGACAACTAAGGTAGCAAAATGGATGGGGTTTTGAGAGACTGAGTCAGATAAGAGGTTGGGAACTGTATTGTGCGGGTTTTATGTGATGAACTGTGGCTGTCAACCAAAAAGATATCCGCTAACTCAATCAAGGTTAAACAAATACCAATCACAACTAAAGGGCAAACAGTGGCTGTAGCATAGTTTCTCCAAAAAAGATGGGCATGAGAGTAAAATATCTTATGATGGTTAAGGGGAAGATACCAAAATAAAAGAACATGACCAGGAGGCTAACTTGACTATTAGCTTGGGAAAGCTGCAATATATATGTTTCCATAGAAACAAAAATGACATTTATTTAAATGGTTGCTGCATGGGCCAGAGTCTTTCCTTACTGCCTAGAGAGGGTTCATTGGCAATGGATAGAACAAGCAGGTGCCAAACTGATGAAATCATCACTGGTAATGAAACCATTAACTGAGATGGAAATCTTGCAGGGGAAGGTATTACAGTAGCTGATACATATGGAAGAATAAACACGCTATCATGCAATGCTCACCCTCCTTTGACAGTCTGTCTTTTTTAACTGTGTTAATTGGTCTAATAAAAGATATTACGTCTTCCCACAAACTTTATCTCTGTTCCATTGTTAAGCTATCATGGACCGAACATTACCATTTGAAAAAAAATAGTTGCTATTTAGTTATAGATGTTATAGTTATTTATAACACCTCTCTTTTTCCTGAGATTTTTCAGGAAAAAATATAAACACTGATTTTTCTTCAGAAAAGAACAAGAAAGTGCAAAAAGATAGATATATATGTACACAATTATCTGAGAGTAAAAAGCTCTTATAGGTTATTGAAAAACTTCTAAAAATTTGCACTGATTTTTGAGTACATATTAAGGTGGCAGAGGGATGTTTCTGGGGCTTACCTGTGCAGCATAGGATTAAAAAGATTAGGCAAAATGTTAAATAATATTTGGCAAAATTTTTTTAGGAATCAGTGCCAACAAAATTGTATCATATACATCACCATTTGATGAAAATGTGGAACTATTCTTAGCATTTTCAAGCTTAGGGTTGTGAATATTCTAAGTTTTTCTTGAGGGTGTCTCTTCCACACTGAATCTTCTAGGTACTTTCAGATGTGAACTTCCAGAGAATAAAATAACCTGAAAGAAAAAGTGGGTCCCAATGGCAATATAACTATTGTGAGAAGAAATTGTTTTAATTTTTCTTAATTCTTTGTCTTCTCAGGATGCATGCCTGGATAGGATTAAGCTAAAAGGAGATTTTAGGGTAGTTTAGTAAGCTAGTTTGCTAGTTAACAGTAAGCTTCCCTGGAAAAAAAGTAAATTGTATCTGTTCAATTAGTTTCTGTGTAGGTGAATTTACTTAGACAAGTGAGAAGCTAAAAAAACCAGACTCTTGTTTTGTGTGCATTCAGGTAGTTTTATTTACACAGAACAATAAGTGAAATTCCCGAGATCCCATTTTGATCTGGGACACCAACAGGCAGGCAAGGAAGCTGGTTCTACAGTCACTAAGCACTTGTGTATATACTGCACCCATGTTAAGGCTTAGTGCCAGTATCCTCTCTTGGAAGAAAGAAATGTAGTTCACTGGAACAGTGACCCCAACGTTTCTTTTCTAGAGAGTCCATGTCTGCCAGGATTGTTCTGGCAGTATAAGAGAAGTTATAAAGCAGGCATGATTTTTTATCCCTAACTGCAGTGCAACTGCAATGTACAGAGAAAATGAGAAAAAGAAAAAAATAAGATCCTAAATCTCAAAAGAGAGGAAATATGCTGAATGAAGTATCAGATGAAATTAGAGGTACAAGTATTTGGCCAGAATTTCACATTATATCTATGTAAAGCTAATGTGACCTGAAAAACATGTAACATAGTAGTGTTTTTGATGCTATACCGTCGCCATTTTCCTCCAGGTTCACGTACTATAGTGTGAATTTTTTTCATATCTTTTTTCAGTATCTTTCCAAAAGCTTGGTGAAATGTGTGTCATGGCTGCTCTGCTACTATTACTGAAAAACTTGCTAATAGTGGAATGATGATCAGAAAGAAAAAGATATTCTGAGCTGCTTTTCTGTTGTGTTTTTTTTTTTTCCACAAGTAGAACTTAAATCCTATCATCTAGCAACTAAACAAAAATAGAAATTATGTGAAGTCACTTTTGATATATGGCTAATACTTTGGACACTAATATTCATAAACCAACTCAAACTGTGACCTGGCTATAGTGGGTTTGTTAGAATTTATATTGTTAGAATACTATAAAAAAGCCCAAACATATTTTTTACACAGAAAGAACTAATGGTACCCTTACTCTGTTTAATATTTAATGATTTCATGTTTTCTAGTCTCAAGCATTTTTTTCTCACATAAATAATACAATCTCTCTGAGAAATTCTATATAAGACTGATAGTTGATAGGGCAGATCATTTTGTCTTCATTGTTCTGATTAAATAATGTTGGGGTTTTTTTATCATCTATGTCTGCAGTATTCCAAACTTAGAAACATGCTGCTGCCACATTTGAGGAAGGATTAGAACATACCACCCAATATACGCAAGTCTGAAATGAGAGAAGATCGCATCAGGATATTGTTGGCAAGGTAATTTTTGTCATAGCCTGACATACCTGTCTAAACAGCTTACTCCAGTTAGTATTTATAAGTTGATTTGTTAAAGGTCATGCATGTTGCATTCTTGTTATGAAGTTAAATCCTACATAAAATGTATTGTATGAAGCTACAGTGTTCATTAGTTCACACTGAGGTTTCATGGTTTTTTTTAATTTTTAATTAATCTGTACGTCACTGGAATACATCATCTCTCCTCTGAATTGGAATATTTTTCAGGCTAAATGAGCAATATTGTCATATGCTTAAATATTTTTATTTTTACACTTCAGAGATATATACATTATTATTTGATAAAATCAACAATCCTGTAATTCTAACTGAAGCAAAGCTTCAATACTTAGTTATTTCTTTGAAGGCCATGTGGTCAAGATATTATTGTGGATACTTATCTTTATCTTTCTGGGGAACTGGTGAGACTGAAGAGGAGGAGAAAGAAAACAGGGAAAGACAAATCTGGACTCTAAAGTTTGCACCAAAACTTCCATTCACGATTGGGACCAGAGCTTCACAAAAGGTTCTAGCAACATTATTAATAACTGAATATTGTGCCTTTTCATACTGTTTCTATGCAAAACTACTATACCATCTCGATCCTGTCAGCTTCTGCTTTCTCTTGTCTTAAAATATTTATGTATTTCAAATGCACACAACTAATACAAGAAGGTACTTCAAACAAAAATTCTGATACAAGAAAACATTCCTATCCAGAAAAGCATACAGGTGTATATACCTATGACTTAATGAGTTTATAAAATTGGATCACACGTTTAAATCTGTGCTTTGTTCCAGCTTTGAATAGGGATGCACATAGACACATCGGTAAGTGTTTTCTTTAGCCAAGTCCCAACAGAGTATAAATTAATGTAAATTAAAGTGTGTAGGTAATGGACTTTCTAATGCTATGTCTAAATTGTGGGTCTAGGTGTTTACATGATTCCCTGTTAAGACAAGACTCAAGTGCCAGCCAGGTTTCCCTTTCCTCAATTTCTTGCTTTGCATGGGAAGGAAACAGAGAGATCAGAGGACAGCTAAGGCACATGTCATTCTAGGTGGTAGAGCATGTCAAGGAGCATATCTGTCTGTCTAATGGCTCTATTGAGTAAGATTGTTCAGGTGATCATCTACAAATGTATACGATCAATTTACTAACCCAGAAATATCTGTGTTGTTACTTCTGTGGAAATGTGAGGGAAAGTATGACTTCAGAAAATCCTAAAGAAATGCATGGTTGGATAATGAGTAATTCTAGTGGTAAAATTGTTCAGAAAAAAAGCTTTTTGTGAATTCCAGCATGAACATCAAGAAATTCTGTTTTATGATTAAAGATTGAGATAACCAAGCCAAAATGAATCTACTGCTATTTATTAATTCTCATTCAGTAAGCCTCTTCCATCATTCTCCAGATATTTTCGTGTGGCTTTTTTCAGAGCCCTTACTTCAGTATAAATGGAAATGAAATTTAGTTATGTGAAGTTGCTTTGCTTTCATTTCCTGTGATGACGCCATTCACGCAACTTATTATTTGTCTCTTGTTAATTTTCATGCCCTCTCAGCTTTTCTACAGTTGAAGTAGTTTAGTGCACTAACTGACACAGAAGTTGGCCTTTATAGGGTGTATTGTGCATGCAAAGACAAGCATGCTAGTTCAGAGGGTGCTAGGAGACTGAGATGTGAACAGCCCAAAGCCCACATTGTCTCTAAAGAGCCCTTATCTCAGGCACAATCACATCAGTCAGATCACTAGGAGCATATTGACATGTAGCAAGCCAGCTAATAGATCTTAAATGTCTTCTTTTGTAATTAGATGTGAGCTTTGTACAATATATTGCATGTATATCCTTTGCAGTAGGAAGAAGCATGCTACAAGAGACATGAATCAGTATAAAAATCAAAGAATTTGCGTTATAATCTCAGTTTGGACACTGGCTTTATTATGATTTTGGCATACCATTTTATTTTGACCTCTATTTGGCCTTTCACAAATATCTGTATGCATCACAGTCAGATATTAGAGCAAGAAACACATCAGGGCTTTGACTGGGAAAAGCATGTGCTTTGTTATGGTGGATCTCTTTATAGTCTTCGATATGTAGTGTTGACAAGGATGCAAGTAATTTTGGAATAAATGAGGTTTCACATGGCTGAATCTGTTTGTTCTGTCTTTTGGCTCTTTATCATGATGACTTCTAGTTGACTTTTTGCTTTTTTCAGCCTTCATGTGACTCAGAATGAAGCAGTTGAGATGGGCCCTTTCACTAGGGCAAGAAGAAGTCCCCTGTGTTTCCTGCTGCTCTGCAGAAGCAGAGCACTGTGCCTCTGCATTGTAAGGGCACACTTTAGTGTTCACAGGAAACTTCATGAGATGAGGAAACTTTGAATTCACTCTTGATATTCTGTCACTGGAGAAAAAAGGAGCAGTAACAGCCTATGAATTGTCACAAGACAAGAAATAACCTTTGAATAATTGGTCTCATTAGATAGAGGCTTGTTGTTATGGTAATATTATCATCCCAGTTGATGCAGAAAACTGAACAGGGTCATAAAACAGCAATTACGAGACATGTCAGAGTGAAAGAATTGGGTATGAAATAGTCTTTCAGGAAGTGATGGCTGGCAGGTTTCCCAGGCAGCTTCTAACCCAGAGATGCCTGATTCAGTAATCCCTTGCTGCAGTCCACATAGCACAACAATAATTGCCTGCTTACTGAATGAGGATCTTGAGATCAAGACCATTCAGTGAACCCTGAATGCTCCATATTGAGCTAGGAGATTCTTTTCTCTACCTGTCCCGTTGACTTTATCCTACAGGCCCTTAGGGCTTCAATTGTGACACTGAAACCTTTAAAAATGTTCAGAAGTTTCTGAATGATGTGATCATACTGTGTATATGCAGTGCGTAGTACATGCAGAGAGATGGTTGCAGAAGGGAAGATTTTGAAGTTGGTGCTTTTGAAAAGCTCCAAAGAACCAGTGAAAAGCAAGAATGGTTTTTAAAAAGGGATGGAAGATTAGAGCTGTTGTTAGTATGGATAAACCCTTTGCTGTGCTAAGATGGACTCCTCTTTCTGTCAGGCAAGATCTAACAGAAAGGTGCAAATGGATAAGGTAAGGTGAAACTCCACTAATTTAAATTTTTATAACAAAGAACAGTGAATCCCTTTGCTCTTAGAATTTTAGGACTTTTAGTGGGCCAGATCCTAGAGTGTGACAGAACCTCAATCTCCAGGGAGTGGAGCAGAGTCCTAAATATAGCTCAGTTTGGAAAGTATTTGGATGACACTGGGGTAGGGAATGTTTTATGAGGTTTCCATATATAAATAAAAGATGAATGCAATTAGTGTTCACCATAGGATATTTCCTTCTATGTGACCTGAATTTGTTTTTTCTGTGGCTTTCAGCAGGAGATGTGTCATCAAATGCCTTTTGAATATCAAACAGTTTGAATGAGCTGCCATAATCAACTCCATAACCTTTTATAACTATCTTTGTGGATGAAAATTTTCCCTTTGAAATCCATATTGGCTATTCTCTTTCAGGTTATTACTTCAAATATGCTCTGCAACTCTCTTCTAATTAGTGATTGCATCTGTTTTGTAAGCCACAGATGAACAGTACTGTTCCAGTTTCTCCAGGTCAGGACTCCATACACTTTATAAACACTGAGGCCTCAACTTTGTACTTTTGGACCCTTCACTCTTTGTCTTAGTGATTTTTTTTTTTTATGATGACTGCCGCAAGCCTCTTAATTCACCCTGGTTTGAATCTTGACCATCAGAATTATTTAGAGCCAGAGGCTTCCATGAAGCTCTTGGGAGTTAGATCTGCTCAATACCTCCACCTCAAATGAAGTGGTCACACTTCATTTTCTTCAAAACTCTAGAATAAGATCAGCAGTGTTTTGAACATAATTAAACTACTTATGTAAATTACTATTGTCGCTCCTTTTGATCATAAAATCACTGACAATATTTGCTTAGAAATTGAATCCACACTCCAGCCCAATGAATTCTCTAGGAAACGGCAGTTTGAACGAACACCAAGAGACAATGAGGGTAATTTGGGGGAATGTTCTTAAGAATGTACCTTGCTGCAATCAATTAGTTTCAATAAAATTGTCCACCTCCCAGAAGTTTCAAATGCCCCAGTGATGCTATAGTGTATGGAGTAAAGGACACTTGTTCGCACCAGAAGGGGCACTGACTTGAAAAGAGCCTGTCTTCCAATTCAATTGCAAAGCTAGTATATTTGTTCATTCAGAATTTCTCTCTTCCTGATGCTGATTCCCTACTCAGAAAAATAATTTCCTGTTTCTGGTATTACTGCCTCGGACATCTGAAGTTATTGTGAGGAAGAAATACAGAGGCAGGGGAACTTCATATCAGGGAATATAAAAAATTTTGTGGTTTTATATTACCAAATAATATAGTTGAGACAGAAATAGTGAGTCAAAGCTAGAGCTATCCCACAAAAAACAAAGCAAGATAAAAATGCTCAAGATACAAAACTTTTGAGATTATTTTTCCAGTATATTTATTTCCATGTGCCTTGCATTCTCAGGGACAATTTGAGTTTGGAAACAGAATTTATAAAGTCCCTTTAGAGTGTCTGTTCCATGCAGTATTTCTAGCCTGACCAGAAATACATTTTCTCAAAGATCTGGAGAGAAAATTTGTTTTTTTTAAACTCAAAAGCTACTCTTTAATCAGACAAAATCCTGTGTTTTGTTAGTAAGGTTGTCCACTCATCCAAAGTTTGCTAACTTGTGATAGGATTTTGCCCTTTTTGGGTACCAAGCAAATTTTTTATGGTTCTCAGCTTTATCCTTTCCAGTAGTTGATGATTAGTTTTAGTTTTGATAAACTTCTGAACTTTTACAGTTCTAGAAATTAAACTGAATTTTTTTAGTATTTCCCATCATTGTGCTAGAATCTTCACTGTGGTTCCTCTCAAATGCATTCACTGTGAATGCTTGATGCTTAGTACCTTGATACGGTATTCAGCAGTTTACATGACTGAGTGTCTGCTGTCTTTGTAAAGGTGACTGGGGAAACATTTTCTAGTGGGGACGTGCTGTACTCTGTGCTAATCCGACAGACATATGCATCCTAGTTGAGCAATGTACTCCTTGACCTACTCATAATATACAACCAGAATGGATGGCAAGAAAAAAAAAGAAAAATGTGTCATGGAATATATACGCATCTCCCCTCAATTTTCCCTCTATATTCTTAAAATTTTCTCTGTAACATCAAAATTAAGGACTGAGATACTTGATTAAGCTACAACATATCAGTTGACCAATTGTAAGAGATAATGTACAGGCTTTTAACCTGTAGCAGTGAAAGAAATTCGAAGTGATCTATTTTACCTCACAGTCCATTACTGCAATTCACTGAGAACCTGGAATAAATCAGTCTTGTGCCCAAGTTCTAGCCCAGCTTGGTGTTCTTAGTTACAAACTGAATGCTTATAGAAAATGTGTATAAATCTCTAGTGCTCATAAATAAGCACTAAATTTACCATACTCATGGCTAAATTCTGGCAAATTAAAAACCAGCTAGTTGTGATGTTACTACTTTTTTTTTTTATTATTTTTTTCATCCATAAGTATTTTGCAATTGCAGTTACGAAATTATATATAGTACTCTATAAATGGAACAATATTATAGCCCTTGCTTTTGTGGAGCTTCTGGGATAAAGTAGACAAAAACTCAGTGAGGTAAACAGGCAGGAGGCACAAAGTCATGATAGAGTGGTTCTGAACGGTTTGATAAGCACTGATCAAAACAGACCAGAGCTTAGACGTGGTGTTCTAGACACTGCCATAAAAGCAAGTTTGAATGAGAGTTTTGAAGGAAAACAATAGGATTATTTTTGCGTAAATTAGAAAATACATAGGTACATTGCTGCTTGAGAGAGAACAGGTAGCAGACAAGATTACACAGATACCATCTTATTTTACATGATACAACCTATCATGTACATGTCACTGTATTCTTTAGCCCAGTTATGTAAAGGAAGAGTAGCTGGGTGCTGCTGTCCCTGCGTGTGGTTTTTGGAATGCAATTATTCAGTTTTACAGAGGGAAAACACAGTTTTACAGTGTTCTTTGTCTAAGAAGCAATCTCCATTGAAGCATTACTTAGGAAGGCTATGAAGTGCAACAGAAATCTGTCATACTGCTTCAGATTTCCACTAATTGTTGTGCTATAGCAGTAGAACAGTTCCATCTTCATGTCTGTAAATAGTATTGTTCAATTAGTAATCTCAGTAGTTATGAGGTTCAAAAATCCCTCAGGCTGACTGAAAAACAAGGAGAAAATAATTCCTTCTGCAGTGTTGAATAAAAGGGACTTGAACAGGGGAAATGAAAAAACTTTTATATAAAGTAGAATCATCATCAAGTGAAGAACGAACATTTGTCACAAAGGGAAATTGATAAGTGCTGAAGTTTTCACTATGTTTCACTCATTGTGTCTTACCAATACTGCAATCCCTTATATACTTATGAGTAAATAATGAGTTTTTATTTGATTTTGCATTTCATTACCATGCATTACATTCTATCTGTTCAATAATCATGAAAAATGTTTCTGAGTATCCACTGTCTCTTCATGTTTTTAAGAAAAGGCAGGAGAGTTGTAGGTCAACACTACTGAACTCAGCTGAAAAATCCCAAGTATATAGAAGGCGTAGAAACTAGATTGGGACATGTCTTGTGCTTTTTGTAGAAACAGGAGAGAAAGAGGTTATTCAGGCTATGACTTGCTGAGAAAAACTAGAGGAGTGCACGTTGCAGAAATAAACATTGAATAAGCACAGAACGTGTAGGTTGTAAAGTTTCTTTGGAGGTAAAATAAATGGACCTGCAAGGTGTCCTTCCACAGTACCAGTTCTAGCTGGAAGCACTTGTAGCTGACTGTGAATTCTAATTTTCTGATGGTGTAGCAAAATAATTTTATCTTGATTTTTCAAAAGTATAATGCGATTTTATATTGAGACAGGAATTCTCAGTTGAGTGAGATTTTAGCTTAACTGTGGAGCATCACTTGATGCTGTTCACAGTTCCACTATCAGTTGTAGTTGTCTTCATTGAATGCCACATTATTAATTTCATATGATTTATCCAATTTATCTGTAACATCTTGACTTGTGGTCCTGTCCTAAAAATACTTTCAATTCTACTTCATTTCATCAGGACACGTTGACAACTTTTGAGAAAAGGTTCATCTAGGGGGAAGGAAAGCTCTTTTTTCTTTTTTGACAAATACTTTGTGGAAATACTGTCAAGCACTTATGTTTCACACTATTGTGTCTGAAGCTGGAATTTTATGCAGGGGATTCCCACTGACTTTTTTTTTTTATCAGTGAAAAGCATTTAATATTTTGTAAGCTTATGGCTTTTTAAAGTAAGCTGCTGATTCAAAACTAATTTCTGGTACCTGCTCTAGGTTCAGATTTGCCATTGGCTCTAATACAGAGGTTGCTTTTACGTTTGACTCTGCTTGAAATATCTGTGTGCAGTGCTGGTGAGTAGTACCTTCAGCCTTGTTAGAGATGTCCATAACAATTTTATGTCTCTGGTAGTCCTCGTAAAATAACCCACGAGGCTGACCAAAACCTGCTTTCAAAGTCCTTTCCCAAACCGTCTTTTTTGCTCAGGTCTTTGTGAAATAATCAAACCCAGCTATATCTAGAACCGCTGAGGGAAAGAAATGTTACGTAATTTATCAGTCTTATAAGAGACATTGTGTATAATGTGTATAAATAATGATGACTATTCAGTGCTATGATACTGTGATGTCAAAGCAACTCAGAATATTTTTAGATGAAAAATACATAGATTCTGCTTTTTGGATGTTGAACTGAGTGAATGCAATAATGTCTATTTTGCAGCGATGAAATTTGTGTCATCTTTCTAGTCATTAAACATGGTACTTCAGCTAGTAGGATTTTGATGCTTTTTCAGGACAGAACCAGTACCTTCTTTAGTGCCATTTGATAAGCAGAGATCCAAGCAGACTAAAAGGTACAGTGCCATGAACTCTCTTAGTTTTCAATACTTCCTCTAAAAATATATAGAGAATTTCACAGCTCTGGGAATCTGTGTTTTTATGTACCTCTATCATCCCGCTGAGTTTTCCAGTGTAAGTTAGAATCTTGAGTCTGAATGGTGTAGCTGAAGTGGCATTTGATATGTTCATTTTAGAATCATAGAATAGAAAAGAATCATGGAACAGAATCATAGAATGGTTTGGGTTGGAAGGGACCTTAAAGATCATCTAGTTCCAACCCCCTTGGCATGGACAGGGACACCTTTCCTCTAGACCAGGTTGCTCAAAGCCTCATCCAACCTGGCCTTAAACACTGCCAGGGAGGGGGCATCCACAGCTTCTCTGGGCAACCTGTTCCAGAGTCTCACCACCATCACAGTAATGAATTTCTTCCTAATATCTAATCTAAATCTACCCTCTTTCAGTTTAAAACCATTCCTCCTCATCCTGTCACTACTTGCTCTTGTGAAAAGTCCCTCTCCCGCTTTTCTGTAGGCCCCCTTCAGGTACTGGAAGGCTGCTATAAGGTCTCCCCGGAGCCTTCGCTTCTCCAGGCTGAACAGCCCCAACTCTCTCAGCCTGTCTTCATCGGAGAGGTGCTCCAGCCCTCTCATCATCTTCGTGGCCCTCCTCTGGACTTGCTCCAACAGCTCTATGTCCTTCTTATGTTGGGGGCCCCAGAGCTGAATGCAGTACTCCAGGTGGGGTCTCACGAGAGCGGAGTGAAGGGGCAGAATCACCTCCCTCGACCCGCTGGCCACACTGCTTTTGATGCAGCCCAGGATGCGGTTGGCTTTCTGGGCTGCAAGCACGCACTGCTGGCTCATGTTGAGCTTCTCATCAACCATCACCCCCAAGTCCTTCTCCTCAGGGCTGCTCTCAGTTTTAAAGTGCAGTAATTTGGTGCGCTGCTTCTGCAAGTTTTTCGAAGTTTGATATGTTCTGGCATTTGATATGTTTATTTTAAAGTGCAGTAATTCAGTGCACTTCTGCAAGTTTCTACAAGTTTTCTTCTGTAAGTCTGCAAGTTTCCTTCCCTAATTTAATTCCTCTCCCATGTAAACTCCAGAATCTCTTTAGACAATAATTTTTCTGTGAGCTTTTAAGAGAACTACTAAATGACAATATTAAACTGTAGTCCTCCTTTTATTTTAATAAAGTCCAAGAAATTAAGGTATAATTCCTTCCTTTTTCCATCCAATTTATAGCAATTGAAAATTTATATTATTATCTATATTTATGTCTCTTAAGCCTGGATTAATTTTAGTGCTGTGTTTTAGTCAACTAATTTTGTATTATTTTTAAAAAAAATCAAGTGAGCTCAGAAGGGCTCATCTTCAAAGCTCAGCAATGACTGAGCATCCTTGACTTTCCTTCTTTTTTAAAAAATGAGGTTTTTCTTTTAATTTTGCCTTCTCATTTCTTCTCTCTGTACATTTAACTTTGGAAACGTTCATTGCTAACCTCATGAGGTTCAGTGGTGCCTTGATTTTTTTTTTCCAGTAGCATGTTCTGAGTTGCTGAGAAAGTCTTGTGTGCTACATTCGCTAATTTTTCTGAGAAATAGTATGTTTATTCTCATTCTGGGACGTAACATGTTCTGCAGTTGTATGAAAGCATCATGTGCTAACTGTGCCATTCACAGCCTGGAATGGTTCCAGGAGGGCACAGTTTAGCAGCTTCTCTATCAAAAAAGAGAATATATTTATTTCTTCCCCAGTCAGGACATTGATTCATTAGAAGTCTTTGTGCCAGAGCCTGTGTGCATCTGCCTGTTTTCTGTCACAACTGACAGAGTTCTCTTCCTTTCTTTCTTCTGTCTGTCCGTCAAAAGACATCAGAAAACCGTAAGTCTCATTGAGGACCACGGAGAAAGAAATGCATGCACGAGTGCCAGTATCAGAAGTTCTGATGAATGCATGCAGTTTGAATATATCTAGGTTTATGTGATTCTGGATAGTGTGTTTCATTGAGACCAAGTTACAGGAAAGGATAAAATGGCAGTGGGGTTCCTGAGATGCGTGGTTAGAAAACAGGGGTCAAATGTTCTTTTTTTTGGGGGTCTGAAGAGTCACTGATCTCATTTTGTGATCAACAGACCCAAGAAAAATAATTTTGGTGAACTAGTATACATTAAGAATTCCTATAGTGGGACATGTGAAATGATTTGCCAGTGTAGTACAATCTAGCATAACTGGAAGGTGCAGAGAAGCTTTCTAACAATCTGGAAGAATCTTTTCTACCAGTTACCAATATAGAATTTCTACCACCTCATATATGCTCGAACCGGTAGATTAAATGTTTTAAATGTTAAAATTAAAACATAATGAGATAAATAAACTACTATCATATATATACAGCATATTATATGGAGATATATTACCAATGTCCTGTCCTCTCTCATCTGGCATAAATCTGTCATTGACTTTGCTTTCTTGTACTATATCTAGTACTATCCTATATCAACTGCAGTTAATATGCCTTCCATCACCACTAGATTCCACCACAACATTCGTTCATTTCTGTGATAAAAAACAGGAACAGCAGCAGAGCACTAAGAATTAGAAATAAAATTAATTGAAATGAAAATAAATTTAAAAGTTAGAAAGCTTCTTAACCACTTTCATCCAGGAAGCAGAAGTAAAGTCTTAAGTTCTGTTCAACAGTGAGTACAGAAATGTAGTCAATGAATTCCTGTTCTATCTGTTTTCAACACCATTGTAAATGATGGGGTTTTGGGATCTTAAATGTATGTTATAAAACAAGACAGAAGAGGTTATGCAAGTCAACTAAAAGAAATGTTGTTGGCTGTAAAAATCTTGGCACAGAAACTCCCAGGATTTCAGAGTCAGAGCATCCATGACAACAGAGTCAAAACCAATACTTGAACTAGAAATTCACAGATTTAGGAGGACTAATCAATAGGTTGAAGGCCAAGGGGTTATCATACCAGCTGTATAAAAATTACAGATGAGCAGCTTCATCTCAAATTCTTGATGACTACATCAGACCTTACAGTATTCATATATCCATATACATTCCTTCTGTGCATTGTTTTTCAGCACGGAAAATATTTTATATTGCCCAAAGAGGAAAGGTGTTTAAAAAAAAAAAGAAAAAAAGCCAAACCCAACCACACAAGTTTATACTCAAGGGTTTAATTCAACTCAATGCCAAAGATGGTACTATGAAGTACTTGGGGAGAATGCATTAAAGCTCAAACTTGCAGTAAAAAAATTTGAAATGATTGGAGGCTGCATTTTACTTTTATTGAGAGCAACAAGGGAAAAAGGCCAAAATTAAAGGGTTCTGTAGAAAACCAATGAGCATGTGTCTGTGTGAGTTAGTCTCTGCCTGTGTACATCCTTTGAGACAACCTGCATCTGGGCACAAAACAGTAGCTACGTTTGTGGCAGGGATGTGAGAAAATGTTTTCTATTTAAAAATTCATCAGCAGAGAGTAATAAAACATTATATAATCAGGCATTTTTTAGAAACTATTGATCATTTAGTGATTATGCTGGCTGAATTTTGTTCACTGAAGATCTATTAGAAATGTGCAGTTCACACTAATTTACTTAGTGTTCACAACTGTTTTCCCCATTTTTTATATTACATATCAATGATGATGAGTAATTCACTTGTAAATAGTGTTCTCAGTAATGAGTTAGCTGAAAATTGAGATATCACAATAATCTGCAATTCAGGATGATGATCTCAGCATTTTCAGAACTGTTAATTTTTTCTTTCCCTGCACAACTGTGTCATCTCTGTTCTAGTGAGATAAGAAGAAAACTAAAGAAGATGGAGATTAAGAGCAAAAACTGAGAAACGAGCTTCTTCCTATGGCTCTTTGCCTCAAAACCACTTTTCCAGCTGACTTACCCAACATTCACCTGCATCTCTAACTGCGGGGCTTTGTGACGCTCCATGTGTCATTGTATTTGTTTTCACATTATCTCACAAGAAAAAGGTGTACGTTGGCAAATTTTATGTCAATCACTGTAAACTTCACAGTGGCTAGGCAGGAGCCTGTGCAAACCATGACCGGTGAGGACGCTGGCGTTGCTGACAAACTGTTATGGCCATATGGGGTCTTCTGGGGAAATGAATGCAAGAGCAGGTGCTGTTGCAAACACTTAAAACCTGGTAAGGCTATTTTTGTGGGTGACTGGAGCAAAGCAAACAGCGGTTTTGTCTCTGCGTGTGCTTGGCTGGGTGTTGCAGAAAACCGGGTAATTAAATTATGATACTGTTCAGGCAAGCTGGGTTTCTTAGCTGCCCTAGAAGAGATTGGTAGCAGATAGCTGTTAGAATAGCTGCTCCTCAAATCAATTAGACTAACACGGAAAGCTGACAGTAAGGGGATGTAAGCCTTTTCTCCCGCAGGCTGTGGGAGAAAAAGCTTAGAGGCAGCTATGGTTCTGCAGGTGTCCATCTGGGCAAAGTCTAAGGGAAATTGAATTTGGAATTGGGCGCAGGAAACAAGAGCTGGGGTTCAATGTGGTTTCTGAATATTTTGCAGAAAAGCTAATGACTAGTGACTTTTAGAGGACTTCTTGAGATCAGATGGAAGGTGACAGCCTTGATTACTGAGGGCATGACAGAAGTCCTCTTGGGAGTTTGAGCCTGTGCATCTTCAGAGGATATAGAGATTCTTGTTGAGCACATGCCACAGTGGCCGGAGGCAGTCGTAGCTGTGATTGCAGACCTCTCTCAGAGCAGTCTGAACTCCGCCGGTGTTGCAAGAGTAGCTGAAGTGAGCCTGAGATATGTGACATGTGACAGTTTGCAGATCTGGGTAAAGCAACATTGTTTGATAGCTCAAATAATAAAGTGGGTTCCAACAGTGTTTATAGTTAGATTGTGAAGCTGATAGCCAATTCCCCTGCCTTGCCTAGAATACTTCTTGTACTCAGTGGGAATTTGTATTAGATGAGATTTCAGACATAAATGCCCAGATGATTTTTATTACAAATTTAAGGAATGTTTTCTGAGATTGCTGGAATTCTGATGGCCTTTGATTATTATGGAGGCTATAAAGATGCTGGGATATTCAACTTCACAACTACTGCTGAACCTGTTGAATCAACAGCAATGTTTTTTGGCTTGCTGTTGCCCCTGTCTAAATGTGCTAGAAGTGAAAGTTATATCAGAATTTCAAGAACTCTGCAAGTAATATTCCTCTGAATGTTTAATTTACATTTGTTGCTGTCTTGTCTCTGTCTATACATAATCTTCTGCAGATTCCTTTAAAAATAAAATCCTTTTATGTCAGATCTTGGGGGAAAAAATCCTCGTAACATGGTTGAGAGTTAGTTCTACACAAAACTCTTTCAGAACCTTTGTATTTTGGAAATCAGCATCTGGGACTGGAACTCCAAAAGCAATCTGCAGCATTTAAAAATAAATCTAGTAAACAGCAGTGGCTGTCAGACAGAGAGAACATGCAAGGACTGGGGAGGGTAGTTTGCAAAATAAATGCGTGCCAGGAATGTTCAGGTTGGTGTCCATGCAGGTTAGTTTCCTCTTCTTATCAGACAGAGACTTCTGTGTCACAAATAAATATCCATACAGAAATTTAAAACATAGGAGCTGAATCATGTAAGATGCTAAACATTTTTGTGCTAGTTGAGCAAACACTTTGTAACACATGTGCTTAGCTTCAGCAGACTGTATGAAGTTCTACTTTCATTCTTTCAGTCTCTTTAGCTTAGAGAAGAGGAGACTGAGGGGTGACCTCATTAATGTTTATAAATATGTAAAGGGCAAGTGTCATGAGGATGGAGCCAGGCTCTTCTCAGTGACATCCCTTGACAGGACAAGGGGCAATGGGTGCAAGCTGGAACACAGGAGGTTCCACTTAAATTTGAGGAAAAACTTCTTTACTGTAAGGGTGACTGAACACTGGAACAGGCTGCCCAGAGGGGTTGTCGAGTCTCCTTCTCTGGAGACATTCAAAACCCGCCTGGACGCGTTCCTGTGTGATATGGTCTAGGCAATCCTGCCCCGGCAGGGGGATTGGACTAGATGATCTTTCGAGGTCCCTTCCAATCCCTAACATTCTGTGATTCTGTGATTCTGTGACGTGTTCCTGTGTGATATGATCTAGGTAATCCTGCTTCGGCAGGGGGATTGGACTAGATGATCTTTCGAGGTCCCTTCCAATCCCTAACATTCTGTGATTCTGTGATTCATTTTTGTGATGGGTTGGATCAGGAGCACAAGTCAGCACCTTGCAGGATCAGTCCTTGTGTTTGCGTAGAGCATTCCTGAGCGATTCAAACAACAAAAACATTGATGACAGCCTGCAGAAAGTCAATTAAAAATACCCCAAAACCAATAACCAGCCACATTCGTTCACATATCCTGTCTTCTAAAGTTTTCTGGTACCATTAATGAAAAAGTGATTAGGACAAAAAAATGAGACCCATTTCAAATGTATGCTGCACCCTTCATGTGCTGCAGATTTTTAATGCTGCAGGTCTCAATTACTATGGGAAAATCGCTTTCAAGAAGACAGTTATGTACTTACAGTCTTTTAAGTTTCTGGACCTTTGAGCCTCTTCCCTTCTGTGAAAGTATTTCCTTAGAAAATGACAACCATAATGGTTGTGAAGTGCTCAGAAACTGCTGTAATAGGGATTATCTCATACACCCTCTGATACTTTTCAAAATTAAACCGTGTGTAATATGAGGCTGATTTAGATACACACCAAAAAGTTTCATCTTAATGCTATGCATACTGAAGTGTCTAAGTTTTGGCTGACTTAAAACTGCTGGCTGCTCTGAAGACTTCTCTAGTAATTTGTGGTTTATTTACTTAAAGGCTCATAAGATTTTTCCATCCTCTGAACACTGAGGGCTTCAGGCTTGTTCATACGTACCTCTGCTTTTTGTTGTTGAACTTACAGAGCAAAATTTAGTTTTCAAAATACGGTTATGAGGAAGCATGTGGTTGAAAACAATGAGAAAATAATTAAATGGGAAGCTCATTTTAAAGATAAGAGAACATGTACCTGACAAATATGTACTGTAAATAATTAATCCTGTATCTATTGCATAAATAATAATGTATATCAGCCTGAGCTAGCCTGAGGGTTCTGTGTTATGCTATGTATATATCCCATGGGGCAGGAGAAACCCGCAAAGGTTTCGCATTTCATTAAACCTTTAGACAATTTTGCAGTTTTCAGGCCTGCTGAAGTAAGAGATTGGCCTTACATGACTTCCTCAGATGAGATGTAGTGTAAATGCTTTTCTTTGGCTACAGTTTTCAAAATGTTTTATGTGATACCAGATATTCATGTTTGGATGAGCAGGCAGCTGGCAACTTGTGTATGCTTTGAGCAAATGAACTACAAGGCATCATCAACCCTGCTGTATAGTGATATAAGGCAAATGTAACAATGGTAATATTCTGAGGAAAGTAAAGAGGTTTTTGTTTTGTTTGTTCCTGCCCATCCAAGATGCTATAGATAGTATGTCCTGCATTTAGGCAGTTGAAATAATTCATGTAATACGTGTGCTGAAAATCTGTCAAATAGCATAAGATCTAGAATCTAGTGTCCTGATTTCACTCTCTTTTACTTACTTGTACATGTAATCAGTAGAACTTTATACATTTTTCATTATCCTGTATTATCAGGTTCTGCCATGTTAAGAACAGCTGAACAAGATCAGTAACTCAGGATTAGTTTAGGTAATTTCTCTGATTATTTCATAAAGATGACAGTAATCGGACTTTTTTTCCAGGAGTAATAAAAATACAGTAGCAACTCATATCTACATTTTATTTTTATTGCAGACAAATGTAGAGTCAACTTTACTACAGCTGCTGAATATGCTGGAGCTAAAATCTTTAGTTACCTATTTTCTTTACTTTTTCACTCACTCAAAGCCGTGACTCGGCAGTTTCCATGTCTGAGCATGCCTGCAGTGCTAATGGTATTCAGCACTGAATAAAGCTGAGATCCTCTTGATGTCTGTCTTGTACATGGTTGTAACTGTTTTGTTCATTATAAAGAAATGGTTCTGTAATTAAGAAATAAATGTTAAATTCTGCCAGTACACTTTCTTTGGGTCCCTTACTCTTCAAAATTATGGAATTGTTCAACAGTATTTTTAAGTGATTATAAGTACCTCCTTCTGTGTTTTAAAAGAAATGCTAATAGAGGAATAATTGAAAATACATCCACATATATAAGTAACACTATAGTAGATATTACAATAGTCCTTTAAAATTCCTATCAGTGACGTACACTTTGTGTTACTGCTCTGCTCCTTCACGTATCAGTTCCCTAAGCTTTCAAGATTCAGAGGGTAGAGTTACGCACTAACAGTGCTCAAGGGGCCCCTGCTAGTCTTTGATTATGATCTTTTCTGGGTCAGATTAATAATTCATACAATATTTCTCTGTGAAAAGAGAGATGCTGCCTGTCATCTCCTGTCATCTTTTTAAGGTTTCTTTCAGCCCTCTAACAGGACTGAGGCCAGATGAGGATTAAACTTCAGAAAAAGGATAATTACTAGGTTATATGAACAGGCACCAAGCAAAGAGCATTCTTAACTTGGATGTGTTTTCTAGATCTTCAGCTATTAGACTGTGGAGTAACTTCTCATGGAACATGATGCAAGATCCACTACATCAGGCACTTAAAATGCAATTGATAACTCCTGATGGGGAAAAAAAATCACTGTGGGAATAATTTTTCTCTGTGCAAGAGCTGTAGATACAAATAAATTTTGCAACATTTTTGAGGGCAGTGACAAATTTCTCATGCACCCTTTGGCTCATTCCTTTAAGCCGTTTCATTACTCTTAACATCTTGTTCATGTTCTTCAGGATACAAGAGGTATTTGATGAAGATGTTATATGTTTTAGATTTTTAAAATGATCTTTGATTTAAGAAAAAATTGATCGCTTCACCTCAATTTTTAACTGAGTGAGGAAATCCATTTTCAGGAGAGAGACTCAGGTAGTTCATAAACATGGGTTTGAACTGAACAATTCAGAACAGAAGGTGGTGCCCAGGGATTTTGATTAGCTTTACATTATCTCACACATTTTTTGGTTTGGGGTTGTCTTTTTTTTCCAGTTACACTCAGTTTGCCTGTAGTACTTGGGACACAGATAGTGTTGTTTGCTATCCCTTTACCTGTTGCCTAATTTCAAAAGAAAAAAGAGGCAAAATGTAGCTTGACAGTCTCATCAGACTCTTTATTCTTTGACATGAGATTGAAGGGGAACTCTGGAAAGCGATTAGGAGAACCTCCCTGTCTAGACATCCGTGGCTTGAGTATTCCTTCCTACAGAGCTAGCAAACAGATAAAGGTTTGTCCAGCACAAGACACGGCAATGCTGGTTGAAATCCTCATCATACAGTGGACTTGCTGTATGACTGTGGGAAAATTGTCTGGTTTCCCTGCCCACTTGCAAAACAGCCTATTACGAGGAGAAATCTGTTAATCTGACATACTCCGTACTAGAAAAATGGGGCTATATATGTTCTTGTTCTCCTAGTACCATGCTGTAAGATGACCCTGGCAGGGAAAGGGAAGACCTGCTTCAAAAGTAGTCATGATTAATTCTTTTACTAAAGAATATGGTAATTTAGCTTCACAGTAAATCTCAGTATCCAACTCTAAAATGGACTGGAACACTTTAAATTGAATAAAATAACTGAAGTATGATTAATATTGCAGTTCCAAGATAAGGTCTCAATGATCTGTTTTTTGAATGATAAATGAATCTATAGAAGGGTAATAAAGTTAATATTTTCTGTACAGATAATTGAAGATAACTGTGTTTTTTCTTTCACATTCCATCAGCCTGGGAAAGATTAATTTCTAAAATATCAGCAGAGATTACAGCATAAACCAGACCTGTATAAGAGAGGCATAGTATTCCTGTCTTTTAAAATGGTATGGATATGATTAAATTGCAGGTGAGAGACTAAAACTTTTTATTATAGCAGTGTAAAAAGGTAGAAGGGGCTAAATTACTCTTTGAGGCACAGATTTCAAGAACATTGTACAATCACACTGAGAGAATAGCGATATAACTTGCGAGGAAAGTATTAAGGACAAAGAAATTTGTGCAGAGATTTAAAGGTCTAATCGTATATGTAAGTACTTAATCTGTGGCAAAACTTGAGACAGCTTAAATTGCATCTGGAAGAAAAGGAAATAGGTTTTGAGATTATCTACATTCTAAGTAGAACCCAGGACTTTTTTTGAACACTAAAACTATCTTGTCTTAACCAGCAGCACCTGGTTAACATGAGCTGGAATTAAAGGTATCCTTTACCGCAATCTCTGAAGTATTGACTTAGGGAGAACTGTGAGTGTTTGCTGTGTTCCCAGCTCCACTTACTTTAGCCTACTCTTAAATTCTTACTGTACTAAATGTAGTTTTGCATCCTCTGAGGATTTCTTTAAGCTGGGAGAATCCTGTCGTTCTCAGACAGGCTTGAAAGCTTTCTGGAGGTGTTTAACTCAGACATGTTTGCCTCACACAGCAAAACTTGTGATGTGCTGTGGTTGCTTGCTGTCTGTCTGAACCAGCTACAGAAAGAAGGTTCGTGTTTGTAACAGTAAAGGAGGCTGTAGATCAAATCCCTAATGATTCATCAGAGTGCATATTTCTATCTGTCTGTGGACTGGAAAAACTACAGGGTTATGGCTACAACCCACTGTGTCTCTGTTACTTCCTCTAATACTTGTATGTAACTACAGTTACCATCAGTGTAATCAACACACACACTGGAAAAGCACAAAGCCCTCTCTCTACTGCTCTGGTACAAACATTTTTACAGTATTTTCTGTTTTATACCATATATTATAATATTGTTCAGAATATAGCAAAGTAATTACAAACGTATAGTTTTATTGCTGTCACTAGAGCTTCTGAAAAGAATATTACAATATTTTATATAAAAATGTAACCTTTTTACTTTATCAGAAGAAAATGCCAGTATATTATTGAAATAAAGTATCTTGACATCACATAAAAGAACTGAGGTAGCTTAGATTGCAACTTTCTGCTATACATTTTGTCCAAAGCAGAATATTTCAATAAAATATATAAAAATATGTAATAGAACTGTAATTCTTGTATGTAAAGCAAGATCGTCAAAAAGACCTAACTAATCAACTTTAGGTGTAATGGCTGAGATGACTCTATTCACTGTTTAGAATATTGGATCCACTTTCAGAAGAGTTCTAATAATTACCAGTACAGTATCATTACACATTTCAGGAACAAAACCAGACAACACAGGATTTCTATCCTGTTGTGAATGATTCTGACTTTTCACTTACACATTTGGCGTGCTTCGAGAGGATTTTACCATGTGGCTATTAAAAGTTTCTGAGTTTCACAGTCATATCCACGAGGCTCAAAAAGTAAATTCACCCCTTGTGTTATTGTAATGGAGTTTCCCAGCAAGAAGCTGCCCTGCTGCCAAACCAAACAAGGCAAAAAGAAAAAAAAAATTAGAAAAAATAAATAAATGAGAGCCTGGAGATGGTCACAGTTGTTTCATAGGAGACCTAGCAATCTTTTGAGTGTAGATTCACAATCATTTCCAAACCTTTCCATAAATTTATTAATTGAGCAGCTCTCCAGTTTTCACAGAAGTCAGTCATTTGTGCATGGTAAAGCACTAGAGTCTCTGGCAAACACTGATGGGTTCTTTTGAAGGTAGTTAGCTATGTGGTGGTTCATGTCTTCTTCAGCAAATACCCTGGGAGGGAGTTGGAACCTGGGGTCAACCAATCTGTTACAAATACATTATTATATGAAGAGACAGTAAGTATGTGAAGAAGCATTCAGAAAAGGGATATGCAAGCCCTTTTCAGCTGGCAGTCTGTTATGACAAACCTAAAGAGAAGTGTGAATTCCAGTAAGCTATTTTCCAGATGATAGCTTAGAAGTACGACTGTCATTCAAGGAGAAAGATTAAAGCTTTCAGAACAGGATTTTCTCACTGATGTGATAAGTTCCCACAGAGCATGCAAATTCCCATGTTTCTTCCAGGGAGCGTTGTCAATGCATCATCAGGAAACTTGACTTCAGTAGAAATACAGAGGAATAATTTTTTGAGGAGGCTACTGATAAGGAATTTTTAATTTACACTGCTCCCCATCTACATGTTATGGAGCAAGTTCTTGAGCAAGCCTCTCATCTTTTAGATTAACTGTGATCAAGTCTAGCAACCAGCTTTTCATGATTTAAGATCAGGGCTGTTGGTAAGTGAGAAGGCTATATAATAACTTTTTATGGTTTTAGCTATTACTTACATTGTAATCTAATTAATATTTTAAAGATTCAGTTTGGTGCATTTTTTGTTTGTACTTATCTGATGGCCGTAGTTAGCCGAATTAGGACAGTGGCATAGCTGTTGCTGTAGTTTCAGGAGGTTTCTCTGGTTTTAAACTTTCTTGGTGGCAGTTAAACAACTGTTATCATTTGTGACAGAATGCAATTTTATTTGTAATTCTAAAAACTGTCACTTAAAACCGTGGCTTGTTATGTTCTAAAATATTTTCTCAGGTTTCACTTGTCTGAAAATGTAAAAATAAAAGAAAATGAAGAACTGTTAATACATATACATTGTTTGTGCTTTCATGTGCCATTTTCAGTTTTCTGATAAGTAGATGCACAACTTGGTGAATATGAAAGAGCTGGAGGTACCGTTGGACTCCCTGACTCACAATGATTCATCTTATGCGCTTGTTTCGATAACTGGATCAATTTTGTTTCTCACCTAAATTATTTTTCTATTACATTTTTACTTGCAATTTTTTTAGCTCATATATAGACAACTTCTTGTGTTTAAGTGTATTTTGAGGCTTGAACTTTTCATTTGTTCCGTTAGTATTTCCTGCTCATAGAACAGAATTTTTGAAAGAATATTGAACCACAATTGTCAAAAGAAACTAAAGCTGATGACAATGGTCCCATAAGACAGATTCTTATGGTAGTGTATGCTGCCAGCTTGTTCCTGTCCAAGCAGTCCTGATCCTTAAGTCACACTCACTTTAATGTGTGTGGTTAACTGTTTGTTATTTTAAAATAATTTTTACTGTTAAATAAACAATTATGTAGTGTCATTACTAATGATCTTCTGAGATTATATTTGCACTTCAAAAGCAGTAATTTTAATATGAGTACTGTTTTCCTGCATAGGATCTCAAAACATTTTATATCATGACATTGTTCCAATGCACAAATGGAAAGTTTATCCATATTTCTCCTCATCAGAATTATTTCCGGAGACCTGCTGCATATTCAGATCAGAGCATTAGTCTCCAATATGACCTATCAGCTTGTTTTAAAGAAAAGAAGGGGGAAACGGAGATGGAGTTGCCATTACATTGAAAACTTACCAAGAAATTGTGTTTCTTTTATTTATATTAAATGACATGCGAAGATGTATTGAAGCTAATTGGCTTCCTTTGAGAAACAGATTCAGATGATTAAAGGAAGGTGTAAATTATTAGAAACACAAAGATTTTAGGTAGATCTAAAAGTCTTGAATAGCTCATTTCATCTGAAGTGTTAAAAGCACACAACAGCTTTTAGCCTGAGTGATTAATCTTTTGAGGTTTCTGTTTGGAAGCATATATTCTTTCCAAAATACCTTGCTAATAATAATGTGTCATTAGATCTGCACCTGTCCCTGTTTAGCCCTCATCTGGGGCTAAACTATAACCAGCTGTTCTATTACCCACTGACCCCTCCCCAGCTGAGAAAGGCAACTGGGAAAAGGAAAGGAGACCCACAGGTTGAAATAGAAACACAGTTAATAAAATAAGAAAACTAGTATTAATGCTAATATAAAATGCACAAAGTTATACTCAGTGTGTACAGTGGTCACAAGCTGTGCGCTCCCAGCAGTGGATGTTAGATGTCAAACACTGTGAGCACCACAGCTCCAGCAAAAGCGTGACGGTCATAATGAACAGGGAAGCAGAATGATGGGCGAGACCCTACAGGGATGGCAACCATTGAGAAGAGAGACTGTCCCCAGCAAAATTTCCAATTTATAGTGGGTGTGATGTTTATGGTATAGAAGATTTCTATTGGCCAGGCTGGGTCAGCTGCCCTGGCTTTTGCTCCTCCTAGCTTTAGCACCTGGTTAACTTGAAGCTGCTGACTAAAACAAAGTGTCTTATCAACTTTGTTCCCACTGTATCGGGTGCTGCAGTCTTCTCAAAAACGCAGCTTTCCTGAACAGAACATCGATTTTATGATTCTATCCCAGCGAAAACAGGACAGCGCCTCACCACAGAGAGGTAGGTTAAAAAGTTATCAGAATTACTTCCTTGCACCCCTTAGTGAAGGAAAGATTCATAGATATCCTGAAGGCTACAGAATTCAGCTTCAGTCTGTATAATCATAAATAGGGAGTACTGTCAAATCAGAGTGTATATCTGCTGGAAATATACACTTCTCCATAAATCCTTGCTTACTCTTTTCTAATCGATGCTAGAAGATTTAGTAAAAGTAGGCCTCAAAGTAGGCCCTAAAAGGGCCTGTGTAACCTTTAGACAGAACCGATTTTCCTTTCAGTAATTTTCCTTCCAGCTAAAATACCTGCACTTTCTGAAGCTAACTGCATGTTTTGCAGACAGTGTCTGCTTCTAGGACTGATAATGCTTAAAGTTATATCTATCACTGACTCTTGCTTGTGCTTATTCTTAGAGAATTCAAGGTCTCTGTTAAATTCCTCACTAATTACAAAGAAGGGCCAAAGATAAAAAAGGCTCTGAACAACATCGTTGTAGTGTCTTAAATGACTTGATTCACAGTTCTGGCACCAGGAGAAGAGATAAATCCTGTAAGAACCAGAAAAGTATCTTTTCCTTGGAGCCACCTGCATGTGTCAACAGAAAGGCCTCAACTGCGCTTGCACAGAAGCAGGGTCATACAGCGGACAGCACAACTATGGGGGGATTGCGACCACCAGAGACCACCCAAGACCCCTTCCCCAATTTAGTACACATGCACAAAGACATTACATAATGTATTAGCATATGCATAAGGTTTCTTGGAATAGGCGGGCTTTTCTTGGAAATTATATGAATATTCGTTTCTCTATAATGTGTATAATGAGTGTGCTTTTGTGCCTCGGTCGACATGTTAGATGGAGCAATCTCCCATGTCCCTTGGCCGAATAAAGCAATGCCTGCTTGTTAATGCTAAAACCTGGCGTTAAGGAGTTTTATTCCTGATTTTGGTGACATAGTAAGAGCTGACTTGGAATAATAGCCAGGAAAAAATACTGTTTTCTTCACTGAAATGTAAAATAAAAGCAGTAAATGTCTTCACTTGAATCCATTTTTGGTGATCCTTTTTGATGTCTTACTTTTCACTACTGTTTGTGGGAGAATATGATTTTCCCGTGCTCTCAATGCAAATATGAACATCTACTATTTGATGCTGGATATTTAGCAAGTGCATTTAGCATAGGCATCATCTGTGGAGGGCTGAAATCAGCATGCAGAAGGGCCCCTGTATGGTAACAATGGAGGCAGTGATGCCGTATTAGAAAATGTCATTTCAAATAATGTGAGATTCACCTAAGACCTTGATGCTTGTTCTGTGCCTGCTTGCTTTCCTATAATGAAAATACAGAGGTAAAGTAGTTGAAGATAATTATCGTATTTAAATGAATACCATTGTTCAACCACCTTAAATGTGTATTTTTCTAATGGCTTCCTGTAAAAATGAGAAAATCTATCCTACATAAAGGTATTTATAAGGTGCTTTAAATGAACGTAGTGCTTAATAAAATAAAAGAGCAGGACATTTCAGTCTATTGGTCTTTCTAAACAAGAGTATTACTGCTGTTTATATTTGTCTGCTTTGATGTTTGTTAATATATACCATCTGTATCTTTCACTTATATTCAGTTTAGTGCTGCTTTCACAATTCCTATTCATGCTTTTTCAATTGTAATTTTCTCTTGTACCTAACATTTTTTACAGGTAGTTTCATTGGTCAGACTTTTAAAATTAATTTCTGGCTTGTTTTTTTTTTTTTAGGTTGTCATCTAAATCAGCTAATGGTCACCTCTGTCGGCGACAATGGAAAATAGGTAGGAATACATTTGAACATAATTCTACACTTTACAGCAAGAACATAATATGTCACTTTTTGCATGCTGATATATAGATGCAAAGGGAATCTAAACCATGCATGTATGTATAAAACATGTTATGAAGAACAGAACTGAAATGGCTGTCAATGAGTATAGGTGTCAGTTCCTCAGCAGTGACTTTTGCTCTACAAAGCTGCTCCTATTGAGCCTTACTAATGCTCTGCAGACGGAAGGTCCTGTGGTTACAAAATCCCTTTCTTCTAAAGGAGAAAATTATGAATGACATGGGCCTTGGCAGAGCTGCAAGTGAATGTGACCAGGGACAGCTGGTTATTGCCAGCCCACAACCAACAGAAGCTTGATGAGCCTAGTCGTATCCTCAAAGCCTCAGAAACTAGAAGTTGTCTCTCCCTGACTCACTCAGTTTCAAATAATGAGATGCCTGACACTGTGGTCCATTGGTCTCCATGTACAATGGCCTGGTGAGCTTAGGACATTGGCTCAGTTTGTGATACAAGTTAAGGTAACTCTCTTATAGAACTAGTACTATTACCTCAATAGCATCTCCATCCTACTATTACTCTACAGCACCTTCATGAATGAAGGCCCTGCAAAGTGACAGTCCTCTTGTGCACCCTCAAAAATATTCTCAGTTTGCGTGCTGAAATAGTCCTCTCCAGACAGATTCTGACCTTTGAGAATTATAGTCCTTTTACACACCTTACAGTGGCCAGAGTAAGCGACAAGAATTTAACAGAAGATGTGGCATAAACAAGATGATGGATTGGGGAATTATGTTTGAATGTTAAAAGTTGCACAGGTTTTTAGTAAGTGAGTAAGTGTATTCACGGATAGATTTGCAGGTGTCGGAAGATCTGAGAAAAGCACATCCCTAACTTTCAAGGTTAGTCTGACAATGAGGCTTGTTAGTGAGTACTGGTTTAAACTCAACTTCTATTATTCACTTCCTCTTACATGTATGTGTGCTTGTGTACTTACTGAATTAGGGTGCAGGTGACATGGTGTCAGAAATCCCAACTAGATTATTTACATTGCACATCTTAGAATCACAGTCATTGAGGTTGGAAAGGATCTCTGGAATCTCTATTTTTAAAAAACAAATATACTAAGTTTTATAAATGTGAAAGTTGCAAATATTTCCAAAGATTAAAGTCTTTAGCATGTGGAATTTAGAGACACTTTTACAGAACTCATGGTTTTCTGTTGCCCTTTGTTGCATGCTGTTGAACAGGGATTGTGATTCACAGACTGAAAGTTCGCAAGCAGCAATTTTTCAGGTAATATTTGACTCAGTGTGGAACAATTTTTTTTTTTTTTTGCTAGGAGCAATCTGTGTAAAAGAAAAATTAATTTGCATGGTTGCAAAATCAGAAAGGTTTGAAGAGAAAAAAGGAGAAGATTTCTGTGCTATGTAATTGTATTTTTTAATCCAGTGTTAAAAAGTCAAAGCTGAAGGTTTCCTTTCTATAAATTCAATTTAAAATATCAGAATGAAAAGATATCCCTCCATAATCATTACTTTTGAACACACAGTAATATATATTGGCTGAAAAAATAGAGAGCACAAATAATTATTTCAGCAGATCACTGCATTGCTGAAACTCCAAAAGGTTCAAATTAAAGTGTTTGAAAGCCATCCTGTAGGCTAATTGTGTTTCCTCAAGCCCCAAGGCAATTCATGATGTCTCCATGGCAACTGTTCTTTACTTTTTTATTTAGAAAACTGTTTATGCTTCATACTTCACATATTATCATGTGTAACGAAAACCTAATACTGGAGAAGTGTAATGGTTGGCAGCTTTTCCTTTTGCAGTATTTCCCTGAGTGCAGATATTACAGTTGTGATTTCTGATCTTAACTAGATTTTTATAACAAAGTGATCATTACAGTTTGTTTTTGCACTGCAAAATACTTATTCGATAACAAGGAAAATGATGTCATGTTTTCTTACATTATTGTAGGGGCAACCCAGTAGATTCTAACTGCCCTTCATTTGTGTGCAATTTTCATGTAATTTAGCAGAGGTATCACAGCTGGGACAGTGATTGACATCAATACCAAATCTGAGCATGACAAACCAGATTCTTTTTGGAATTTCAATCCATATCATATGATTGGTACCTGACTATTTCATTGACTAGAAACTGGAGCAGAATTAGGACTAATAAACGGAAAAGGGAACCCACTGAGAGTGAATAGGAACCTGAAAAAGCTCTCTCTGATGTTCAGGCTGGCATATTCAGGAGATGAACACCTAGAGTATATTTGCCTTCCAAATGGACTTGCTAAATGACTGCAGACAACTCATTTCACCTGTGTAACTCAGTTCCTGCATCTATAGGTGGTATTAATGATTTGTTTTTACAAAACTGCAACACCTGCACTTTTGAAAAGAGGTGCATTATAGCTCAAAGCTTTTCACTCTTTGTGAATACTAACCAACTTGCTTACTGGAAATATTTTGCTATTTGTCAGTTCTTGCCCAGTGGCGTTTATTTACGCGAATGATACCAAGACTCTGTGGCCATTTCAGTCACCTGCACAGCTTTTGTAGTTACAGTTATTTTAGAGAGCTACTCAGCAATTTGAGTTGTGGCTTCCTGCTCATTTTTGTTAACACAGTATTTTTGCTAGGGCTACCTGATTGTATTTCTTCATGTTTGAGAAAGGTGTGGTTGGAGAGCTTTTGGCCAGCTGTTACTACCTCTACCTCATAGCTAAAATTGCTGCGAACGTAGTTCACGTCATGTGAGCTTAAAGTGATCAGGAAGGATTATACCTTCTGTGTATGGCCTTCTGGAAGGGACTGTGGTATGAACTGAACAAAGAGGAACAACTGAGAGTGATGCCCAGTCTTAGAGTATTTCTGGAGCTCACAGCAGGACTCAACTGAATTCAATATCAGTTTGGGGAGGCAGTGGTAGTGAGACCTGTGAGCAGTTCTGGGCAAACATCTGTCAAGGATGTTTTAGATATGGTTGATTCTCTTGTATAAATGAGGATGGGCAAGAGATCTCTTTGTCCTGTTGGGCTCCCCTCCACACCTGTTTCTATAGTTTTATGGTACTTTTCAATAAGGAATATTTTTTTTCAAATGCTTTCCTTTTATTTTTAAAATTCTTGCTGTAGTATTTACTGAGAGATTTTTTTTTCCTTCAAAGACTTGAATTTAAAGTTTGTGTGAGTAAAACTCCACTTAATAACAGGCTTAAATCTAAGCACTTATTTAGATGCTTTATCGAATTGAAATCTGTCCTCTCAGTGCCCCATTCTGCCTTCTTTACCCTCTCCCTGAGAAATATGAGACCAGCATGGTGATTACTAATCCTGCTGCTATTGTTGTGGTAGTGTTTAGATGCATCAGTGAGGAACATTTTTAAGAACATTTCCTGTTGTTTGAATTAGTCTTTAATAAATCAGGGAACAGCAAAATTGGTGTGTGACCTTGAACAAAAATAACACAATTCAGATACCTAATATAGAGGAAACAGTTCCCAAGGAGCTTAGAGAGTATCAATTGTGGGCCCAGAGTAATCATCCAGTAATGATCACATCTATAAAGAATTTTAAATTTGTTTTTATGGAAAATATGCAAACAACACCCTTCCCCCAACTGTGTAATAGTAATAATTCATTTATCAGCAGCAGCTTGATAATAACAAACTGCCAGTCTATATTCTAGCTTGTACTAATAAGAAATTTCAGTCTCCTGTGCTAGTCCTAGAGAAGTATGGTGGAAAGCAGAATTAGGCATGCATTGTGTACAACTGAATGCCAGCTGATTACAATACTTCCATTAAAGCAGCTGAACAACTTGCTTGTTTTTATTTGTGAATATAGTGCAGTTATAAATGTGTGCATTCCATAAAACTGAACACAAACTAGTTGTTAAACAGTTGGCAGGAGAGAAAAGTATTGGCTGAAAGCATATTTATTGTGGTCTTTTTTGATTTGTTTTTCTAATAGCAGTAATAAGCAAGAACATGCTATGGAGTGAATGTGTGCCATTCATAATGGCATTGCTTTTTCTAAAACATAGGAGCAACAGCCTTGGTGGTATTTACTTAATGTTTACATTTAATATCACCAAAGAGATGAACTCTAATGTTCTAGGAATACTACAAATATATAATAAACAACAGTCCCTGCTTGAGACTTTCACGTGATCTATATAATCTAATCGTGATTTGTTCATATGCCTTATTTATTACAAATGACATTTCTTATATTTGACATCTCCATCTCTGAAGTCTTCCTTTAGATCAGGAGCATTCAGAGCTAAGGCTTCAGCTTTTTTTATCAAAAAAATAAAGCGTGATCTGCTTTAGGGGCTTTTGGGCCTCCTAAAGAAGCCCAAGGAGAACAGGAGAATCGCACGTTATTTGTCAGAGGGGTAATTGCAGAAACCAAAATATTAACTACACAACTACTAAAACTCATCTCCACAGACACAAGTCCTGTGAAAAAATCCGATAGAAAAATCAGACTGCTTTCTGGTGCTTTCTCAGTGCTCCTGTGGCACAAGATAACAATAAAGAATCTACCTTCAGAACTGACAGTAATATTCATTTTAGATATTTTTAGCGATCCTAATGGATTGTACATCTATAGAAATGCTGAGGTTTGTTCCTTACATTATACAGGATATTTCCAGAAAGAAAGAAAAAATGAAACTGTATAAACCAGAAATGAGAATGAAAAGCATTCAAGAATGCATAATCCTCTCCTAATAGCAACTTTAACTCCCTTGGCAAAAGTCCAGTCTCGGAAACATAAATGTTAACTTTGGTAAGGATTTTGAGCATGGCTCTTACATTCTGTTGAGCCCTCTAGGCTTAATTTGAAATGAATAGAAGCTGAATAGTCAGTGGAAATCTCTTTCTTAAGTAAAATTTGTATCAGGTAGAATGTTTCAAATTAAGAATTTAGATACCAATTAAAACATAAATATGCAGGTCATAGGGAGCAATGATCATTGACCAATAGTCTAAGTAGAAAACTATGGGATTGGGGTTAGAGATATGGAATAAATTAAAATGATCCTAAATAAAAATATAACCTGCTTTTTTTCCCTAAGCAAACACTTATGTGGAATAGGAAAAAAACAAACAAACAGTTAATTAGCACTCATTTAGTAATATTTATGGTCTGGATGTCTTTGTATAACTTGCCTTTTTTTAAAAAAAACAAAACACAAAAACTTGGTGTTGGTAATGTCTAACATAGGTTGGTGTTGTTTTAATTTTTTACAGAGTTTGAATACAAGCAAAAATCAGAAAGTTTTGCTGGCACAAACATCAAAATAGTAGATCTCATATGTAGCATCTACCTCATTTTACTAACTAGTGCTGTATTGACCCCATTTATCAGTACAGCACTAAACTTTGGGGCAGTAATGGTGGGAAGGTTGTGGTAAATGAAAACAGATGAAAATGCAGAGAACAGAGAACAAAGGGGTACAATGTTGTTTCTTGAACATTTTATTAGTTTTCCATTCCTTTTGTCCATGTACTAAAATGATTAGATAATGTGTATGATTGCCGTTAATTCACCAATAACCTTAAAAATAAAGAGACTTGTTAATGTTAGGTATAAGAGGAGGTTTAGGGAAGAAATGTGGCTATGTGGTAATGTCTGGCTGCTGGCTTGGAAACAGAATCCCTTCTGGACCTTCACTTTTATTGTTGCTACCCCATACTATTCACTGGTGCAGAAATACCATATAACATAGGGATTGCAACCAAAGACAGGGAAGCAGCAGTAGGAATAGATTAAGTCCTAAGGAAAAAAAAAAATCTAGTTTCCATAAAAAGACCTTAATTAAAAAAAAAGAGTAGGGAAGGGCAATGAAAGGAAACACAGAAGTCACAGATTGCTTTTTATGGCTGTATTTTTAGCACTTTTCATGGGTGACAATTACTGTCGAAAAAGAGCTTCTTAATACATTTTTTTCCAATACTGAGTATGGTACAGTGTGTGTATGAGTACAAATATACACAGATATAGGGCTAATATTGAAAGATTTTCAGCATGGCTTCAGTCATTTAGCACATATATTAATTCCCATTTAAACTTTATCTGATCTTGTCTTTTAAAGTTAAATTTCTCTAGAAAGGTAATGGAAAATAACCTGTATTGTTTTTTCATTAGTTACAAACGTCATCTTCTAATTTAAACCTACCTGGGGTTGGTTATTCTGTACCATAGAGGCACATAAAAGCAGATGTGATTATCAGAGAAATAAGCATTCCCCTCTTGGGTAAAGAAACAAGTGTATTCCTTCTGATATGCCTGAGGATGTCATGAAGTATCAGAAGACCCAGTCACATCCCACATTCTTTTGATGGTGCAACATCGTCCTGATGTAGGTCAGGGTTTAAGGACTATAGCAGAGTCCTCAACTCGTGATTTGTACTTTTCACTTCTTCTGAAATGTTCTTTGGTATTGTATGCATTACGATTACATCTGATAATATTAACAAAACACATTCCTCCTGCTTATCAGTGTGGGAAGAAGCCACACATGCATGTGCACTCACATGCATGCACATTTACTGTATGTAGTGCGGTTAAGCAGAGTAATTAATCAACTTGATTGTATGGAAAGCATAACATTATTATGGTTTCTTAGCATCAGAGACCATGGAAGCTAAGGACATTTTCCAGGAGGAACAGATTGGAGAGATTTTGATGCAGGTTCATCTTTAGAACCAATACAGGCTGCAGAGGTGACAAACTAAAGCAGCATTTCATAAACACCGTTTGTAGTTTATTAGGTAGCGTAGTTTGATTTTGGCATCCTGAAATAACAGATGAGATACTTCGCTCTATTGTCATTTCTATATATATTTATATGGCTCTGCTTTTTTATTTCACTTGTTTTGGAGCCTTTGGCGTTCTTCTTTGACAATGCATTAAAGCTGTCAGGATTTTTTCTATATCATTGCCTTTAATTCTAGTCCTGTGTCATTTTTTCCATCCTCTCCCTCTCCCCTCGCTGTTGTCTTTTTCTTCCTTCCAGCTCTCTTGCTGCTTTGCTTTCTGATTCATTATTTGAAATAAAATTTTTCTTCATATGATAAAGAATCACAGGCGTGATTTAAATGATATTTTCTTTCTTCAAATACAGACATTTATTCCAAATTGTGAGCAGGAGCCTCTGAGTAATGTCGTTTAAGAGTATCTGTTGATACCCTTCTATGGACGGGCTTGGCAGAATATGGGCAAAATGTTTCCGTTTAATAATATGTTATCAATGGCATAAATGGAGCAGAAGTTACTGCAGTATAGTCTTCATATGATTGCAGTGTAACTCATCTGAAAATGCAAGTGAATTAATTGTAGAATGACTGTTTAATACTAACAGAGCTGTTTTCTTTAGATTGCATGGTAAGTCACATTTCCTAACTCTTGAATGATAAGCCCTTGGGAAAGTTATTAATTTGTTGTTGAACATTGTCATTCCAGTCTCTGATGGACTGAGGCAATAGAACATAGATGTTGAATGGTTAAAAGTGTGAGGTGGCAGGAATTGCCTGTGGTTCATGATGGATCTGACAAAGACTATGAATATTTACTTCCTTTGCTACCATCCAGTCATTCTACTTCTATTCTGACATCCATGAGTGCAGCATATCCCTCCAAAAAGGATGGCTTGCACACTACCAAGTTGATAATACCAAGTTAATAATATCCTTAAACAAGGATTTGGTTTTTTTTTAATACTGAACAAAAAGAAGCACTGCAGTCTTTTGTTAATGTCCTAGCTCCCTCTGCCCTATGTGTTCAGGTCCTTGTATTTTATGTATAAAAATAAATGAACACATATGAACTATGTTAAGCAACTTGTTGACTTAGAATTTTATAAACTGAAGCATATATTAAATTAGGTATTCTTTTTCCTCACTGAAGTCAATGGCAATATTCCGGTAGTGTTCGTAAGTGCAAGAATAAGCCAGAAAGCTGTTTTTGCCTGAATTAAATGAGTGTACAACAGATTTTCCTTCAAGAAGTTGAAGCCTATTTAAAACATTTGTTTTGTTTTTGTTTTGTTTTGTTTTTTTTAATCAAAGAGTAACATGCAGTCATTGTTTGCATGAAAAGTGCACTAAAACTTGACCAAAATGTTTTATTGAATCCCTGAGGGACTGTACTAATGCCTTCATCTGTTTGGTTATATGCAAAATGAAGGACTGTATCATTCAAGCTCAGTGTTCTGAAACAGAATGTAAATCTCTAACAGGGACTGTTCACTGCCATTAGGAAGCAGCAACAATTGTTTGAAATACAGAGACTCCAAAGATAATGGAAAGCTTCCTTCAGAAACTAGATGGAGTCTGTAGCACTTTGTGGTATTTCAGCAGATGGCCAGAAGGTCTCCAAAAACTAAGTATGAAAGTAAAGCTCTAATTCTGCCATTTCAAAGTACTTGACTTGCCATTTCAAAGTTATGACTGCGACAAGGTTACAGCACAGCCTGAGCACCACGGAATCCACTATGAGAACTCCACACCCACCAGATACTTAAAACTATGCAAACAGAAAAGCCAAAGTTTATTAGACAGTCACAAATAAAGAAATCATCGATCACATGAAGATCACATGAAAATCACTTGAGGTCTAGAAGTAACTAATGCGGATGGGTTAATTTACTCTCTGATTTCTGAACACTCAGATTTCTTTAAATACCTTCTCAGAGACTAAGTGAAAGCTGAGATACTTTTTCAGTGTCCTGGTTCTACCTGTGATTTTAAGGAAAAATGCTGAACATTGATGAAAAAATTGTGATGTTTTGTGTCACTAATGATCAGAATAGATTTAAAGATAAGAAGTAGGCAATTGGATGGAATTTAGTTGCCTAAATCCAAAGCTGTATTTTTGAATATTTTTGAATATTTTTTCTCTATTGCGATATTCACGTGAGGTTTGCAGAAGCATTAGATCTGTGAGATAGCAAGGTTTTAAGCAACTTGCCAAAATTATATGTAGAGAATCAGTGGCTGGAGACCTGGATATCCAGTTATATTTTATATGAAGAAAACAATGAACAGAATACAGAAACAGCCTTGGACCAGATCACGGACCAGAACATGGGCTTGACTCTTCCAGTTAACACAGAGAACCTTACCTGTGGCTTTTTTTTTTCTTCTTTCACTTATTCCATTTCACCCCATTTCTTCCTTGCAAACTTCACAAAAATTGAGAGTATCACCACACTCTCTTCACGTAACCTGTTACCGCATTATAGTTTAACCTATTACCACATTATTTAGTGGCTTTGATTCTTTTGGTAGGTTTGAAACCCCCAGTTAACAAAGGACTTGTAAATCCTATATACATTTTTTTTTTTTATTTCTCTACTATCTACTCCAATTAAAAAGGAGTATGGCCATTGATTCAGATCAGAAGTTCACATTTTCTTCACAGCATCTGGCTATAGCTAGTTAAAATCTACCATTACTCAAAAATCTACTTTATGCTTGGCTGGTTTGACTCATCTCCAATTAGCATCCCATTGTGAAGTGTGCATCATCCTACCTCCAAAGAGACTGTTTTCATGAAACATCAAAAGTGATCATTCATTACAACACCCTTCATAATTGTCAAATGCTGTATTTGTCATTTGATGCCAAATAACTTCCTAATGCTGAAAAGAGGCAAATAGCTATGCAATGATATGTTAAAAGATCTGAAACAGAAGAAATTGTTGTTACTTCAGAAAAATGACAAGCTATGGTACATTTTATTATTTCATTTAAACTGTAACTTAGCTTGTGTATTTTCATATTAATTACTGAAGTAATATTTAATTGACTGTTCACTGGCAGAACTTGTTCAAATCTTAAGAGCTAATTTAGGAAATAATATTAAATGACAAAAAGTCTCTAATAGGACATTTTGTTTTGTTTGGGTTTTTTTTTATAAGTTTACAAGTATTTTTATGATTTCTATTATTACTATCCTTTGACATTGCCAGTAATTTGGATGATAACACTTGTAAAAAATTTTGAAGTTTAGAATTTCTTAAATAATATTTATTATGTTTTGTAAATGTTCCCTTTTCAAACGTTTTTTGAAATTTAATAGTGGCTTATTTACAGCTGGGAACACCTAATAGAGAGTCATTAAAAAAGTCTACTTCCATTTTCTCCGAATTAGTTTCAGGAGTATTTCAGATTAATAAAGCAAAAATAATACTTATTTGATTAATTATAGAATAAACTGTCACTCAGCTACTGTAGCCCTTGCCATATACACAGCTTGATATATTTCACAGGTGAAAATATTTATCCCTGATTTACGGAGAGGGAAATTGAGGCATGGGTTGATGGCTCAGACTTGTGGAAACCAACACTGTAAATGAAGCAATAAAAGCCTGTGTTCTTGTTCCATTGCTGCCACCCTGTCCACTTCATCATCCTGACAGAAACAAAACCATCTAATGGGATTCCAGTTGAAGTTGTGGACAGCAGCTTATACCTGTGAGGCAGCGCTGGGTCTGACCTCAGTAAAAATACCGAAGAACTTTATGGATAGGCTTGGATCTGGAGCTAAACTTTGAGGCTTACATCTAATGTCCAGTTTCAGTGACAGGAAATACTAAAACAGACTTGCAGCTGTGCCTCTTGGAAATGGTCTCTCATTGATCTTCATTTCCATGATTATGTTTCAGGCTTAGCGCTTCAAACACATTCATATCGATTTGTATGAATATTCACATCTTTATGAATGAGCCCTGCAAAATTCACCCTATACAGGTGTTATTCTGGGGGACCTTCTCTGATGCAGTAGGCAGGAACAAGGGCAACGTTACTTCTTGCTGAGATCATAAAGAAAAATGGCTGATCCTTTGAAATATGTTTTGCTACAGAAGATATGATTAGTGGGACAGATTTTGAATAAATTCTGTGTGTCTGTAGGAGAAATACTCTTCTAATGGAAAATATGCGTACTCAAGGAAAACCTTCTAAGTATGTGCAGCCAAAGGAGTTACAGGGAGGCAGAGGAAGGAGGAAATTACTTGTAAAAGGATGAATGAAGCAAGATTATTTTGGAGACAAGAAATAGACCTACACAGTACTTTTCTTAGTATTTCCTAGGATATGTCCTGTGTTTTTCATTTTATTGGCTTAAGGGAAATAAATTTAGCTTTTATTTCCAGAATAGAAATCACAGCACAGAAGAGGAATGCCCAGAGTAGGTAGCGCTAAAGAAAATGTCAGGGACCGAAGACGTAATATTCATATCAGATTGCATTAATTTGTCTAAAATGATGCTGGAATTCATTCATCCAGTTCAGCAAAACCCAAAGCTTTGTCTTTTAGAGATGTAGGACAAGGCTTTTTTCAGACACATGGTGAATGACATGAGGATGCATGATTGAAGAAGGTCACTTTCATTAGCTTGATTTGTTCAGTATCCTCTGCATAATCAGTATTGATGTCCATCGCTCATGACACCAAGAAGTTGAAAATGGATTTATGACTAATGTAATTAAAAAAGATAACATTAAAGAGAAACTATTTATAGGATTACCTAGCAAATAAAAGTTGTAATTAATAGTTAAAGATAGCCCAAAGGAAATACTGCAAAGCCCTGCGGTCTCTGTATTTTATCGGCTTTTGTTCAATATCTCAGAGTGACTCAGTTTAAAAGGACTAGGCATCTTGTATCTGTGACTCATGAGTATTAATGGCCACTGATGGCACAGGCTGATATGCACACATTCTTGTCCCCTGAAAAATGATCCAGTTAGGTCATTCTTGTCCATACCATAAAAGTTAAAATTTCAATCTAAGTCCTTTTTTCATGTGCGTGTAAGTAGCCAGTGTCTCTTCCTATTTGTGTTATCCAGACCTCTCTCTCTTACTCACTTTCCAGATATTTGGTGCATTTCTTCTTCAGCTAGTGCTCTGAAAAGAAGTCAGGCGTTTTTGTCATGCCAAACGTGGCAGACCTTTCACAATTACTAGAACACATGCACTGAATAATAATAATCATCATCATGTGAAGTTTGAAATAGTCCTGAAGCTTTTTGATCTCTTACTAAATGAGGGTACAACTGTAAATGAAATTGTCAGTTCTTTTTAGCATGGGCCAGGCTATACGTAGTAAGTGAGCGTTAGTTAACTGCTGCTTTTAGAAGTAAATCTATGACTGATTTCTCTTCACATTTCTGTTGTTGAGAGGGGTTTTTTTCAAGTATCTATGCAGATTGCTGGAGAGCATTTGATGTAAGTAGTAAAATGGATGAGAACAACATTTCTTTGAAGATTTCTGTTGGAGTAGCTTTGTGACAATAAAGCAGTTTTTCCAGCTGACAGACAACAGAAATGTAGTGACTTCAACAATGCTATCCCTTATAATTAATTCTTCTCCCTTAGCTGTACAATATGGGTTAGGTAGCTGAAAACCCAGATCAGCTTGTAGGCTGACTTCCCAGGCTCTCTTTTCCATGCTGTTGAAAAGTAAACAAAGTAGCTAGGTTTATCTTAAGTGAATTAATAAAATGTATGCATAGTTGAAATTTTTGAGACGTTTCTTGCCACAATCTAATTGCAGCACAATTTAAGTCAGTAGAATGACACTAAGGGAAGTTGGATAACAGTTCCCTTTCTAGATACCTTCCTTCGGCCATCAGTAAAGGGATGAAGAATTCTTTACATTGGAGGAAAAAAAGTCTTTGTGTCAGAAATGACCTCTATTTTAGACATTGCAGCACAACGGGAAAAACTGAAAAAAAAGGTCTCACACCTTTTCCCAGCAGCTTCAAGGCACTGAGAGTGGTAGGAAGGCTTTAAAGGCCCATCAGAGAAGAATAAATGCCTCCTTCACCTACTCTAGTCTGGCGGTTCTTTCCACAAGTTCCCCAAAAGGGAACACTGAGTTCTCCGCTGACTCCCTGCAGAGCATCCCTGGCATCATGCTGGTTTTGAGCTGTCACATTTGGCATAGAAATTGTCAGTAGGTGGAGGGAGATGAAGAAGAGCCCAAGCATATTTTTTAGGCTCTATCGAATATATACCAGTCCCTTGAGTTTGTCTGACACACAGCCCTGAGCAGCACAAAGATGATGTGTGTTTCTGCTGTCCTGTTACTTCATATCAGAATGAAGAATTGGGCTCAAAAGTTTTTTGAGTGTCAAATGTGTGTGGCTAGTTGCAGGGGAAAAAAAATTGACGTCAGTGAAGGTAGAAACTGTGAAGTCGGCAGAATTCTGGAGTACAAAAGCTATGCTACCAAACTGAAGTTGTGATGGCAGATGCAGCTGGGATTTGTGTGGTACCCTACAAAACTCAGCATTGCACATAGATTTGAGTTGAATTGGCT
The DNA here is from genome assembly GCF_013368605.1 of Nyctibius grandis. Lineage (NCBI taxonomy): Eukaryota > Metazoa > Chordata > Aves > Nyctibiiformes > Nyctibiidae > Nyctibius > Nyctibius grandis. The sequence continues at coordinate 9,790,237 of NC_090661.1, read as the reverse complement.
TTTTCCCCACCTACCTGCAGTGGAGAAACAATACTTGATTTTACCCCTCAATTAGCAACTTAGCAATTGTATGTCCTTTTATTGAGAAGATAAAAGGCTCTGCTTGCAGCCCTGATCTCCATGGAAGAAGTACGCTTTTCTTAAGTCATTCAATAAATGTGATAATTTTTCACTTGGAAACAAATTTTTGTAGGTTCGGGAATTTGGGAATCTGTGAAATTCCATTTATGAGCAGATTAGACGGTAATGATTTAATTGATGGTTGACCATGCAGACAAACTATGCATACAAGATCTTTTCAATAATTGTATCTTTTCATGGAGCGACAGGTTTTTGTAATTTAGGTCTCAGACAGTAATTATAAATCAGATGGTATTTTAGGCACAGTCTGCAGCACACCCATGGTACTTATTTTGGAATTCAAAACAAACACAAAACCACTGTTGGAGCACTTAAGGCAGAAAGATGAATTGGAGTCACTGTAATGTGACATCATGCATAGATACATGAATTGCTGTGAGAGTACTTTATAATATTATTAGAATAATCTCTATTTGGGTTCACTGTCATGGAGCATGACCAGTTTTGGTGAAATTATTTTTTTTAAGCTTTGTGTTGAATCTTCTGGGTCAAAAAGCTCAGGTTTCATTTGCAGACTGTGTTGCATAAAAATCACTGTGTGTTGGTATTTGGGGGTTTAGAAGAGTGAGGGTGAATTGTTTCCTGATAAAAATTGAGGCTTGTTAAAGTACTGTGAAAGCCGGCATGAGACATAATTCAGCTTAGGAACAAGGTAATGTCATACTCTACCTCTGCGCCCCATGCTCCTGCCATATTTCAAGCAGACTGCATTCTCTGGAATAACAAAGGATGTGTGGTAAGCAGTTGTCTGTCAGACTGCTGCCTTGTTTGTTGAGGCAACAGGAGGGCTATGATGTATCAGGCTGGGAATATTCCAGAGAGAAAGGAGGGTCTCCTGGCTGAGAGCTTTAACTTCTGTGTTCTGTGCCTGCTTTTCCCAAAGAGTTCCTTTACAGTGCTCAGACAGTTATTTATGTTGCAGATTTCATGATTCATCACGCCTTGTATTCTGTCTGTGTCCAGAGTGCTTTCCCTAGAGGGAGCGTACTGAGATGTTAGCATAGTATCTGGGCTTGTTCAGAACTCTATTTTGAGGAAATAACCTGCTCCAAGATGCTTATTACTGCTAACCCACACCCTTAGTTTTTGAATTGGCACCTGAATGAATATGTTAATGTCATTTTCTCTGTGCTCCTGCACTCCGTATATAAAATAGAGATGATATACCAAGGTAATTTCATCCTTCCTTTACAGCAGCTCATTTTATACATACTGCTTTGAGTACAGGACAAGTAAAGTGAAATCTGTGTTCTGGAGAGCCATGTAGGAGAACTGTCTCAGAATGTGCCATAGAAATTTGCTATGAATTTAAAAGGCAGGTTGTTTCTGTGCTGTTGAGGCTGATCATAGTGTCAGTTCATGTGGGATTGGCTTTAAATTTCTTTCCTTCTATTGGTATTAACATGCCAGCTGCTAAGGAGATAGGAAGATTTTCTTCCACTCCTATATCTTGCTCGATTGTCATCTGCTGCTCTGAATGATGTATTTTCTTTAACTACCAAGACGCATTTTTCTTTATAGGAATGTGTTTCTATCTGTAAAACAAAGGACTAAACGACAGAAGATGTGAGCAAAAGTCTGATAGCATATTTATGTTCCTACAGGAAACCTATTTAGGAGAGAAATGCAGTGGTGGCTCTAAACTGGTGTTTCTCATGTTATACAGGCGTTATAGTTTTGTCCGGAGCGAAATAGACTCAGCCTTCCTGACTTGGGATTTCCCTAGTTCTGTTTTCCATGGCTTACTATATACCCAAATATTTCTCTGATGTACATATGAGGTGTACTCTTTGTATGGCAAATGAGCATGCATATTGTACATATATTGTTTCCATGCATGTTTTCAAGAAGTTATTCAGAAGGATATACCTAAAGGATGTGTAAGGGGATCCTGACAGCAGAACAGAAAATCAGCTAATTCTTTTACTTCTGTGAGTAGCCAGCAATCAGTAGTACTAAATGCATGATGTTTTGCATTCCTCACACATTGAAGAGCTGCTGACTTGTCTTACCCGCTGAAATGTGCTTTTTACACAAGCATCCCAAACAAATAATGATCTAGAGATTTCAGGTTTTTTGCTTTGTCTCATGTTATTACCCTTTTTGAAACAGTTCATGGAAGATGCAGGATGTGGCAAAGGGGAAAAGAAATTAATATAGAGCAGTAAATCCAAATCTCTCTTTTTAGAAGTCCTTTCTGTTAAGGACAGTAACATTAGAAGTTTGCAGTGCCTTTGGTTTAAATAAAACTTCCAGAAGGTATTTCTCAATTAATTGTTGTTATTTTGGCATAGCTTAAGTATTATGTCAGTTCACCTGAATCCTATGGTAACACCTTTTCTAAACACAGCTCTCTTGCCTGTCCATTTGTTCTCTATGTTCCTGAATATTACTTTGGACAAGTGTCAGAATGCTCTGACACGTCAGGCTATGTTATGGCCTGGAACATTTTATTAATGTACTTTTTCAAACTTCACATGTATTGACAAATGTTTGATGTCTTTAGGAACAGACATGAGTAGCTATTGATTTTGTTATTTGCTGTCATCTTCGATTTTGCAACATTCATCAAAAGTGGCTCAGGCCTGGCTGTTACTATTAACTCATTACATTTCAATCTGGCAATTTATCCTACCATGTTCTGACATTCTGTAGCAGCCCTTAGGTCCTTACAATTTTGTTCTGTTACCTGAAGACAAATACACACCTAATGAAAATGTTATTGCTGTGAGGTAATAGCAGATGAAATGTGAGTAAAGGTTGAAACAGCTCATTGCCAGCCTTGTCTGTTGGACCTGGTCTCACTGGGAAAACTGCAGGAGAAATCAACGTGTTTGGGAAAGTTTTCTTATATATGAACAGCGAGAATGTTGAAGCCATCTGTCGAGTAAAAATCACTGAGAAAAGATGATGAGAGAAAGGTTTTGAGGGAAGAAGAGAAGGAGAAGAAAAGGCAGATATCAGAAGTGGAAAAAAAAATAAAACCAGTAGACAATTAAAATGAAAAACTATTAGGCAGATATCTAGATGCAACTTAGATGTTTTTTCTACTTGCAATGGAATTTCCAAGGCAAAGCGTCTTAGATCTTGTCTGAAAAGCTCCAGACATATTGAAGGTTTTGCTGAAATGTACTGTTCTGCCTGAGCAGGGTGAGAACAGCAAGGGGACTGGGAGAGAAGGGCACTCCAGTTCTCAGACAGATTGGAGGAAACGAAAAAGTGGTTCTGCAGAGCCCCACACCCAAACCTAAAGAGGCTCCTGAGGAAAGGAAGGAATTTCTTTTTTGAGTGAGCTCAACCTATTATGTGGCAGTGTTTGGAACAATTAATTTTAATTCAAGGTGGATTTAAATTAAGAGTAGGAGGAAACAGCTGCTTGTGTTTTCTCACAGAGAAGTGTCCTGCTTTCGCAGGGATAAAATTTATAGAATCAATTTTCTGTTACATTTTGTTCCAGTTTGTGGCCAGCTGCGGTATGGTGATCAAGGCCATTAGCAGTGAAAGCCAGGGCAGCTGACCAGGCTGGCCCACAGGTGTTTCTGTAACATTAATGTCATGTTCACTGTAAATGGGAAAGCTTGCTGGGGATGGGGGGCTCTTTGCTCTGCTCTCCTCTTTGTCCTTGTCCTCTCTTCTCTTCTTAACGGTTACTATCCCAGGAGGGACTTGCTACAAATCTATGAGCTATGTGTAATTTTGTGTCTTTTGTATTAGTATTGATATTGGTTTTCTTATTTTATTAAATCTGTTTAAATTTCAACCCAGGAGTCTCCCCCCTTTACTCAATTCCCTTTCTCGGTTGGGGAGGGGACATTGGGTGGTAGAACAACTGGTTATTGTTTAGCCCTGGGTGCGGGATAAACGGAGACAAGAGGAGATTTAACTCCAGTGTCGTACTGAGAATTCCTCCTTCCGTTTCAATCCTCTTTAACTTTTCAAGTAGTATAGGAAAGGAAGACATCTTGGGACACTTACAAATAACTGGATAAAGATGCAAGAAATGAATTTATTTGGGAAAATATGACAGAAAACCTTAGCTCCTGCTACCAATAGCAAGAAAACCATCCATAGTAGTAAAATGTTCCCAATTACTGTTGCTGGAACTGTGTGGTACTGAACAGAGTATAATCTTCATCCCAGGTGTACAAGTAGGTTTCTGCTACCTTTGATGCAAAGTACCAATTTAGGAAGTCTTCTACCATTTATGATGGCCTAATTTTATTTTATTTATTGACTAAAAACGTAGCTATGTTTCCAATTGCTGCAGCCATAAGACTTACAGGTGTTTGCAGTTCCTGTAGCTCCCAAATTGCTTTTCCATTACATTGAAAAGATTTATTTATTTGTAAGATTTTAGTAATGAAATTCAAAACGAAGCAGAATATCTTTTAAAAGTTATTTGAATTTCTGAATTATGTATGTTGTTGCATGGTCTGCCTAAGCTAGAAGCTGGTGAGATTCCTCAAGGGTAACTGAGGAGAGGTGACCAGGGCCAGAACTAGGAAAGACTTTTTGAATACTTCATGTTCTTTTCCTGAAACATGTAGTATGTACTAAAACACTTTGAGCTGAAAGTAAAGTGCCATCATGTTTGGAGAGCTGAGGTTTTGAAATGAGGAAATACCAGCAGCATGATCAAAAGATTGTTTCTGGAAGAAGGAAGAGGTATTTCTACTAGAACAGAAAATATTTGGAGTTGAGTTTCACTAAGATACAACAACTGACTGATGAGTTTGGAATTGTTTTTTAAGATAATTTATGTGATTATTCATCAAATATTATTTAGTGATTTATTTTCTGATTTTATGTAGTGAGCTATCACCGTTTTTTTTTTTTTTTTTAAAAAAAAAGCAAAAGTAATTCAAAAGGTCCAAAACTATTGTATTTTTAAAACATTCATTTTAAAATTATATTTCATTTTTTGGAGTCCTAATGTAGCTGAACTCAATAATCTATTGCTTTAGGAATGTTTTTGTGTCAGTTACCAGGATATAAATTACATGGTTCTAGAAACAGAATTCTGCTTGCTAAACTGAAAATTACAAAAGTTCATAAAGGTTCAGTATAGAATTTTGTTGTTATTATTAAGAATGGTTTCCCCAACAAAGATATTTTTATTGACAGCTTTTCCTTTGGGTAATGATCTAACACTAGCTGGCTTATTGACATTTCTCACACTTCTAAATGATTCTTTAATATTAAAGCTGCTTTAGTTCATCTCTTTGAACCAGACTGTCTGTTCGGGCACATCTTGCATTATGGAACATTTATAGGTTTTCCTACTTGTGCTTGTATTGGAACATAAATTCACTGAATGTTACTTGCAAGTTATTAAGTGGTTTAAGGCCATGACTTTTTGGATGGTGATGTGGACTAAATTGAAGTGTGTGGTTAATTAATTTGGAAATGATAAATGCATAAGTATAGTCAGTGAATTATTTGATGCTGTTTAAATGGCAATATTAGAACACGGATCAGGGTGATAAAAACAGTGGCTTGAAATAGACTTTGTTCTTGTGACTACTAGGGGACAACTTTGGCTCTCAATTCTGATTGTTGAAACTTCCATTTTCACAGGCCATGCAGGGAAAGGATTCAGCCCTGATCCATCTACTGATTTTTGTTTCAAGGCAGAGGTTTTTCTTTATTTCGCTTAGAATTTACACCACAAGTGTTACAAAAATTTGCATGTTGCTTATATTAGAAATTGCTGTTAGGGCCCACTATGACAAATTTCAGTGACAATACTGTCAGACGTGAATGGAATTAGTTTGCAGTACAAAACACGATGTGATTTCCTTCCCTGGAAATGTTACTTTTGGAGTCACAAAGTTTGCCAACTTTATCGTGTCTTTAGGTGCAGAGGTTCAGCCCTGTTCTGTGTCTGCTACTTTCAGAGTTACTGATTTCTTACTGAGATGGCCAATGCCTTCAGCTCTCCAGGGACATTGCTCTGTGCTTGCACTCCTGTTCTGTCACTTCAGGAGCTTTTTAGAATTTGTTGCGTGTCCTCACTAGGCATTCCCTCTGTGGAAAGTCAGTCAGCTGCTGGTAAAGTTTGTTATTAACAAGGTATCTCCCTTAATTTTCATCTCACTGGATATTAGCTGCGCAGTATCACTAGGCTTCTCAGGTTTAACATTATACGGGATGTCTTATTTGCTATTGATTAGGCTTCTTCAGTGAGGATTCTCAACCTTCGGCTTTTCACTTTCAGTTTGTTAACAGGCTGTTGCAATCAGTCTTTCAGCTGTCCCAGTCTTAATGGAGCTGTTTTGTTTCGAGTCTGTAGGCTACGTATAAATTCTTAAAGGATGGTTCTGCTGGAAAAGTGTCTTGCAAGGAGAGATGTGTGGGCCTGTTTTGACAGAGGAAAAGGCTTTTGCTTGTATTTTAACAAAGAAATAGAAACATGCAAAACAGTATTTTTGAAAGACATTAAAAATAATTTTGACGTTCATCCACCTCCTCTGCCATAGTATAGTTTATAATGGCTTATGGGACAGAAAGGGATAATTAGCACTACATTCATTGCCAGGGACAAAACGCCTATACATGTGTCCTTCATTAATCTTCCATCTCTCTTGTTATCCAAGCACGCTAGCTGTCTGGAGCAATATTTCCTTTGCAGGTACTTGTATGTAATGTAGAAAAACAGGAGCCTGTGTAGGGCCTAAAGGTGTTACCATTATTAAGGATAATATCAAGTTAAAAATTACAGGTGTATTCTCATTTCTTTTCCATGTGTCTATGATATAAAATAATCCCAAGAAGAGAACAGAACTACATTAAATTCTTTCTTAGTTGCATGAAATTATTTTGCATGTCAGCGGCCCTTTAATAATGAGGTATGTGCAAGTAGGCTAGATCTTCCAAATGAGAAGAGACTGAGCTTATCCCTAAGGAAACAGAGAAACTCTTACTTACTTAGATGTTATGCACATGTAGAACCCTTGCTGATGGACATGTAATTCCAGTTGGTGTGAAAAAAAAGACAATATTGGCTTTTTAGGTGCAGTTTGTGTGGTCATACCAGATACATCTGTGATCTCTTTTTCATTTGTTTCTGGGCTCTGCTAGGGGACCCCTGGGAATTTCCCTGAGCTACGTGTCGGGTGTTGACAGAAGGATTGCTAATTTGCTGGCATGCTATGCTAAGTACTAATTTTGGTAATTTAACACACTGTCACTTGGTAGAAGCACTTCTGTAGCTTCTTTTCTTAAGTATATATGAGATCCATGTTTTATGTATCTAAAAATCTTTCTGTAATGATGATTGTGGTCATGGGATGAAACAAGAGGAGGTTTCAGTATCCAAGCCCCCAAATTATGTTTGAGTGCTGTAAAGTAACTGTCATTTTAACATCTTTGTCTCTCTGGTTTCATTTATTTTATCAAAACACAACATCCATGGAGAATTGAGTTAAAACATTTCCAAAGTGTTTGCTGTCTTTCTGAAGAATGAATTGAACTTTAATATATTAAATACAAAATAGTAATAAATTAAAATTGCACAATTTCTTACAGAGTTTTTATTAAGATCAAAACTTATTTGTTCAGACTAGATTTATATAAATAAATCACAGTACATTTTTACTTGTGTTTAGAAGATTGTAATACATATTATAAAATTAAGAAATTTTTTGTCCCTCCAACCATCACTGTGAAAGTAATCATGCATTATTTCTACTAAATGAACAAAATGGCCACCTAATTGAGAGAGCCTCGATACAGGTATGGCTCTACTCTCCAAAAGTAGACATGAAACATAGAGATACCAGGACTATTTATTGAACAGGAAATAATAAAGCATAGTACAATGTTTGTGTGTTATTAAAAACAAAAGTATACCAAAACAACACACCTCTCTTCACGCACCTTGGCAATGGGTATTAAAAATGATAGCTGGCCAGCATGCAACTCAGTAAAACATCCCAGTTTTACAATGTCTACGTTTGAGCAAAAAAAGGAGGAACTAAAAAACCCAGACAAAACCAAAGGAACAAACAGCCCAGATGCTTGCAAGTCCTCAGGTCATCTTCCCCTCTGTGCCATGTGTGCTGTGTTCAGTCAGCAGTTGAGGTATGTCCTGATGATGCCTTTCCTGAACAGTGTCCATCACTGCCATCTGGATTAGTGCACTTTACGGACCTTCAAGGAGATGGAGGTCCTTTCAGAGAACTGCAGGACCCTGGAGAACTTCCACCTCTAGTTCCTTGCCCAACCCACAGTATTAGAAATTAACTGTAAACGCAGCTCTTAAAAACTACTAAGCCCTGAATGTGCAGTGCCCTTACAAGATAATTCACACTTTGCACAGCTTGGTTCACATATTGTAAGGCTGCCACTTCAGAACAGAATTACGGTGGCAAGCAAGGCCTTGCACTAATTTCACCAAGATTCAAAGTGATGCTGTTACAAAGTCTGTCCTGTTGCAATTTTTCCCAGCACAGAGGGGAAAAATCTACAGTATTGTGGATTACTTTCTCTACATGCTTTTCTCCTTGTAGATAAGAAAGACATTGTTTTCTCACTTGACACTGAGATATAATCATTTGACAATGCACTGTTTAAAGGGAAGAAAGCATTTAATTGATGACACTTCAGATTGAGTCACCTGGTTATGTTTTTTTCACTTCTTTCTGTTCAAACAAAACACATTAACAGTAAAGTAATTTTAGACAGATTTCTAACTGGGTCAAATAGATCTTTTCAACTGAATTTCCAGTCCTTTTCCTCCCTTCTTGTTTATTGTTACTTTTAAACTAAAAGAGAGCTTGCAGATATTTTTTTCAATGGCAAATAGGTTCCCCCAGTGCTCTAATGCTGTCAAGTGACAAACATGTAAATACGTCTCCTGTACCTCTGACTTCAGGTGCTCATGTTAATATAGCTACATATCATGTTTGGTATTTAAAAACAAACAAGTGAAATCAAACCAAAGCAAAAAAACAAAGAACAAAACCAACCAAAAAGCCACCCAAGAACTACCCACTCAAGCCAAGAAGGGTGGACTCAAATAACCTCTTATTTTTCAATGTTTTGTGCTGCCCTTTGCTGTTGTCTCACTTTGGACTGAATCAGCAGTTCCACTACTGGTAGTTAAACTGGACCTCTATATAACACACTTCTCGCATGTACTGCTTTGCTGTTTCATGGATCCGTTGGCACTGAAAGCTGAAGTACGCATTGACTGGTAGGAACAGTTTGAGCACTGGGTCTTTTATACTATACGTCTGCTTTCTGTTCCGGTAGCCCCTGCTTCCCCAGATTGAGATGCACGTGTGTTTGTCCACTGCCAGGATTATTTACAGGGAAAAACGAAAAAAAGAGAACAGAATGCTTTTAATGTCTTGTGATTTCAGTGGAAACAGATAAATATTTCAGCACTCAACTGCAGGAGGATTGTGCTGTGAGTATTTTGGCATGGGAATATCATGCAACTGCCCATTATACTCTGCCTTGGTGTCAGTAGCTTGGAAGGCTTTCCCATTGACACTCACTGCTTTTTCATAAAACAACATCTGAAATGGTGACTTGTTATGGAAAACTAAAAGTAACAGTTTAATAGCACACTGTTAATAAATGAAGTGGGATTAAAATCTTGCTGAGATGCATTTCTAAGGGATTTCCTTTTCTATTTTTGAATTATGATACTTGCCATACAGTGTAATTATGCATTCACAGGAAATAAGAAAACAAATGAGGGTTGTGAGTTTGGAATTATTCTTGTGACCTTTCTACTAATTTACCTCTGAGAATCATAGTTCAGAAAAGACAGACTGAACAGTAATTGGGATCTTAGATTTCTCTGGGTTTCCAGGTGATCCTGCAGCAGTAGATCCTCTGTTCCTTCCAAAGCGCTGTTACGTTATTGTACTACAGTCAAAGGCAGCAGCAGTGTACTGGCCCACCAGAACCATAACATGAAAATATTTCAGGTCTAGGGAATAGCATTGGTTAAGTGGAGTATAAAGGTGAAGAGTGAAGTATCCAAATATAGAAAATAGCCATCGTTCCATATATGCACTGCTATGATAAAGCAGATTATTTGTAAAAAGCACATAGTAATGCCACAGCCGGAGTAACAGTTTGCAATTCAGTAGGAATTAGGAGAATTTAACAAAAAATTAGATTTTCTTCCTCATCCCTAAGCCTTTGAGGTGTGCTGGATTCCACTTTAAATGCTCACTTAACAGCAATTTATTTTTTTGTTTTAATAGAATTGTGTTCAAAATCATTCTCTTGATGCCAGACCCTTTAGCATTAAATAAACTGAGTATGATAAGAAAATAAACAAACACTGGCAATTATACTACTTTTCAGCTGATGCCCCTTTGAGTTGCTGGAGACAAATCTTAGAAAGGCTTCTGCACTCTTCCATGGACACAAAATGAGCCTGCTGCGTAGGTGTTTTCCTTTTTACAGAAGCTGCTGTTGCTAACATCACAGTGGGAAAGCGTGCAGCTGCCTGCTCTGCATTCCAGGAAGGGATGCACGTACAATGATCTGTCCAGTAAATCAAAGAGCTTTACTCCAAAGGAACAGGTTCTCCTTTGCTCATGCATGTCTCCCATGTTGACTCCCGGGAGATGGGCCTGAGTAAAGAGTGCAGGATTTTGCCTGAAGTGAGGATCATGCACGAACAGGTATGAACATTATATTGTATCACCGGCCTGCTGATATAAAGCTTCAGTTGAAAGTGTAGTGAAATAGTTTTGGCCAGGGCAACTTTATATCTGTATTTTTCATTCTTCTGGAAATGCTCAGTTGCCCATCTGAAATTTTGCTTGGGCAGGTTTTGAAGAGTTGTTTAGTTTGCCAACGGTATTCTTGTATGTGGTAGCTGTATTCTCTATAGAATGGCATGAGATTTTTGAAAGCCACTGTACTTACAGGACTTCTGTTTTATAGCTGCAGCATGCATTTACAACAGATCTAAGATTTCCTGCAAGTGCCAAGCTGTGCTTTACACATTAGCAATTCAGATTTTCTAGAAGATCCTCAATTGATAGGTTATAAAACTAATTTTTCAGATTTTGGATCTAAATTTCAAATATTTTCTTCAATCTGTGCATTTCAAAATTTCAAACCCAAAATGCTTGGTGAGCGTTCAACACATACAAGATATGAAGCAATGTGTGTGTACATAAACTTATCTGAACTATATATAAAGACAAGGGCTCCCTATCTGTAAGTATGTAGCAGGCAACTAGATTGTATAAAATACTCATACTTTGCATTTGCATTTTTAAAATAAAAATCCCCATGTAAAAACTTGAATCAAATTCTCTCTAGAAAAGTTTGAAGCAAGAGAGAACTCCATGCATGGCTAAATAAGTGGTAAAAATTTATCATGAAGGCTCTTGTTCCGAGGCATAGATTTCATCATGTGAAAGAGTTCACTGCTTAACGGTCAGAATTTGTCAGCATTTACAATATACCATCATGTAAGATAGCCCTGTTAATTCTACTACAAATAATAAAGACAGACTTCATGGGCACTGTAGATTTGGAACAGCATTTTAAAATGACATTGGGGGGGTGTGTGCTTGTGTGTACGATAGAGCACAGCTGCTTGTGATATGCTTCCAACGTTTTGCAGTCTCATGGACACAACTATGAAACACTGGAAAATTATCTACAAAGGTTGAGGACTAGCAGCCTCCGTTTTATAGAGATGGTTATTTTCTTTCTAAAAGAACATACTGTCATTACAAATACCATATGTATCTTGTTCTCACCCAACAGAACTTTTTTTCAGTTTTTCAGATTTGAAGGATTTCTGCAAAGAACCATAATAATTTGTTTTCATGTAAGGTGAAGGGAGGCACCAACTGAGACTGAGGACACAAATTGTCATAAAAAATAAATGTCTGATGACAATCATTCTTGGAAAAAAAAAAGATTTAGAAAGCTATCCATTCACAATACTGAACCTTTTTCGCAAATACAAGAACCATATTTGTTGCTGCTTCCCATATTTGTTGGTTTTCATTGCTATCATGTCACTTGTAAAACCTGGGTTATTCTAATGAACAGAAATTATGACTTGAATTTGGGTAATGCTTACAACCATACAAATAATCTATCAGTAGCAATAGCGTCAGCTGGAGAGTTAATGCTACAAGTGGATAACATTACGCTACTTGAAACCAATAGCTCTTCACACAGTAGAAGACTGAGGGTCCTATTCAGCAAATATTCATGGTCCTATGGCTGTGGCCACAGAGGTTCCAGAAGCTCTCGCTGAGACTAATCCTGATTCAGGAACCAAAATGATATGCTGTGTATGTATTTCTCTGCACAGCCTGGATGCGCTGGACACCCTCCCCCACTTGATTCCTGAGAAGGAAAAAAAAATATGTCTCTGTTTAGCTTAGTGACAAGAAAAGCAATCCACAGTAATGAAATCTAAAGAAGTTAGCCAGGCATGTATGAAAAGAACAGGATGCCTGTAAAAAGGGAAGAGCTGTCAAAACCTAATTGTGGGCTCTGGCTGCAATAAAATTTATCAAAGAGGGAAGACAGGTTGGATATAAGGATGTAAACAACTTCTGCTACGAGACACTTCTTGTATTCTGGGAAATAGTAACCATTACACTACTCCTCACGTGCTTTGTAAAGCTGTTCCTATCAATGCTTGGCTACAGCTGAGAGCTTGGTGATGTGTTTTCTAAACCCAGCTCCCAAATGCCCAGGTAGGCATGCCAAGCGTGGCACTTGAGCCAGTAGCTAGCTTGTCACTGGTGTGCAAATGTATAGGCAGAGCTCCCCCACTTTGCTCGATCTTCTTTCACAGCATACTTGCACCTTGGCAGCACCCATGCTCTGAAAAGGCATGGTGCGTTCCCACTGCAACAGAGCCTGTGAGCACTCCAAGGTCTCCCTGCTGAAACTCTGCTGCTGTGGTCCCCAGGCACCAGGAAATGTAATTGCTTATGGACACAGGGTAAGACTGTGGTATTTTTGCCATTTTGCACCATCTTCCTATTGCCTGACAATTATTTATGGAACTGCCTAGGGTTAGTCCTTACAACCAAGCAGGTAAAGTCCTCAGCTGCGTTCTAGTAACGTGGCTACACTCTGATGCATAAAGGATACTCAGACGCTGCGAACTGCCTGCCTCTCTATATTAGGTGTTTATGGCATTGTTTGTGGCTTGATATGAATATGGTGGTCTTTCCTGTCTTTCAGCATTAGGAGTAACACTGTGGCTGTTCATAAACATAGTAGTTTCTTTTGACTGGGATTACTGCCTGACTTGAGCCAGTGATAGCAACAACAAAAGTAAGTCATGATAGCTCTTAGGAAGTACTTTAGTTAGATCTTTGATGGATTTTTGTGTCTCATACCTCAGGATTAGCATTCCCTGTATTGGGGAGAGGATTAGACAGAGGGATTAAAAGGACATCTTTACCCCACTGGACTCTGTGGAATAGCCCCTGAGGATATGGCTAAGAAAGAGTTCAACAGGAATGCCAAATTTCTGCTGAATAGGTTAAAAGGGTGAGGAAGCCTCTTCGGCAGCCATCCAAGCGCAGAAGACCTGCATAACATTTCTGCTGAATAGGGCCCTAAAGACAAAAAAACAAAACAAAACAAAACAAAAAAAACATAGGAACCTTGAAAAGCTTTTCTGATTGTGTGGCTTCTTATCAACGCCTCAGATCTCCAGAGACACTTAAACATTTTTTTTTCAGTGCAGTTAGGCATCCCTTGACATGTGCTAGTGGCATGGACTACATATTCTTACAAGAGAAGAAGTCAAATTAGGTTGTCATAGATACAAAAAAAATAGGTCTTGGTTGTTCTGTAAACAAGGTCCATTTCTTTCTATCAATAATCAGTGAAAGTTACCCAAGATCCTATTTAAAAAACAAAACCAAACCCTTAATCCAGTGCATAATGTTTGGTGTTTTCATGTATATATTAAAGCCATTAATTACTTTCTGTCCCCCTAAAATTGAAAAGAGCAGACTTGTGTGTTGTGTTTGACTTTTAATATCCAAGCCCTTTTCTAGGACTTTGTGCATGCATGTGGATGTTGGTTTTGTTCATAAAATTTTATCCAACTTTTAATGCCAGATGGAAGAATTTTCACAATTGTAGTAACAGGGAAGCAACAAATAAGTCTTACCTCTGCAAGAGGATGCCAGTGAGCAATGGGTTTCCGAGGGTACGACAGCATTTCGTTCCAGTGGTCGCGACCTAGACTTTCTGCATCGTTGCCTACTTGACATACTCCAATGACCTCATTGTGACCTACACTGTGAAAATGTTCCATAATATTTTTTTCTTAAAATTTTACCTTTAGAACCATACCATTTACATATTTCATTAGAAACATTAATCACGGATTTTTAGAATTATGTCTTGCCTGAAAAATGTAATCAACTATAAAATACGTAGGTTTGCTCTTTGCATTTCCCACTAATCAGAACAATTTAGTATTTTCCCCATTATAGCATACACTGTGTGTCTGTGTGCGTTTGTTTCTTATTTTTGCATAAGAATGTGAAAAGTTCTTTGCCTGTGTTCTGTAATTAGTTGCAAATACAAGTAAACTCTAGGCCACAATTTTAGAAATGGATGCGTGTGTCTAAGGGGTTAGCGTAATTGTGCACAGACAGAACATCAGTGTGTGAATTGATTACGTGTTCCGTTATTTCAGTTCTGGTAAGCATATTTGTGCTTAGTTATTTTAAAATTTAGAAAGGAAATTCTGCCTCACAATACGAGAAATTTTAGTCTTCTACCAAAGTCAACATGACATTACTTTCCCATTTATTGGGAAAAAAATGACAACTTTGTTTCTGGATGCAAATCTACTGTGCAAGATTTTATAAGCCAATAGATGATGTTATTTTACAGCTACAGGTATCTCACCGGTCGTAATCCATAACAGCTATCAACAAGTTAATTTGGTCAATGTTTTCTGGAGGGACGTCAAAGACTATGGCTTCATTGTAAACGGGATTAAGGGTATTCCTCTTGGTGGAAGTTTTTCTTTTCTTTAGTCGCCTTCCTTCACACATTAAAGAAACCTTCACGTAGGGATCTGTGTGAATCATAAGAACAATGTTGGTTTTCTTTTGTTGTTTTTAAGCAAACATAAATGGAAAGTGAAGGGAGCAGCCTTCTTGTATGCCCATACCTGCCTGCAGAATTAGTCACCTGGACCTGACTGGAATTTGAGCTTCTCTATTACCACGGAATGCCTGGGAGGCAGAGGAGCTTTGAAAGCTTTACCTGGTTTACTGCTTATAATGAAAAATTTAGGATCAAGAAGCTCCTTGTGTACTGACTTCTCAAAGGGTATTAAAATATCCACTGAACTGTGTTATACATGACTCTTTAATACAACAGCCTGTGTATCAGCCTATTTATAACAGCCTAATTACTTGTACAGATTTGTAGAACAGATAGAAGATGCAATATTTTACACAGTGGGATTTACTGATGTATGGTTAAGTATAATTCAAAGTGTAACAATTAGTGGCTTATATTTCTCAAGAGATTTATAATTATTTTTAAACTCCTGAATGTAGTAAAAAAACCTATTTCTTTGTAGCTCCTTTCTGGGAGATCTACAACTCCCTGCTAGCATTTAGAAGTCATTTATGAACTCTTATTTATATTAGTTTCTTGTTTTCATCATCAAATTTTGAAAGGGTTGCTGCAAGGAGTCTGGGATGATCACTGTTTTGTCCATATGCCAACAACAGCAGAATTGGCTCAGTGGCTCTCAGAGACTATCAGAGAGGGTCAGTCTGCCTCTGTGCCATAGCCCTAACAGACAGTCTGCTGTACAAACAAATACCTAGTGTTACGAATGCAGTTTGGTCAACTCATGCTATGATGAATCACAGTGGCTTTAGAAATAATAATCTTGCTGTTTTTTTTAAGAGCAGATTATTTTAAACTGTCAGTTGCAACAGAATAAACTAAAATATATTATTTACTTCTCCGAAACTCCTACACCCAAGTAACTCAAGAACTTGTAGTATAAGAACCCTCTTCTCAAAAATCGTTCTGGGAATCAACAGTGCTGAGTTCTGTGACTCAGGAGGGAAATGGGACAGAAATCCACACTGAGTATTAAATTCATTCCTACCTGATGCTCCTGTGATATCCATTGCCTTTAAATTTCTTGCCTTTATTATTGTAATAGTTAGTCTACCAGCTGTTGGAAGGTAGCAAAGTGAAAACATCAGGTCACCAAGATCCACATTATCCTGTTCCAAGGAAAGAGAGACAATGTGAAGCAATAATAACAATTTTCCCTAGCCCTAACAGGAACTACAGATAAAGTATACCTTTGTGGATCTACAGGTACACAACCAAAAGCTGAATTCTCACTCTGAAACATATCTGAAAACACAAACAACCATCTGCACACAAGATTCAAGTCGCTGCATTTGTTGCTACACCACCGAAGTTCTCAAGTGTAAATGTAGTTATAGTTCCTAGCACTCAGTCCTTGAAGATGAAACACATTTAAGTGATGAGGTACAGCGTGAGGCACTGGAATACCTTTGTTCTATTTTATGTTTTGTAGTGATTTGCGTGTATCGTTGACAAGTTGCAACAGATCTCTGTGCCTTTCTTTCCGGTCTGCAGGATAACCATAGGGAGGTTCACAGAAAGAACACTGTCTGGGCAGGGCAAAGTTTTATACAACTCTCAAGCTTGCATAAACTCGGGTGTGACGGGTGTGATGTCTCTATGGTAATGGGGCAGTCTCTACTGGAAGCAGAGTAAGGACATTACTTCCCGTGCCCTGCACAAACAAGCTCCCTCAAGTAAGCTTATCCACCTGCTTCACTGATAGAATGATTTGCAACCCTTTCCCATGTCAATGGCTCCAGGGTTTCAGAAAGGTAGTAGAAAATGAGCAAACTCTGTTTGCAATCACAAAGCAGCTGTTTTTTTTTTTTAAGGAAATCCAGTTCCTTTATAAAAAATATAGTGAATAAATTATTGTACTAAATGATTTCTGGCATTTGATTTGCATCTTTTTGACTGAGCAGTGAACTGATACTTTTACAGACCTATCTCCTGTAACCTAATATTTCATTCTTGACTGAAAAAAGTTATCCTGTCCAGCAAATTCAAAGCTACGTTCTAGGTTTTCTAGGGAAGGGAAATACAGCTGTTGTGGAATATGTGTATCTGGCCCACTTAGCTTTGTGCAATAGCTTCTCTGCTTTCCCAGGTTGGTTCCTTCTTTCTCAGTCACCAAAAAATTAAGGGTGGTGGATGACATAGAAGGTGAGTGAAAATACCTTGAAACAGCACCTAACCAGTTAGTGTTTGTCTCTGAGCTAGCTGCTATGTAGAGCAATGCCCAGAGCCTGCGCAGTCACTCTACATAGCTTTGTGAGTTGGCAGGGGAGGCACACAGGACAGAAAGAATTGCTGTCACAGAGTTGTAGAAAAATGTTATGTCGGAAGGGACTTCTAGACGTCACTTGATCCAACCCCTTGCTCAAAAGAGGCATCTTTGCTTTAGTACTCAGCTTATGCAAGAGGAAAAAAAAGGCAAACTATGCATATTCATTCAGAAACAGGTCCTTTCCTTGTGCTGTTAGTGGAGAGAGCTGCTGTCAAAGAAGGAAAAAGCTGATATTATGTGCCCTTTGTCAGTAATAACTAGCTTTTAACCCTGACTTCATTAACTATCACCTTTTTCATTCTAAAGATCAGTGTTTCACGGTAGCTGTAAAGCTAATAAAGGTTGTGACAATATCAAGATAGCTGATATGACTCACCCTGTTTAGTGTCTGTTGATGGCTCACACTTGGAAGCAGACCTGCTGCAACAAACTGTGTCACTGACTCACTTTGACTGTGGGAGGATCAAAGTGCTGTTTCAGAAGGTGATGCTGTAAGAAGTCCTACAGGCTAAAGTGATGTCAGCACATCCAGGAGAAATTTGTCTTGGCTAACACCTGCACTTAACATTACAGGAGGAATAATTGATCTCTGAAATTTTCCCAGTGGTCAGCTGGAGCTTGATACCTATAACCTGGGGAACAGGAAGCAAAGATTTCACTTATCCTTTCCATTGTGAGGAAGAAAATCTTCCAGAATTTAAGTGTTTAACATCCCCAGCTCTGAGATGCTGAGATTTGTAGCTGTGGAATTCTCTCTCATGCTGCTAACCATGCAACTCTGGGGGGAGCAGAATTTCATAAGCTGCTTAAAGAAATTATTGAGTGAAGCCAGCTTTTGGCAATTTGGATAATTTGTCACTGGCAAACTTTGAGAGGTTATTTTTCATGAATTGGTCACAAACTTTTAGGAGAAGATAGCATCGTTGAATCACTCAGTTTTTCCCTGAACATAAAGAAGCTCATCAGGCATCTGTTGTTTTAACAGTGTATCTTGGTATTCTTAGATATTGTCAACCACGTCAAAGTCATTCTGTATTCAACTCCAGTGCTCCACTTGGTGACGAGGTAATTCATTATGTGACTACTGTAAATGCTTTACTGTTACTACCAAATACAAGAGTTTCCATTCCTGACATGATCATCCTGAATGAACATTTTAAAACCTTTTTATCAGTTCTTATCAAGAAGTTAATAGGTAAATGAATAACTATACAATTGGTTTACATATAATTTCCAAGAAACACGTTATCCTTCTGCATAAATGAACCCATTAGGAATGAAAAGATCACATGTGTTGAATGTAATATTAGGAATTGCACCATAAAATACTTATCTACAAACTTTGTCTTATGTTTGAAAAGTAACCTTCTCCTACACTGTGATGTATTTTTTAACAAATGCTACAATGACAAAAATACTTTGTTAATGCTTTTCCAAAAATTGCACTGGGCATCATACAGAAAAAAATTGTTAAACTGGAAACAGAGCCTGCAATTTCTTCAGTTTTTTCCAGTTCTAGGAGTTGTAGCAATAGATCACAGATGACTGTCAGATTCAGACTGTTTGTAAGTCAATGCTAGTAGTAATCTAACCATGGCAATCTGAGAATGTAATTGAAGGAAAGCTTGCAGGCAGAAGCATGAGACACACACACTTTTTGGCATGCAAATCCTTCTCTGAGTTCGAAAAAGAAGCCCTGTCTTCTCATACTTTCATTTTGATTTGTAGTTTTGATTTGTAGGGAATTAACTACTCTGTAATACTGGTTACTTGTAAATGTTTTCTTAATTTTGGAAAGATAGATTTTCTAACAGAGTGAGCCTTTCCCAGTGCCCTGGCTATTGCACCCTGCTTACCCTATTTTCTGTAATCGTAGGGCAACATTTTTAACTGTTTCAAACATTGTAAATTTTACTGTTGGGGCTTCAAGGCTCAACTTAATGAGGGAATGTTCTTCAAAGAGTACCACAAACTGTGAGTGCACCACAGAATCTGCATGTGTGTTCATCTGTCTGGGCAACCTCAAGATAAATAAGACCTTGTCATTGCTGTTAGGAGCGTGGAGATAAGATCTCCCTCATGTTGTGCTTCCTCCTTGTTCCATTTCTGGTGGAAATATTTGATATATCATAAAAATAATATTATTCTAATAATTTTCAGTGGCTTGTACTGAAAAATTTATTTTTCCTGCTTCTCCCAGAAAATATTTCTGGTTTCCCCCCTGTAAAACTAACAAGGTGATAATATATCTTTTAAAATGCTGAATTCGAATGGTAATGTTAATAGCTTGTTAGTCTACAGTCACACAGTATTTATAGATTTTAAAATTACTAATTTCATTAGAGATTAATCTGCAGGATAAATCCTCCTTAGTACAGTGTCAACAGCTCCATGCTGGTGCTTAGGTGAATATGACTTAGAATATTAAACAGGGAGACATGTAATCTTAAAGAGGCCTGTGACGATGGGCTTCACCTTTGATTCCTTGGAGGCTGCATTACGAAGCTCAGGCTGGATCAAACTTTCTCAGTGAAAACTGGAAGTTACCTGCTCGTTAGGGAGTTTCTGACAAATGGGGATGACATTTGGGATCAGATTTCTCCAGTGGATGGGTTATCCCTTCTCATAAACACATTCGGGTGCGGAGAACGGGTGTGTAATATCATGCAAAACAGGCAGCAAGGGATGGAAGGAAACAAGACAAATTATAGATTACAACTTCTGCTTTTGCCTCTGGTCTTGAAGAAAATATGCTGACCTTGAGTTAGGCAATCGTAAGTTTTGTGCCTATTTCTTCAGAAACCTGCATTTTGTATTTCTGGAGCAGACAAGCTGTGATAGCCCTATTATCATGCAGTGCCCGTGCCACTCTAATTAAAGCACATATCTCAATTATACCAGGTTCCTTAGTTCCCCATCTATAAAAAGACAGACATTGCTTTTTTACTTTTCTGGTATGTTGCAAAAATAACGCTAATTATGGATTGTGAGGTGCTCAGATGTATTTTTATGCATCTCATCAACTTACCATTAATGGGAGCACCTACAAGCAGTGATGCCCTTGCTTATTTCTTTTAAAGTTGCTAACTGTTGAAAGAAAGGCATTAGTGATTTTAGAGATTTTATAAATTCTTATTGCTATGTCAGAGCTGTACAGCTCAGGCAATGGTACCTTTGCATACTACAACCTTTAGCAGTTACATGTGTCTCTGCAAAGGTCACTGGAAAAGAGAAAAATAACAGAGGTTTCATGAAATGAGATGATATCATTTCAGCTTCTGAAGCACAGAAAGGATTGCTTATCAGTATTTAATTATCTCTTTTTTTTTTTCCTCCTAGCTGAGGAACATTAGTTGTATTTTAAACAACAACAAAAAAATCTTTGTAGTTATTTCATAATCTTTACTGGAATTAATGGAAATATACTTCTGTAATGCAAGACATTTTACTGTACATCATTCTAATATTTGATAATGTGGGGTTTTGAATTTTGCAGGGATTTATTTTAGAGGAGGTTCACTCTGCTAAGATGAGGGTAATTCAAGTATACTAGGTACATGTGTTAAGTCTACATGAAATAAAAATACTTAAAGGAGTGCTACCTGCTTTGGGGGATATATATTTATTAAATTGTTAATCTGCGTTGAGAAGTCTGGATTCAGATTTGAGTGATCGAAGATATTAATTCAGTTCAGGTACATGTCCAGAACACAAATACTATGCAAATACAATACTAAACAAATTTGAGACTCTGATCTGTTCGAGAATGACTGTAAATCTAAAGTATCTAATGTGATGAACTCATAAAGTTAGCTCTACATTTTTGTTTACTTCATCATAGAATTATTTTGAGTTATATATATGAGAAATATATATTGAGAAAAACTCTTTAGAAATGTTTGATTTTAATTGAATTTGCACGTGATTAGGAGAGGGCCAGCTGCCTTCTCACTACAAAATTTAAGATGAATAGAGAAGACGTGACTGGAAAATTCTATTTTTATGACATCTGAAATCAAAGAAATGAACTCTAGTAAAGTAGGCATTTATTAATGCCTCAATCAAACTGTATCTACAGAGATATGATTAAGTTAAGTTTGTGGAAAATGAGAATGGCCTAGGTTTTACAATTATTCTTTCAATACATCAATGTCAGGCTATATTTCATGTTTTAAGTTCATTTGCAGATCGCATTATTTTCTCAGTGTGATTCAGTTTTTTGCATTTCATTGTTTTATTTCTTTATTCATGGTTTTCTTAAAAAACGAAAGCAAATAAGTAAAGAAGCTTTTAGAGCTAGGAATGCGAAAACGAGTCTGATTTCACCTACTAGGAAAGAACATTAAAAATCAATTCTGAAGCTTGGTTTCACTACAGTGAAGGAATATAAGAAAGCTGAAGTGTTTGCATGTAATGCACTCTGGATTTTATCCTGCTTTGGATACACAATATAATTTTCGTGTCACGTCACAGACTGGCTATCAGCTTGTATGCCTATACAACTGTACGAAGTGTACATATGGAAGTTAGTCTGATGTGATGCACAAAAAGGCAGGGTAAGAAAGGGCACCTTTGAATCCCTAGTACTCTCTCCGTGGGCTTGTCTGTGGCACAGCATTTGCCACTTAGTGCACACATTGATAAAGAAGCTGGACCTGAGATTCTTGCATAACTGATACAGTGAAAAGCATCACCAGCTGAAGAATTTAAGCAAAAAAGTCTTACAAAGGGGAAAGCAAGCACTTAAGCCAGTCAGGCAACAGAAAGTGTTCCATGTTCTAGTCTAAAAAAAAAAAAAATATCCTCTGACAACTAAGTTCAACTTTGTTGCTTAACTAAGTATGTAGCTTGATTTTTCTCTATTAGGATTTGTATTAGTAATGCCAAGATGATACCACAACAGAGTTTCTGTTGCCTTTTCTCTGAGGTATTCTGGAGCACCTTATAGCGAGACAGGTGTCTTGCCCAACAGACCAACTCTGAATACCACAACTTTGTGCTGTACTTCACAGGGACTGAAAGAAGGAGGAATCCTTCCTGCAGACTGGGTCATAGAGAGCTACTACGATTATCAACTCAGCGAGTGGATGTTCTTTTTTTAAATTACTCATAGCTTTGCCTAGGATCTTGGCAACTCCTATATAAAGACAGTATCAAAAGTAAAGCACCCAGCATATCCTCAATCTCTGCTTCAGAGCCTGGAGATCTTTTGATGTAGATTTTGTTGTTTGTTTTTTTTTTTTTTTTCTCTTTTTCTCTCCTGTTTCCACCATCTTTGTGTCACGATTACTTTTCTTTAAGGCAGTTCACTTCAGTCCACATAAGGAACATCCTCCAGACATGACTTTGTGTTGTGCCAGTCAGCCAAGATATCTTATAATGTGAGTAGCTGGAGTCGTAAGGATAAAGCTTTCACCTTCATGTATTTCAGAACAAACCAGATAATGTCTTTGAGAAGAACACACACGTAACTTGCCCTTGCCACAATGTCCTTAGTAAGTCAAGGACAGAGGCCTTTTCCTGTACGCAATGTACTTACCTCTCTAAAGACCCAACATCCCTATTGTCATAATTTATATCCTATAAATGTCAGTGATTAACTGAAACTGCCTTTCCAGTCGGTGAGCTGCATGTTGTCCTCAGTTATCTGAATGCATTTACAGAATATGTTTGCTCTTACTGAGTAATTTAAGACTTTATTGATAAATTATTCTGTAATCCTTATTTTAAAAAGGCCTCCATTCAGTAATGATAAACTTCATAGACATACTTATTTTTAAACATATACTTAAATCCTATCGATTTTACTGTCTTTGAATCCTTTACATAGATTTTCAATTCCCAGCGCTAAAGTGCTTTGCTGAATCCAGGCCTAAGAGTGAGTCTAATGAATTATCCTGTGGCTGCTGAGATAGAGATAATGTCTTAATTTGTTCCAAACTAAATTGATGAGCTGGGGAGATAATCTGAATTGAGCTAATGAAAATTAGTAGAGACATGACTGGAAAAGCTGGAGCACTTGTCCTGTTTATGTGCGTGTGGCTATGTCAGAAATTGATTTCACAGGAAAAACAGACATGAGGAATTCTGAAAATGAAATTTCTGTAGAAAGTTAATATAAGTAATTTTTAACTTCCTTGTCAGTTATTAAGAGGAGGAAAGTGTGTGTACATGGAGTTGTTTCTGAAGGCTTGCTAGATGACATTGTTAGGCAGAGAAAGAAGTAGTTAATTCAAGTTTAAGCTTCTCCTTGCAAGTTAAACTGTTCCTCTGAAAACTATTTTTTTTCTTGAATTGTTATTCCTTTATGCAACTCTTATGACTTGTTGCTTTCTACAAAATACAAAGTTCAGTATAGATTAAATAATACAAAAAAGTCTGCCCTGACTCTTTTCCAGGTCTTGCAGGCTGCCTTTTATCATTCTGATTGTTCCTGGGAAGCAGGGGTGCATGTGCATGTGTGTGGAGGACGGGCAACGCTTGAGAGCTCGAGAAGGTAATTGTGTCTTCCTGATCTAACATTTTTAAAACGAAAATGTCATAACCTGTAAGACGTGAGTTTACAAGTGAGGTGCTGTGGACAGATTTGCTCCTCCTTTTCTTCTAGTATATCCCATTTCAGTGTATCCCACCTTGTCACTGTTTACAGATTGCTGCCTTTGGTATTGTGCTTCAAAAGTCTTTTGAAAGGGAAGGCTCTTGAGGGTGGGTTTGATTTCACAGTGCTAAAGCTTTAAAGGAGAGTACTCTAGCACACAGCTGACTCAAACCTTTCTGTCTGCAGAGGAGGCAGTGGTGCTTCAGAAATGTTGACAAGCTTGGGACCAGCAATGAAATGTAAATTGTTCTATATAGGAATGGATGTTTGGAGGATAACTGTTTACTTGAAAGGAAATGTAAGGGAGAGCTTCAGCTGGGAAACATAAAAGTTTTGATGTTAGGTGAAGACGGTAAAAATGGAAGGACTAGTAGGTCAGGCACACAGGGGATGCCTCATAAAGGGAAGTTTCACAAAACATTCTAACAGTGTAATCTGGAACAATGGGCAGTAGTTTCCCAAAGTGAGGACCAAAGCTTTTAATGAACGTCCATCAGTATCTGTCATATCAAACCCAATATTTTTTCAACAGGCTGTAATTGATTTGGATTAGACCTCAATTTGTTTGTGAAACACTGAGACTGAAAAAACAAAGAAAAACAGAGCTTAATGGCATTGTAGTGCGCAGTACCTTACAATACAAGCTAACCTGAGTGGGCCAACCTTGCTGACAGAAAAGAAAACTCTTGATGAACATCACATAAAGGGGAAGAGGTGAGAAAACAAACCCTCGTGGTTTCAAGGCTAAATGCTGGCTTGTTGTAAGAACAGGAGGCTAAATTACATGTTAAGTGTTCACCATCTCTAGGCAAACGTGAGCTTGAAGAAAAAGAAGCAGCAAATCCATTCTAATGCATAGAACTATTTCTACCATGAATTATTTGCCAGTTACCTCTTGTTTCCTTTCCGTCATAAGTTGAAAGTAATGTTTAATTATCTCAGTATCCCACTAATAATGAAAATCTCAAATACATCCAAGAAAAACTGCAAGGAAGGAAGTTGGTTTTAAAAATAATCAAAATATTTTAATCCAAAATGTCTTGCCTGTTATTTTTTCCATAGTGTGTTAAAATGAAAATGTCAATTTAAACTAAATCTGCATGCAAATTAATGGATTGGCCTTTCACTCCACCTTGAGTTATGATGGGGCTGTGTGTGAACTTACAGCTCCACTAAAACATCAAAAGATGCTCCATCTTCTAACCCTGCTCAATTATCTGTTAATGTACAGGGACTGAAAGCAATCAGTATGTCAGGACCCTGAGGGCGCTAATGGGCCTGACTAGCCCTGACCACCCCCTAGGGCTTCCCCCCACCCTGCCCATGGCCCAGGACCCCATTTCAGCCCAGCCCAGGGCTGGTGGTCCCTGCTCCAGTGACACCGTAGGGTGCTGGTCTCCAGCTTCCCACAGATCTAGCCTGGCTTGGCCTGTCCACAGGGAGCTAGCTGATGCCAGGGGCTGCCCCCCAGTTCCCTGACTGGGGCAGTGGGATGGGACCTGGCTGGTGAGGTCCTGCCCAGCAGCACCAGGGTCCTCCATGGCTCCTGGCATCCCAGCCCCAGGGAGCAGCCAGCCCTTGTGCCCTGCTGACATAGTCTTAATTAAGGATAAAGTCTTGCAGAGTGGCCGTTCTGTATAAGAAAAGCTAATACATACACGCTGCTGAAATGACATGATATTAAAGCTTTGGGCCCTACTAACAGTTCCTCACGTTTGCTTAGTACAGAGTGTCATTCATGCCCATGGCAGGGGGGGGTGGAACTAGATGATCTTTAAGGTCCCTTCCAACCCAAACCACTCTATGATTCTCAGTGCAGGTATTTTGTGTTGTGTAAAGCAACAGTTCTGAGCACATCATTCTGAAAAGCAGAGAAACTAAGTACCCGGATAGCGCTGAAAAAAGATGGGAGAAAGTCACAGTATCAGGAAACAAAAAAAAAAATGTTCTTTTCAGTCTGCATAAACACCAGTAGTGTTTTGTGGATGTATTCATTATACTTACATTAGGTGTTCTGTACTGACTGACTGCCTTGCTACTCAGGCTTAGCACAGGTTGTATACAAAACGGGTAATAAAGAAGGGCCATTTTTAAAAATCTGAATCTACTTTTAGTCTAAGTAAAGGTTTGCTCCACAATTTTGTTTTTGAAGAAGTTGATAGGCAAAAGAGGACGGTCCAAATAATATAGTCTGCTTGAAAAACAGAAAGCTCATGTCAAACTCTGTGTTGCAGTAGCATGTCTTTCTTGCCATTCCAGAGCTTTTCTCTCAGATATGTTTGGTTTTTTGTTTTTTTTTTTAAATCAGATATCTCTTGTTGGATTTTGCCATCTGCTGCGTAACTTCATCTCAGGTAGATGGAATCTATATTTCAGTAGAGAAGATATGTTGGTCTGCTATACACATATCTGTGTATGTATGTGCCCTGGTAAGGCCAGGAGGGATCATTCTGCTCAGGGCTCTAGTGTAATGAATGCAGGAGCTGGAGAAGCACGTGTGCATTGTTCATTGCAAACAGGCAGCGAAGAAGCACTTTGCCCCCAGATTTTGACCACTTGAATATAATGGGCTCCTTTCACAGACAACTAATGTAACTGTTAATGAACAGTGTACTGCCATTAATCCAAACTCTGTCTAATCATTTAAAAATTCTTGTGATATCTGGAAATCAAATCCAAGCCCAATGAAATCCCTGGTGTGCCCTTTCTCTCTCTTTCTGATCCTTTTTTGCTTCTCATCCCACTAAGAAGTAATAAAAGAATTATTATCTCTGTTAATAAGGTATACCTAAGGCAGACTTTTCAAAAGTAATATTTTCTATGTGAGGCTCCCTTTAAGTTTGGTGCCCATTTAGCAGGTGGGGAGAGAAGTGCCGTTTTATGAATCTATTTCTCCTATTTTTTTTCTATGAGTTACACAGAGATTTTCCTCACCATGATTTAAAGTTCTTTTTTCTTTCAAACAGGTGGCTTTCCTGGGCTTTCTTCTGATTTTAAAGCCAAGGATCAAGTATCTTTCTGTTGAAGTTTCTCCACGTATTTAACGTATTTTGTTTCTCTAGAAACAATTCTGTCATGTTGTGTCGTGTCATGTCATGCACCCCCTCAGGTCAGGAACCACTGAGAATACTTCATGTTTTTTTCTGGTAAAAAGTAGCTTTTTTTCTAGAGCTCCCTGATATTTAAATCCTGTTACCTTTGAAATCAACTTGATTGCTATTAAGTGGTGTAACTAAATACAAAAAGTTGGCTTGTGATCTGTCACCTGTATAAACAATAACACTGGTGCCCTGCCAGACTCTAATGCACCATCCACAGAAAGTATAAATATAAGAGAAATGATGAAATGGGATCATTATGGCTTAAAAACGTGTCCGAGAGCATTCCACATAACCTTCCATTAGACTGGAAGCACAACTAAATTTCACAACATGCATTTTAGTGGTAACACTTCTCTATAAAATTACCCACTTTTAACAATAGTAAAGCAATTTCCATAGAAGTTTCATTTACTTCTTAGTAATTTATTTAAATGGGTCATATAGAAAAGAAAATCACTGCAAATTTCAAAGCGAAGCAGCCAAGGTAAAGAGACCACTGCTAGCCATATTCTGTTAATGGATTGGGTGAAAAGGTGTGCAGCTGTACTGCTTTGATTGTCTTTGCACAGCAATTCCATTTTAATTGCAAGTTAAATGGAAGAATATAATAATGGATGCTAAGGTTAATCCTACAAAACACCTGTATTAAATATGTCAAAACAGACAAAACCCCCGAGTCTTCAATACCGCAAAATTGTCTCATTTTATACCTTAAGAGTCCCTCTGGTTTTCAAATACAAAAGAAATTAAAATAATAGAGGGAGGAAAGAAGAATGGGAATGACAATAAAATGAACAATAACAGGACAGCGTCATTCCAGAAGTG
The DNA here is from genome assembly GCF_013368605.1 of Nyctibius grandis. Classification (NCBI taxonomy): domain Eukaryota; kingdom Metazoa; phylum Chordata; class Aves; order Nyctibiiformes; family Nyctibiidae; genus Nyctibius; species Nyctibius grandis. The sequence continues at coordinate 9,762,174 of NC_090661.1, read as the reverse complement.
TGAAAAAGAGGACTGCTTTCATCCTTTATTTCTCAAACCATGCTACAAAGAAAACTTCATAGTTGAATCAGGAGAGAAGTTGGGGGTTTGGTGGTTCTTTTTTCAGGGTGGGGGGAAACATAGGAGACAGGGGAGGCTCTTCTGTTTCCTCCCAGAGATGCTACTGACAATTTCGTAACAGATTGCTATGTAAAATTTGCCGACTGCATAACATGCCGATATGCTGTTGGTTTCTAACCCTCTTGGGGCAAACCTCCCTGGCTGACCTCCTGAATCAATGCCGTGGAATCTGTGGTGATCTAGCAACCAAGGATTACTTTTACCACTTCTCTTAGGCAATGCCAGGACCATTTCAGTGTTTCTCAGTCTCTCAGCTGCTGATGCTGCCCAAAAGCTCATGTAAATCCAGCTACCCTCTTTTCTTCAGAGACAGTTCTGGACTATAACCATTAGGACACTTAGGCTATGTGGATGTGGTCAAGGAGAATTTATGCTGTTGTTGTGTATCATTCACCTACCTTGTAAATAAACAGAATATTTTAATCTTGAAGCTGTTAGGCAGTCTACCAATCCAGTACTACATCTACTTTGAAGCTGTACAGATAAAACAGCTTTAAAATAAAACTAAAGACTGTGAGGAAGCTGAAGGAAGGGGAAGGAATAAGATAGATAGAGATCCATTTTAGAAAATGCAGACTCTGAAATCAAGTGTATCATCCAGGTGTCTACAGCATGAGCAGGCGAAAATGTAATTGTGTAGAGTGTGATAACACTTCTTTTTCTGTAATACTTGTTCTCTATCAGATATGCTCATGCCTCCCTATTATATTTAGACATGTACTGCAGGCAATTTTAGGACCTCTTTAGTGAGCATGTTTTCTCTCTTAAAGAATACACAGAGGGTAGCATAAGATGTGAGATAAAGAGAGCACTAAATATAGAAGTGCTTTAGTGCTTTAAGTCTATAAAAGTGAGTCAACAAAACTTCCTCCTCTTGGAATACTTTTCTTTTAACTTGTTTTATTTTACACATGCTATCTGTGAAATGCATCTAGAGAGGAAAAAGATTTTTTCGTGGCTTGATCTACTCTCTTCCTGATGACATCATGTGCATTTGCGTGAGGTGAGTCTGGGTGAGATGCCCAGACTTTTACCTGGTTATGTTTATGTTCAGAATAACTAGTGTTATGTTGTACATACTGCCTTATGGGTAGGGGAAAAAAGCTGCATTTTTAAAAAGTCTGTGAGTGACTTAGTAAACAGTATCTTGCGGTCACTTAGGTACCTTCTCAAATTTTCATTTTAGTTGCCTATAATTTAAATAATCTGATAGTTTTGAGATGACAGAAAAGTTGTGAGTTTACTTGTCCTAAATGGTGAGTTCACTTTAGAACTCTTTGTTACTTTGAGAATGATCAATGATTTTGGGTACTCAGTTGGACACCTTAAAAGGGCTTCACTTCAGTTTTTTTGGAAGGAAGTATAATCTTGGAAGAATTTAGTGTCGTTATCTCAGAGCATCCAGACTCATAACTTTTGGAGCAAGACTGTCTGAAAAGAAAGATAGTACAGGGTTTTTTTGTGTGCTGCTTTAGCACTGAAAGGTTTCCTGAAATAAATTATTTTTGAGAAGAACAAGAAAGTGGCTGGATGGGGGTGAAGAGAGTGAGCATCTACTGCTACATCTACTGGTTTGTTTTTTTTTTTTTAAAAAAATCTATATTTTGGTGAAAAAAAGTATTATCGTTATAGATAGCATGAAAAGCTTTTTATATGTTGTTCTATAATAAAAGCTTTGTATTGAATGAAATGTTTCTCATGGCTTTCCAAAGAATGCTGACACTCTATATACTGAATAAAGTGAAGAATTTGGAAAAGGAGCTGGCAAATGAGAAACACTGCTGAGCTACTGAAAGGAATGCGTCGGGTGCTCGCTGCAGAAACATGCAGCATAGAATAGTCTGTTTTCATTCTATTAGGACTGCTGCAGGCAGTCAAAATGTGCAGATGTGGATGCAGAACTCGGGTCATTTCTGATGGAGAGATTTCTATCTGCTTTCTCCAGAACCAAATTTGATAGCTCCCTCATATTTTAGCCACCAAATTTTAGGGTAGTGGAAGAAGGAGACGATTTAAATCTTTGCTGAGCATGTCATTGTCATGTGTTTATTTTGCAGAGAGGAATAAAAGGATGGTGATTTGCTTGTTCTGCTGTTCTAGTGAATTTTCTGATGTACATCTCAGGTGACTTGTTTACATTATTCCACGTGGCTTTTTGTACTGTTTACAAGATACTATTTCCAAACTCTAGCAAGAGGATATGCATGAAATCTGAGCTTCAGTGGGAATTCTTTCCCCGAATTTACAGTAGAGTCAAGATCTCATCCTGAATACTACTCATTTCTAACTGCATAAAATGTTGCTGTCCCAGTAGAATGAAGTTTATTGCTAGATTAGCATTTACTGTAAGATTCTGTGCTCAGTGAAGTACAGACATTGACAGGTTTTCATTATTTTAAAGTGATTCCTTTCTTCCTGATGATCATAAATAATTCTCTAGGGGTCTCGAAACTGAAGTCTGCTGTTTTCTTATCTCTGCTGTACACACTTTTGTTTCCCTTTACTGCCTACATATTTATTCTATTGTTGGGGTTATTCAGAAGAGTTATAATGTAGATCAGATGGTTGATTAAACCACAGCTGGCTTTTAAAAATATTTATAAAACCCCAGCATGCTTTTAAAAAGAAAACACATAAAGAGTTCAATGAATTCTGAAAGACAAAATACAGTGTGGGAATTGTTCTTTTGCTCTTTTGTATTAACTTTCATAGTGTTTGGGTAGCAGTTTCTATATGAATTGAAAATATTACATATTGCACAATATTGCTAAGCTCCTATTCACTGCTCATTTTAAAATAATTTTACTGCAGGAAATGGAAGAGGAAATCTTAGGTAGAAGGAGTGGTGCATTTCAGCCACTTGTACTGTGGCTGTTAGTAACTGGTTGCCTGACAAGCAAGGTTATGTTTTCTGATGTTGTGATAATCTGCTGTTTTTACGATGCTAGATTTGGCCCAAGAATCCGAGTGGGGAATTTTATCCCAATAGTTCATTTCATCAACTGTGAAAATCTCCAGCTGTCAGTTGTTTTCTGCTTCCCTGCCCATCACAAGCAAGATGCCATCACTAGTCAGAAATCTTCTTCCAGATGTTGTATGTAGCTTTAATTCTGAGTTTGGCTGATGAAAGGAGTAGTGAATGATCAAGCACTCACTAAAGTAAGCTCTAGCTTGTGACTACTATTTTCTTGAGTAAATAGAGCAAGGTGTTTAATCAAGCAACAAAGTGCCAGAAACATGTAGCTATACAAATCTCAAATGTCGTGATACCACAGACGTTGCTAATTCAGTCTCGTCATTTGAGCCTCTCGCTTCACCAAAGTACATGGCATGAAATACTCATTCTAATTCTCTGCTAGGGAGCCATAGGAAGGCTCAGACACTGCAAATGACTGTGCACTTCATTTACCCATGTGAATACTTCCAGTGACTTCAGTGGGACTAACTACAGAAGTTATTATATCCATAATTCTAGAATTTGAGTGCACATCGCAAATTGCCTTTGAGTGTTTGTGAAGACCAGTGCAGAGGTTTGCGTGTGTTTCTCATTTAATCCTACCCAGGCAAGCACGAAGGGATGTCGCAGTGGCCTTCTGGACTTTTTCAGGAAACACTATACTTTATATGTTGTTCCTGATACACATATGTATTTCTGAATGTTTAGAGAAATGTATATGCATGAGGAGAAATTGAATAAGATAGTGAGTTAAATAAAGGTAGTAAACTTGGGACTAATAAATCTTGATAAAAAAGCTTCTAGCCAGGTTATAGGTCCCAGTTTTGCCATCGTTTCTTTAGCTCCACTCTCAGAAAAATAGCTCAATTGCCATGAAAGAATGATGCCTTTCTGTCCCTCTCCCTGGGATAGTCTGTCTGCCAAGTAATCTTACTTTTTACAAAGTGAAAGAATGGAAGAGCATAGCTATGTATCTTTCTGCAATAATCTGAGCCAGGTCCTCCTCTACAGAGCCTCAGAAGTGGCCCTCATGCTCCAAACGGCCAGGGATTGAAGAGAGAAAAGCTGTCATGTACATCTCTGAGCCCTCCCAGGGACAATTAGGGCCTCTACAATATCTGGTATACCTGTTGACCATATAACCAAACCTTAGCAAAATGTATTGTGTGTCTTTTAAAGTTTCTACTCTCATTTATGTCAGTTCAGTTGTTTCATCTTTTATTTCTTTCAAACTGCATGATCAGCTGCTAAAAGTCTCCTAGACTTCTAGGAGAAAAGCTAGAAAAGCTATAGATACATATATAGGACATATTCTTTTCAACCTATTTACCTGGGACACAGGTGTACTAGAAAAGATGAAGTCCAGACTGTACCCCAGCAAGCACACATTTTAGGTAGTGTCAGAATGCCGGCGTGTCAGGCATGGTGTGCAGGAGGTGTTTCACAAATAGCGAGGCTCTCCCCTGCACAAATATCCTCTATGTCTTGGTAAGAGTTTGGAGCACAGTTATAGTTAACCCTTAATTAAATAATACACAATAACAAAAAAGTCCATTTACTGCTTAAATATAAGACCATGAGAAAACAACATGAGAACTGAGTAAACAGTCTCTAAGCAGAGGAAAACTGTAAAAATCTGAAATACCCTGTTTGGTGGAGAAAGATGCCTGATGGCTGTGATATCTTGTGGGGATTAAAGACTAAAAATGTCTTGAGGCTTTTCACAGAAGCACAGTATGTTCAGAGGGAAGAATACTTTCAAGTTTGGCTGCAAATATTGAAACTAAATTTAAAGAGTAGGATTTTTTTCAGAAATTTTGATGAATCCGCAAGCTATTGAAATGCTTTCTGTGACCTCTGCTAGAAAAAAAAAAAAAGACAAAGTAAGAATTCCCCAAACTGTTCAATAATTAAATGTGTGTTTGAAGTGATTTTTTTTCTCCCTGCCCAGCAAAATTCATGTTTAAATTGAAAGTTATATAACCCTGTAGAAAAAAGGCTATGGCACAGTCTAATTTCAAATTATGTGCAGAATGGTTACAGCTAAGATCACCTTAATACGCCTATTTTAGCCTTAATGCTGTGTGAGTGCTCTTTGCTTATCTTGAAGAATTGCTGTCTATGAATTGTAAAACACTTGAGCAATTTTTTTTCGTGTTCGCAGCTCCCACTAACAATTTTGGATGGCATAATTGAAGGACAGGCTTGGCTGACCAGGATCACATTTTGGCTTTGCTTTACGTGCAGCGTGTATGTTATTGTGAGCTGTTTCACTGAAGGCTGTCTCTGAGAGCCTTGTTTAGAGAGAGATTTCTGGAAAAAAAGAATTGGCAGAAAAGTCCGAGAAGAAAGGAGAAGGGGGATGTGTAGTACAGGGATAATTACAGACTCTTCCACTAATCCAGAAAAACAGGAGTTTAGGATTGGGTCTAACCTTTTTTAGCATGTGGCTAATGTATGGAGGAAAATGTTCTTCATACACTATTGCTGTTCTGGGGCTGTGGCACCAGGGAAACACGTATGATACAAAGACAAAGAGCTCAAGAATATACAGCATTGATGGGCAGAGGAAGAACCAATGTGGAAATCGGGATTTTAATTTCATAAGGAATTTTGAGTTATATGAATTTTTAAGCAGAATATCCCTCACTTGACTTGAAACATTTTGCTTTGATAAAAACCAGGATGTTTTGTTCCTATTTCAACTTCCAAAATATTTTAAAATATCGCAATAGAAGGGCATTCCAAACGAGAAATCAAAACATCTTATTCTGAAATTTCAGTCTTCCCAAAATACTGACTTAAATATTTTTTTTTCTTTTAAATTCTTTAACTGAAACAGTCCCATTTCTGCTACATTTTTTTTTTTTTTTGTCTGCTTTAGTTTCTACTTTGTTTTGTTCGTTTGTTTGTATGTATGTTTTTTGTAGAGAAATATCCAGAATGAAAAAGCTCACTTGGAAACTCCAATGGCCATACTCCCGGGTTCTGTAAGCATCAAGTGGTACATATACACTTACGCAATTCTCTGAATTATCATTTTCTTAAACTAGTCCCAAAACCCCAATAAATGTTAGCTGAGGCTTCAGTGATATTACAAGATTTATCCTGTTTCTGACCATGCCTGTGGAGCTACAAGGCTGTTAGGTAATCACTTGCACTGAATAGTCACTATTATTTTTAGAGCCAAGCTTGGGGTGCTTGTACCACTGACTCGGGACCAGCCTAACAGCATCTCAAACCATTGCTCTTCACGGCATTTGACTTTTTCTACTTCAGAACCTTCCCAAGTTTTATTGAATATTATTCTCATAGTTACACAGTTACCCGGTTGCTCCAAACAGAACTAGGCATCTGCTGTCTTTAAGTTTTCTGAAAACACATGTCAATATTTTATATACGATTATATAGGGTAGAGATAACTGTATCTGTCCTTTGTTTAGTCATGCTGAGTGCTGTCTCCTAATCATTTAAACATATGTAATTTCTGACAAATATTCTCCTACAAAGCAATTAGCAAAATCATTAGATTATAAAAGAAAACACAAAAAGACAAAAGAAAAAGCCATGTTTTGAAAATGAACCCATTTAAACGTGGTTATTAAAAACCGTAGGAAAAACACTGGCTGCAGCAGTTCTCCACTGTGCAATAACTACTACACCTGTTGTGCTGATGTTGAAGCCTAATCAATTTCTTTTTCATACTTACTGTGGTGATCCTTAGAAATCTGAAGGATTAAAGATCTATGACTTTTCAGCATCTTTTGGCTATGAAATGATCCATCACACATAGACTTTTATTTTTTCTGTACATTTGATGAAGTAAGAATAGTCAGAAAAATCATGAAACAAAGAGTGACCTGTGTGACTTAGGAGAAGATGAATATCCACTGATCTGTCTCTTGAAGGCAATTATGTTTTCTCTATTTTTTTGAGTACTCCTGGGTTTGGATGTGGGTTTTGTTTTTTTTAAAAATAAATATAAAATTTAAGTGAGGTGAATCTTACCTCTTGTGTTTACTGCCTTAACTTGCCTAGCCATGAAATAATTGTTGTTGCTCCTTAAGCTTTTGGCATGCTTTAACATGGGCAAGACACATGGGTTTGCAAATCTGTCTCTTCTAGAGAGACTTGCATTTGCAAATCAATTAAACAGTTGATGTGTACATGTCCACATCAACAACTGATTGCCTCCCTGATGCCAAAGCCTACTTGTTTTAAACAAGTGGAACATCAGGTTAAAACCAGTATGTTTTCTGTACTACAAGAAAAATCAACTGGTGTTTCCCATTTACTGCTACAGTCCTAAAAAGGTAGATATGGCACTTAACATTGATGGTTTAGATATGAATTCATACACAGAGCCAGAGATTTGGTTTGTTTCTATTCCTTCTCAAACTGTTGACTCAAAAATTTTTGTTAACCATTGCTAACATTTTAAATGCTTTTCTGAGATCTTGCTCAATGCCATCGCTTTTCTAAACGGCAGCAATTTGCCAAAACCAGGAATTTTAGAAATACTGACTGAAACATCTTGACAAGCTAAACATTTTTTTTTTAGTTTTGGAGTAGGTGGATTTAGTTGACTTACTGCCAGCTACAGTATCTGTACACTGTCAAAGAAGACAAGCATTGCTACATAGAGTAGATTAAGGCTGGTACCAGGAATCTGCAGATTCCGGACCTGGTCTCATTTCTGCTATGAAGTAGTGTCATGTCTTGAGTGAGTCACATTCTTTTAGTCTGAGTCTGTTCCACTGTCCATGAATTAGGGACAGTATTTACCTACTTCTTTCAAAGAAGGGTGTTTATTTTCCTCAAGTTTTGAGGGTGTAAGCCCTAAGGATTATGACCTGCACCTACGCATGTACATTTGGCACACATTACATTGCTCACAGGCTCTTAGCAGGAGTGGTCCTGAGCAATGCAACCTTTGAGAAAGTTTTTTTGCAGTTTGAGGACAGAATAGTTTTGAACTTCAGAAAATCTGATAGATTTGGTCAGATTTAAAAATTTTAGACTTTTATTATGCTTTCCATAAACAACTGACTGAAATAATCTAGTCTCTTTTTGTCTCTCTTCTACACGTACTGTGGTTGGCATTAACATCTCTGAAACAGGGAACTTGAAACTTCCTTCTGGTGATGTTATGATTCCAGTTGCATCTCAGTTACACAACATAAATGCCTAAAAAAGCAGATTCTCAAATCTTTCTTTATTGGGCAAACTTGAGAACGACAGCAGTGAACAATTAGCATTTCTAGAATGCAGAATTTCAAATACTTACAACCATCCTGCTTTTTAACTCTCTCTTTGTCAAAACACTAGCATGTGTACCAACATGCAGCTTAAATTCATTATTGTTTTAAATACGGTTTTGTTTACCGCTTCTGTGCAAAAGGAATTCAGCATGATCTGACACACTGTTGTATTCTTGACCACTACATACACCCTAAAAGAGCTTGAAGATTCTTAAAAATGGATGCAATCAATTTCTTGGCTTTGCAACTTCTAGCATATGCTGGCTTTTTTCTGGATGTAAGAGTAAACAACTTGATATACAGCTTGTGTTTCTTTATAGCTTTGAACTCTCCATAACTATATTTTGGATTTTCAGTGAACCATACACATTCTCTAAAGTCTGTGACATGTTACTTCCCAAATTCTATATGTATTACCTAGGGTTTTCTTTCTGTAATATCTTTGCTCTTTCTTTCAGAAATATTTTTCTTCTATATTTTCACCCCCATTTTGTACCCTGTTATATTGTTTTTTAACTTTGGGGGCTGGATACTACACTCTTGGTGTAGAAGCAGAAGTACTTCAAAATAGTCGTATTCAAAACAGAGTAATCTTTTGAATCCTTTGTAGTAATCCGATTGTCTGCAGATAAAGAATAAACGATGGTTTGAATCTGACCAACTGCTTTCAACTTTATCAGAGTTTCAATTTACTTCACACCTGCACAGGAGGGGGATCCAGCAAAGAGCCTCAAAGGAACCACAAGATAAGCATAAATGGTAGCAGTCATTATGGTAGCTACAATTCATAGAATATTAGGTGTATAATCACTGCAAATCTTGTTGTAAATATCCTTTGAGAATTGAATGTTATAGAAAGATTCATGAAAATAGGTTAGTCTGGAATGCTCGGCGTCGGGCTGAGATGAAAGGTGCCAACGGGGTGTTATGAATAAGATTTTTTTTTTAAGTGTATATATAAGCTCAGGCATTCAGAAAAAGAACAGTTTTCATTGTACCATGCCTAGATCTCAAGTATAACTCTATGTGACAACTGAAAAGATAGCATCAGTGTCAAAAGCTATATATATATACTATAAGACCAAAGTCAGAAATTTGCCTCCTAAAATGAACAGTCATTTTGGAAAATGCTGGCCCAGCTAATAATGGACATTTCCATTGTTCTTTCTCACTCCCCATTATTCCCCTGCTTTAAGTAGAGGCCACTTCTAAATACTCCTCTTGTCTGGAAAGATCACCTGCTTAGCCAAGTGACAAAGGCTGAGCATTCTGAGAATCCAAACAGCCAGTATGAACCAGAGCTAGATTTCTAGTTCACAGAAATCCTTCTCTGTGCCCCATAGCTGCCTGGTGATGTTTAAGAAGCAATTCTTGAGAAAAGATTTTTCCTTCTGGGTGCACAGCAAGTTATGCAAGTGGATATTTGGGATCTTCTGAAAGAGAAGGTTCTCCTTTATCTCAAATGGACTATGTCCCAGCTTCCTGTCCTTCATAGCTGTTCATTTTATTTTGCGACAAAGCCATTTATTCTTGCCTGATTACATCTGAGTTTGAAGATGGCAATCAAGGAAATATTAACAACTCTCTTCTCTTCAAAACTTGCCATCAGTCTATGAACATTACAGAAATAAACCAAAAAACCCAATCCAAACCCTGAATATGTTTTAGAGACTACTAAAGAAAACATACCAACTACTGAAACCTAGCCTAAAAATAAAGAGCATCTTTTTTTCTTGATGAGCCAGAAACCAGTGTAATCTGTCTGGTAGATATACCAAAAGATTATCTAGTTCATTTCATGTTCATCTAAAGTTGATCCATTTAATTATTTCTTCCATTAAACAGCCCACTGCTGCTTTTTTCTGGTTGGAAAAAGTGTCAGTGTTACAGGAGAGAGATTTTATGCTCAGAGGACCTGGCATTAGAAGAATAATCATTTTGTTATTGGAGATTTGTGTTTGGAGGCAGATTGCTTTTGAAAGTGGAGAAATTTTTATGTTGACATGCATCTGTGTTACGAAATAATTTCAAACTTTGGGATGGCAGCAGATGTTATAGTCCAAAGAATGAAAACTGTTGGTTTTGGATTAAAAAAAAATCTTCCAGTGTTATTAGAAATCAGAAGAAAGCACATGGCATAATAGTTCAATTTAATGGCATTGTTTGCAGTAAAGCTGACATTTCAGGCATAATCTGCAGTGCTCACTTGAAGTAGGCCATTTTGCTGGGTAGAGATACATTCTTTTATATTACTGTGTCAAATTGGATTAGAGCGTAATAAAATGAAGAATGTATAATAAAGGCCTTTGGGATTGCTGGTTATGTAGAATAATAAGATGCACAAGGAATTAAAATGAATGTACTCTTCAGAAGTATGACAAACTTGTCATGTAGTTGTATGGACCTTCCCTTTTTCTACTTCATTACTTTAGTTTATCCCTCCTGTGCTGCACTCTCTGTTGATCTAGATCAAGCAAACTTCCTTCATTGTTTGCCCAACATTTGTCTGTTTTGTAATTATTATTATTTGAAACAACAAGACATTCAAAGATAAAATGATTGAAAACCTGTTACAGTTGATACAGTTTCAAGTTTGCAACCATAAACTGCCCAACGGTGCTCAAAACTTTGCTAAAATTTCCTTCAGAGATTCAGCTCTGTTGATACAGCTCCACTGAGTAGCCCATAGGATTCAGGTTCTGCTGTCAGTCTGTGAGATATCTAAGCTACACAGATAAGAAAATGTGCTGAAACTTGGTTTCTTAAATGATGCTTGGAGGGTTTATCATTACTTTATAGAGTAAGTTCTAACCTTTGAAATTTTGGAAATGTTAATTAGTAAGCTGAGTACTCCACACTTTCATTTATCTGATACTCTCATCTCAGAACTCACATTAGCCAAAATTGGATTGTGTCTCCTATGTACTGTGAGTCATTTGCTTTGAAAAGGTCTCTGTTAGCTGAAAACCCAGTGACAAGTCTAGATGGCAGGTCATGTGTTCTGTTTGGATGAACAGGGTTACACTTCACACAGGAATTAATATTAGCAGGAATTAATAAATGATTCATGTTTCAGTCCTGAATTAAATTTCAGAGATTACAAAAGATCTGAAGATGAACTATATGCTGCATCGCTTTTGAAATTTGGAAGGGGAAGTGATTAAACAAAGAAAAAACAGAGACAATCTTTTGCGTAAGTTAAAGCATGGAAAAAGGTCTAGTATGTATCAAAGTAACTCCAGCATGCATGTGCATTCAACTTTCAGTTGACTGCAAAACTGAAAAGTTGAGCTTGGGACACTTAATGCTGTATGAAGGCAGGCTTTCACTTGGAATGACTGTCATCTGCTCTGTCAGATTCTTACTTTTCACTTGTGGCTGAAGAGCAGTAACTTTTAATAGAAAAGGCAGGTTCATCCTTCTCTGACACTGAGTGTCCATGCCCTGCCTGTACCTCGAATGAGGGAACTGCTAACGCTGTTGCTGCAGTTCCATACTAGTGTGGAAGAGGTTTGTGCAGCGGGCGCACAGCATGTTCCACACACGGATATGTAACACTAACTAAGAACACTGAGAAATCACCTTAAAACAAGGACAATGTCAATTTTCAAAAAAGAAATTCCAAACACAAAAATGGATTTAATCCATTTGGTCTGTCATACAGCATGCTACCAGACCACAGAGGTGTAAGGTGAGAGTCTGAATTCAGGAAAGTATTTGTCTCAGAACACCCTTAACTTTTCAATGGCTTCTTACACTCAGCTAAGTATATGCTTAAATGCTTTCCTGAACAGAGGTCTAACAAACTTACATTTTGATCTTACTGTTAATAATGTTTGGTTTATTTGACTCTAAAATGTGCACTCCATTTGAGTATGGTTTGACATAGCAAATGAAATATTTACTGACTCTTGGTACTAGCAGCTTCATCTTTGTGGATTTCTATAAGGTATCATTCTCACTGGAGGTCTGTTCTCCATAGGATGCGTGTGATTAATTTTGAATAGCACTACAAGGAGGTTGGCTCATGTTTTGAGAAAAAAGCTCTTTCTTTTCCAAAAGTAATTTTTGCGGTTTTGTACCTAATCACTAATTGGATTCCTGTGTAGAATCTGATACCAGAGACTTTGGGATAACAGAAATATAGACTTATAAGTCTCCCATTTCCCTGTCTAACAAAGGGATGCCAAACAAAGAGTTAAACCAATTCAGTGTGTTTCACTGCTTTCATGGAACAGCATTGTCTGAACTCTGCCTGGATTATACAAGTGGTGTTATGTCACTTTATGAGACTATATTCTTTTGAAGGACTGAAGATCACTACATAAGAAATCTTGAATCTGCAGTTCTGGCTGATTAGTATGCTGTAATTTATGTGGCAAATCATGCAAAACACAGAAAGACAGGCAAAATAAGAAAAGTAGTATTTCCTTAAGTAAGTTTTAGATTAAGTAAGATTAAGTGAAAAACATTCTCCAGCTTTTCTACCCTGTCAGCAGGGCAATGACTAAATCCACTATCTCCTACATAAGACATTCTTTAATGTATCCAAAGAACGAGAAGTAAGGACTGAAAATGTACTGTCAATTTCCTTGGATTAATGTCAAACTTGAGAAAGAGAAAGAATAGAGTATTTTCGTTCATAAATTTACCAAAGTCAATTATAATCAGATTAAGGAAATAAAACCAGAAACAAAAAAATCTCAAAAGAAAAATTGGAATACTTACATTGGTGACGTATTCAATATCCTTCCAAATATTACATTCTCTGGGAAAATCTGCCAAATCTAAAAAATTGTCCACTATCACTTGGCCAATCAAGTCATGCCTGGAGAATCTGTCAAAGTCATACACAGAGAAATGGAGTTTTCTTGCGTTCAGATCACTGTATGGGACACTAAATAAAAAAACTTCATCAAATACTGGATTTAGGGTCTTTCTATGCACTTTAGTCTGGTGTTTTGTTTTCCTATCAGGAAGCAGATATATCTTCACATATGGATCTGAAGTTCCAGAGAAGTCCTTTGCTGGCAGGTTGATGGCCTTGTGTATCTTCACTATCAGCTGCTCTAAATCACAATCATATTTCAGGATAAAGTTCAGTTTTCCACATGCCTTGCTATTACTCCTTCGGCCATCGTCTGTGTCCACTGATCTTTGTTTATATAGCTCTGGCTTAATGCGGCCAATCCCTGTCAGCTGCTCCTGTTTCTGAACTTGCTGGATGTTGAAGTCGGGGTTGGAGAGGTTGAGCTGTCTTCGGATTGAATTATGCCTTAAGTGAAAATGAAAGAATTGAAATAGAAGGTGTTAAAGGTGATAAGAATCTGTACACACAGTAAAGATCCTGTTCTCATCTGACGTGTTTTTGTAATGTATGTCAGGGTCAGATTTTTACTTGCGTAAAGTAATAAAGCGTGATACCCAGCAATTGTGAGAGCTCACCTTCAGCATTCGACTGCTAATACCACATAATTTTCTGTTCCTGTGTCTCAAGCTAGTGGTACGCACTCTCCAAACCTGGCTGAAGAAAGTAACAAATGCAAATTCATGGCCACTGCAAACCCAAAGGATTTGCCTTATTGGCAAGCATAATGCGATATGATAAGAACTGTCACAGTTCTTATCAGCTACCATTTTCAACTGATTCCTTTGGATTAATGCCTATGAAATGAGTTACATTATGTAAATGGCAGCAGGATCTGGCCTATTATGCCAGGCTGAGCTTGCTGATTTCTGGTGCTAAAATAAAGCTGGACAAAGAAGGATGCTTCCTAACATCTCTGCATTTTAATTACTTGTTGATCTCTACGACTACTTCATTTACAATTGAGCTGTTCTGGTCTGAAATGGTTTGTTGACCACCCCAACAATTGTTTTGTTTTTTATCTCATACCTGATGTAATAAGCTCTGTGGTACTTTGGCTGAAAAGCTCCTTTAGTTTCATTACTCTGAGGAGAGAAAGTTGCTTTTCGCTTTGGTCCAGTGAGATTTATTACCTGGAGTCACTCAGTTATTGTGATTGAAATTTCCACTCCGTGAGATGGTAACAGAAATCAAATTTGCAAACCCTGTCGGGGTAGTGGGATGTGAAAGTTGGATTAGGTAAAATCCTAATCTTTTATGAGTTGGATTCCACTTTTTTGTCCTATTCATATGCAGCAATCATTCAGCGTATTAGAGTAGCATGAGCTGTGGTTGAACATAGAAAGAGCACGTGGAAAATCCTAGTACAGGATTAGTCCAAAGCTATTTATGTTAAATGTAATCAGCAATAGTTCCTCTGCTATCATCGTTCATTGCTTGTAAATATGTTTACGCATGCTTAAAACGGGAACAGCCTCTTATATACCATCCTAATTTTTTTCTCTTGTTGCATAATAAATGGATGATTTTATAGCTATACATTAGTCATTTCCATGATAAAATATCATGTCACAAAAAAGAGGGAGCTTCCTTAAGCTCCTCATCGCAGTAGGAGGTGCAGAATACCCTGGGGAGAAATAAAAAGGAGGGCACTGGAGAGACAGATTAGCAAGGACTGTAGCAGAGGCAGGTGCCTGTCTCTGTGCCCACGCCGCCAGCAAAGCCACAGCTGGCCATCCTGTTATGCCAGAAAGCAGCAGAGACAAACGGGAACAAACAAAGGATGTAGTAAAAGGAAGATGGGTCCCTCTTGCTCAGTGAAATGAGTCTTTTGGAGAAGACCTGGGCAAAAGTATGGGACAATGAAAGGGAGGGGTAAAAAGCAAAGCATGTATCAGAAAATGGTATAGGTTGGTATGGGTGGGACTGGGACAAATCATGCCCTTCTAGACAGAGAGCCACTGTAACATCTGCTGGAGAGGGGCAGACTGGCAACAGCTGCCAGAAGAAAGACCTGCAGAGATTCACAGGAGTGAAGACATTGTCCATGCACTCAGGATGCTGAGGCAAGTCATTTTACAGATTGGGATTGCTGCTGCTTCTTGTGAGATGACTATGCTGTGGTGATACTGTGCATTTGTCATTTGATTAAGTACCAGAATTCTGCTGCCCTGTTGTAGCAGAGAAAGCCTGGATCTGACTCAATACTTTCAGAATATCGAAGACACACATGAGGGCTCTTGGTGTTAGATGTCGGATATGAATCTTTGGTTGTTAATGAATCCCATGACATGCTTATTTCCCAGCAGTTTGAAAACAGAGCAGCACCAGCCCTGTACTGTACTTCTGGACTATTAGTCCTGAGTTGGAATTTAACCTTGCACGTGGTAGGGTGCAAGCTTGAGTATCCATAACTATGGCTTTGACCTCTCCATAGACTCCTACAACAAAATGAGCCTAGGCCATTCTTATGCTAATGTAAGAAGGACGGGCACTTGGAGCTTTTGCTGCATAGTATTAATGCTGTCTGGAGACTTCTCAAATTCTTTCTGAGACATGTTTTGGACAACTGGCAATTACTGAACTGGCTGCTAGCTGCTGCCATCCTACCCATGTTCAGGTGTGCCTGCAGGCAAAAGCCTTGGCTAAACTCGCTCTCCTAGATGGCCAGAAAGGAGGCTAGCAAAGAGAAATTGGGCTAGTGCTGTACCTTCTCCAGCTGAAGTGCATCTGCTTTGACTCAGAAATTTACTGGCTCTTCACATGCTGATCCTTCTTCTTTGTGAAACGTAATCCTTGCATCACCTGCCCCTGCACACACTCTCACCCTCCCTCTTTCCTCTTCCCTCCTGTACTGATTCTCCAGTTCCCCTGGAGACCTCACTGACTCTTGTTCAGTCACTTTTCCCCCCACAGTCATGACTGTGGCTAAAATCTATGATTTTTAATCCTATTTCTAACTCTTGCGAGTGTTTCATTAGCTTGGCCTACTTTTCTTCTTTGGCTGTTTTAAAAACCTTTGAGGAGCTATTACTTGAGTGTTCAGCATCAGTACTAAGTGCAAATGAATATGCTTTACAAGCTAAATCTAGGCTGTTCTAGTGCTTTAAGGGACACAGTGCTTTGTGTTGTCCAGCTTCTGAGGGAGAGGCACAAATGAGACAGTAGTTGATAGAAGGGTGGAATAGCATTGTGATCCTGCCCTGTTAACCTAAGAGGTTTGTGCACCTCGAAGAAGAACTTTCGTGTAATTTTTTTTTAAAAAGAACATGGCAAGTAAATTGTGCATTTTTAATAGATCAGTGTACTGGATAATCAAGCTGTGCTCTTTTGACTGTATCTCTATTCATTAATATCAGAGAGAAATTGGAGTTACTGACCGAGCAGAAGAGGTTGGTTCAGTGATCTGACGATGCATTCGCACATTGTGTACGCAGTTCTCCTTCGTTCCTGCCTGAGCATCTAATGGAATATCAGGGGAGGTGTGGCTGATCTTCATGGAGGACTCCGGATAGGCTGTAGGCTGACCCAGATAATCCTCACTGTAGTCATGGTCATTGGTCTCTGTATCTGTGTAGTTCAGTGATTCTTGTTTGTTGTCTTTGTTTCCAAATGGCAGACCACGCTCTCGCCAAGGGATCCAACAAAGCTTCCAGGACACGAACAGAGAGACACCAAACAGAGCAAGACCACAGGCTGTGACAACTAGGGATAGCAAGCTTATTGAGATATCTGAAAACAAGAAAAACACATGCGTGTCACATCTTTGTGCTCTTTGAGCTCCACATCTACAAGGCATACAATATGGGGAGTAAACACCTCTGGATTGCAGATCTACAAAAATTAAACTCTGGTCCCTGCCACAGTCATATAATAGAAAATGTTCTATTTTTTTCCCCTGAAGTAAAAAAAATTAACCTTGTTTGGAATTCAGTATAAGGCTTCTTGATACAACTTAGTTTGTATTTTCCCTCCAAAAGCTGTGTGGGATGAAGGGTCATTCTAAATATGAAAAAGGCTGCTCATTTGTTCACTCAGCTTTCTACTGATGAAAGAGTAGTGCCTGCAGTACATTTTGTTTTTTCTTTATTTTCCTTTTATGTAGTGCAGTTTCCTTCACCTCCTTTAACAGGTCTTACTGTCTTCTCTTCCAGAGATTGTATTATACTTACACAACCATGAACATATGCACACATGCACATACGGGGCACCAATTTTTTTTAGGTATTTAACTGAAGTATCTTGTTTCATTACTTTAATTCCTTTCCTTCTAATCTTAGACTCATTATCTTTGCAAATGATTTTTGACTATCAATACATGTCTTGCTGTTCATCGTTTAGTTTAGGTATCAGTATCTCTTCAAAATTAAGATTTTTCTGGTTTTCAGCTCCAAAGGCTCTTTTTTTCTGTTTCCAAACTTCTGGTATAAAAAGAATGTGGAGATGAGTTTTCTGTTGTTTTTCCTCACATTCCTAGCATTACCCTACTCCATAATCATATCAACACAAACAAGTTATAACTGGGAGAGGCTTTTTCTCTGTTTTGCTTTGTTTTAAGTTGCACATTGGGA
Source organism: Nyctibius grandis (assembly GCF_013368605.1). Taxonomy (NCBI): domain Eukaryota; kingdom Metazoa; phylum Chordata; class Aves; order Nyctibiiformes; family Nyctibiidae; genus Nyctibius; species Nyctibius grandis. The sequence goes on along the minus strand of NC_090661.1, from coordinate 9,744,399 downwards.
AAATGACTCAGTGGAACAGCTGTTTTTATGGTTACAGTGTTTTTGAAATGAGTTTCTCTGTGGATTACACAATACTCCATGCCTTAAACAAAATTAGTAAGATTTCTATTTTACTGCCTCAAATTATAAACACAACCTGATCAAAGCAATTCTTCACACTGCATGTAGGTTCAGAATGTCAGGCTGCATCTCTCTAGCTAACAGCTAGCCTGAATTTTCAAAGGATGGCATGAGGTTGAAATGTACTGCTCCTACGAGGACAATTATTTAAGAATGACAATTCAGATGAAACAGGTTCAGTCAATTTGAAAAACAAAAAAGAAGAATATTTTTTTTAAAAAAGTGGAAAAGTCAATACCTTCTGCCCCTGCTCTGAGTCTCATTCTCATTAGCCAGACAGATTACATTTCTGCAGAGGGGTAAGTGACACTACAATCGGTTTCACATAGGAGCTGTCCAGTTTATTTTGCATGCTGAAAACCAATTTTAAACAATTTTAGCCAGCATGGCCCTTTCTGTCCTTCTCCCAGTTGTATGAAGACAAAGCTCATTAACAGGGAGGACAGCACAGCAGCTGTTTGGAACTACAGCAAAGAGTTTCAGAGCTGAAATTAATTAAAGAAATTCCTCCCATGCATAATAGGCAATTTGGGAGAAAGCAGAATGGCGGTTCTTGATATTTTTGGAATATTTACTGGTAAACAAGTCTGGCAGTGGAGGCAGAGCACAACCTCTCCGTTTGATTAAAAGGCAGAGGAACCGGGATGAAGTAGTGAAAGACCTTCAGAATAAAACAATTTGTCTTGGTTTCCCTGGAGGAAAAGGAAGAAATACATGAGAGGTCTGCAAAAAGGTCACTTTTTCAAAGAACTGATTCAAGTAAATGATCCAGCATTGAAAGAAATGAGAAATTAGGAGTTGTCAGAACCAGCCAGAAGATTCTAAGGTGAGAACTGGAGTCTGCCCAGTGCCAAGGGTGGGTGAAGGTGAGGAACAATTTGAAAGGTAGACCAACAGTCCCCTACCTTGAGGATTACTTTAGCAGATGACACAGTTTAGATATCTAGAGAACTGACATCATTAGAAAAAATACCTGAGAGCAATATGAACTATTTTTCATTTGGAGAGTTTGAAGGGCTTTAATAATATACCTCTGCATTTAGTAATATAACACTGAGAACCTTTATCTCACAGCTTACTTTCAGAGAAGCTGGGTAATAAACAGTTCAGGTAACTTGCCAAGTTGCAGAATAAGAAGGGATTATTTTTCATCATTTTGGTTTTACTTCTTTCCGAGTCCTCAGGAACCATTTTTGTGTGAAATTTTTGTTTCTGTCGGTGGAAAAGGGACAATCATGTACCTGCCTTACTTCTATGAAAGATAGTGGGGCTAAAGGGCAGTGCTCTAAACTGTTACTTTCTATTGGACAGAAATTTTCAGATCCTGCACACCTGGCTGGCAATTTTCAGCAACTGGGTAGACCCAGTGTTAATAGCTGCGGTGACTGCAGTCCCAAGTGAAGACATTTTTGGCTGTATCCTGGAGCTGCTTCTACATTAGCCATTTGTACTGTTACATACTGTATTTTCTGTATAATTTTTACTCCATCTCAGTTTTTCTAAGCCCATTTATCTGTACTCCCACGTGCTAGCAGTACTCATCTGACGTCAGTGATTTCCTCTGCTTCGCAATGAGAGCAGGGTAAGTCTTGTTTGTCCTTACAAAAATCAGAGATGTGCAGCAAAGAAAGTGTTCCTCAAAAATCCATCTGCTTCTCAGTTTACTCTGCTTTCACCAGAATTAGTGCAATGGGTTTTCCAGAGCAGTATCTGATGTAAGTCTGAACTGCAACTGTGAATCAAAGTGCAGGCAAGCACTACAGGCAAGGCTGAGCAGTTTACAGGTACGCATGGACATTGGGAGCAGTGAGGAATGGTGCTGAGTATTTCAGAAGGAACAGGTTTTTTCAGTAGCATTGCAACATATAAATTTAGTGTGCATGTTGTGCCGTGTTTTTGATGATCATCTGTGCTCACTTTTAGCATTTGGCCTGTGCCATTAGTGGCTAACTAACATATCTACTCTCTGTACCTACTCTGCATTGAGCTCTTAATGCTTTGCAATGCAGAATCTCTTGAACACAAGGAAGGCCCCGGCGCCCATAGGTACTTGCATTGATCTCTTTCCTGGTGTAACCATGATGCCAGCCAACTGTCTTGAGGTGGTGTTATGAATCCACATCAAAATTTCATTAACTATAGTTTCTTGATCAAGGCTGTAGTGTGACCTGAGCTCCCAAATTCCAGCATGTCAGAATACCTGGACAGTATTCCAGCACGTTGATAATGGTAATGTGTTCCATAGAAAGTAAGTTCAAATTTTTTGTTAAAAACACTTACTTTTAAAATGGGTTAAAACAACCAATCAAAGCAATTCCATATACATACAGTGATTTTTTTATAAGCACATCCTCTGCGGTGTACTTTCATACACCAGTACAGGAGGCCTTTTGAGAGACAGAAATAAGAAGACAGACCTTCAGGGTAGCCCCACATTAGAAATTTTCAAGACTAGGGAGCTCCCATCTAATTTTTAGTCTATTAAGACTGTACCTTCATTGTTAGAGGACTTGGAAGACTGCCATTATTTCCGTGCAGTTATAACACCTTAGGTACTCAGCTGTGGTTTGCAGTAAGGCCACGGACACATAGGCTCCCTGAATATCTTGCTCATGGCACGTCTTACAGATATTCTGACATACTAATCAATTTTTGACCAGGTTATCATGTTTGAATCCCTTTTACTCTATGACTTTCAATTTCTTATTAATCTTCTATGCTTATCAGCATAATTAGTGCATTTGTTGATTTTTTGGTAGCAAGCACAAGGTTAAAAACAATGCAGAAATAGCAAGTGAAATAGAGTTTTCTACCAGTGGATCACATCATCAGTTATTATCACAGACTGAAGGGATGAGCATGGCCCTTCTGTGACAGATTTTATTACAATCAGTTTTATGACAGCTTTATCAAAAAGACTCATTTGGTTATGGAGTCATTGCTGGATCTTTTTTAAATTTTTTACTTAAATTTTCAAGTAGGTATGTTATACAAAGAAGAAAAATCCCACTCCTTATATCAAGAGATTGTATGATGGGAATATAAATTCTCATCTTCAGATTACCCTATTAAACGGAATCACAGAATCATTGGGGAAGGGATCCTTCAGATCATCTAGTTCAACACTCTGCTCAAGCAAGGTCACCTAAAGTAGGCTGCCCAGAACTGTACCCAGACAAAATTTCTCCACGGGTGGAGACTCCACAGCCTCTATGGGCAACCTCTTCCAATATGTGACCACCCTCAAAAAGGCTAATAACGTAATTTTATTTTGGTACGGACAAGATATTAAGTGAGTAACATTCTTTAGATCACAATACAAATATGTCAATAAAACTCTAAGATCATCTAGGAAAAAAAAGAAACAAAATCATGCCTCTGTTTATATTGCACCGGTTTTTAATATAGCTCTACTGAACATAAGCTTTTATATTGACTTTGAATGAAATCATAGACTGTTCCAAAATAACCTGAGTTAGTGTTGAATTTATACATATATATTGCATGTTTCTTGTTCAGTATTGGAGGTTATAAGACTAAAGGTAAATGTATCATAGAACCATAGAACCATAGAATGGTTTTGGTTGGAAGGGACCTTAAAGATCATCTAGTTCCAATCCCCCTGCCACAGGCAGGGACACCTTTCCACTAGACCAGGTTGCTCAAAGCCTCATCCAATCTGGCCTTAAACACTGCCAGGGAGGGGGCATCTACAGCTTCTCTGGGCAACCTGTTCCAGTGTCTCACTACCCTCACAGTAAAGAATTTCTTCCTAATATCTAATCTAAATCTATCCTCTTTCAGTTTAAAACCATTCCCCCTTGTCCTATCACTACATGCCCTTGTAAAAAGTCCATTCAAATTCTGACAGTACAAAATTGCAGGCCTGTGACTTTTTTCTGGCACAAATTGTTGTGCCTTACCCTCTAAAACTCTGACGTTGAAAAAACTTACCAAAAAAATAGACATAGGAAATATGGAAATAATAGTGGTGGTTTTGTCTGTTCATATGTAAAACAAGGGATGAAATAATTTTTTTTCCTTCTTTTATTTGTTACCATTTGAATTGCTAAATATTACACAAAATCAAATAGCTAAATTAGCCAACAGTGGGAGAGATCAATAGCTAATGTAGATCAATGCATGTATCCAGATATGCAACTGGAGTTACAGAGTCAAAAGGCACAAACTAAACTATTTGGATTTATCCGACTCCAAAAGATGCAAATAAAAGCAAACATATGAAGAAAATAAAGCAACCCAGAATTTCTGATTAACCAGGCATAGACAGGACATCTCATCAAAGGAACTGCAGAGCAATAATATAATTATTTGGGTAATCAAGTTTTTGGTTGCCTGGTTGTGATCAGTGTTCTATCAAACGAATCCCTTTCCCAGCAAACTGGCTGTAATCTGGTTTAACTTGAAGCTGAAAGAGTTTTGCCAGAAATCCTAACTAGGAGAGTTCTTTTAACAAGTTCTTATTGAAATAAAACAAGCTTTCTTCTCTATGCTTATTTACTCTTCTCTTTTTATTATGACGAGTATTCAGATATGCTAGCATTATTGTAATACATAGATTGGCCTATTAGGTGAAGTTTGGCTAGCAAGAAATGAAATAAATCTTAGCAATTTAAAATCTTGAAATATAGATGTTTTTAGTCCAATACAAGCAATCTTTGCTGATTTAACAACCAACCAATTTCAAAAAGCATTCGATTCAACAGTGCAGTCAAATAGAAAATGATAAAATTAACTTGTTCTGAATAATCATGTTACTAAACTTTAGGACATATTGGGACAGATCAGTCAATCTTTATGAATATGATTCAGTCCAAATTCAATGGTAATTTCAAGCTGTTATTTCCAGAGAAAAAAATGGTCCTCCATTCATTAAGTTCTTGTTGCTTAGGGGAAGATTTTAAGGAACATGAAGTGGTTAGACAACTAACTTCTTGAAAAACAATGGAAACATCAGTGCCTGTTGCTTAAATCCTAGCTGTGCTTTTGAAAATCTAAATTGTCTTTCCTCCATGCAAATAAATCTATTGAGGCTTAGCCATAATTCAGCTCAGTAGTTGTACTATAAGAGCAACTTTTTTTTTTTTAAACCTAGAAGTCTAAGACCCTAACTTTTCCAGAGGAGAAGTGTTGTTTGGACGAAGTATCTGAAGTACTTACTGAAGCGGTTTTAACCTAATATTGCAGTGTAGTTTCATTTGTGCTTCACAAGTTTTTCTTAATTAACATAGCTGGCACTTGTTCAGGATGAAAGGTGTCTCTTTGCAAAGACTCCTGAGACAAAGGAATAATTCTCAGCTAATATATTCTTCTCTGAAATATTCCTGAGCAGAGTTACTTACCCTTAATACTATGTTTAGAAACTTTCTGGGAAATTCTTTAAAGTAAGGCAGCTGAAAACCAAGGGAGCGAATCTCAGATTATACTAATTTTATTACACATAAATACTCCAGCTCTTATCTGTCTGACCCTGAGGTTTATGAATGTGGACCTATGAAACAGGCCTAAGTGAGATCAGTGTCAGGGTTTTATATAGTAATAATGTTTTCCATGATCTGAAAATTTGTTTGTAACTGGGCTTTACTGATATTTGAGGCTGTTAGTAGCTTTTAGTGACTACATTTTTTTCAAGGTATGAGTTCTACATCCTATAGGTAGGTCTTAAGGTATGTAAAGCTCTTGTGTTGATTAAGGCACTGTTCTAATCCTCTGAGTGACTTGCATATATTTTTATTCTGAAATAGTGTTACAAATTCCAGTTTATCAGTGTGTGCTTTTTCTTTATCTATCTGCTTTGCTTAGGTTACAAATTTGAGTAAGTTTTTTCCAGGTATTGCTTTAAATTAACTAAGTTTCATAAATTAACTAGATCAATGACGTATAATCCTAGGACTTCGCCAATGTAATTATCAATTAGTTTAAATGTACATAAATTCCATAGCACAATTTCAATATGAAATCAGAGTTACCAAATGGCCATACAAAATACTCACAACAAAAAGTGCATAAGCAATAGAGATTTGTTTGCTCAGAATATTTTTCCAGCAGCAATTGCTGTAATGTGTCAGTTTTGAATTATAAGATTGATGTAATAGTTTATTGGTAAAATCACAAAATTAGAGCTTTAAGCAAAAAAAAAAAAAAAAAAGAAATTGTTCATGAACATTCATGAGCAGGAAAAAAGGCTTCAAAACATAGCAAAATATTCTTTTTTTTTTAATTATTTTGTAGCAGCAGAAAGATTTTAGTTTTTTTTATTAAGAAGAAGAATTATGTAAGCAGAATGTTCTGTTTGTAATTCAGGTAAGGTGACTTCATATTGAGATAGTGTATTAATTGCAATCAAAATTGTATGTGAGCACAACACTCAAAAGTGTACTTGCTGAAGAAAACTGATCAGTCTCTGTGATTAAGCTTAACACCTGTAATACAGTAAGTTAAACTTGTTCTAAGAAGAATTTCTTCTTGTTTGCGCATCTATTTCCTCTTAAAATATTTACTCTGCATTAATGCAAATCTCCTTGACAACTTAGCTGACATATAATATTCTGCTAGAGTTTGTAAGTGGCAAAAAACGTCTTTACTAATCAGCTGGCTGAACAAGCAGTGATTCTTAAAGACACAGTTGAGAGGAGTCACATGTTCAAGGGCTTACATTTTACTTTCTGACAACTTGCAGTGGTATCTACTAACACAGAACTATGCTGTCCCTCTTGTGAAAACTAAAGCTTCCATTTCACAAGAAACGTGAATACAAAGAAAGCATATTAGAAAATAAAATTTGTCATGACTGCACATACACAACTGTAATAAGTTTTATCCGGGTTCGCATGCCTCAGTTCTTTCTGATAGTTACCATATTCTCTTTGCATACATACTTCGCACAACTGATAAAATACTGTATACATTTGGTCTTGTCATACCTAGAAAAAATATTATACAGTATAATCTCAAAAAAATGCATAACTAATAACAACAGAAGAGAGGACACCAGTTTTAAAGATACATGCCAGATTGTCAAGTTCGCTATGTGTAATGTGACATGGAGATGGCCTGAAGGGTTCTATCGCATCTCGTTAGGCACAATCACTTAAGGTGCTACATTTGCAGGACAGGAAATGTAGCCGGAGCAAATATGAGATTTTCTATAAGCCATTTGGCATTTGAGAAACGCTTATAGATTGATGGCTAAAAGGAGAAGCTGGTGATATGCTGAGTGGGAAAGAAATTTTAGGGGTATTTATTTATACTGCAAATTCATATGACTGTCAGTTGTTAGGTCCTTTATAGTGCAAAAACTGAGTAGCTGTGCTTTGTAAGAGTTACAGTTCCCAAGACTGCAGTCAAGAGCTGTAATGCGTATTTTCACCCACCCACTTGCTCTGCTACTTCTTGGGGATACTTTAAATAGAATCAGATTAATTATTTGCTTGGAATAAAGGATACACTTAGAGTTTTCTTTTTCTTGTAGAATCATTCATAAAGTGAACTGAGTTGCTAATTTAATAATTGCAAATGTTTATTTTTATTTTTTTTTAAAGGATGGAAAAGAGTAGTTCATAAGGTAACTGAGCAATTTAACTTCTCATCCAGTCGTAGAAAGTGGCTAGCCACTTTTGGCAAATACTGTGTATGTTCCCTCATTGGCAGAATGAAAGGTTTTAATAGAGAAATGAATGATGAAGAATGAATAAAGAACAACCATGCTTTCTAGGTGAAATTTTTGGACAAATCATGTGTGCTAAAAAGTACGAAACTTTAAAGATTTGTGAACATTTTCATGAATAAGCTATCAGAGCATACATTAATCTTGAATGTTATGACCCTACAAATAATAAGGAAGAGAAATTGCCATTTATTTCTACAATATATAGCCAGTAGCAGGAATTCCACAGGCTATGGAAGAAGAGCAAACAGCTTATTTGAACCATGCCAGTAAGCTTTAAATTCCATTATAATCCTTGAAAGCCCAGTAAGTTGCAATAAATAGTAAAGCAGTATCTGAGAACACTAAAAGAAATGACAGAGAAGCGTTTCACTTCCCACTTGTATAAAACTGTACAGTAATATTGTACCAAAGTGCTCAAAACAATAGTTACAGAGATATGTTATAAAAAATAATAATGAAGAAGCAACATTTTCTGCAGATTTTTAACAAATTCCTTTTAATTTTGATACCCTTTAGGGCACAATCTTTCCAGGGGAAAAACAAAAAAAAGGTACTTACCCAAATGTTTCATCAAATGACTTTCTTTTGGTGGGAAAATTTGTGGAATTAAATTACTTTGAAGAACCATGGAAGATGTGGACAGACCACTAAAGTATTTCAATGGCTGTTTGAGCTTTAGCAAAATTTAGGTTTCACATTCAGATCTAAAGATGTGTACATGTAAATATATATATACACATATAATGTGATGAATATAATGTAATATGATGAAAAAATATTTTCACAGAACCAGCCATAATGATTAATAGGAGTTGCGTCACTCACATAGTTCTAGAACAAATCTATATAACATATTTTTCTTTCAAAGTTCCATTTTCTTTTCTATTGAAAGCACTGAATTTCATCTACCAGTTGGCTATTTGTCCCTTTAATATTCTTAAGCCCAGTGGAAACCATTAGCCTTTCTAATTTTGAATAATCTAAAAAAAAAATATGTATTTTTGAACTTTACTTCCTTCATTTTGACTTTTTAAGGAAATAAATATGTAAGAAAAAAGAAGACAGTATTACTCTTCTGGGCAATTTATGCAGAACAGAAGTGCAAGCTTCTCTTTAAACTCAGACTGCTTCGAATGGAAATGAGGTCAATTATTTCATTAGCTTCCTTTTCAGAATAAAGTACTCTAAGCCTATATTACGGGAGTTTGGCACATCACAGTGGTTCAATATTTACAATCCTTGCTTTACATTTAAGGAAGTCAAAATTCTTTTGCTTTCTGTACACTGGCTGGCAGATCATAAAAAGGTTGCCACAAGTGTTGAAACCTCACAAGGGACTTCAGGAAAGTTCCCTGCATAGACTGATACAGATAAAGAGGAAATATATTACTTACCTCGACCTTCATGAACCTAATGAGATGTTTATATCTCTTTTTCGGTTTGGCTGGTCTTCCCCGTGCCCCCGCCCCCAAAAGACTGTACTCTCATGCCTACATCTAGACTAGAAAGATAGTTTACAACATTCTCAAACCGCTCTGGTTAGGGCTTCTTCATGTTAACTGGTTGTCCTGGACTTGTTACACATTATTCTTTCTGAAAAGTAAACTATCCCAAACCACTAGCATCTTAAACTGATTAAATAGCCTGATTTTTCTTTTAGGAGGGAGCTGTTGGCATAAAGGGAATTAAAGACAGCTTTGAAAGCATTTATCCTTCTCAGATCACAGAATCACAGAATCACAGAATGTTAGGGATTGGAAGGGACCTCGAAAGATCATCTAGTCCAATCCCCCTGCCGGGGCAGGATTGCCTAGACCATATCACACAGGAATGCGTCCAGGCGGGTTTTGAATGTCTCCAGAGAAGGAGACTCCACAACCTCTCTGGGCAGCCCGTTCCAGTGTTCGGTCACCCTCACCGTAAAGAAGTTTTTCCTCATATTTATGTGGAACCTCCTGTGTTCCAGCTTGCACCCATTGCCCCTTGTCCTGTCAAGGGATGTCACTGAGAAGAGCCTGGCTCCATCCTCTTGACACTTGCCCTTTACATATTTATAAACATTAATGAGGTCACCCCTCAGTCTCCTCTTCTCCAAGCTAAAGAGACCCAGCTCCCTCAGCCTCTCCTCATAAGGGAGATGTTCCACTCCCTTAATCATCTTCATGGCTCTGCACTGGACTCTCTCTAGCAGTTCCCTGTCCTTCTTGAACTGAGGAGCCCAGAACTGGACACAATACTCCTGATGCGGCCTCACCAGGGCAGAGTAGAGGGGGAGGAGAACCTCTCTCGACCTGCTGACCACACCCCTTCTAATACACCCCAGGATGCCATTGGCCTTCTTGGCCACAAGGGCACACTGCTGGCTCATGGTCATCCTGTTGTCCACTAGGACCCCCAGGTTCCTTTCCCCTACGCTGCTCTCCAACAGGTCTGCCCCCAACTTGTACTGGTACATGGGGTTGTTCTTGCCCAGATGCAGGACTCTACACTTGCCCTTGTTATATTTCATTAAATTTCTCCCCGCCCAACTCTCCAGCCTGTCCAGGTCCCTCTGAATGGCTGCGCAGCCTTCCGGCACGTCAGCCATTTCTCCCAGTTTTGTGTCATCAGCGAACTTGCTGACAGCGCACTCTAATCCCTCATCCAAGTCATTAATGAATATATTGAATAGAACTGGTCCCAGAACCGACCCTTGCGGGACTCCGCTAGACACAGGCCTCCAACTGGACTCTGTCCCATTGACCACCCCTCTCTGGCTTCTTTCCTTCAGCCAGTTCACAATCCACCTCACTACCCGATCATCCAGATCACACTTCCCCAGTTTAACTGCGAGGATGCTGTGGGAGACCGTGTCAAACGCTTTACTGAAATCGAGATAGACCACATCCACAGCTTTACCATCATCTGTCCACTGGGTTACATCCTCATAAAAGGCTATCAAGTTGGTTGAGCATGACTTCCCCTTGGTGAAGCCATGCTGAGTGCCCCTAATGATCCCCCTATCCTTGATGTGCCTAGAGACAGCACCAAGAACAAGTTGTTCCATCACCTTTCCGGGGATGGAGGTGAGGCTGACCGGTCTATAGTTACCCGGGTCCTCCTTCTTGCCCTTTTTGAAGACTGGAGTGACATTCGCTTTCCTCCAGTCCTCAGGCACCTCTCCTGTTGCCCACGACTTAGCAAAGATGATGGAGAGTGGCCTAGCAATGACTTCCGCCAGCTCCCTCAGCACCCGCGGGTGCATCCCATCAGGGCCCATGGATTTATGGACGTCCAGGTTGCTTAATTGGTCCTTGACCCAGCCCTCATCAACCAAGACAGATTCCTCCTCTATCCTGACTTCTTCTGAGGCCTCAGGGGTCCGGGGCTCCTCAGGACAGCCTCCAGCAGTATAGACAGAGGCAAAGAAGGCATTCAGTAACTCCGCCTTCTTTTTATCCTCTGTCTCCAGGGCCCCCACCTCATTCATCAGTGGGCCTACATTGCCTCTAGTGTTGGCTTTACCTGCAATGTATTTGAAGAAGCCCTTTCTGTTGTCCTTGACCTCTCTTGCAAGGTTTAATTCCAAGGAGGCCTTAGCTTTCCTAGTTGCCTCCCTACATCCTCTGACAACAGACTTATATTCCTCCCAAGTGGCCAGCCCCTCCTTCCACGATCTGTACACCCTCTTCTTCCACTTGAGTTTGCCCAGCAGTTCCCTGTTTAACCATGCAGGTCTCCTGGTACCCTTCCTTGACTTCCTACCTGTTGGGATGCTCTGATCTTGAGCTCGGAAGAAGCAGTCCTTGAATGCTAACCAACTATTTTGGGCCCCCTTACCTTCTAGTACCCTGTCCCATGGGATTTCCCCTAGCAATTGCTTGAAAAGGCCAAAGTTGGCCCTCCTGAAGTTCAGGGTTGTGATTCTGCTAGCTATTCTGTTCCTGCCACATGAGATCCTGAACTCTACCATCTCATGGTCACTACAACCAAGGCTGCCCTCAACCTTCACCTCTTCAACCAGACCCTCCTTGTTAGTGAGGATAAGATCCAGCAGCGCTCCTCTCCTAGTTGGCTCATCCACCATTTGCATCAGAAAGTTATCATCAATGCACTGGAGGAACCTCCTGGACTGAGGATGGCTGGCTGAGTAGGCCTCCCAGCAAATATCAGGGTAGTTGAAATCCCCCACAACAACCAGGCCCTGTAATTGCGAGACTGCTCTCAGCTGCCTGTAGAAGGCCTCATCACCCTCCTCATCCTGATCCGGTGGCCTGTAATAGACACCCACAACAGTATCACCCCTGCCAGCCTGCCCCTTAATTCGCACCCACAAACTCTCAACTCGCTCCTGATCCGCCCCTGGACAGAACTCAATACATTCTAGCTGCTCACTCACATAAAGAGCAACTCCACCACCTCTCCTTAGCGGCCTGTCTTTCCTGAACAGGACATAGCCATCCATGACCACATTCCAGTCATGCGAGGCATCCCACCAAGTCTCTGTAATTGCCACTAGATCATAGCCCCCCGACCGAACACGGATTTCCAACTCCTCCTGTTTATTCCCCATGCTGCGTGCATTGGTGTACAGGCATTTCAGGGAGCAAGCTGAGCACACCGATTTCACCCCAGGGGGATGGGGGGCCTCCTGGTCTACCTCAACACTAGAGCGTTGCCCCAGTGGTGCAAGCCCAGCTACTACCCGATCCCCCTTCAAATCTACTTTAAAGCTCTCCGAATGAGCCCTGCTAATTCCTGTCCCAGAACCCTTTTGCCCCTACGACATAAGCCTTTCCCATGTATTACCGTCACGCCTGTTGTCTTATAAAACCAGCCATTATCAAAGAACCCAAAGCCCTGTCTGTAGCACCAGTCTCGTAGCCAGGCATTAATAGAAAGAATCCTACTATTCCATCCCACGTCATCACCTGAAAATGGAAGGAGGGAGGAGAAAACAACTTGTGCCCCAGACTCTTTCACCAACCGTCCTAGGGCCTTGTAGTCTTTCTTCATCCCCCTCAGACTACGGGATGCAGCTTCTTCCCCACCTGTCTGGAAGATCAGCAGGGGGTAGTAGTCTGTGGCCTTCACCAGGTTGGGGAGTTGCCTGGTGATATCCCTGATTCGGGCTCCAGGCAGGCTGCAGACCTCCCTGTGATGGGGGTCAGCTCTGCAAATTGGGCCCTCAGATCCCTTTAGGAAGGAGTCTCCAACCACTAAAACTCTTATCTTCTTCCTTGTGGAGGAGGTAGCTATACGCCTGTCAGGTTTTTCTGACTGTGGTGGGACCTCTGATATAGGTTGCCTCTCCACCACATCCCCATTGGACTGGCTGTATTCCATTAGGGCTTCATATCTATTGCTCAGAGGCACCTGTGGAGGCAAGGTAGGCAAGGAGGGCACTCGCCTTTTGCCACAGCCATAGACTTGCCTCCACTCACTCCTCTCCTCTAGGTTATCATTTTCCACCTGAGAGGGGCAGAGTACAGGGGTCCCTCGATCCTGGGAGCTCTCCGGCAGGTGCTCCCATTTTTGTTGCAGGGAGGGCAGAGCCTGGCTCCACCAGTCTATCTCCATTTCAGCCTCCCGAATGCTCCTAAGCCTTTCTACTTCGGCTTGAAGCCTTTCAACCTGGCTTTGCAGCTGTGCCGCTCGGCCAAGCAGATCATCTACTTGCTCACAGCGCACACAGCCCCCTGACACCACAGAGACGCTGTAGCATTCCCTGCAGCCTGCGACCTGCACCATCGCCTCCTTCCGTGGGAGCTCTGTCTGGGTTCCCACATCCATTTTGGTCTTCTTCCGCCGGGTAGATACCATTGTTCTTTCACTGAACTGGGAAATACCTGTTGGTGCCACCCCTGGTTCACACCTCCTTGGCACCTTTCTCGCCTTGTGCACTGGGAGGGAGTCAGCGCCCTCCCCAACGAGCTGCAAACGGCTGCGGCCTCTCCCGCCCTGGGACACACCCAGTCACAGCTAAGTCTCCCTCTCCCCTCTGGGCAGGGACTAGTCCCTGTCCTCCAGCAGACTTTTTATCACCCGATCACAGGGGGTGGTGCGTTTAAATCGCTTAAATCGCCCGCGGTGCCTCCGGCTACGCCCCCTCCTCTCCTGATTCGTTGCCAGGAACCTTCGGGTCCGGGTCCGGGGTTGGGGGGGGAAGCAGCTCGGGGCTGATGCTCGCGGGGCTGATACTCGCAGCTCGGGGCTGATGCTCGCGGGGGGCTCGGGGGGGCCCAGAGTACGAAAAACTGCCCGGTTAAGCCCGATGTCGCCCTCGCCCCCGCACTAACCTCAAGTCACTGCCGCCGCTTTCGCTGCTGCCGCCGCTCTCACTGCTGCCGCCGCTGTCGATGAAGAGCCAGATTCACTGTAATGCTCACATTGATTTTTTTTTTTTTTTTTTAAATTATTTCAGAAAATGAGCCATGGTGAATGTATTATGTATCTGTTGCTCTTTGTGAACTTGGGGTTCCCATTTTATAAAATTAAGCTTTTTTGGCCTGATCTGTATGTATCAGGGTATGATGGAAGTCTTACTGACAGGGATATTTACTACCAGGAAAGATAATGAATTACTAATTCATTATCAGATCAAGTTTACTATGAAATTACTGTTAGAAAAAAATATATAGAATATACTTCTTTCCCATCCACACTCTTCATCTCCAGAGAAGAGATGAAGAAGAAACAAGTTCAGCGCTTCTACAAATTGTTAGTAGTGGGTAATTCTGGAAAACCTGTCTGTCTAAAACACTGTCTAATAGAAAATTGTAGAACAGATACGAAAACAGAGAAACTAAGAGCAGAAAATCAAAAGAAATCTAAAGTCAAACACTTAAAAATGTGACAGCTAAAGAACAGAATTGAGAAACAGATTTGATAAAAAATTATCATGCAGATTGCTCTTCTTTTTCATTCCTAGAAAGTGATTATTTTAAAGCTGAGATGCTCTTGGAAGCCTTCTTAATTTTGGCCAATCCAAATACAAAGGAGAACTTCAACTTGCTTACTTTTACAAAGCATATACTAAATAATGTATGCTTTGTGTAAGAATTTAACATATCTGGCTTTCCTGGGTGTAACTGTACAGCCGTGCAAGACATTCCTTATATTAAAAGGAATCTGTAAAAAGAACTAGTAGCAACAACTCTTTGAAGTTTTCTTATGAGCTACACAATTTCATGTTGTACTTAGATGTGAATGCAAAATTGAAACTGGACAGCTTGAGGGGTTTTTCTTCTTGTATTTAACTAGTTTTACACAGAGGAAAGCTGATATACTGTAATTATGACCAACAAAACAAATATTAAACACCATGTAGTAGTGACAGATGCCCCACCATCCCAGATTAATGGACCCACCCTGATCAAAATTTGTTACCAAGAAGAAAGCAGTAGAGTCTAATCCTGTTTTACCAGTGAGTGTACCCGAACTTCACAGTGAGTTACAGAAATGAATGCAGTGAAGTTTTGATATTGAGAAGGATGGTAATAATCTTCATACCCAACAGTTTCTTTCTGAGGCTTGTCAGTATTCTTACTCCATATCATGAGGTAGGCATCCAAATACATGGCTTTCTCACTGAAGAGGAAACTGGCAGGCAGCTTGCTGTACTATAGTTGACTGTAGGGATAAATTCAGGGCTTTACTCTCTACAGTTGCTGATATAAGCACTTTTATTGAGCTATAATAGATTAAAAATAGGACAAAATCAAGAATATAATAAATCAGAACAGTGTATTTAGTATCAGTGAAGTAACCATGGGATTGCTACTCTCCAAGATCTAGCTGTCACACTTCACAGATGTGACGCGAACTGTTGTGAGTGACTGGTGAAGATTAATGTATTAATGTGCCCTTGAATTCCTTGAGTAAAATTGGGCAGAGTTATATCTGGAGAAACACGGCCCTACCACATGGTCAAAGAGGCACGTTCAACGAATCAGTTATTGTGAAAGGTCAAGTTTCTGAGAACCTGTTGGATTCATAGGGAAAACAGATCTTTAGAAGGAGACAGGTGGGGGATAAGGGACAAGGATATAACCCTATGTGCTACATTTGCCAATCCTTGTCTGTCAACAACAGCCATAGCTGTGTACTACAGAAACAATCAGATTATAATAAAATATAAATGCCAAAGAGGAATATCAATAACTAGTTCACTACGGCTAGAAACTCTGGCAAACGTTGAGATTAAGATGTTTCAGCTTTTATGGAAAAGCAGCTTATTTTTGCCCTTACACCTATACGTAATAACGAACACAATCCTTCAGAAAGGCATGCTGAGTCAGAAGTTAATTCGTTTTTCATTCATCTTGACATAATGGTCAAGATACTAATGCTTTAGCATTTCAGGGTTTTAAGGCTGATAGTAACTTAACTGAATGCATTAGCTTTGCATCTGTCTGGAGATTTCAAAACCTGCAAGAGGCCTCATGGTGCATTTTGCACCTAAGAAAAGCAAGAATTGTTTTTATTTTGCTATTTAAGAAACACTGTGAGCCTTTTTGCACAAATAAGGAGACATCTACTTGTGAACGCCAGAGACTCTAATGTGAGTGAAAGGATCAGAAGCTCTTACATTTCATACAAGAAGTAATTTATAGCCATGACTGCCTGTTGAACCCTATTTACCAGTATCAATCACTGTGAAGAAGTGTGTTACTTCAGTGCATCTAAAAATCTTCAGCAATTAAAAAATGAATGGTTAATATTTTAAGTGTCCTGAAGATTTTGATCTACTTCCCTCACTGATAATGAACAGAAGTTCACACACCCATTTTCCAAACACTGCAGACTCAGGCAGATGGCTCCATACTGATTTACACTGTTTTGTGTGTTCAAAGGTTTCTCCTTTGCTTTCTCTTCTTCTCCCTCACTCCATCCCTCCCCTCCAATACACATACTCCATCCCTCCCCTCCAATACACATACTCACACATGTATATCCCAATTCTAAGATACATCAGTGTGGGTGGAAAGCTAAGATCCTTAAGTTTATATTAAATTAATAGAAAGTGACCACTGACATAAGCTTAATAAATGGTGTTGCCTCTAGGACTTTGGTGTTTCAAAAAATTACTGAATTCTGATGAGTAAAATAGATATTGAGGGAGACAACAACTCTCAAATCTCTAAGGCTGGAGCCACAGTTTACTGTAGGGACCTCGTTCTGCTTTGACCGAGTTGTGATGAGTTGTGAGAAAGCATTGCCAAATGCAAGCTTCCCTCCTTGATCATACAGGTACTGAGTCACCATCCCTGGAGGTATTTAAAAGATGTGTAGACGTGGTGCTTAGTGACGTGGTTTAGTGGTGGACTTGGCAGTGCTGGGTTAATGGTTGGACTCAATGATCTTAAGGGTCTTTTCCAAACTAAATGCTGCTGTTCTATGGTTCTATGAAAAAGTCATCAGTTGACGACTCATCACAGTGACCTCAGAATTACATAAATAAAATCCTCTGTGCACCTAGGATACCTGATTTTTACTAGCAACTAGATGCAGGCTTAGTGTATGCCCTGGAGTATAACTATTCAAGAGTAACTAAGATAAAGGGTTGTCTGACACCTTGCTTGTCGAAGTCTTCAGAATACCTCTCTGATGCATGATGCATTCATCATTACTGTCCATCAACTAACAGTATGCCTCCCGCCTTCTTGGATGATGACAAGAAGGTCTGTTCAAAATAAATATTTTCCTCCAGTAATTTCAACTATTATAGAAATGGGAAAAGAGATGCAAATCCAGATTTTTAAGAGAAAGACGTAATTTAAAGTACTTTAGATTTGCAGGCTTTTTCAGTTTTTGTCTTATTTAACAGTTTAGTGATCTCTGCTATATATCTACAAGACATAAACAACAGCTTTCTGTCCTTATTTAACTAATTAGTAATGTTGCCATTGCTGACAGGATGAGTAAATTATTTTAAAAAAAAATCAAGGATTATTCACAAAAGCTGCTAGAAAGCATTAAAATTCTCTCCAAGTGTCTGGACATACACAGTTAAAACCATTGGGAGGAAATCTGAATCTGACAAATGTTAATGGAATGCAAACAGTGCAATAAATGGGTTTAGAAACCCTAATGGATATTTGAAGAATTGTTTGTAGTGCTTTTCTATACACATTACCAAGTACCATGTAGAACAAAGTTGTTAAATTATCACAATGATTAAACTGTTTATCGCTAAGTAGCTTTTTCCCTCCTTCTATAAATGTCAAAGTTATTTAAATGTCTTTTTACAAATAGGCAACAGAAACCAAGATGCAGCACAGTTGCTCAAGGTGAAATTAGGTAAATCAGTTGAAAAGTTAAAAATGGAACCTGGATCTTCTCACTTCTAATTTTGAGTCTAGCAGCTTTCCAGTTGCTTCTAGTGAAACAGCATGCAACTAAATAGAATAATAATAATAGACTGGCAACACCGCTGCCAGTTGGCAACGGCGGTAGCGGCGGCAGCGACTGAGGTTAGTGCGGGGAGAGATCGGGCCGTAGCGGGCGAGCGGTTTCCGTGCTCCGGGCCCCCTCGAGCAGCAGCCCGAGACCCGCCTGGACCCGGAAGTTCCCGGCAACGAATCAGGAGAGGAGGGGGCGTAGCACCGCCCCCTGTGATCGGGTGATAAAGAGCCTCTGGGAGGACAGGGACTAGTCCCTGGCCAGAGGGGAGAGGGGGAGTCAGCAGTGACTGGGTGAGTCAGCAGTGACTGTGTGTGTCCCGGGGCGGGGGAGGGCACAGCCCCAGGGGCGTGGCAGTTTGCGCAGCAGTTCGCGCAGGCAGGGCGGCGAGCAGGGTAGGCGGGCAGGCAGGTATGGTTTCCACTCAGCGGGGCCCTAAGTCCCTTGCGGGTGCCAGAAAAGACATGGCAACCCAAACGGACCTGCCACGGAAGCATGCGGAGGTGCAGGTGGCAGGCTGCAGGGAGTGCCAGAGCCTGGCCCTGGCACTCGAGGGTAATGGAGACCTCACCTGTGTGAGGTGTGAACAGGTCGACGACCTGATCTCCTTGGTGGCCCAGCTCAAGGAGGAGGTGGAAAGGTTAAGGAGTGCAAGAGCATCCCAGGAAGAGGATGGCGGGCAGTGCTGTTCCCTGCCTGTCCTGGGGAAAACGGACGGGCCTAATGCTCCCCGGGTAGTGGAGGAACCTTTTCCTCCTCCACAAGGAGCAGGAACAGACCTAGGGGATGGGGGGGAATGGAGGCAGGTCCCTGCTCGGGGTGGCAGGCAAATCCCATCCCGACCTTCCTCCCCTCCCCACGTCCCCCTGCAGAATAGGTATGAGGCGCTGGAGCCTGAGAGTCTTCCTGAGTGTCGGGAAGACACAAATCTAGGTGAAAGACCCTCTATGGGACTACGTGAACAGAAGCAACCAAGTAAGAGGGTTGCAACCAGCTCCAAAAAGGAGAAAAGAAAAGTAATTGTTATAGGCGACTCCCTGCTAAGGGGAACGGAGGGCCCCATATGCAGGCCAGACCCGACTCACAGGGAAGTCTGCTGCCTCCCTGGGGCTCGGGTAAAGGATGTTGCCAGGAGGATTCCTCAACGGGTGAGGCCCTCTGACTACTACCCACTATTAGCATTCCAGGTGGGTAGGGATGAGATTGAAGAGAGAAGTCCCAGGGCAATCAAAAGGGACTTCAGGGCCCTGGGGCGTTTGGTAAAGGGGGTAGGTGCGCAGGTGATATTCTCTTCAATTCCTTTGGTATTTGGTGAAAATAGGGAAAAGACTATGAAAGTAGAACAGATTAATATGTGGCTAAGAGACTGGTGCCGTAGGTGGGATTTTGGGTTTGTTGACCACGGGGCGGCTTTCATGACACTGGGCCTGCTTATGCCGGATGGGGAACAGCTGAGTCAGAAGGGGAAAAGGGTTACGGCCCAGAAGTTGGCAGGGCTGGTTAAAAGGTCTTTAAACTAGGTTCGATGGGGGAGGGGGATAAGACCAGGGCAGCCACAAATAAACCTAGGGGAGACAGGCCTGCGTCGGGGGCAAGGCCGCTAGCCCAGCTGAAGTGCGTTTACACCAATGCACGAGTATGGGCAACAAACAGGAAGAGCTAGACGCCACTGTACAGCAGGAAGGTTATGATGTGGTTGCCATCACAGAAACGTGGTGGGATGACTCTCATGACTGGAGTGCAACTATGGATGCCTATAAGCTCTTTAAGAGGGACAGGTGAAGCAGGAGAGGCGGTGGGGTAGCGCTGTATGTTAGGGAGTGCTTGGACTGTGTTGAAATTTAGGAAGATGGTGAGGATGACAAGGTTGAATGTTTATGGGTGAAGATCAGGGGGAAGGTCGGCAGGGCGGACATTACGGTGGGAGTCTGTTATAGACCACCCAACCAGGATGAGCAGGCGGACGAGGTGTTTTACAAGCGGCTGTCAGAAGCCGCCCGGTCACCGGCCCTTGTACTCGTGGGCGACTTCAACTTGCCGGATGTCTGCTGGAAATACAACATGGCAGAGAGGAAGCAATCTAAGAGGTTCCTAGAATGTGTGGAGGACAACTTCCTCTTGCAAGTGGCAAATGAGCCCACTAGAGGAGGGGCCCTGCTTGACCTGTTTTTTGTGAACAGAGAAGGACTAGTGGGAGATGTGAGGGTCGGTGGCCGTCTTGGGAGTAGCGACCACGAAATGTTAGAGTTTTCGATAGTGGGGGAAGTAAGGAGGGGCAAGAGCAGAACTTCTGCCTTAGATTTCCGGCGGGCTGACTTTAGCCTGTTTAAGAGGCTGGTGGACCGAGTCCCTTGGGAATCGGTCCTGGAGGGCAAAGGAGTCCAGGAAGGCTGGACATGCTTCAAAAGGGAATTGCTAAATATTCAGGAGCAGGCTGTCCCAGTCTGTAGGAAGACAAGCCGTTGGGGAAAAAGACCGGCCTGGTTAAACAGGGAACTTAGACTAGAACTTAAGGAAAAAAAGAGAGCCTACTTGCTCTGGAAGAAGGGTCGGGTAACTTGGGAGGTCTATAGGGACGTGGCCAGGTCGTGTAGGGAGAAGATTAGAAGGGCCAAAGCTCAATTAGAGCTCGATTTGGCTGCTACGGTCAAAGACAACAAAAAAAGCTTTTACAAATACATCAACAGCAAAAGGAGGGTCAAGGAGAGCCTCCACCACTTGCTGAATGAGGAGAGTAGTGTAGTGTCAGGGGATGAGGAAAAGGCAGAGGTGCTCAATGCCTTCTTTGCCTCGGTCTTTAATGTCAAGATCGGTTGTCCTCAGGAGACTCGGCCCCCAGAGCCTGAAGTTAGGGACGGGGGGCTGTGTGAACCTCCCATGATCCAGGAGGAGGCGGTTAGTGACCTGCTGTGCCAGTTGGACACCCACAAGGCTATGGGCCCGGATGGGATTCACCCCAGAGTAATGAAGGAACTGGCAAATGAACTTGCCAAACTACTCTCGATTATCTACCGGCAGTCCTGGTTAACTGGAGAAGTTCCAGCTGTCTGGAAATTAGCAAACGTAACGCCCATCTACAAGAAGGGTCGGAAGGACGATCCAGGGAACTATAGGCCTGTCAGCCTGACCTTGGTGCCAGGCAAGGTGATGGAACAGATCATCCTGAGTGCCATTACATGGCACATGCAGGACAATCGGAGCATCGGGGCCAGCCAACATGGATTCATGAAAGGCAGGTCCTGCTCGACCAACCTGGTCTCCTTCTATGACAAAGTGACCCGCTTAGTAGATGAGGGCAGGGCTGTGGATGTAGTCTATCTAGACTTCAGTAAGGCATTCGACACTGTCTCCACAGCATCCTCCTGGACAAACTGGCTGCCCAGGGCTTGGATGGGTGGACTCTTAAATGGGTTAAAAACTGGCTGGATGTCCGAGCCCAGAGAGTGGTGGTGAATGGGGCAAAGTCCAACTGGCGGCCGGTTACTAGCGGTGTTCCCCAGGGCTCAGTTCTGGGGCCGGTGCTGCTCAATATCTTTATAGATGATCTAGACGTAGGGATTGAGTGCACCCTCAGTAAATTTGCAGATGACACCAAGCTGGGTGGGAGTGTCGATCTGCTGGAGGGTAGGAAGGCCCTACAGAGGGATTTGGACAGGTTAGATAGATGGGCCGAGACCAACGGCATGAGGTTCAACAAGAACAAGTGCCGGGTCTTACACTTCGGCCACAACAACCCCATGCAGCTCTACAGGCTGGGGGAAGAGTGGTTAGAAAGCGGCCCCGTGGAAAGAGACCTAGGGGTGCTGATCGACAGCCGGCTAAACATGAGCCAGCAGTGTGCCCAGGTGGCCAAGAAGGCCAATGGCATCCTGGCCTCTATTAGGAATAGTGTAGCCAGCCGGTCTAGGGAAGGGATCGTCCCTCTCTACTCGGCACTGGTGAGGCCGCACCTTGAGTACTGTGTTCAGTTCTGGGCCCCGCACTTCAAGAAAGATGTTGAGGTGTTGGAGCGAGTCCAGAGGAGGGCGACCAAGCTGGTGAAGGGTCTGGAGGGTCTGACCTACGAGGAACGGCTGAGGGAGCTGGGGTTGTTTAGCCTGGAGAAGAGGGGGCTCCGAGGTGACCTTATTGCAGTCTACAACTACCTGAAGGGAGGTTGTAGTGAAGTGGGAGTTGGCCTCTTCTCCCGGGCAACTAGCGATAGGACAAGAGGACACAGCCTCAGGCTTCGCCAGGGGAGGTTCAGGTTGGACATCAGGAAGAATTTCTTTACAGAAAGGGTTATTAGACATTGGAATGGGCTGCCCAGGGAGGGGGTGGAGTCACCATCTCTGGATGTGTTTAAGAAAAGACTGGACGTGGCACTTAGTGCCATGGTCTAGTTGACAGGGTGGTGTAGGGGCAACGGTTGGACTCGATGATCCCTGAGGTCTCTTCCAACCTGGCTGATTCTGTGATTCTGTGAGAAGGCATGCAGAGTCCTTAATAAGCATTACTTAGCACAGAAGCAAGATTTTGACCACTAAACAGATGATATGGCTTTTTCAAATAATGTAGTTATAAATAAGTTAAATAATTGAGTTCTGAGAAACTGTCATCTTTCCAAATGCACCTGCTTTCTATGAGACAACAGGCATATTGCCACCACATATAAAGTACCAACTGACCCAATGAACAGACATTTGCAGAAAGCAAGCGGTACAGACAACTGAAAAGCCGTGTCACCATACCCTGCAGCATAAGGGATTGCTGAGCATCAATTCCTAGGTTGTGAAAAAAAAAAGAATATGTTTTTTTTCAGAGTAGATCCCAGGAAGCCTGAAATGACACAAAAAAGCAATTACGATCAACATCTGTAATAGAAAAAAAAAAGGAACATAGGTTTTGATAAATGTAACAGTGCTGGAAGATTTAAGCAGAAAATCCAAGCAATGGTATTTATGTACAATCCTAAATGACTCCCAGGATAAGGATTTGTAGTAGTCTTCCACACCCCATGTAACATACCCCATTTTCTTGTGGGATATACATGTACATGTAACTGCTATCAAAGTTAACAGCCTCTTTTAACTTGGAATTCTGCAGATTTTAATCTTGCTATGCTTTCTTCTAAAGCAAACTCTGCAGTAATCATTTATTATCAACACCATTTTACATATCATATAAGAACTTTGATAATTAATTGAATGGAGAATAGCAAAATGATTCACTGGATTAAAAGTAAGCTCTAAAGTAGTTTGAATGGGCTGGAAATCAGCCCATGATATTTAGGCTTGTCTTTCCACTTGCAGTAGGTAAAACATTCAAATCAGATAGTCTCTGTTTTCATCCTGTATTCTGATAGAAGATATTTCTAATATTTTAGATGTACAATTATTGTCATTATTTGTCATATCCAGACTCTTAGAGAGATTTTGTGCTTGCAGCAAGTAGAATCTACACTCTCATTCTACTGGGTTTGCATTCCTTTAATTAAGTTAATTTAGCTAGATCTGTATCTTATCTCCTGAAATTCTTTTCTTCAGAAAAATTAGAACAGCTAGTTTCTTAATATGAGAAACTAAAAGAGTATTCTCTGCTTTAAAAAGGACAGCAAGGAGACTTCTGATTAGCTGTTCCTTGAGCAATCCACTACGAAATGAAAAGCGCAGGCACTGGCAGTCTAAACTTGAAAACCAGACCCGTGCTCCAACTTCCAAGCCCTGTGCGGTATCAGGAGACAATGTAGCTCTCCATTCCCATGAAGGAAAATTTTGCAGATTCCTGTCCTTTTTCTGTACGAAGGGCTTCATTTTTTTTCTGTCCTAGACCACTTCTTGGCAAAGCTCGCTCTTTTATTGAGGTTTCTAGACAGTCCATGTTAATTCTGGAGCTTTGGCTGTTTAAATAGAAAATACTGCCACGCTAAGCTGGCAGATGAATTCATGTGAGCAATTCAGTGCTTCTTCCATCTCATAACCTAGAATATGTGGATGAAATCTATTCCTTTCAAGAATTACTCTACAGTTCTATATGCAGAAAACAATTGCCGTGTCTTACAGACAGCATAACACTTTGTTTCAGCATCTTTACCCGGAGCCTTTCTAAATAACATAGGATGTGTCCGCATTAGTGATTTAGCATTGGAGGAGGGAGGGGGAAGGATCCTTCTTGCTGAAGCTTTGCCTTGTGTTTATACTTGGAGCCTGGCAATAACACTGGCGGGTGTGTTTGAAGTAGTTTTCCTCCTGGTGGAACCAAGGCTGACGCTAGCCTCCAGAGGTGGACACAGGGTTCTCCTGCAGTTAGTGCTCTAGGCTTGCCTGATGCGTGCCATGAACTGGCAACAGGCACAAGCTTCACCGCTGGTAGCAGCACAATGGGGACATTCGGTCCTATAACCAGAAGAGTGTGCAGCAAATCAGACTCCTCTCATTCCACACAAGTCAGTAATGCAGATTTACCTGTCATGTCTTTATGCACAAGTTACCCTCCCTGAAATTAGGGAGATTTCAAGTACAGGAGGACTATGAGTTTGGAACATGAACTATGTTAAAATCTTTGTATTTTTCTACTCTGAAAAAAAAAACCCCTCACCACAAAGATCCCTTATTTTGCATTGTATTTTTGTAAGCAATTAACTCCCCAATTTTGAGATCCAAACAACAAAATAGTAATGTATTGTGCACTTTTAGAATAAAGACAGTATAGCAATTACAGTTAATTGCATATGAGATTCTCAAAGAGACCTAGGATGCAACAAAGGTGACAAGCAATTTAACAGACTGCATTTTCAGTGCCAAAATCAATTTGGATATTCCAAATCCTGTAAACATTAATAGTAATTAGCAAGCTATGTGTCACTGTGCGTCTTGACTGATGTCCAGCATGTACTGTCTTGTTGTGTTTAGCTACAGGGGACACTTACTAACAAATCTTTTTAGAGACAGTCTACAGCACACATTTATAGAGGGAGAACAAAATATTCGCATGTATATGTACTGCTGCCAGCGGCTCGAGCATGTTTAGGCCAGCCTCTGGATGTCATTGATAGCATAAATACAGAATAATAATTAATTGCTAGGCCATGCTAACTACAACCGAATGAGGCTGAATATGAAACTGTGTTCATAGCACTGATCTTATTATTCAATTTGGCTCACTCTTAGATGATGCTAGTACCACGGGATTACAAATCCCTTCAGGGGTTATTCTGCAGTGAAAAACCACCAGTTGCACAGTATCTTACTTCTTCTAAAACATAATTTCAAATGTATTAAGTTCATTCAAGCATTAAATAAGAACAAGAGGATAAACAACCTTATCAGAGAGAGAAATTACAATCACAGTATACGGTATAGTTTTTTTTAAGACTAGTTCAATTACAATCACCGATATACCCTCTGTGTTATACAATAGTCCCTCCAGGTTTGTGTACATAAACAAATGGGATGTGCAGAAAGGACCATCATCTTTGCAACATTCTTCTTGCAGACTGAGGGCTGCGTTTCCTCGGGCCTGTTCCACAGGGAGAACAACTGCTCTCCCTACCTCCCTCTCAGAATTACAGAGGTATAAAGAAGAAAATGTTGTCAGCAGCCCCTTGTTCCCAGAAACCATAATACCACAACAGTGGGATACTTAAGAAAACAGTGTGGAAACACTGACCCACAGCTTTCATATCTTCTCTCTTCCCCCCAAAATTGCTCAGCTGGATTGCTCTCAGATCTGGGCAATTCCTTGGGTTTTGAAGAACTCCAAGAATTCTGCTACTTCTAAGGGAAAAACAAACATACGTAACAGAGTAAACTGATGGTAAATTTCTAGCCACTGTTTTGCCATCTTCTGGCCTCTACGTTTTTTATTCTTGCCCAGAAAATAAAATACATCTAAAAATAGTAATGTGGGTTTCTTCTCAGCTCCCCAGAGACAGCTACAACCCACTTTTCTTGCTAACTGGAATGCACTGATGGGATTTGCTAATTTTTCAGCTACTTCAGCTGAATGATTTAGGATCATTTTTTTGAACACTTGATACTTTTTTTCCTTGTCATCCAACATCTTTAGGTAGATAAGGCACCCACCAATTTCCACTACTTATCCTGTTCCCACATGGCCCCCAAAAATAAAGAGAATGAGATTAAAAAAACCCCCACAGTTCTGACAGTTTGACTACATTATGAAAAAATATACATAAAACTATATTACGTGAACATTATTTTAAATCTTCTTTTTAGAATCAGGTGCTTGTATACATTCTTCTCTCAGGAAGTGTCTGTGATCCTATTTCCTTTCAACTAACACTATTCCCACCCTTGGGCTGACGTTTAACAACCTCACTAAGTTAGCAAAGATTACCTTTCACACTGTAAATTTCTAACTTTTGCTGACAGTGCATAGCATTGAAGGGAAAAATTGATCACATTCTTATATTTTTAAGGAAGAATTTGTTAATTTCTTGTTATAGCATACATTTATTCAAGTAAGACAAAATGATATAAATCAGGTGAGACTATTCAAAATGGATCACTGGGATAAGTATTTTGTACAGAAGCAGTCATTTCTTATTTTATGCAACCACAAACTATAAGACTTGGATTTTCAAAAATACATTAAGGGGTTATATATCAAATTCCTACTCAGTTCAGTGGGGTATGAGTAGTTTCACTCACGTGTTTCTTTGAAAATTTTACTCTCCAAGATTATTTTGAGTGAAAGTAGTACTACAGAAGTCGTGAGGTCGGATTTAGTGGCTCTGGTTTAGCAGCTTTTGAAATCTGACTGACAGCAGGATTAAGTTTTCCCCCAAAATCCTAGAAACTCAGATGAATGTAGGAAAAAGGAATAATTTTTTGAATTACTAAAATGTGAATGTTAAGAAAACAGAAAACATTTCACTTGGAAGGATAAGATTACATTCACTTAGGAAAAAAACTGACAAAAAGGAAGGAAAAGGGAAGGGGGAAAGGAAGAGGAAGGTAAAAGGACCATGCACTTCAAAGAGCTGCATGTTCCAAACTTCCAAACTTGTGAAAGTCAGGCTGTTAGCGGGCTGCTGAGTAGAGTTACCTCACTGTTAAACAATTTCTCCAGAGGACTTTCATGTAAGGGGTGGGTGATTTGTTTTCTAAGTTTCTTAAACATGAGCAAAACATGCATGCTGAGGTATACAACTGAAATTAATAAACAAATATATATCCTTAACAGCAAGTAAATCGAGTCAGTAAAAATACACTGTTTAATCCCAAGCATGTGTACAAGGGCAAACTGGAGAATAAGGGCACGTTAAAAAGGCTTCTCCCACCAAGACACATACTTTGTATTATGCATTTCTGCTACAATGTGAGCTACAACAATGTGAACAGGATTACCTTTATAATAGTCCTTTCACTTTAGGTCTCAAATGGTACCATGTTGACATGAGAATTTGCAATCCAACCCTGGCCATCAAAGTAAACATTTGAAAATCTTATGCAGAAAAAGGGGCAGTAAAAAGCAAAATGCTGGGATATGCAAAAGAAAGCTAAAAGTTACCCTGTTAATACTGTTGCACAGTCAGAAGCAGGCTAGAGTGCAGGGTGGGATTTAGGTCTGAAAACATAAATCCAAGCTTGAAAACAGATATCATGAATAAATTCCACAGCTTAAACGTTCAGATTAAACCCAGCGCAGAAACAGAGGTTTAGAAATCCTCCTTATGCTTTTATTTATTCCCATTTGAATGTGTATTCCATCAAATCTCTGCCTCTCAATTATGGCTTTCTTGCTGGTAACAGAGGCACATTTCTATTTGCTAACCTACACTGGAGGAAAATATATTCTGTTTATTATTTATTAGAGCAAAGTGCTGAGAGGCCTTGACAAAGCACAGGCTCTTGTTGCCTGTACACTAGGAAAAGAGAGTGCCATATTCAGGAAGACGACTTTCCACCTAAGTCCCTGGGCCTAATGTTTTCTCTTGGCCGCTTTTTAGGCAGTTTTCTGCTCAGTGCTTTACTGACATCACACTCGAGACATGCCCTGCTTTCTCTGCTGATTGCAGACAGGGGATTAGCTGGAATTTTAACCGCATATCAGTACTGAAAAGGCAACTGAAAGGGCAGGGGAAAAGCAGCACTGAGAGATTTCTCCAAGATGACACCCCAAGTGACCGGCACAGTTAAGAAAAGAGCCTTAGTTTCCACAGTCCCCAACTAGTAATCTATTCCAGTCAACTAAACTGTACTACTGTCTCTAAACAACATCCTTGAATCAAGCAAGTTTGTATTAACATATTCGATTCACGGGATTTACAGCCAGGTATCTCCTATGCCCTTTTGTATGTTCACAGTCCTCCTCAGCTGGGGCTAAGTCCTCCCATTACCTTGAACCACACGTGTCAGCATCATTCCTTTCATTCAGTTGCTGAGTTAAGAAATACGCTGTAAAAGCTTCTTTTCTTTTCCTTCTTTTTTTCCAAAGACTATCTAATAGGTAAAAGAATAGCAACATTTCGTTTTTTAAACTCAACATTAATATTTATCTCAGAAGTACTTAAGGACTTAGCACCTACTTGCTGTCATTTACTGGGGACAGTACTGCTTGAAACATTGTAAAAGGGGTCATTCCTTGTTAATCAAGGGCTAGCTATGCAACACTTCTGTATCTAACATTTCTTCTACTTCTGTCCTAAGAAAACAATTTTTATTTATTAGCAACATTTCCAGACTAATAACCCTGGCATGTGCTATACTATTTACAATGAATCCGAGATCTTATGTGAATACCCACTTTGAGGTGGTGCTTCTTTTAACATCAATGATGTTATGATGGCAATAAACACACTGGAATGGCTGCCAACCATGTTTCAAACTGCTGGGACTGCTACAGAAAAATTAAGAATTGCTCCACTTTTACAGCTTTGGACATTTTATATTGTTACAAGTCCATGGACTTGTGTACTTCCCAGATGCAGCAGGCTGTTCTTGCTGTCACGCATTCCACTATACTCCCTTACTGATTGGTTTATTACATCTAGTTTGCTCATCGGTCTTTGAGATAGCATTTTAAGGCACTAGTTTTACAGCTTTCTGATCTGCTTTTCTTACTGAGAAAATGAAAAGGGATTTTTTACACAGTAAACATAGTAGGTCTTGATGCAGCAGTGATGATTCGAGAAGGGAAAACAGCAGAGGATGGAGGGACTGACTGCACAGCTTCTTTGCTCCTCCATCTCCTATACAGCGTACGTCATACTAGATACTGTTAACAGGGTTGGGGAGAAGGAATGGAGAATGGAAAGAGAAAAGCAAAGGGAAGACACTGCTAAATTTACCCTTGGCAAAAACATCTCACAAAGTCAGAAAGATAGTCCTGAGAGGAAATCCAGTGTGGGAGACAATTAGGGATGCTGCTCAAGACAAAAGGGCCTAGTGAAATAAAAGGCAGTACTGATCTGGGGTTTTGAATTCCCTAATTCTCCTCCCCTCCTCCCTGGCTCTCACGATTTTGAATGAAACATTAATACTGCTTCAGATGCTTCTTCCCTTCAAGGCCAATCAGCTGCTCAGCAGGGCGTGAAGCGGTTGTTCATTTGAACAGCTAACGAGGGAGTGGAAGGACAGAGCTAATTCTAAGGTTTTTCCAGCATTGCTGAAGCTCACATTTGCCTTGACACACGGGGAATGACCTGAAGAGCTTCTCTCCACTTTGGAATAAGAGAAGTGGTGCTGTATTAATTCTGCGTAAACCAGCCTGACTTGTTAGAAGAGATAATTTTTCATGATACAACCGTAAACATAGTTTTAAGATTGGAGTAGGCACCTGGTCCTGCTTAGTACCATGGCAACAACTACCACTGGAAATCTTCCTCATAAGAGGGGTACAGAAAAAAGGAGGTAAAACAGCCAAACCACTGAAAATGTCAAATCCCAAGACTTCCATTTTAACAAAATTTCTGTTCCTTCTCCTCTTGGTGCACAGAGCCTTTAGAATGAGGAGTGAATCCTGAGATTGAATTTTAGATGTTCCTGAGGGTGAGAAATTGCTTCCCCACAATTTGGGAAGGAAAAAAAGTTGAGGTGGCTGAAGGTGTTGCTGGTTCTGTTGCTATTAAGGTCTGTTCTGGTTTCCAGCTCCCAAGAAAAACAGAAAAGAAGGAAAAAAAATACATCAAAGGAAGAAAGTGCAGTTTTTGTTCACAGTGCTGGGTCTCACTTGTAACACTGCGCCACAGAAGGACAGATACAGTAATTACTATGAAATCGCTCTGGCAAACCTCTACCTGTGCACTGCTATTTTGGGCACTGCTTTTAGCTATTTTATTGTCACTGGCTCATAGCAGTGGTATGAAAGAAATCATCTTGACTAGTCAAATCACTCTTTATAACATAACGGCAACGGAACAAGAGACAGGTAGAGAATGAATAAGGTAGGCAGGAACAAGACATTAACTTGAGAATGAGAGCAGATATAAAAATGTTACACCTTCTGCAGTTAACAGAAGCTGGCAGGAACAGTGATGGTGCTGCATAGGAAAGAGCCGAGGTGACAGGTTTTCCTTACTAGGTGAAGCTGTGATGGCCAAGCTTTCTCTTTCCTGCTTAGCCACAGCCCTACTGTCAGTGTCAAATTATGCTTTCTCTGGCAGGCTTACCAAACCATGAACGCAAAAAAAAAAAAAAAAAAAAAAAAAAAAAAGCAAGCGATGAGCATCTGATGGGACCCCAAGACAGCCAAAGCATTTAGACAGATCCACTTTTATCTTTTTCTACAGTGAACTTCCCAAAAAAGCTCAAAAGGCTTTTAAATGCAGAAAAAAGGCTAATTTTACTGTAATAAAAACCAGAAATATAACTTCTTACAACAGAGGTATAACAAGGTATATCCACAACTTTTCCTGTCTACTGTGTCCCTGTAGGCAGCTCCTCAAAATCCCAGGCTTTAATTCAGTTAACTCTAATTTCCGAGTGACAGCAAATCTGCTCGGTGCTCTCTGGTCCCTTAGGAACATGAGTGGTACCTCCCTCTTCAGAGGTTCGGCTGCCTGTTCTGCTCCTCACGTCCATCTCCTGAGCAGCACAAGCGACAGGCTTGCTGCTCATGTCTGCTGCACCAGGAGGTTTTGCCTCTCTTTCTTTGTGGGACAGCTATAAATTTAGAACAAACAAATCAAACGAAAAAAATAGGTCAGCTCCTCACCTTTCTGTTTACCAGCTAAGCCTAATTTCTGGTCTCCATTTTCCAGTCCCATACTCATTTTCTTCATTAAACATGATGATTTATCTCACAGTCCTTGACTTGGATGGACAATATTTTTGTTTTGACTCATTAATAATCATTAATATTTGTCAATTAAAAAAAAAAAGGAAAATTTTAAGTTAGACTTTTGTTACCATGGGTCCCTTAGTGGCACCTGCAGAAACAGGAGACTTTCCTGGTGGCATGATCTACTGCAGATGAGAGGACAATCACAGGATTAAACAAAATTGGAGCTATTAGTTTAGATTTGAGTCTTATATTACCCCAAGCAAATTGGTAAAGCTTAAAAAAAATAGTACTGATGAGAGAATTTTCTGTTCAGAGCTTTCCATATTTTTTAAGCAATACCAGATCTGTTTTCTCTTGGTTTTGGGTGCTAATAGACCTAAAAGCTCCTTTCAGCAGTTAAGAATTGCCATAATGCCACTGCTACATATCCTACGTCAGCCCTACTAGAGGGAATACAATAGCACTCAGCAAGAACCAACTCTACCTGCTTTATTTCCCTGTAGCCAGACTCAGGGAACACTCCCTTCCTTTATGCTGTGCAGAGAGACCTTAGCACAATGTACACTTGAGATCACCCTATTTATGGCAGGCTTCGCAAAAAAAAGATAGAATAACTAGGCATTAATTTTATCCATTAAACTTCTCTAGGGAAAAAAAATATTAAGGAAACTTCTCTTTTAAATGGCTATAACATCTGCTACAATTGGAAACAGAAGATTGTAAGACTGTTGGTCTCATTGATCATTTTCTAATTAGCATTGGGCATTCCTTTCTGTGTATTATAGTAGGATAATTCTTACTGAATTACAAGTTGTTATTCATACAATTTGATAGATGTGAGAAACACCTTCTGTAATATCTTAATACATATTAGTGAAACCATTAACTTTATAGACATGAACTTCTTGCAAATCACAAAATAAGTAGAAAGTTTTAAAAGTGAAATCTAAACAGAACTTTATATAGCTGTGGCCAGATGCTCAATGAGATAATCTGTGTGTAAGATGGGTCAAACATTATATATTGATTAAACAGCAATACAATTATGTTCTCAAATTACACTAAAAGTGAGGAGAAAACAAACCATACTGTTGAGGTCAGAGAATTAAAACACAGATGAATTAAAAATACTAGAAATATGGGCAGTAAATAAAATGAGATGCTGCTTGAGCAATGGAGCAGGAACACGCAGACGAAAAAACATGTGAAACACAGGTATATGCACACACAAGCTGGAAAACAAATGGAGAAACCAGGCACAAAGTAACCTGGGTAGGAATGATGAAGACTGGTTTACAAGAAGAGATTTAAAAATATAAATATTTAGTGTTTGGTTAGTAGTTGTATATACACAAAAAGGTCCATAAGATGGGGAAAGGAAGTATTTGGGGAGTTTCACAGACAGCAAGATAGAATTAAGAAATTTTGTACAAACTTCCTGATGGAAACATATTTCCAAGGGAAGTCAGGAAGGCTTTCTTTTTGTGTGCGTGTGAAACTAAACTGGGGGGAAAAAGAGTGAGAAACTATACTGGAAGGAATGAACCTATTTCAATTCCTGCTTCTTTTACATGCCCTTTGAAAGTTTTAACTCTGAAATCATTAGTGCCTGACTTTTTTTGTTAGTATGGTGGATTTACATCAATAATCTAAAAGCTTTTTCTGACAGATTATATATTCTTGGACTCTTCCCATGTTTATCTTTGGCAGACACACATCAGCTGTAAATTGGCTCAAGACATACAGATGTGTATGCCAGTTTCAACTGCATCCGCTGTATTTCTGAATTCCAACTAACCATAGGAAGTACACGGGATAAAATCCTGTAGCGTACTTGTCTGCCAAAAGAAGCCAAACTGATTTTACTTGGCTAATGAATGTCTAAAATCCAAAAAAAAAAGCAGCTGAACATATTGAGCAACTTAAAACACCCAAGATTCAGTGTGATTACAATAGCTAATGTAACAGATGTGCAAACCACCAGCTGTTAGACATAACATTTTCTTTATGTGACAGAATTTTTTTGTACTCTCCAAATGAATGGATCAAGTACTCACTACTTAACAGTAGTACAGAACATCCAAAAAAGACTTATCTTGTAAGATGATGAACTTTAGGAATTAATGATTTTCTAAGTTGCAACTGACAGCATTTTTATGAAAAACCCTTTCTTCTGTAATTAATTATTGTAAATTCTTATCCCTTGGACTAAATTTTGTTAGCAATATGAAAAGGACAAAAAGCTTTAGACCAAAATAATCTCTCTTTATCTCTTTGGTCTAAATAAAGCCACAAAAGAGCTTAAATTAATGACAAAATATAGCAAAAGATGCACAATACAATGTTCTAAGTACAGCGTTGCACTAAACCAACAATGATAATTATTTTCTGTGGGGGAAGAACTGAAATCTAGAAATGTGGTTTTAAACATATATACATAAATTGCAGTTTATGTTTGACCTCTACTCATTAGACACCAAAGATGCTATAGTGCTGCACAGCCTCAAGACTGAATTTAGCCTGATCTGTTGTTATGACAGAGATCACTTTGGACTTAGATTTCTATGTCTCTAAATTGTCAGTGTAATTAAACTCTCACAAATTACTTCGGAAAGGAAATTTCCAGAAACCTATCTGGGGTGGACATGTGGCCGATCATTTGTACTTTGGTCACTAAATGTACGGATCACAGAAAAATATAACAATTCTGAATTCTACCAGTACTGAAAAACAGTGTTATTGTAACACAGGTTCACGTTTTTCGAGGAATTAATGACCCATAAATCCATTACAGTAACACCTTTACTTAAGAGTTCAGAGCTTTGTGTCTCCAAATGTAAACTGTTGCCTGCAGAAAGCTTATGGATATTTCTTAGGAAACTATAATTAGCAAATTCTTTCCCCCGCTATCTAAGATGAATGTGCAAATCCCATTGAAAAGAGTTATGACAAATGCAGTGACAAAGTTTTAGTGGCAAGTACAGTCATACGTACAAGGGCTAAATTTAGCCTACTGTTTTTCATCAGCAAAACTGGCATTTAAGATAAGAATTCAGGTGCAAGACAGACTGTATGCTATGTAGCCATCCTAATTTTTTTTGTTACTCACAATTCAAAATAACCATTTAACATTCACCGCACCTTTGGAAGAGACTTGCATAAACTGTGGGATGACTGTAGAGATAACTGACTTCTGATTCAGTTGGTATGTTATTCTAACTTTTAGGATTACTTCAGAAATCTGCTTGCAATGACTTCACTAAATAAATATTATTTACATATATATACAATGAATATAGTATACAAGTAAACATACTTTTTTTGTTGTTAAATACGAAGGGGTGTAGTTGGTATCAGTCTATTTAACACAAGCATAACACAATGTTATGCTATCATTTCAGTGCATAAGTGCATACTGTAAACAACAGACGTTTGGTATAAGTGAGAAGTAAAACCAAAATGGAAATAGAAGCCCCAGAAAGCTCTTGCTTTCCACTCCTATACTGAATATGGATGCAGAGGCCAAGAGGGCTAGAAGCCACCTTCCTCTTGTCTTTTTTCTCATACAGTTAAACTTGCTCTCCTTCCTACAACATCCAAAAGCAGCCAAGGACAGCTGTGGCACAAGTCTTGGTCAAAGGGACTACAGAAAACCTACTCAAATTAGAGGAAAGTACCACTACACCGAAGTTGCTTTGCACCACTGGAAAATGTAAAGTGTGAGGATCTGTCCTTTCACATTAGAACAGTTACTTACTATGACTATGCTCCAACCTGGTCAAAGCTCGAGATCAGTTTTATCGTAAGAATGATCTTTGTAGCTTTCCTTTTGTCTGGTTCTGAAGTGTAAATTTTAACTTAAACATCTATACATCTTTAGGTTACCTGTAAAAAGAACAAAAATCTATTCTAGGAAAAAGTTATATAGAGTTATATTAAAGTAAAATCTTTAATTTACTTTAATTACAACTTCAAGCTGTTATTAAGCATGCAGGTGGTCCCTTTTATTTCAACATAATTTGCTCTTTTCCACACTTTGTTTCAAAGTTTAGAGTTACCTGTTTAAAATAGATTTCCCAGGAAAAGCCAATACTAAACTCAGGAAAATCTCTGAGAGCCTATTTGTTTAGAGGGAATTAAACTAACAGAGCATCTTAGAATACAAGCAACAGGAAATAATTATTTTTTACCTTCTGCAAACTTGTTCCTGACTTTTCAAAAGAGAAAAAGAATACATATTTTTAGTCTAAAACACATAACATCACTATATTTTTTAAAATTCTTGAAACAGCACTTTGGTTCTTGAAACCCAAAGGGATTTGGGCCTCACACTTCTTCATTCATTTGACATCATGTCAGTGAATATGATTCATATTTGTCCTCTATTTTGCAAAGAGTTTTGCAGTAGCACAACATATAGAATACTATCAATTTGGAGTGGCAGCATTTTACATTCATTTTGCAGGAGGAAAATAAAATCAAAAATATGGAAAGCAATGGCTCATAATGAGTAAAATAAAAACCATACTGAAAGTTATTTCACCCACTCAAATCCTTCTCATGTCTTTACAACTCGTAAATACTTTTTGCATTTATCTAGATAAATCTAGATGTACTTAACATCTTGATGAAACTCTGCAGCCTGATATGGTCCTGGAAGTTGGTGGGGGGAGGATAAATCACTAAGTCATTTGAGTTACAAAAATTTAAAAATACCCTCTTAAGAAATTAAACTACTTTCTGAAGACAGGTTTTCTTTTTAAACTCAGTTCTGAATTAACGGGAAGCTTGCTGGGATACTACTTAATTGCAAGTATTAGCTTCCTAGGGAGTGACCAGTCTATCAGAATGATACTCTCCAACAAAACCTTGACTCCCACAACCCACTGGTTGGCTGGGAGGCCACGTTTATGCCAGTCAGGCCTTTTTGTTTCTTTGTGCTTTTCTCTTTTCTGAAGTTGAAAGTATACATTAAAAAAAAAAGTACTGGTTAATAAGATTCTTAAATTTGACTGCAAGACCATAACTGCACCTTTGCGTACACTGTCTTCAATATCCATAAATTTCCATACCCACATTTTTTTAGCTTCTTGATTGTCAACTGCCTTTACCTCCAGCAAGT
Organism: Nyctibius grandis; assembly: GCF_013368605.1. NCBI lineage: Eukaryota > Metazoa > Chordata > Aves > Nyctibiiformes > Nyctibiidae > Nyctibius > Nyctibius grandis. The sequence continues at coordinate 9,707,857 of NC_090661.1, read as the reverse complement.
GCTAAAATCTGACTTTCTGCCACTGTACAACACTGATCTCTTATTTATGACTTGTAGAATACTATATGCCTAAACGCCATCACTATATCCATAATATTCACCATATATTCTGTTTTAGCATCTGTTAGTCAACTTTAAAGCACATAATTAAGAATATTTTAAGACTTTACTGGCTTATCCTCAAGATGTGCTATCCAACAGAACAGAAAAGGAGAGCAAACTTTACTTTTTATTTCTGTTCATTTTTCCACCACAATATTAATGAAAACTCATTATGATTAATGGTCTAGACTTTTTTAATGTCCTTTATCTTCATAAGTATCTTTTTTATCCAGTCCTCAGATTCATAACAGCTTCCTCTGACCTTTTTAGATTTTTTATTTCAAGTTTTCAAGGGACGCATACTTTTTAGCTAAAGGAAGAAAAATTCAATCTGTAGAATGTGCTAAGGAGATGAATTTTTGTGTAAGGCAGTCTTGGTGTGCAGCTCTTTTATACTTCTCCTTTATATAGCTTAATTTTACCAATATTCTGCAAATTCCAGCAAACATGTAACTATGCATTAAGTACTTTGTTGCTATATCTAGCAGTCACTGGAAGGCATGCAGGCACCCCAAGTTGCTGCAAAGTTGGCAAAACACTACAGAGAGCAATGGCAGTCTACCGCTGCCATCTCTGGGAAGGTGTTCGTTTAAAACGAAGATTCACAACAGAAAACAACTACAAAAATCCCCAGAAGAGCCAGAATCACCTACACCCAAGAACTACAATAACAACTAGGGGCAAAAGCTTTAAGGTTGATTTCTGAAATGTCTGAAATGCAACTCTAAAGCAGTCAAATCAGCTACAAGGGAAGCGTGATTCACAGTCGCGTACCATGCAGACTGAGAACAGGGCACTGGCTCCAGACACCGAAAGACTTTCTTTTTCTCTCCTATGCCAAACTCTACACTGTCCTAAATAAAAACCATGTAACTCTTCCTCTTGATTTTTTCCCCCCCTTAAGTGTCCATCTTTGAAAAGTCCAAAATCACATGTACAAACCCATACACATCCTTTCTGGCAGGCTTGATTAGTGCCACACCAAGTTTTTCAGTTAAGATGTTGCAAGGTATATCTATTAGAGGAATGGTCCACAAGGAATTGCAACTTGTTTTAGTCTTAATTCCTCTTTCAGTGGTCAGTATCTCCATTACGATTTTCTGACTTCATGATTTTTTTGTTCAGTAGTTTTCTTGGTTTTGTTTTTTTTTACACATTAGTATAATTCTAGTCAAGCAACTTCCATTCCTCATCTACAATATTTGCTTTATCTGGTATCATGGGGTGATATTACATACGACTACCAAGGTTTTCACTTCACTACCTCTAAAAGGTCCATACGATTCTCCCTTATGAATGTATTACATACTCGGGGTGCTCAGACTTGCAATTTACCCTCATAAAACCCTTCTATGAGATACAAATATTATCAACATTTTACAAATAGGGAATGGAGGGACAAATGGAACAGAAAAAGATCCAGTTTATTAAGGTATCTAAATGCTTAAGGATACCTATTGGGATTTTCCAGGGTGCTCTGACATATAATTCTCATTGAACTAATTGAAGATTTTTCACTAAATGCCTAATTTGCATTTTTAGTTTTCTGAAAACCTTTAAAATCTGACTCACTTATGTCACCCTTTAAATCCAGCAGACCAGTGCATTAAACCTGGAACTTGTTAGCCCTTAAACTTATGCTCTAAGCACTGTGCAGTACTTCCCATAATAGGGCAAATTACATGAAAAATAAAGATGCTGCACGTACAACAAGCATCCAGTCCCTCCTGTCCCACTCCCTCCTGCCCACACCAAATACTGAGATGGTGGGAAGCCACACAGCCAACTGCATCGGATGTCAGGCAAGTGGATCTCCTGGGATCTGGCTGCTCAGTGCTGGGACCGAGGGGTGCCACGAGGTTGAGCTTGTATAGACAAACACTGATATCGTGCTCAGCAACCCCTCAGCTCACTTCATCCCTCATTAGGGTTCGATTCCTCCCCCCCCCCCCCCCTCCCATCACCACTCACATAACACAGCCAATGTACGTGAGTGGCTCAAACCAAATGGGCTGTATGATCATCTGTAACCACTATGTAGTTGGGCTTAGGCAAGTAGCCACTGTATTGCAGAAAAACTTCTATAAGCATGGGGAAATACTTTAATTCCCGTACAAAAGCTAATCACATATGTTTTCTAGCCGCACTTTTCACAACTCTAACGTTGTACACATTTTTAGATAGCTCTTTTGTCTGGCCTAAGAGGAAGATGTTCAGTTCAGCTAACGCACATCACCTTCATACAGGAAAAAAATAGGTTATAACAAGCATAGCTTTATCTGTTGCCTAATTTTGCCAAGAAGAGGCTTTCAGCACAGGTTCTCTTCACACCCCTATGTTTAGACCACTAGCGGCTAGAAAGTGAATGGATCAGCTGTCAGGGCTTTTTAATGCCATTTCTCCATCATTAAGTCAAGGAAACTCACTATGTAAATGAAGCTGGATTTGGTCAATGTACTACCCTGTGACTGTGAATCAGATGACTTCTTTCTGGAAGTCATGTACACTGTCTTCTTACAGCCCATACCATCACATCCAAGGACCAGCTGAACAAACCTCATGGGCAGCCAGTTTACTGGGATAACATATGTATAAGACAAGGTAAACTAATAAATTCCTGACATTGCTACCCTACAGAAGTGGTTTCCCAGTCAGGGCTTATGGATAACATGTTGCCTGCTAGACCCTCTGAGACTGGCTGCAACTGCAAAAAGATAAAAATGTTAAAATTGAGGCCAATAGGAAGATGCTGCCTGCAGCATAATTGCTCACTGTTGTTGCACGTCGGCTGGCGAAGGTCAGGGACCGCTGCTCTGTGTAATTGAGCAGGTTTGCAACAATACCGGAATGTTGTTGTATAATAATGGTTTAAGCAAAACAGGTAGAAATAAATACAGATTTAATTTTTTTTTTATCTTTAGGTCGAGGTGATAAATTTTTACTGAGCACATCATGTATTCAAAATGCTCCCAAACAGATGCCAGGAACTCTTTTTGCCTGAGGCTGATGCAAAAAAGCAGGTAGCTTCTGAAAGAAATCTGAAGAGTTGTTATCCAAGTAGCTGAGGTTAAAGTCCCAAATGCATTTCAAATAATTTAGTATTCAAAGTGAGCATTGATTTAAGTAGACATTTTTGGAATCATCACCTGATATACACCTGATATGTGATTGATCTCTTGGTAAATGAAAATTACAGAAAATCACAGATGTCTGTCACAAAAATTATTGCTTTTATGAACAAAGTAATTAAATCTGCCTATATGAACAAAACAAATTTGCCTAATTTTAAAGAATCTTCATCAAACATTGCATGAATCACTTTAATTTGAATATTTTTAAGTGAGCGAGAAGCCGGAATGGCTGCAAATAGCTTTGGATACAAGCAAACTGAACGTTGGAAAATTCCTTATTCATTTATTGTGATAGCAGATCTCTTTTCCCCCAAATTTTTTTACTTGTTTCCTTCAGGCCTTTTAGCATATCCAAGCATGTCAGTAAGCTGCACTCTGAGCATTACTTCAGACTCAACAAATCACAGAAAAATATTTAAGAATAGTGTCATTAGACTGCCCTATGGTACATTAACTAATTTATTTCAGAGAATATTAAAGAAATTAATACTGTGCTGTGATGATCAGCTGATCTAACAGCAAGGCTTTCCAGTACTGCAAATGTTTATCAACTTCTCTTTTAACTCTCTAAATTTCTCCTTATACTGAGCAAACTCAACTTGATGGTGTAAAAATAACTATAAAAAACTCCTACTTCAAACTGCAATTTGCCTTTCCCTTATGGCTAGAGACGTACAGAACATCATCAATCTTTCAACACTTTTGAGCAGCCGGAGCTCAGTTTCCTTATTAAAAAGCTTCCTTAAGGTAAAGTTTTTAAGTCAGAGTGTTATGTCAAGATAGGGAATGGCAACCATAACCCAGACACACACACACACACACAAAACCACTCAGTGCACATCTTGTCAGAACTACAACCCCGACATCTGCTACGGAAATGCAAGAAATAGTCTTTTTAGCTTGTGAAATATAGAACTGGAAAGTTAGGTTAAATTGTGCCGGATTCAAACTGAGCTACAAAATCCCCGTCTTTGCAATTAAACCCAGAGTGATGGGGAGGGCCACAGGAGCACAGAGGAGCCCCCTCGGCTTGTGACACTGCAGGAAGCTACGGAGGGGGCAGCGCTGGGCAGCGAGGCTCCGACCCGCCCCAGGGCCAGGCTGAGGCGAGGCAAGCGGCGGGGCCACGGTGGCCAGCCGAGGGAGAAAGTTGCCAGCCACTCCGCCCGCCCCCCGCGCTGCCGGCACTCGGGCACTTCCCAGCCGGCTCCAGCGGGGAGAGCTGCCGAACGAGGGGTTCGCATCGCCGCCAGCAGCGGGGCGCTGGACGCCTGTAACGGAGACCCGGCAGCACCGGCAGCCGCGGCGGGCAGCCGGGCGTCCTCCCTCGGCCAGACCGGGGCAAATCCCCCCAGCCCCGGGGTCCTGGGAGCCCCCCCTCCCCTCCTTCCTCCCCGGCCGCTCGCACCCCGGGGCAGCCCCCGCCATGCCGGCAGGCCTCGCCCCGCGGCACCCGGCCTCCGAGGGATGCTTGGGATTGTTCACCCTCCTCCTGCAGCCCGGGCACGGGGAAGGCCGCCGGTGCCCGCGCCCAGCCCGCGGTCGTACCTGAGTCGCTGAGGCGGGGCCGGGCTCTGTCCCGCAGGTAGTAGATGAAATCCCGGCAGTTCTCGTTCTCCACCGCCCCGACGGAGCACAGCTCGGCCAGCAGCTGCAGCGCTTTCTGGCAAATCTCGTCCTCCCTGTCGCCGGGCATCGCCCCCCCAGCATCCTCGGGAGCGGAGCGGAGCCCTGCGGTCAGGCGCCGCGCCGCTGCCCGCCGCCCGCCTGCAGCCGCCCGCGCCGCCGGGCCGCCGCCCGCATCCTCCGCCAGCGGCGCCCGCCCCGCCGGGCCGAGCCGGGCCGGGCCGGGCCGGGCCGCCCGCCGATCCCCCCCCGCCCCGCTGCCGGCTTCGTCCCGCCGCCGCCTGCCCGCCGCGCCGCTGCCGGGGCCGGAGGAGGGGGCTCCCCACCAGTTGAATGCGAGCGCGGGGAGCGCCGGCGCCGCGACCGCCCAGCCGCGCTGGCGCAGCTCGCGCCCGCGGCGGGAGCGGGCGGGGGGCCCCGCCGCGTCTCCGCCCGAGCGGGCTGGCCGCCGCGCCCCTCTCCGCCCCCGAGGGCAGGGCTGTCCCCGGACCCCGGCCCGCGTCCTGCCCGTGGGGCCCCGCTCGGCGGCGGGGTCCGGTCGCGGCACCCCTCGAGCCGAGATCCTCGGCCGTGACTGAAAACAGGCGCGGAGGAGAACTTCAGAAGCGGCGCGGCGTGTGGTGAAGGACGGTCCTGAAGGCAGGTCCTGATGGGCAGCTCCTCGTCCTCCTCCTCTCCATCACTAGCCAGGCCCAAACCTCCTCTTTGCTGGTCCGTGTTTAATGCTAACAGTTTGTTAAACACCGTATGCTTTTTGTTTCTCACTGCCTAGTTCTATTCAGAAATTATTCCATTCACTCAGCTAATTGTCTTGAAATTAGCCTCTATAATAGTACCCTCACTGTTGGGAACACAGCAGAGGGGCAAATGTTAGAAATTGATTCTTGACAGAACGGTGTTCTTCAGCAGGTTCATATTTTGGGCTGGGTGATGGGTTAGAAGGAGTTAAAGCACCAGTGAGAAATCTCAGGCACCTGAGAACTGGCCATAGCTTTAGGGGAATGCAGGAGAGCCTTGGCTGGAGGAGGTGGAGGCTGAGAAGCTGTCTGCCATTAAGCATGTTTATCCTGACAAGCAGGAGATTTGTAAGGTGCTGCTTCGCTTTCTGGATTTGCAAGCAGGGAGGCTGGTGGGTGTCACGAGGGGAAAAGCTGAGAACTGGCTGCTCCATTTAACTTATTTTTTTTTCTCTCTCTCTGTTATAATAGTCTAAGCAAATATCAGAGGCCATGATGAGCTTGGAAAGTTCAGACTGGTGTGGATGTTCAGCCTACTGTTTAAAGACTGGTGATAACGGTTCTAGAAATAGTGTAGACAGCAACATCTACTAGCAGCTTTTTACTTTTTTTAAGGACAAAAGCATGTTGTTGAAATAAGCTAAAATGTATTCTGCGAATAGAGTGGATGTTAACAACAAAAGTTGTTTACTAGTATGACTTGATGTCTCCTAGTGCTGTGGCAGCATTGCTTATGTCTCAAAGGCATGACTTTTTTTTCTCACTTTTAATAGAAAAATTATGTCTGTAAAACATGATTGTGTAAACCAGGTATAATTCCATCAGTAAACAAGCAACTCTTTCATGCTGGCTTGTTGCTATTAAGAATTAATAATAGATAATAAAATGGTATGTAGCTGTTATTGAGGTCATATTTTTGAGCCTGGAGATTTTTATGACATAAGTATATGTTTTCACATCTAAGCATGGGGAAACTTCCTACTAGTCTCATAAATGCTGCACAAATGTTTATCTTGGTGCTGGAAATACCAACGTGATTGGTTTGTTTCTCCAAGCATTCAGGGAGGGAGGGAAGAGAGACAATTCTGAAGAGGTACTGTCAATCACAGCACTTTCTCTGAAACCGAGGACCAGGCTTTAGCAGTACTGCTGCTCTTCCTACTTCAGTGAAGAAGGGATAAAATATAAAGAACTTGGTAGAACCAGAGGTACCAGAATCCCTTTTTGGGAAAAACAGCTGCAAGAGGGCTAGTGAATTATTCATATGTATGTAAGCTCTCTGGGTTAGAAACCTTTTCATGTATAACGCAAAATCAAGTCCTGGCCAATGCTGGCACTATGTAATGAAGAGGAGGAAAGATAGAGGGGCCTTCAAAGATCACTGACAGACATCAGTGAAGTATACTCTGAGTAGTCCAGTGATCATGTGCGACCAGATTTTGAATTACTGTACAATTTGTGCATTGTGACTCATTTAGGCAGATTATTTGGCTATGTTTTGGTAATTTGGCCCTGACCTAGATGGCTGTGCTGTTTTATAGCTTGTACTCTGTCCAGGATGGTCAAATATATCAACTGCAAAGTGATATTAATGCTTTTACTAGAGTGTGGTTTTCGTCCTGTGGGACCACAAGCCCATTGCTAGCCAGGGATTCTACCTTGCTGCTGCCGCTGAGTGATCTCTGGACAGCCTGGAGATGAAGTGGTAATTTCTTTATCTTTCTCCTGTAACTAAAATATCTTGCTTCATTTTTTAAATAGCAGCAATTTGAAGGTGCTGAGATGTTTGTAATGCAGATAGTGAGGGTTGGAAATTTTTCAATCTGGTGGAGGAAAGACCATGAAATTGTTTGGACATCACTGCTAGTAAACAAAGGCATCTATTCTCAAAAGCTCTGAGCAAGTACTAAGTGCACTGCATAAGCAAATGCCCTTGTCTCTTTCTGGAGATAAGAGCAGTAAATGTAATCTGCTGCTCTAAAAGCAAATGCAACTTTTCCTTCCTGTGGTTGTTTGTGGAAACTGGATTATATCTGCCATTTTGTTGTTATCGATTGCATGTTTCTCTTCTTGCAGTTGTGATGAGTTTACTCTTGTGTCGGCTGCAGATTTTGCCCATTCAGAGGATCGTGTTATGTTTGAGATCCTTAGTGAATGCTGTACTAATTAACCTTGGTCCTAGAAGGGTGTTGCATGATGCAGTGAGACACTCCTGTTAACCTTGAGGTTTACAACTTGTACTGACCATAAGTCTATTTTTTTTCTGTTTCTCACACAGTACAGTGTACTCAGAAGTTAGAAAAAAAATCCCCAAGCCTGCTACACATGGAGTCAGAATAAGTTTAACTGTTTGACCTACAACAGTTCTGTCATCATCAATTGACATGTTCTTCTGTCTTTTCTTGAAACAAAGCTTTTCCCCAGTGTTCTGGCAGTAACACAAGGGTTGCTTGGCAATAAAATCATCTTCAAAGCTAAGGCGTCATGAAACAAATGCCTTTCTGGAAGAAAGTAAGGCAACTTGCATCAGAATTTTTATTATGGCTATGCTGCAACCAGAACTTATCAAGTATTTATACCAAATATTTATAATTGTTTGATGACATTTGGCCTCAAATAGGTGGATATAGCTCATCATGTTAATACTTTTTTTTAATAAAAGGGAAGAAAGAGGCCATGTGTGTTTCGGGAAATCAAGGAAACATGTAGAGCAGTAAACTTACTAAATGCAACATGACAAGCAAGGTTTTGTTTTGTTTTTTTTCGAAAGTCAAAGTGGATGAACTCTGCCATTAAAGACTAGGAAGGAAAGGCAGAGATCAAGGAGGACATCGCTGTGGTTAAAGGATGCCATTGTGTTAAGGCAGTCACCTGAAGTCCAGGATGGAGAATGGAAATGCCACTGTAGCAGCAAAGATTGATACATCTATCAAATCTTTCTGTTACTGGCTGTGCCAGACTTTCTGCCCCACTCTCCCTCATATATGTATATATGCTTTACCTTCTGTTCTTAATGGATAAATCTTTTTTTATGCTGCTGAAAACTAGAGAATGCCTAGGTGAACATATAAAAAATAGGAACATGGGTAACCACTAGTGAGTTTTTGTGAGATGGTGCTTTTCTAGGCAGCTTTGTTCTTGAGACGCATTAGTTATTCTTCACAGGGTTTAGGACTGCTTTTAAAGGGAGGGTAGAAAGTAAGGATGCCAATGGCATCCTGGCCTCTATTAAGAATAGTGTAGCAAGCCAGTCTAGGAAAGTGATCGTCCCTCTGTACTCGGCACTGGTGAGGCTGCACCTTGAATACTGTGTCCAGTTCTGGGCCCCGCACTTCAAGAAAGATGTTGAGCTGTTGGAGCGAGTCCAGAGGAGGGCAACCAAGCTGGTGAAGGGTCTGGAGGGTCTGACCTATGAGGAACGGCTGAGGGAGCTGGGGTTGAGGACGCTGGAGAAGAGGAGGCTCCGAGGTGACCTTATTGCAGTCTACAATTACTTGAAGGGAGGTTATAGTGAAGTAGGAGTCGGCCTCTTCTCCCAGGAAACTACCGATAGGACAAGAGGACATAGCCTCAAGCTTCACCAGGGGAGGTTCAGGTTGGACATTAGGAAGCATTTCTTCTCAGAAAGGGTCATTAGACATTGGAACGGGCTGCCCAGGGAGGTGGTGGAGAAATGATGTGTTTCTTAAACACATCTCTGGATGTGTTTAAGAAAAGTCTGGACATGGCTCTTAGTGCCATGGCCTAGTTGACATGGTGGTGTCAGGGCAATGGTTGGACTCGATGATCCCAGAGGTCTCTTCCAACCTGATTGATTCTGCGATTCTGTGATTCTGTAGTTAGAAAATAGATATGCCTCCATTTGGGCTTTTTACTCATCATTGACTGCTAGAGGTCATATGGAAACAGGTCAGTGTTAACTAAAGGAAAGGTGATACCATCCTTTAGAGAACGCCTTATAAAACTTCGATAGCTGTTCTTGGGTGTAGCTAATAATATGGAGATGTTTAAAGATTTTGAGATCAGTATTAAATACTGTGATGAAGGAACATGGGAAGGGATGGTGGTGTATTTTCATTATGGTATTTATAAAATCTTAAGGCTGTTTATGTGGAATCGTGTCATTTATTGACATCTTTTCAGATTTTTAAACCATAATGCATAAAAACAGTGTTAAACACTGGATAGTACAAAGCTTTTATTTTTTCCTCTGCAGGAGACCTGTAAGCTCTTTGTATATCACAATTATTAAAATGTCATTACGGAATTTTCTGAATGATGGTAGGTAGGTTGCTTTCTCACAGCAGGTCCTGAAGGAAGAGCAAAATGCCTATCCTGTATCGAGCAGAAAAAAAGTATGTCAAAATGTCTTAGATATCATCAAGCATCACTAGAAGCTGTGCTGTATCAGAAGATTTGGAATATACATCTGACAGCCAGTGTCCTTATACAACTGGGGCTTAGCTACATTTTATGAAGTGAGTTGAAGTGGTGTAGATAATGAATGAGTTGTTTGAATGAAGGTTGTGAGAAAAAGCAAGACAGCTACTTTTAGTTCATCAGTGGGATTTTTTTGTTTGGTTGTTTTTTTTTCCCTGTGTTGCCATTGGACAAATCTTTACTGCCTAGGGAAGAGGAAGAGATGCAAGCTCTGAGTAGAAGATGCTGCCCAGAAGACTGTAAACAGTGTAACATGAATGCATGCTATTTCAGATGATGGATCACTTTCATGACCTCTTTGTAGCAGAAAACCTTTTTTTCCTTGATCTTCATACCCCTCACGTTGTTAAAAGAGAGGACTCTGGGTGCTGTAGCTTGTCATCTGCTATTTTCATCTATCTTAAGAAAGCTTCCTCAAAACTAGAGAAAGAGGGAGGAAAATGAGTCTTCTGATTTGACTTTAATTCTAATTTGACAATCTCTTCCTTGACAGATTTTGCAAACACTACTGGGGAAAAAAAAAAGTTTACTGAATAGTTCAGTCTTGAGAGTGAATTGAGCTTGAGGAGAATTGTTGAATTCCCAAGTCTGTGGTCTGTGGTTTTTGTTATTGACTGCTCACGTGGATTTAAAGTCCTGTCTCCGCAGTCAGTGGTTTTTATCTCCCTTTTGGATGCTGCAATTTTGTCTGGCTTTCCATCCCTCAATGCCAGCTCTCTGCTCTGGCAAACAAACATGAAGAACAATCGAAGGTCCTTCCTGCTGCCAAGGGGAGCCATAGCTAGCATGCTGCACCGAGCTCCTTTCTAGCTGCAGATCTGCATATATCTATGCAACTATAAATCAGAATTTGACCCTGCCCCTGAGTGTTGAAGAGAGTCCAATGAAAGCTGATGGAGTTAGCTTCAGTATGAAGCCATCTTTTCTGACTTCTAAGGTCTGGTGTTTTTTTTCCTGTTCTCTGGGGTGTTACTTATGACACTTTCCCTTAATGTTTGCCTGTTAGTTGATGCTGCTTTTGTTACTGAAATTTTAATCTTACAAATACACATGAAAGCATGGTGTGAAAGAAGGAAATTGATATTCCAGACATAAACAATCAAATGAACACTTTAGTTTTACCTTGCAAGTAAAGGATGGTCCAATAACCAAATCATCACCTGTGATGTCTTTCTTTTACTGCTAAAGTGTGTCCCCTAAACTGCACTATAACTGTAGTTAAGTTGGAGGCACAACATCATCTTGCTCTCTAATAGCTAGAGTTATTCTCAGATAAAGAGCAAAAGTGTTGACCTTTACATTGCTTGGTGGACTCTTGGTTAGAAAAAGGAAATATGCTGAAAAGAGTGTTCCTACATTAACCTGGACAACATTGCACTGTTCGTTTCTGAGGCACTGGTCCTAGTATCCTCCCCTCGTCTCCTGAAGCATCCAAGTCCTTAAGGGAGACGAAAACTTGATATCAGAAAAGAATCCCCTGAAAATGGGGTGTCTTACTCATTCCAGATATACCCTTGAAGTCTGTTAGTTATATTAACATTCTAATGGGAGCCAGACAATAACAAGATAGGAGTTGGTCCTGTACTGCATGCTTCTACAGTCAAAAAGTAACAAAAAAATCTTTGTATTATTTGAGTATTTGTAAGTGCATAAAAAATACAGGCCATTTTGTGCAAGGTGGAATGATGACATGATAAATGTCACTGAAAGCAGCTTGTCCAGAAAAAAAAAAATGATAGGAGTCTAGCTAATATTCAGGACTGTATATAAAACGTGAACCAGGCTTAGCTATCTTTAAAACCACTGAATAAAGTAAATGTTATTATCTCTAAAGCATTTTTTTTCTAGTTCAAGAAGCAGAATCATCTGAGACAAAAATGAGCCTCAAAATTGGTATCATACTGTCTAGTAGGACCTTTATATGATTAACTCTTGTTGATGGTCTTGCGCAGTGGTACAGTTCATATGAGTAAATATATAAGAGCTCAATTGTAATGTGGACTGCAGGAAAGCTCTGCTAATGTATTTCCACTCAGCTGCTTACAGCTACATGTTACTATTTCCTAACCAAAAGAAGGAATAAAAATGTTTTGTGGTTTTATGGCTTATAGCTTGATAGATTTGTAAGACAATGCTAAGAAAGTAGCTTTCAGTGAGGAGGATATAGTCCCTTATCATTGAACCTTAAAAGGTTACAGAACCTTCAACTAAACAAGAAAAAAAAAAACACTCAAAAGAAAACCTTTTTTTGATTCGTGGTAATTTAGTGCTTTGTAAATTATAGATATCACTAGTATTTCTCTAGTCATGGACTTCTTTGAAAGGTAGTTAAATTTAGAAAACATTTTTAATTAAGTGATAGATCAGATGGGATCTGCTTCCAAGTAAAATAAATCCACAAATCCCATTGTGGATTGATGACAAGTTTTATTCCTTTTAGATCTACCTTTAGATCTAGTTATGTGCTCTATAACATATAATCAGATAAGCTACAGTCCATCCAGAAGGCAGCAGTGGTTAAAAATAGTCAATTAATTGTATCAAGAATATGATTTCTGCTAAGTATTCTTGAAGTAGGAAGTGTAGAAACAGTAACTGAAATAATGGAATAACAGAATTGATATTGGTGTGGTTTTGAACCTTTTTGGACTTGGGCAGCAAGTTCAACTTTTGTATTACAAGAATCTGAAAAGTCCAGGTGGCCTCCTATGTCAACTGGATTGATGCCTCCCAAGTATCACTCTGAATCAGGACTGCCCACAGTAATGCTCCTGGACTGCTTGTTTGAGTAAAGGTGGTAGGATCCTCTTCTCAAATCCTTGGCTAAAGATGAATAACTTTGTTATGAAACTACTCAGCTTTTATAACAGTTAACTTGGTCAAAGCCTTGTTACTAAGCAAACAAATAACAGAAACAACATTGTTCGATTTCCTCTTCTGTTTTGTTTAGTTCACTTGAAGAAGGAGATGAAGGAATCCCAGCTGAACATGACATTTTGGCCACAGTGTAACTTGCGATACCTCAGTGCAATGGCTGCTGGCCTTCTGTTCCTGTGTGAATCGCAGGACCCAATGCCTGACATAAATCTGCGCAAGATGGCAAGAGTTTTATAGGTAGCTTGGACGTCTCCCTTCCCAATAGACTAACAAACAACTTCTTTCTTCTATTGCAGTTGAAACATTGAGTGAATAAATGAGCTGTGCTGCTGTATGAGATACTTTTGAGGGAAAAAAACAGGTAAGCTGTTTGCTTGGTGCAGGCATAACTGAAAGTTATGACTGAGGCCCCACATGTAAATGAGTTTCTTTGAGACTTTCTGGCATCACAGTGATAAACACTTTGATCAGAAGAGTAGTGGTTTTTTTGTATGTCTGTTTGTGATGCTGAGGCAATATACTTTACAGTTTGTTTTACTGGTTGTAATAATTACAACCTATATCTTAGAACAGTTTTTCTTCTACCCTCTGATCATCTCACAAAACAGTTAAAAGGTATTTTTCCTTCTCTCAGGATGTTCTGATGAAGCTGACGCTATGTGGTAGGTCCTGGCCACCTGCTTTACTTGCTCATGTGAATGCTTTCTTGAGTCATACTCCCAAAGTATATTGTCTAAATCTAGGGAAGACTGGTAATTGGTAGCAGTTGAACTTTCATATTATACCAGAGTTTATGTTAAAAATAAACTCTTACAAATGATCAGTGTCTGGAAAACATATGTGTTGTTTGCTAAGAAACAAAAGGTGGTAAGCACCAGAGTTTGCTGTGTGAGAATGGTTTTCTGTTGCTATTAATTACTCCGGGAAGAAAAACTCACAGTAGACCACTACATAGGAAATACTTTGCGATTCATTGTTCAGTACTTTTCTTATTAAATATTGAAGCTGTCACAGAAATGTTCCCCATCCTATGTCAACTACTGTTAGCTTTAAGAGCCATGTTCATTTTTCTTTAGGCACTGTGAATTTTCAGTTCTTTTCAACAGAATAGTACCTTTTCAGCCAGAAGTGTTAAGGTTGCTTTAGCAAGGTGGGGTGCATAGGATGTCTGTAGGTGGGCTGTTAAGTTGTTCTGTGAGCCAGAACCTGTGGGCAAAAATCTTTTTTGCAAAGAATTGACTCCTGGTCTTGCGCCTTTGGAATGTGGTCTAAGTGAGATGCTGTTATACTGAGATCCTGTCATTTTGTCTACTATGTCTTTTGATTTTTTCCTCCTGGAAGAGTGTCTGTCTTTGGGAGAGGATTCCAAAGAGTATTCCAGGTGGATGATGTGGTCCGCCTTTCAGTCTGGAGGAAACTGGGGGAAAAAGTAAAATATTGTGCTGGTCCCAGCATTCTCCTGGGCTGTCTCTGCAGTGGTACTTGGAGTGGGCTAACTCCAGCAAGCTCCTCGGTCAGTAACTGAGCTAATTTGAATTTTTTTGAGGTGTGTGCCTGTCCCCATGATTTATGTGTGAAAGTAAATGGCCCCTTTCCCTCATATTAGAAAGTGGAAGGATGCATTATCCACCCTGTACTTGTGCTGTTTGGAATAACTGACTAGAACAGGACTTTGAAAACAAACTTAGGGTCATAGAGAAAAACAGAGTGAGTCGACAATGTGAAGCTATTGCAAAGAGAGGCAAATGTGATTCTGCAGTTTATGATCAGGAATATTACATGGAAGAAGAGGGGCATAATTATCCTGATTTGAAATTGCTGAGGCTTCACCTAATGCAAGTTTTGGGTACTGCAATTTCAGATATAGACAAGCTGAAGAGTCTCCAGAAAAGAGAAACAAAAAAAAAAAGCCTTACAAAACAATGTTTTGTAAGCATGACTTGTGAACAAATGCTAAAAGAAATAGGAGTTTTTATAAGCTTTTCTAGAGAAAGAGAATGATCTTTTGACTGTGGAAAAGTTTGTTAGGTTTTCTGCCTTCTTTAAATAGAAGATGAGTATGATTACATAGAAAAGTGGGACAAAATATAATCAACTCAACAAATAGTAAAGAAAATGTAGTTTTCTATGCAATAGAAGGCTATCTAACTGGATAAGGAAGAAATTCAAGTGAGCAATGCTTTTTTGTCTTTAATGCAAATCATGCAAAAGCATTTTGTCTTGATGTCTTGGAAGTGGTTTAGTTTAGCAAAAATTTATTTTTATTTAAAATATTTTTTCTTGAGTAAATAAGCATACCTTTGCAGCCACTGTTGAATATATATTAAGCTTAGACAAACCTAAAAGCTTGTCTTAATTGTTTTAAAAGCAGCCCATTGCAGATCATTTAACATCCAGTGCAATTCCCACCAAATTCACTGTAAAGACTACGATCACTATCTTTACACTGTATAATAGCCTTTACTCATAAAATTGGGTAAAAGCAAAGAAATCTGTATGGGTGTCTGTACTTGATGTTGTTCAGTGTAATAGGAACATTTCAGTAGATTGCAGCAGTCGGTTCTGAGATTTCTTTGTCTGTGTGTGGTCTGGGGATTTCAGTTCAAGATGGATCTCATCTAATCCTCTGGACCATAGGTTTCCATTTGTAAATGCAGTACAAAGCTGGCCAATGAACGACTCATGGTTTCAAACTCCCACTGGGGTAACTTTGCTTTTTCTTGGCAGACATGCCAAATATCAAGGATACGGAAATTTAATCTTATTATTGATAGCAACTAGACATTTTTAAGATATTCATCAAAAGGTTCTTTGAACTTTTTATTCTGTCCAACAACTTAATACTCGTAAAACAAGGAGAAATTCTGATAAAATGTGAGCACCATGTTTTTTCCAAGTGCACATCTGTCTGTCACAGGAGTTCTTTAACATTTGATCAAAGTATCTAAAACTGTATGGTAAAGACCTCAATAATTAACAGGTCAAGATTTGCATTCAATTATGTCTCACAACGTAAGCTGTATTTGTTTGAATGTAGAAACAGAGTCTTCTGACTTGATTTGCTGCTTCTCACGTTGTGAACTAACATTGCTTAATAAATGTTAATTAACTTACTGTAGTCTTACATAATCAGAGTGTAACTTCTTAAGCTGACAGTTTCTGACCTTAAAGTTGTATTTATAGTTTGTATTTGAATCTAAACTTTCCTTCTGTTCGTTATGGTACAACCAGAGTTGAATGAGAAATGTCTTTCCAATTTTTTGAAATGTTGAAGAATTCCATGATAACTTCTGTTCCAGTGTGGGCAGAAATCATACTTTTTTTCAGAGTGCTTTGGGGTTTTTTTTGTTTTTGCTAAGAAAAATGGGACTGCCTTCATTTAGCCAAAGACTTTTGCAGCTGGAACATATCTTGGGAAGAGAGCAGCCTGAATCGAATGCCTGATACCTCCTACATGAGTTTCCTCACAGCTAGTTTTGCTATATCCAGCTGAAAGGACAGAAGAAAGACCTACCTTTAAATTTTTTTTCTTGCCTATTCTTTCAGAAAGTTTATTTTTCTTATTAACATTCCTAAACCAGACAGAGATTGGCATTTCCTCACAGAAACTTGTTCAGTTAAAGCATTCCTGGCAATTTGCATTGCAGTCTCTCAAAGGCTTTGGCAGAGTAAGGGGTTGCCAAATAAGTGGTTGCTGCTATTCTAGTCCCAGCTGCTGGATTTGGGTTGACTAGCAAGATTCTTCTTCCCCTCTTGAGACCTAAGATGGCTTCCCATTTATCTGTCTTTTTTTATTGTTGTTTTTTTTTTGTGTGTGTGTGTGTGCGGTTTTTTTCTCTTGTGCAGCTCATAAAATCTTTACTTAAAGACATGAGGGGTTGATTATCTGCTTTCCCCAGGAGTATGAACTCTTCAGTCCTAGACTCCATGTTGCCGTTAGGTCAGCAGGGCTGATACGAGCTTGCTTACTGCAGATTGGCTTCTCTCAGTGCATCCAGCTATTTTTCCCTCAAACCATGTGGAGAAGGAGAAATGATCCATAACCAGCTGTAGTTTTTGTTTTTTCCCTGCTGTTATGTTTCTGTTCATACACAGGCTTTTCAATTTCACGAAGCCAGCTTTACATGAAAGCTGAAATGTAATTGCATCCTCCTGAGTAAAATGGACAATTTCTGTGCTAACTGCATTTTAAAAGAAAAAGATTACAGCATTCACTCTGCTGCCTGCTTGCTTTCCCAATGAATCCCTTTGCTGATGTAAAGGGATTAAATATTCTAAAACACCAGCCAGACCAATTCTTTATAATTCTATAAGTGCACAGAATAACACCTTCAGTATTTTTGTCAGGGGAAGAAGTAGAACATAACAGGTAGGCCTCTTCCAATACATCTTGTTTCCAATACACCCCTCGACACTATGGGCTGCTGCATGGAAACCTGTCGGTTTATCCAATACTAGTGAGGATTCAGTTCAGTATACATCATGCTTACTGTTCCTCTCAGCTCTCCATGTTAACTTAAACTTTAATTTCCTTGTGGAATTTGTGGCTTTTTGGTATACCTTGTAGATCTAAGGCAACGTAATAAATATCGTGCAGTTTCCAGTTTTTTGTTTGTTTGTTTAAAACTGAAGACCTTAAGTGTGATTAGATTTGTCTATGTCATGGAAAAATTATTTTTAATAAGGGTGCATGGTTGCACACAAAGCAGTTTCAAATATCTTTTTCCTCCCTTTTTTTATAGTTTCTAGCATTCTTTGTATCGTTCATAATACCTTTGCACAGCCTCAGGAAACGGGTGGCTTTTACAGAATTGAATTTAGATACAGTGTTTTGTCTTTCATTGATTGCATTTTTTAAGATTTCCAGGCTTACGCATGCATTTTATGCTTGCCTATAGACAGTCATAAAATAGTTTACTTATAGTTATGTTGTGAGCATAACAATGCCAATATATCTTGCTTGCATTGAATAGTGTACAGACTTCTCTTTTCCCAGCCAGATGATGTTGTAGACTTACCTGAAAGAATACTTGATAGCAAGATTATGCAATGTAGTTCTTGTTCCCAAAAATGTGCTTCTCCATTTCAAGTCTGCACCATCCTTCCCTTAATATTGGAATTTATTCTTTGGAAGCCATCTCTGATATCCTCCAGAGCGGTCCAAACCAGCTTAATGAATAGATGTTAGGAAAAATGATACTCTAACTGTTTTGAAAAAGATTGTATTTGCAAAAGTGGCAGAAGTTCCTAAACTCAGGACGACCTGAACTCAAAAGCCTGGGCTATCTGGGGTAAAAGATTTCTATTTTGGGCACAGCTAAGATAACTGCAAGTATAGTTAAACTGTAAGACTTGCAGTCTCCTTCAGGAGGTGCTGAAGGGCTAATTCCCATTAATGTCCAGTTCAGCAGATTCAGCAGTTGTTCTGTAACACAGGATAAAGGAGGTGACAAGCTGCTTCTCCTTCAGTTACTGTCACACCTACATCCATCCCAGCTACTGATTACAGCCACTGCAGGAGAGACTCAGTGGTGCCACATCACTGAGTTTTTGAGCACTGTGTGTGCAGAACTGTGATAGCCATAATCAAAATGTGGGCATGACACCTAATACTGAAGGAAGTATGTTCATCTCAACTAAGGAATCCTTGGAGTCACAGCAATAACCAGACAAGCCCTAAGGAGGTATTAGAGCCTATGTCTATAAAATAAGATTATGTTCTGAAAGATGTTGAGCATCAACTCCGAATAAAATCAGTAAGAACAGAGTGTGTGCAGAGCAACAAAAAGCAATGTGGAGGAAGTACTGTACGTCTAAGAGCACTGGAAGTGTGAAAGAAATGTTATGAAATTAAAAACAGTGAGATGTCTGTAACTACACTCCAGTAGACTGGATTATAAACCAATGTGAGCACTGGTACTTAGAGGCTTGGAGGAGGAGAAGGTGGGTAGATCATCAGAAGAGGTGTAAATGCCAAGAGAAAAGACTAAAATGTTTTAATACCTTAATTTCCTCATGTGGGTCAGATAAAAGAGTGAAACTAGAATAGGAATTGTCATCTATCTGCCTCTGTATGTGGAAATCTAATGGATTCTGAAAGACTTCTTAATGTGCACTTTTTAAGGAGATTCTTTAACTCATTTTTTCCCACTAATAATAGTAGACATCTTTTTGCTGAGAACCTTAGTGCTACAAATGCTGTGATTTAATTTTTTTTTCTCATTAGGAAGCACAAAAAAAGTCTCGTGCATTTTCAGAAAACAGCTGGGTCTTTATAGTATGTTTTCTTACTGTTAACTTTACTAAATCATGAGGGATGTAACCATCAACAGGATTTTAGCAGAATTAAAGCTAACTTACTTTTCAGTCTCCACCTGAACAAAAGCATTCATCAGTCATCTTCATGAGTTCACAGAATACTACGATCTCAGGCAATTCTCATGTATTGTATAACCATCTGCAGATCTTAATGCCAGCCATCTTTCGGCAGTGTCCTCTGCCTAAGCGGAAAAATGCCTCAAAGCTTTTGTGGGAGAGGATGGAGTTTTTTTCTCCCTTCTAAGGCAAAACTTGCCCTTCTTCCTTCTTAGCACAAGTCTGTGACTATTTCAACCTCACAAAGTCTGCCTTTCAAGAGATGCTTACAAATTGTAGAGGTAGTACTTGAAATCTGAAGCCAATGTTTTTTTCTACCATCTACACTACTTGAGATGTATTAAGACGCCTGTTAAATGGTAAAAGCAAGAGCACTTTATTGAAGGCTATTGATCATTACTTGCTTTTTGAAGCGCTGATTTTTTTTTGTGATATTCGTGTACAGCATTACTTGAGTCTAAAGTTTCAGTCTTTTATGACAGATGTTAATGCCAGGCCTTTAGACCTTTCCCAGTCTAGTTGATCTTTGGGAAGGCAGAGCCTATGCTGTTGGACAAATGCTGACTGAACCGGCCCTACACCTTGCTTAGCACTCGAGGAGCAATATCAGCCCTCTGTGGGCTCTTATTTCCCAAGATTTAATCCTACTCTAAATCCAGTCTTATCCCTAGTGTAAACTGGTATCTGTCTTAAAAAGAGTGGTAGCTTAATTCCCTCTGCTTCCTCCAGCCCTTATTTTATCCCTGTGAGCTTTTAAAGAGTCACCATTAATTTCAACTGTCCAGCTATCCATTCCCAACTTTAAACCAGCTTAAACTCTCTTCTGGATTGTTACCAGAGGCTCTCTACCTGCTTTGGCAGGAGTAGTAACTTCTTTACGGTTTCTTCCATGTGTCTTCATTTTAAATAGTTCATGATCCATGACTAGTTTCACCTCTAGAGCTTCTCTTTTCCTGACCAGTCACAGCCTAAGCTGTACCCATGAGTCTCATACCTGCCTTAGAAGGAGTGACATTACATTTCTCCCAGCTCTTATTTTAGCTGCATGAGCATGTCAAGATCTATCACATAGCTGCATATGCTCTTCTTTTTCAGGCTCTATCCTTAACCTAAATCCCATCTTTCAGCAATGCAATAGGACTTGACGTACCTTACAGCCAGTGGCAGCATGGTTACACCTCTGTCCCACAGTCCTCATGTCACCCTGAAGGCTCTCAACCCACAGCATTCATCTCAGTTCTGCTTTACTTTCCTGAAAGCTAACTCTAAATGCAGTCATAGGGCTAGTTAGTACTTGCCTTAACTGGAATGACAGCTCATTTAGCCCTGCTTCCTCCAACTCTCATTTTGGGAACGTCTGCAGAACTGGAGGCAGTGCTGAATCTTGAAGGGCTGGTAGGGCTGAAGCAAGTGCTATGGACAGGAGAGGAAGATACAGTCCAGTCTGCAGGATTTGGGAGAGGGTGAAATGCATGGTGGATTTTTTAAGACCTACAGGGCTAAAATGGGGCAGGTGTAAGTCCTATGTCCAATACAGCTTCTAACCTTATTAATACATTTTTGTCATCCTTTTACCTGTGGTCTTGTCTCTAGTGATCTAACATCCACTTCAGCTTCACAAGCTCTCCTTTCTTGAGCAGTCCCTAACTACAGTCTAAGCCACAACCATTGGGCTGTTGTTTGTCTTCCCATGCTAGAAACTCTTTTAAAGACTTAGCGCTAAAGATTTCTTTCCCCCTCATCCCTGAATATATCCCTGGCCATATGACTCGTACTTCCCATTTAAATGATAAATCATTAACTTGTGCTTTCACCATGAACGTATCAGATGGAAGAAAGCTGTATCTCTTACTCATGTTGGAACTGGAATTAGAGTTACATTTTGGAATATTGTTCTCTGGAAAATGTCCAGCTGCAGCAATGAGTCTAGATTAAACATACTCCCAATTCCTATACAAAGATAGCTTTTTTTCTCATTTATCATTGCTAGCATCAATCATCATCTTAGGTCTTTAGCCCTTGCTTTCCGCATCCCTGTTCATCTTTTGGTCTGAGCATTATTCTGAGTGATAAACCTAGCCCAGTGATACCAACCTGATTCTCTAGGTAGCCAGACAAGTAATTTTTGTCCAAAATAGAGGACTAATCCAATAATAATTCTATGTTTACAGCCCCTCCTATGCTGATCATAACCTTAGTACTAATTAGTCCAGCTGCTCCTGTCCTCTTCCAAAGCTTGAGGTAGTTGTGTATGGAGTACTGAATTTAGTTCTTTAATATATTTTCTGGAACTCAAAGCTTCTCCTTGACTGTCTAGCCTAGCAATACATAACTGTTACTTTCTAGGTTGTGTTTACTTTGGTAAATAAATAAATAGAGTTTATAACTAAGCAGTTCAAATCATAATTAAAATTTTAATTGGAAAGCATGCAGAAATAATGTATTTACATAAGCAACTTAATATACATATACACATTTTTATGCTTAGAGATGAATATTTCTTTTACAGAATGCTATCCTGTATACAAATAGGACTAATAAATATTTTTTTGTGTGTAGCCTCTCCCTGTGCAATTACATTACATTTTCAGAGTATAAGGAAAAAGGCTCACCCCTTCCCTTCCCTTAGGGCTAGATTTTTCCAAGAAGCTCCTCTCTTTAGGAGGAGCACAGGGAGTACTTTGTGTACTGTGCTCTTTTGAAAAATATGTCGACCTGCTATGATCTCTACATGGCAGCTGATCTCTTCAAAAATCTGGCTTTCATCCAAGTGAACCAGCATATGTGTATGTAGTACAGCCTTCCTCTGTGGACACATGATGAGCTTATTAAAAAAGCTGTATACATACCGTGATTTTTCATATAGATTGAATTCAGTCTAAGCACATTTTCACTGATGCGTTCAAAAATACTTCTCAAGAAGGGATGTTTCTAGGCAGCTGCTCAAGTATATTTCTTCAACCATTTGATTGGTTGAAGAATTTTTTAAATGTTTAACTCTTTTGATGATGAAGTGTAATTATAAAATATATTCCATCTTGCAAAACCTAAGTTTACTAATTTTGCAAAGTCACTGTGAATTAAGTGCAATATTATAGCTGTAAATAGTAGAATTTAGCTGGGAAGGTTAACGTTCTCAGAGTAGATTGCAAGCAGAAACTCCAGACTAGAATTAATTTATAAATGCAGTTTGTTTATACAACTTCTGTAATGAGAAATCGGTTTTTAGGTCTTGAATTTTCAGACTGAATGAGATATTATCAGACTTTCATGACCTACTATTAGATTAGATGAGTTTTATGAAGAGATTTCAATAAATTCTCTACATCAAGTGGGCATACATTAGGCTACCTGCATACATGTAGTTATTGTCAGCTTTTAACTCTTTACTAAAGGGGGTGATGAGAAGCGTAAAAGAAGACTGGCAATACCTAAGTTTCCTGGAGTGTTACAGATGTTTGGAGTGCTCAGGCCTTGCCAGCATCCTACTGCCTTTAAAGATCACCAGGCTGGTGGCTGAAGTCAATGTGTTCAGTGATGTTAAGCTAAGGAGTTGCACCCAGCAGCTATGAATCCCTGGAAGACTTTCTGCTACAGGGATCCTGTGCTATCCTGGGATACATTAGAGATAACATAGAAAATTCCATAATACAGTTTACTGCAGGTAAAGAAGGTCCTTCACTTCCCATGGATTGAGATTGACATGCAACTGCAAATGTATCTCACCTGTTTATTGGTAAATCATAAAGGGCACAGACCTAAAGAACTTTGATTATAGTCAAGAAAAAAACCTCACTCAGCCAAATTATACTGCAGCTTTTTGATTTATGGCTTTATGGTATACTTGTGGTTTTGAATCTGTTATTGTGCTTTTAGTTTGAGGATCTTTGAACACAGACAGATGGTTTGTTGCTTGTCAGTAGGAAAGAGAAGAGCCTTTTGTAAAAGCAGCAGTTTTAGTGAGAATTCCACGGCTAAGGTTTGTACAAGTCTGACCTTTGCTTAAACTGTATGCAGCAGTCTTTTTTCTATTTTTTTATGACATGAAAAGGGTTGATAACCTTGCTTTGCCTTGCTCCATGCTATGTGATTTACCTTAATAAAATATCATTTTGCCTTGGGCTTTCTGCTGACTGTGCTGTAAGCCTTGTACCCCAAAATGTGTTTGTCAGTATGTGTCATATCTCTTCTTACCTAGCTTGGTCTATCTGCCTATTTATGTAAACTTCACTATCATCAAACACTTATCAGCATAGGAATTCTGGAAAATGCCCTGCCACAGAGATATTAGTACAAGCATCCTGTGTTTTTCATCTTGTTTCTGTAATGATGCTGCACACCTGTGTCAGGTATTACCCTACATCTGTGAGTGCTAAGGATTTCATAATTAGGTGAGGCTGTGCTACCAAGGAGAATTAAGAGTAAGCCCAGGACTGTGGATATTCAACATCTGATTTCTGATTTGCTTAATTTTCCTTTCTGTCTGTGTAATGAGAGAGCTCACAGTTGCAGGGAGGTGCTATATGAATGGGATCTGTAAATCTCTCAGAGCGCCTTTGTCCTGGTTTTGCAGAGATAAAATTTATAGAATCACTTTTCTGTTACATTTTGTTTCAGTTTGTGGCCAGCTGCGGTATGGTGATCAAGGCCATTAGCAGTGAAAGCCAGGGCAGCTGACCCAGGCTGGCCCACAGGTGTATTCTGTAACATCAATGTCAGGTTCACTATAAATGGGAAAGCTTGATGGGGGGTAGTTTTGTTTTTTCTTTCTTCTTCTGTGCTCTCTTTCTCCTCTTAATGGTTGTGATCTCTCGAGGAACTTGCTATCACTCTGGGGGCTGAGTATAACTTTGTGTCTTTTGTGTTAGTATTGATATTGGTTTTCTTATTTTGTTAAATCTGTTTAAATTTTAGCCCATGAGTGTCCCTCCTTTTCCCAATTCCCTTTCTCCATTGGGGAGGGGTCTTGGGTGATAGAACAACTGGTTATTGTTTAGCCCTGGGTGCAGGCTACATGGAGACAGCCTTGAGAACAGGATAAAAGAGAAGTGGCAACTTCAGCACTTTTTCTGTAAAGCTAAATTTCTGTGAGTAGTGGCTTTATTTGTCTGTCCTATACAAAATGCAAGATTATTCTTTATGCAAAAAGTTGGAAAGGAGAGAATTACACCCTTATTTGGTTTGTAAGTCATGCCTGGCTGGTCAAGAGGCAGAATAGGATACAGCAGTATGTATATGTTAACAAAAGGGTGTAAAAATGTAAAATTCTGTAGTGGAGAGAAGTCTGATTACAGCTGGCTGGCTGTAAAACTTGTCACGAACAGTGGGAAGTAGGATCCAAGTAGATGGTGAGTAAAAGAACATGAGTGACAATTCTGCTGATGAGTTCGTAGTGGATCAAAGACCTGCTTGATGGCAGAGGCACCGTAAGCGTTCGTTAGGCCACTTCCATGTGGGTTTTTTTCTGTTACTTTCTCTTGTGTGTGTTTTGTCAGCTGTGGGATCAAGGGGAACAGAATAACTAGGTTTCTTTTTCAGTAGGATACCTTTATGATTGTGTGTGTTGGGGTTTTGTGCGGTGGTGATGTTTTGGTTTTCGGTTTTTTTTTTTTTTTTTTAAACTCTGTTCTGTTTTCTCCTGTTACCAGTTGTGCTTAATATCTGATCTCTTAAGTCTTCTTTGAAGATAAAGCAAAACAGGTATTGAATGTGTTTGGGGTTTTTGCATTTGTCAATTACCTTATTGGAGAAGTCCTGGACTTGCATTTTTCTAGGTCTTGTTTTTATGTTTTTTATTGCTGTTTGTGCCTCTTCACTAATCCATTTTGCACTGCAGCCCCTGATTCTGGCATTACATGCTGATGTTTTTCTCCTGTGTTTGTTAGCATTCCACTTCATTTAATGCATCTGTGAGTTTGACCTATAGCTCTCTTCTTGCTGTTCAGCTTCTCTCACTTCTTATTTTCCTCAGAATCATGGGCTCTGTCTCTCATCATCTCATTCAAAACACCTTCACACATTTATATTCTCAAATACTTTATTAGTCAGGTCCAAAATAACTGTCTCTTCCAGGTTTTTCCTGTCTCCTGAAAAAAAACCCTTTTTTCTAAGCACATTTCATGAATTTTTTTGCGTAGCCTGTGCCCAGTTATATGTTTAGGGTGCAGGGACTTACCATCAACAGTTGTGAATCTCTTAAAGCCACTTTCCCAGTCATACCCCACAAATAGTACAGGGATCTAAAGGTAATCTTGGAAATGCCATGAAGAACCCGTTCATCTACTACACAATTACAAAGTAGAACTGGCATCTAGAGCTTTCATGTATTTTGATGATGTCTTGTGTCTTGGTTTCCTTTTATTACTGTCAGCTGAGATCGATTAGGACAGGCTGAAATTAGTTCTAACTTACCCCAGGTTTGCTATTTGCATACTGTGTGCTCACAGCAGCACACCAGAGTCCTGCTACTCGCCACCTCCATGTTACTGTAGCATTCTGCCTGAAATGAGTATGGGGAAGAAAGCAGGAAAATGAGGGTAAGGGACATAAGTCAAAATGTGTGCAGATGCTTGGGAATGGATGGTAAACTTTACCTGGAGAAACTTGAAGCAGTTTCTCCAAGAAAAACCTAGTTCAGTTTTTACCTAGTAGGTTGTAAATGTGTGAGTGATACTTGATAGGGAAGTGGGGGAAGACAGGGAATCTCTTTAACTGTATGTTTTGCCAAAACAAATATGCTTTTTTGCAGATTTTGTATTGAGAATATGATTATATGTACTGTGGGCTCCAGTATGTTCCCTGAGCTTGACTGAGGAAGAAAGTAGAATCCTCCTGAGATTCTGGAAAACTGAAATAGAGAATTGCTGATACAACATAAATGTTTGCTTCAAAGAATTGCTGATGGACTGTGAAAGGATGGATTTCAGATCACACTAAGTTTTGCTCCATGTGTGCTGAAATTAAATTACTGCCCTGATTGTTAGTTGTAGTATACTATCTGTGCTTCCATATTGGAGCAGCCTTTCTTGCCTGTGTTTTCCCTTCTTTAACACAAAGATTGGCAATATCTATTATAGTGAATGCTCTGTTAAAAGGAAGCTTGTGAACTGAGACTGGTAGTGAAGCTGTATTGGTAAACAAACTACCCAATTTGTTATGCTTCAGACTAACTTCAGTTTTGAGGAGACAATTTTCTCTGTAGCATTGAGCTACTTTCTTATGGTTTTTATGGCTTTACTTGCTATGATATGACTTTGATACACTTGTTGGGAGAAGCATATATAGATCACTTGTCCCCTTGGAAACCAGAAGGTAAAATTACTCTAGTTGTATCTGTTGCCTGTATTTTGATATAAATAATATTTTTCCCCAAAGGATAGCTACCTAGACACTGAGGCATTAACCATTTTGTAATGATTTTCTGTCTTCTGCTAAGGCAAGGGGTCTTACAGTGGAAGAACAATAACAGCACTCTTAATTAACCAGCTCAGATATGCTATTTGCCTTAAGCACCTTGCATTCTAACTAGAAATCAAAGCATTACAAAGTGTTCCCTTCGCCTTGTACTCCTGACAGTTTGTGGAGTTTCTCTGCCTTTTGTCCAGCCTTCTCTTCAGTGCAAGGTTGTTTCTGTGCAAATATTTTAAATAAAAGCCTTGCAGAATATGTTCTTTCTGTAAAACTTAGACTGCTAATGGTAAAGAGCTCATTTATAATACATGTCACTAAGGTAGTTGTTATTCCCATGGAGATACTAATGCTGCACTGCAAGGAGAATGAACATGGGAAGGTGCTAAGAGTCTGATAACTGTAGGTCAGAAACACTTTAGCAGATGTAAAAGAAGAGCTATGCTCTCTTTAAAAGATAGATATGGTGTGACAGGTGACTTCTACTAATAGCGTTGTGGTAACAAGTGGCAACTAGACAGATGCAGTCTTGGGAGTTTTTTGTCTCTAAGCATCTTTATTGACTAGAATATTTGTTGTACCTTGCAGTGTTTAACACAGGGGAAAAATGACCACCTGCAGGAAGCCTACTTGAGTTTGATCTGTATCACAACTATTGACCTTATGACTTGTTTTTAGGCATTAGAAAGATGATAGTGTAACAATGTTCTCCAGTATAACATGTACATATACATACAGTGTAATATATGTACTCTAAGATGATAAAATTGTCCATGCAATGCAGAAAAATTCATTATTTCATCCTCTGGTCTATCTTTGATTTCTCTCCAGATGCCACCTATGATGTGTTACATAGGTAACAGCAAAGACCTGAGCTTCTTAACTCCTAATGTCCTTTGTACCATCCTTTGCTTATAGAGGGAAACCACAAGTTTTGCTTCAGTGCTAGACTTTTAAGAGAACTGCAACAAATCCATTTCCAAGACTGAACAGAGCAGTGTATTGGTATGGGTTTCTACTTGTGAAAATTCCAGGTGAACAGCAATCTAATATCAATTTAAGTTGATGAGAGGAATCACATGCTAAGGCAGTCTGAAAGTCCTCTGATTGAACAAACTAGCGCCGAATGTGTGTATCTCTGTGGAGAAGGATGTATTTTGTTTTTTCGTCAAATTGCCAAATATTTTCTATAGAAATAGCTAGTTTCATTGCATTGCACTGTTCTAGAACAGCAACTATGTTTATGCTGTCCTGTGTGCCTCTAGAGCTGACTTTATTTCACATATTGCATTTTACTGTGGGCTAAGGCTGTCCAGCTCAGATAATTTCTCCAGTAATATTAATAATTTTGTAATTAGTATAGCATGACAATCCACTTTCTCTCTTGTGGAAAGTGTAGTCTCCAAGGCTGCTATATTCTGTTAAATTTCTGATCTACTAAAATGTTAGGAAGAATTGCCCTGCTCGTAAAATGTGCATTTCCTTTCAACTCCTTGTTGTGTGCCCTAGTTTTCATTGGGCTCTTGGAGGCTGTTGGTGATGATGGAATAGGAGCACGCTGCTTCCAGCAGTGTTCTGACTCTCTCCTGAATATTCCTGATCAGTAGACTTTCTCCTATCACCATGCCAACCAACTGTAGTTTGCCACCAAAGATCTTGTGACTGTGTCCGCTGAATGATGATTTTGGAAGTTCAGACTTTGCATTGTTGGCTTCTGCTATTAGCAGGTTGCTGTAGATCTAGAAATGGTTTGACTGAACAGTTGGCAGATCTGAAAGCGAAGTTGGGTGTTTGGGTGAGTTGTGTGGCAGATGTTAAGTGGTAAGAAATTGTAATAGCATTGGAACAGTTTGCATGCGTGTTGTTTCGGTGACTTTCCAGCTCAGGACCTGATTTTTGGTTACTTTCATGTTCGTATGTCCTGATAAACAATGTGTGGAGCCTAGCTTGCAGTGCTAGATTGATACTCCTTAAGGGAAGTTTATTGTCCTCTATCTTTATCTGAAATAAAAATATGAAGTAAACTACTTGGTGTCAACTACTTGCTAAGGGGTTTTGAGGTGTTCAAAACAAGTTATCCATGGAGAAACAGACACCAGTCCCTATTAGCATTTAATGTTGTACAGTATTTTTCTGTGGTTAACCATTAGTAACTTTGAAAGTGACAGGAATGTGCATGATGACTAAATTGTGCAAAGTGGTGGTCTTTTATCACTTATATGAAAAAGTTACTACTGTTTCTTTTTCCTGACTGATAATATAACAAGGAATATCAAATTGTGTAGCACTAAATGTAGAAAAAGAGATGCCTCCATAAAACACTTCTTAATTTTTATTCTTTTAGCCTCATATTACTAGGATTTTTTTATGGGGCTCTGACATTAAAGCCTGCCTGTTTTCAGTGTTCTTTGATGTTTTACTGGGTTTTGTACTAGACATTGTAAATGTTTGTCTGGGAATCTTGGACATTTTTTTTATTAAAACAAGGCTGCTGGAAACACAACCACAGGGGAACCTTAGGTACAAGGTAGCAGTCCTGGTAGTAGTGTCAGTGTTTAGCTTAATGTCTTTGGCTAAAAAAACAGTCCTAAGAGTCTAAGGGAGTCTGAAGGTACTGAGTGTTTCAGAGTAATTTAACAGTCTTAGCATGATGGAGAACCTTCTCAAGAAAGTAAAATGATCCTGCATTATGAATGATTGTGAAAAATATCTAAAAACATTGCTCATTGTTTATATTACACTTCCCATTCATTTAAAGTTTTTCTGACTATTACAAGCTTGTAACACTCACCAAAGCAAAAAACAGTTTAATGGGAAAAGCAGTTAATCTCTGTTCAAGAGCTAACACAGCTTCATGTTTGTAATATAAATTGCAAGCTTAATATTATATTGTAATGAAGCTAGCTAGCAGTAAGTAAAAAGTGCAAAACACAATTCGTTTCACCGTTTCACCGTTTCACCGTTTCACCGTTTCACCGTTTCACCGTTTCACCGTTTCACCGTTTCACCGTTTCACCGTTTCACCGTTTCACCGTTTCACCGTTTCACCGTTTCACCGTTTCACCCAACCAGGTTGGAAGAGACCTCAGGGATCATAGAGTCCAACCATTGCCCTGACACCACCCTGTCAACTAGACCATGGCACTAAGCGCCGTGTCCAGTCTTTTCTTAAACACATCCAGAGATGGTGACTCCACCACCTCCCTGGGCAGCCCATTCCAATGTCTAATAACCCTTTCTGAAAAGAAATTCTTCCTAATGTCCAACCTGAACCTCCCCTGGTGAAGCTTGAGGCTGTGTCCTCTTGTCCTATCGCTAGCTGCCCGGGAGAAGAGGCCAATTCCCACTTCACTACAACCTCCCTTCAGGTAGTTGTAGACTGCAATAAGGTCACCTCTGAGCCTCCTCTTTTCCAGCCTTCTCAACCCCCTCTCCCTCAGCCATTCTTCGTAGGTCAGACCCTCCAGACCCTTCACCAGCTTGGTCGCCCTCCTCTGGACTCACTCCAACATCTCAACCTCTTTCTTGAAATGCGGGGCCCAGAACTGAACACAGTACTCAAGATGCGGCCTCACCAGTGCCGAGTAGAGAGGGACGATCCCTTCCCTAGACCGGCTTGCTACACTATTCCTAATAGAGTCCAGGATGCCATTGGCCTTCTTGGCCACCTGGGCACACTGCTGGCTCATGTTTAGCCGGCTGTTGATCAGCACCCCCAGGTCTCTTTTTTATGTTCTATTAAATGTAAGGTTGATAGGGTTGCTGTGGTACAAAGAAAATCTCAAATACATCACTATGTAAATCTCAGTTTGAAACATGTGGATTTGACTTTCAGTGAATTAATGACAAGTATAGTAGTATATTAGACAAGCAAAACTGAAATGATGAACAGAATTATCCAGACCAGAATTCTTTCATTTGTGGATAACTAATACTGTAATACTGTACATTTTTGATGAAGCTTTGATAAGCATCTTCCATTGGCTAATTTGTTTAATGTGGTAATATAAAGCCCAGTTATGTATGGGTAAACTTGTACGAAAATTAATAGGTAAACTGTCATTAGACCTTAGCTTATTCCATACCTTATTAGTATCATCTGTGCACTGTTTTTTTTTTTTATTTTATTCTATAAGCTGGTCTGTATTTAGCTACTGTAAGTATTTTTTTGGAAAACTCCACTAAAACTTTGTCATACAGCACAACACTCTGAGAAGCAAATGAAACTATATAGAAGCAGAAAAATAGGACATGTATTTGAAAGTCAAAGTTGCTTTCCAAAAGACACCTGAATTTCTACCGGAAAAGGTATTGTTGTGTCTTTGGATGAAAACTAACAAAACTTGAGAAGCTTAATTTTATTAACTAAATGAGTCATCAGTAAATGGCAAATGTTAGGAGCAAATGCCTTAGTTGAGTATAGATGCTTACTTTTGTGTCCTTGTAGCCAACGCGGTGTTAAGGGTCTATATAGCTTGGTGAATGATGCTGGGAATTAACCGCTGTGGGTTTTTGCTGGTCTCATAAACTAGCCTTTGAATTTGACCGAGTGACTTGCCAGGCAAATATGTCCATATTACCTCCAGAAATGACAAAACTTAAGAGTCTCTTGATACTTATTTTATTCCCAGTAGTAGAATGGAAACCCTTAATTTGGATATATAGCGTCAGTGGCAATGACATTGAAACCTAGCAGAACTGGTTTGTAGCAGGGACTCTTTAGTTTATATCTTCTAGCTGTTATGAAACCATTGGCATTTGTAAAATGATAGATCATATTTTGGCGCTCATGTCTGAGGAAATGTCATGGAGATATTTGCAGAAGTTACAAACCCAAAGGCAGCCAATTTCACAGCTGAAGAAAAAGGCTATGGAAGCTTATGAAGATAATGCAATAATAAGCAAAAGTCTGCATGTAAATAGTGTACAGACCAAATAAAGCTGAAGTTGTCATAGATGAAGTCGTATGTGCAGAATTTACAGGGCCCAGGGTAGAGTCTTATCTTTTTAGGCCTATCTGGAAAGGAAGATGAAAAGCCCAAAACCTTTTTTTTTTTTTTTAAAGTATTTTGTGAAAAATAGGAGTTTCTCTACGAACTACTATAAAGACACTTACATGCCTATAGCAATTAGATTTTTCTCTATGGAAATTGGAGAAGACTGTTGTAGGAAGTGGGGATGAGAGAATGTTTTTTTTTCTTTAAAAAGCACACAGCATTGACGACTTGTTGCCCTCTCTGAATCAGATGTGTAACTCCATGTAATTTGATTTGGCTTCCACAGAAATCAGTTGTGAATTGTCTCACCCTTTCCAAGTTACTACTAAAGCATTTTAATGGTTCTGGATTGATCTAATGAGCCCTCCCTGGAATAACTAATATCAAAGTGGTTTGATGAAGACTAATTTAATTTTTCTGACTGTCAGGTTTTTAGACCTATTATGAATAATCATCAAAGCTGAATGGGTGTTCTAAGGGGAGATGAGGTTGTGTAACAAAACTTCCTGGCTGTGGGTGGTCTGATGGTCCTTCATTTCCAGATAAAACCCTACTTTACCTGTATGCATCTAAGGTTTTTACCCACTTTCAGTTTGTATCTATGGCACTGGTATGAGTATTTAACAGCAGAAAGAAAGCAGAATTAATAATAGAACTAAAAAATGTTACATAATAGAAATATATTGAAAGGATAGTTTGAATTTCAGTTGAAGATAAAGTCTGTGTAACGTTGCTCTACTTTTGTTAAGGTAATTATTTGAAGCTAGCATTTTATTACTCGTGATAGATCTTTGCTTCATGGAGTATTTCTACAGCTAGATGTATTTTAATGAGTATGTTGTTCTTTGCTATGCATAGTTATATTAGTAACTAACTGCAGCTTGGCTTAAAATATTTTTATCCCACCCAGAGGGAACTGTGAAAAGAAGCTGGAAATAAAAGCAAAAGCAAGTGTTTTGTTCTAATAACAATGCTGTTTTCTTAAGAGTTTATAAAAAACCTGGAACTTTTAAACTATTTACTGCATAATACTGTGACTTATTTACATGAGTCAAGGCTATTTGAAGCTACTTATCAGCAAGGTAGCATTTTAGTATGAAACCTTTTTAATTGGGATGCTTCAGATGTTTCATTAGATTAGTCTAAAGCTTAGGTTTTGAGAGCTTTTGCAAATACTATCTCAAAAAAAGCTTTTCCAGGAGACTGCAAGTGAGCTCGCTTTCCAAAATGCTCAAGGTGAATATAGTTAAAGTTAATTAAAATGTAAAATTTGATGCAGAACTTCCTGTGTTTCCTGTGTAGTATATAAATGTGTAGGAAGGGCAGATTGGGAAGCCCTTGTTCTGCAGAAAGGTTTTTACTCAGTATAAATCTCAGTGACTTTGATAAACTGTTCTTAGATTAAAGGGCTCCTGAGCATATGGGTATTTTTAATCTGGTCCTAAGGGATATGTATGAAGTTTTAATAGTCTCTGAAAGAGATACACTTGTATGACTTCAGCCATCATGTTATTTAGTTTGCATCACTTGATGCTGTACTAAGTTCTAAGCTGCCCAGTTCTGAAACTTTTATTTTTTTAAAACAAGTATTTACATAAATAATATATTGTTAGGTCACAGGGAAAGCAGCACTCTATTGGGGTGCTTTTTCAAAGAAAGCAACTAATTTAATAAGTTTTGCAGTTTATTTGTTATTGCTGCTGTAGTGCCAGGAGAAGATAATTTATGAACTGTTACATATCCTATTGACCTGTCCTGGTTTCACAGAAACTGAAGCAGAGACAATTTGTCAAGCATACTTAGTGCAGTGCACTAAGGCTAAAGAAGAATGCTGAAGTTTGGCAATTTCTTAGAAACATTGGATTGACCTTGCTTGTTGGCTTAAAAAGAAAAGTAAGGATGGTATGTTTGCTGTGTTAGGATATTGAGGCTGTTTGCTTGAATCTGTTTTTGGGCAATACAGAAGTGCTAGATTAAGTTGCAATATAAGAAGCGATGGAAGTGCTGATTCTACTTGTATAAGTATTTTTGCAGGGAAGAGATAGAACAGATGTGTTCAAGAGGATGTTGGGAAACAGCCAGTGTGTTAACATATCATCCAGCTTCTTTTGCCTTGCCACATGGAAATAAACGTGGTAACAATTGCGATTATTTTTGTCATGTAAATCCAATCTCCTGGAGTAAGTATGCTTGTGACTTCCTGTAATTTATTGTGACTAGTCAGAAATCATTAGATAAGAAATATTATTTGGATTTTACTTTGACCAAATCTAAGTAGTACATTCCTGCAATATGATAGAAGACATCTAGTAGCTCTCTTATATGCATATAAACCAACATCCGATAAACATAAATATGAAAAGTAATCAAATATTAGGGCCTTTGCTGAAGAGTCAGGGATAATATTTTAAAGACTTGGACAGTTTCCTGAAATTATTTTTTTGGATGAATAAAAAAGGACCTTCATTACTTTAAGGTATGCTGCATGTCAAAATGAAACCTTGCTATGCAGGCAGTTGGATGCAGTATGAAGTAAATTTGTAGTAAGAGCTGGCAGTCATCAGATTAAAGTGCTGCTCTCCATTACAAGGAAATTAGTGTCTCTTTTTTTTTTTTGCTTCAAGGCATTTTCTGAGCCAAACAGAAATGGCTGCTCTCAGACATTCAGAAAGCAGGATTTAAGAAATAGCATATGATAGCTATGTTGGCTTCAAAGTACAGGAAGTCCTTGGAAAAATTTCTTCTTGCTTAATTCCTTTTGGAGCTGTTGGCAGCAGATGTGTGGGATACAAGTTGTAAAACTCTGCTGGGAGATAAGCACTCAGATGCTAGAGTTTTTGCTAACTGAGTTTTCTGTTTCTTTATACTGCTATCAAGACTATCCTTTGCAATGAGTACTGCAACATACTGAATCACAGAATGAGGAGAAAGACAAGGGTCCTTAACAGTTAGTTTCTAAGTGTGTCAGTTTTTTGAATAAAGTAGTGCTGTGCTGAACACTGCTGTTATGTATTTTAAGACCATACATGATTTGAGTGCATGTGAGCAAGAAATTGTATTGAAATTAAAATTAAAAAAACAGCAGAAGTTTTAGGCCCTAGCTACAAAATTTCTGCCTCTATATGAAGTAATTTACTAAGGGCTGGATGGAGCCTTTTGACTTCATTGCAATTTGAAATGCTTTCCCCCTCCAAGAGGTCTGAGAGAAGGTTGTTCCTCCAGGGCACAAATTTTTATTTCCTCTTTATCGTCTAGAGCTCCTGTGTCAAGAGTGTCTTTGCTGTGAGATAAAAGCGGTAACTTCCAAAGCGCTGCAAAACTTATCCTGTGTGCTTAGCCATGTTTTCTCCAATTCCTCACCGCCTCCTCAGCAAACCTAGTCATGTAGCCCCTGCTTTCCACATGTGCACTCGGTCTCAAGCAAGTCCTGATGGGAATAAATAAATTGTATTTCTCAAAATGCTCATCTTAAGGTGTGGCATGGTCAAAAGTGATCTCTGCATGCTTTTTCCTTGTTCGAGTCTAATTGTGAGATCCAGCACAAGTCAGAGTTATAAGGAGCACAAATAATCTGTTTCTGATTTTGTGATTAAGACCATCTGGGAGAGGAGTACAGTTCTGTTAAGCTGTGGGAGTAGAAGAGTGCTGTTCAACAGGCATCAACTGTGCCCAGAGCAGAGTTGACAAAGATTGCCTTCCCCTTGCACCTGCATGGGAGAAGCAGCTAAGACTTTCACATTTGGGTCTTTGTAGGTTGGGGGAAGCTTGTTGGGAGCAGGCTGGTTTGGAAACTGAATTTTTGTTATGATAGCTGGTTTGGCTAGATTGATACATCCAGTGCTATTTATCTTCTGCACGAGGCTATGCTGAAATTGAACTATATAGATGTGCAGTGTTAATGCGGAACATAACCAAGCCTGTCAGAGTTCAAGAAGCATCTGGACGATGCTCTTAGTCATATGGTTTAGTTTTAGGTAGTCCTGTGAGGAGCAGGGAGTTGGACTTGATGATCCTTACAGGTCCCTTCCAACTTGAGAGATTCTATGATTCCATGGTATCTTTGGTTTGTAGTCTTTTTTCTGTTTGACAATGCTGCTTTTCCTGAGGCTTTGATATGAAGTTCCTGGGCATTACTGTTACAACAAAGGTTTGGAGCTTTTGAGGTTGTTGTTTTGTGTTTCCTTTAAAATAGTTAATTAAATTGTGGGGTTTACTGTTGCAGGCTGCAATAGAGAGCAAAAGTTCAGGAAGGCATTGACATACTCATGAAGAAAAACACAGCCAGAGTATCTAGTAGCCTGGTTGTTTGATGTTCAAGAGGATTCCAAACAGCAGATTTCCAGTAGCAAGTAGGATACACAAGAAGACTTACCTTGTTTCTTGTACTTTTTTTTTTTTTCCACAGAGATGCTCTTGGTCTTCGTCAGAGAGTAGCTGATGAAAATAGCTATACCTCTGTGCTGACATTTATCTATTCCTATGTCCAGTCTCAGCTGGTAGGGTAGGTCTGAATGTTCTCTTTCCAGCAGCAAATTTGAGACCTGAATCTTCTGGATTTGGATGTGGAAGGTATGACCAGAAGAGGATGGTGAGGGGGAGGAAATAATGGTCATTGGCATCCTTTTTGCTACACCTTCCAAGGCTGTCCGCTCTAGACGAGGCCATCTATCTGGCAGGCTCCAGACATTCTGCCATCTGCCACAACTGGTAAAGTTAGAACAGTTTGTCCACTGATATGTCTTATTTTGAAACATACTGATGTGTTTATGAGATAAATTGCATAAAATGACATCTGTGTACAAAACTTGGTATCTCTGAGCCAGATGCTTTTCAAAATTATTGACATAATATTTGCTGAATAATTTTGGCAAGGGAAATTCTGTATGATCCGCTTGTAAATAACTTGTGACAGTACTTCTCATTGACAATTTGAACTATCTGGGTTAGAAAGAAGTAAAATCATGTATCATTCCTCCTTGATAGGTTAAAGCATAACTCTTAACAATTGCAAACATGAGGTAGTGTTGCTTGATTGCTGCCATTTTAAGACTGTTACTTGCAAATATGCACAGCATGTCTGTGTTGTCAGCAGTTAATGATTCTGCCCCCCTTGCCTCCAAAAACGCGGTAATACTAATGTTAATAATTCATCTTATGAATGGAGTGCTTCAGGTCATAGGAGAAGGATCAGGATCATTCTAAGTGTGCACTGTAGTCTGGTAAACTCAACGCATTTGGGACTTTAGTCAGCTGAGCTGGGTCAGACAAAGCCTTATGGCTGGTTCAAATAATTTTTAAGAAATCACAACCTCATTGCAAATCTCTCCTGTGGTGGTGGCTTTTTTCACCTTTCTCTTCCATTTACCCAGTTCACTGAGGTCACTGCTTTGAAAGCAGATTTGTCTTATTAGAATGGAATAATAATACAGTTGCTTGCTGCTATGTTTGAAGGAGCCTGATTTATAGTAGCAGAAAGATAATCTGATTCTAAACCTGGATAGCTTAAAAGTAGATGTGGATGACTGATTCTGTTGTAGCAATACAATGTCAAAATATATTAGCTGAAGAAAGGACAAATAACCTAAAAATTTGGCTGCATCTTGTAAAACTGTCTTGGTGAAACTCTGATGGCTTTTTCAGAGCAAGCTTGGTCTAGCTTAATGTTCTGTGCTCTAAAAAGGCAAAGATGTTCAAGATGACAGACTTGTTTAGTAGCATGTATTGTTGTGCTAGCTCTGCCAGGGAAGTCAAACATGGCAAAAATGTTCACCAGCAGTCTTGCAAACTAGATGTATAGTCAACATCTAAAGTCTCTCAGAAAGATTATCCACAATAAAATTATTCTCACCAGATTGCCAACAGCTACTGCTGGAAGATAGGCTTTGGGACTTTAAAGAGGGTCCATTGTATTTTGATAGGTGGCTTAAAAAGCCAACCAAAAGAAATCAGAATGAAATTGAAATACCATATCAAAGTTTCATAAGCAAAATGAGAATATAAAGGAGAGTTTTGAAATATCCCAATTCTTCCAAACCTTCATTTAAGTGCTTGCTAGCTTTTTTGAAAATTCCGGAGGTAGCAAAGGAGACATAGCCATTAAGCTAAGAACAAAGCTGTGTTATTTCAATTCATGTTTCTATAAATAGCATGCCCACACTACAGTATACTAAAAGGGTTAGTACTTAAATGACTCACAAAATATTAGTAAATTTACCTTGAGTTGTACTTTTTCAAGACTGCTATATAGTATTAATTATGCAGATACAATACTAATGGTTTATAAGGCAATATATGTTTGCTGATTAGTTATTAAAAAAAGCCAACAGTTTTGGGGAAAATACTGTCTAATAATGAGCCAGAACTTTTAGAAAATAAATACCCATTTCTAGTGTTGTGTTGGGTTTTTTTTAACTCAAAACTGTCTACTAAATGCATGATATCTGTAGAGGCTCAAAGGAAGGTTAAAAAGCTATGGAAAGCTACCCAACTGATGAGAGGTAAATGAAAACAATGTTTTGGAAAATGGGCTATGTTTGGTGGAGAAAGAACTGACCTGGGAGAGACTGGAAATAAGTTTGTATTAAAATTTCCTGCACATAGCATCTGCTTAAGCACAAAAGTTTTCCTTTGCTTAACTTTGCAAGAATTTCTTTAGCTACCCTGGCTTCAGCTCTTAATAACCAGCAGTGTTATGTTATCAGAGCTTGGGACTGTTACATTAGTATCCTGTGAGGGTATGTATATTTAAAAGATGGAGTACACTGTTAACTGGAAATGTTGCTTAGCAGTTTCTCTCATAGGAGAGGTTTTGCTTCAACTTATTTTACAGTTGTAAGAAAGTTAACTGAAAGCTAAGAACTAGCAAAGAGAGTAAATTTTCTACCTATGCTCTAGCAGCTTTTCTGTTTTTTTTTTTTATTATTTATACTCCATGAATATTCCAATGCAAGTAAAGCCTGCTTATGAACATACAGGTAGGAAAGAGAGATGTTAGAAGAACAAAGATTTTTATACACTGTCTCATAATTTTAATTATACAAAGGACAATGTTTTTGCATGGAAGAGATTTTAATAAAGACTTTAAAGCTAAGCCAAATAATATGCAAAAATTAACATGGAAGGAATAATCAGATGGCAAACAAATCCTGTCAGCTTCTTTTTTGGTAAAAAAAAAAAATAAAATTATGAAGACGTTTGAAAATGGTCAGGATTGCTAGCCCTACATTTTTCAACTGTACTGTTGACAAAATGTCCATCAAAAGTGTTTACTGTGGAAATCCTTTGCAAAAATAAATAAAAAAAAACAAGTAATGTTTGTGCTGCATATGCTACAAGTTCATTGTAGCTGTCTTGGCATTTAACTCAGGACAGATACAGTTTATCTTATCAGCTGCTTCTTTCTTTCTGGGTCAGAGCCCATCATCTGGTGTGCAGCGGTGCAGTTCCTGTAGTGCATGACGTGCTCATCAAGGGAGAATGAGCTGTGGGAAATGTCACCCCTCCGAGGTGGCTGAGGAAAAGGGAAGCCTGGGGGAGCTGAACCCTTGCTGCTGTAAGGTACGGTTGAGGCGTTTCAAATTTTGCTGTTGGATACATTAACTGGAGGAAATGCTGCCTTTAATAATCTGTGTGTCCGCAGACTTTCCATAGCATTTGAGGGGCAACTTATGTATTTTCTGAGAGGCATCTCCATCAGCAAGCAAAAATTACTTACCAGGGCCTTTTACCCACTAATGCAAAATGCTTCTCTGAGAATTCCAAAGCCAGTTCAAAATAAAATCAAACCAGTTCTACCACAGATCATCTCAGATCATTAGCTTGCTTGATCATAGGCTTCCACACAGAGCTCTGCATCTTTGTCTCTAATGCATTTGCACTACCTGTGAATGTCCAGATGAAGCTACTTGTGAACGGTCATCCAGACAGCTTTGGAAAAAGGCTTTTTAAAAATGATTGTGCCCTTTGTTTAGGGATAGAAACAGGCATGCAGCTTTTTGCATTAGTCTGCACCGCACGGTTTTAATTTCTGTTCGTTGAGTCCAGGAGGGCTGTCATCAGCAGTTGCGTCCTGCGGGATAGTCCTCTTTTTTATTAAGCTGCTCTGTGATTCAAAGTCAGTGCTTAGTGAGACTCACTGGTAAGAAGTGTGCTGTGAATCTAGCTCCCTTGCAGAAGAAAACTCTTCTTCCCTTGCAGAAGAAAACTCTTCTTCCCTTGCAGAAGAAAACTCTTCTTCCCTTGCAGAAGAAAACTCTTCTTCCCTTGCAGAAGAGTGTGCACTTCATCTAATGCCTCATCCTAATGACTGTCTGAGCAAGGCTACTGTGGCCAGTCCTTGGGGAATCCTTCAGTAGGAATGTCTGGTCACGATTTCCAGAGCTGGGGCTACTATATGATACTGCAGTGGTGCAAAGTAATTGGTAATGTTCACACAATGCTACCAGCACTCTGAAAGTAGTGTTCCTTGGTGTAAGAATGAGAAATAACCAACAGAGAGAAGAACAGGTAATCATCTGCTAAGCTGTTGTTTGACATCTGGAAAGCATACTAAAAGAGAGAAAAACATTTGAGACACTGTAGAAACAGATAATGCTATAAAATATTTTTTACTTGCATTAGATTAAGTGAAAGTAATACCATGTTTGAAATCTCTTGGAAGCCCCAAAGGTAGCAAGCACTCCTTTCTGTATTTATGGTAGTACAAAGACTGTACTTTTATGGTTTATTTTAAGTCATGCTTCTCCCTTTGGGAGATTGATATACACAAATAGAAAAAGTATTCTAAGCTGCATCATGGGTTTGTGCAAGGCAAGAAGGAATACAGGTCAAATTCCTTATTCCTGGAATACAGGTCAAATAACTTATTTTAATGGTTAGTTGTTTCCTGTCACTTCTGCAAGGCTGCACTGAAAGTCAAGGAAAACCCTTCAGGTATAAACTTTGGGAAGCAGCTCCTGTCTCGGAGAAAGAGACCTAGTTGGTATCTGACACTGTTCTTAATGGAAGAAAGAAGTTAGCACTGGTGAAGCGCTGATTGCATGTATTGTTATCACATGGTGGTTTGAGATGTGCAGCTTTTCATAAAAGTTATCCAGATATGTGATCAAATTAGGAGAAGGTG
Source organism: Nyctibius grandis (assembly GCF_013368605.1). Lineage (NCBI taxonomy): Eukaryota > Metazoa > Chordata > Aves > Nyctibiiformes > Nyctibiidae > Nyctibius > Nyctibius grandis. The sequence goes on along the minus strand of NC_090661.1, from coordinate 9,667,044 downwards.
TGTTTCATTTCTGAATGTGTGTACAGTGATTCTGGAAAAAGAATTTATGAATTAAGTTTAGCATAATGTGGTGATGTGTTTCCGGTTGTGAAATCCCTGTGCCTTACATTATAAAAAACAGTGGCCAGTTGTAGATGCAAATAAAAACTTTTTTTGACTGTAAATGACAAATATTTTTTATTTTTTCAGTATCTGATTTTTGTTAAACTGGAAATCTGCAGGAAGCAAACTTTCAAGGAAAATTACATTTATTTTAGAATCACTAGTTTTTCATTTACTTTTGCAGCTTCATATTTTGAAAAGCATCATAAAAAGGAACAGAGTATATCAAAATCAACTGGATACGCAGTCCTTTCCAGATGTATAAACCTAGGTGCCTTCTTGTCAGATACAGTCAGTCAAACTCACTTTTTCCTTTTGGCAAGCATCCCCGTTTTCAGGGGTATATTTTTGGTGCAGGAGGACACCTGCTTGTTTTCCAGTGGGCAGTACCCACCGCAATTGTAATTTCCCAGGCCAGCATGGAGTCCTCATCCCATGGGAGGGGAGCAAAATGGGTTTGCTGTATGGGATTGCTGAATGTGCCTCTTCCTCAGCAGAACTGTTGCTAGTAGTTTAGAGGTGAAAATGATCAACAGTGTACTTATTATCCCACTCCACCCACGTCAACAGATGGGGTTTGGTCTGTGGGAACCATATGTTTGCACCATAGGTTGTATTTTTGTGTTACAACTGGTTGCCATCAGGCACAGGCATGAGAGCTGCTGGCTTCTTCCCATGCCTGCAGTGGTTCCTCTTGCTCAGGCAAAGGGCATTTGCTCTGTTCTTAGCTAAATAACTGTGGCTTCTCCTCTGCCTCAGGTCCTTCCCTGGCTGTGTTGCTTGCCTTAAATCCCAGAAACTGTCTATTTAGCAGTTTGGTTGGATATAATTTGAGTTCTTTATGAAGGGACCCTTAATTTGGTCTGGTGTCTTCGTTTTCATGGTTGTTGCAGCTTACATTTAGTCTTATGTATGTTCCTTCTCTTCCAATGTCTTTATACTGTGAGTTTTGGCTCCAGTTTAGACTAACATTTTGAATTTTAAGTCATGAATCTGAGATTTTGTTGTAAATTGAAGGACAGTTTGTGAGCAGTTTGGACTTTGATAAACTAGTTGAAAAAGAGTTAACAAGTGGGTTGAGCTTCCCTCTTGTGGCTACACTTTGTAACTGAACGCATTGTATAAAACATCTGAGCTTAAGCCTGAGAATTTTTTTCATAGAGAAAGCTCCTCTGTGACCTCCCTTGAGTTAAGATTGCTTGGGTTTTGCTGGTTTTGAAGACCCCAGTTGTTTTGTTACACGCATCTCCTGTAAGTTATAGTTACTGTTCAGTTTCAGTTTGTGTATCCTTTACATGAAATGAAAAAGCTAAAATAAACTAAGATTAAGGGTGAGAAGGAGCAACAAGTACTAATAAGTGGAAAACTTTATTTTCTTCTTCTGACACTTGGAAGAAAATCCCACTTACCTTGCTGAGGCATTTGGTCTCAGGGCTCTTTGAAAACTCTTCACTCAAGGAAGCAATTTGGTATGAATACATAAACTGTTGATCATTTCTATATTGATTAATAGCATCTACTCCTAATTTTTCCAGTTTCATATTTGCTATAGTAGAAAGATGTTGGTTTTTAAATTTTTTTTAATGCTGCACCCTAAATAACCTCTGTTATTAACTGTTTATAATAGTCACATATTCCTCCAGGAGGTAGGTCTGCCATTAGGTGTGTTGCATACACAAGCAGGACGCTTACTCTCAGTGCAGGAGTCTGCAGTTACCTGGTAGGGGGTGAAGTGCTGACAGTGGAATGATTGGCACCCTGAGCAGTTCATAAATAGAAACTACCTCTCAAATCTTGTGTGCATGGAAATTAGGTGGTATTATAGAAGACAATGCAGTGATTTTATTTTGAGATTATATTTACTCCTTCTCTCTTTGGTATTGTGTTGTTAAGCTTGCAAGACCATGTGTATCTACTACTTCTTGTTGCTTTATTGTTGTCTAGAGTAGTTACAGCCTTTGCAGTAGCAACAGATCCTATTCCTCCAGCTGAAAGGGAATCTTTAATTTTCAGAAGATAGTACAGTGATTAGAAAGCTTAACATGGAGCTTTTGCAGTCCTTCCTGCTATGTAGTATCTGATCACGTGGTCAGGTCCATGCTGTGTGTATTTGGAGGATGCAATAATGTATACAGTTAATAGAATATTTTAAGAGAATTGAAAAATCCACCTGACAGCAGTAACAATGAGCCCCAACTGAAGGTTAAAAGCCTCTTGAAAACACGACATTTAATGGAGTTTGAATATAAAGAGAAAAAAAAGTGTGATTTTGCTCTTTAAGCTTCAAGGAAATATTTTACATTAATAACCACTTTCCTGGTTTAGCTGTAATACAGGTGGTAAAGTAGAAGTCCACATTAGAAGTGATGCTTAGCTGAAAGCATGCTAAGATTGTTTGCACAGTGGGGAAACTATGTCAAGAAGTCACAAGATAATTTGTCTTAATACCTAGTAAACTTACAGATTAAAGGACTGTAATTGCTCACCTGGAATAAATTATTGTAGAAAAATAGCTATAGTATGTAGAATATTTTTATAAGTAAATAAATTAAAAGTAAAAAATTAAGACTTAAATACTGTGGAGATAGTATGTTCTTCTCCACATGATTCTACTTCATTCTCTAACCCAACACTTTATTATATAATTTCAGTTAATGAAAAGGAAAAACAATGTATGATCTTAATATTAGTAAGCAGGTGTAATTTACTGGTTAGTATACAAGACTTGACCCCTTGGGAGTATTGTGGATAATTATTCATGGATCAAAGATTGTCTTACAGCATGAACTATTTTTCTCTTTTTGAAAGCACATTCAAGGAAAAGCATTTCTCTCAATTCACAGGATGTTTAAAAACGTACTGCAGCCTGAAAGGAGAGACAGAATCAGAATCACGGTGTGGATCCCAGGGACAGAAGTTACTGCCACGGAAAGTCCTGAAATAAGCCTTGTGTTTTTTCTTGGTAAGATGTTGATCCCGTATCCTAAAATACTGCTTGTTATGTTAGCTTGGAATGACACATTTTCATTTTCTGAAATACATGATTCTAAAATATTTATTTAAAGTAAATATTTAGCAAGTATTATTAAATCCATGTGTTTTCTTATTTAATAATTAACATTTTTATGACAAGCAGTGTAATGTTAGTAGCCAGTATTTAACATTGACAACTTTATTATGTTAACATAATATGGTATGTATAGTTTTTTCTTAGTCTATTGTGATACAACCTGAAAGGTCTGTGTCAGTCTTTGAAGGATGAAGAGACTAAGGATGATGTTTACAGGATAAAGGAAGTATTAGTAATTGTTTATCTTGATAAGTGGATTAGAGAAAGCAGTTTTAATGGTGCTTTATTTTAGGGCTGTTTAATATGGTGAAGAAGAGGTGTATTTGTGTGTGAACATCACTAAAATCCATGTTCTTTCTGTTGTTTTTGGGGTAGACTTAATGTGTTTCTGACTGTGGAACTGTAAGTGGCACTGAATCTCTCCGAGGGATTGTCTTTTTTCTTTCTGATGTATCAGAGTGCATGTTGTAAAACCAAAGGCAAGGTTATACTGGTAAGGTGCTCTATTACATCATTTTGCTTTGATGGGAGATAAACAGATTCCTTGGTAAGCCATGGCTTTGGGGCACACTTAAAAAGCCACGTTCTCTCCCAGCATGTGTCAGCTGGTAGCAGCAGGGTGAACATTTTATTAGATTTTTAGTATTTTTATGTTACTTGTTTTTATAAAAGGTAACAATGGTATCTAATTTTTTGGAAGGGTTCATGATGCCCAAGATGGATCTGCTTTTCTCTTTTTGAAGTAGAAAATAGCCAAATGGCATTTTGGGGTCTCATAATAAATGTTATCTTGATACCTCTAGTTTAGTATGGGTGACTTTTTAAAAGATTTCTGTGGCGTATAGATTATACAGTGAATGGCCAGATGATAAAATGAAAGGATTTGATTCTTAGCTATTATGTGCCATGAAGTGTGGGGGGAGAAAAGCTAACTGATAAGTGCAGTTGTGTTTAGACCTCAAGTGGAGATATTTAAAACCATGAGATCTGATCAGCTGTGTTTAACTGTGATTTTTTTTTTTCTTTTGTTACTTCAGCCTTTTATATAGAGAAATATGTCATAACACTCTGATTAACAGCTGAGTTGTTGAAGCTATGGCAAGGATTAAGGGTGATTTTGTTCTCAGCGTTGAAAAATAACGTCTCCTCAGAATTGCAGACTGATTTGATGGATATTAAATGTATTTTCTGAAAATATTCATTGACATCTGTAAATTTATAATTTAATGTGTATTTTAAGTCATCAGAGGAGATTCTCTTTGTACTTTAGACATAGCCATAACTCACTGCAATCTCAAATATATACTGTATTTAAAGATAGTTCTGAGGCTTATTGTTGAACTTTGGCTTTATTGTAACTGGTAACACATTTCACGTGACTGTGCACTGAAATTCCATCCTCTGGTTAATTTATAAAAATCTTCAGGCTTTCATATGTCCATATAGTCTGGTTTTTGAGGACTGGTAGACAAGTATTATGTCTTTTAGTTGTTCCTCATTCTTCCAGCCTCCTGTGATTATCTCTTGTGCTGCTAGAGGCTAATAATTCGCCTCTCATCATTCAGTTACTTAAGTCCTGGGATTCCACAAAAGAATATGAAATGCAACTACAACTACAGAGTGCTCTGGTGGTACTGTAAAATTTTTGGTTCTGTAAAAGTGAAGAGCCTTGAAACAGGATCTCTTTAGATATCAAGAACTGTAATTTCTCTCCTCCAGACACTGATAATTTTCAGTTGATCTCTACTTCAGCTCTGCAGGTCTGCAGAGTCTCTCAGGAGTCATTTTAGAGAGGGAAGACAGAGTGAAAAGTGATGGAATAGCTGATAAAAGGGTCAGGCTGCATCACAGAAAGCAAAAAGGAATTAGAGAGCAAATCAGTAGATTTAAGGATAAAAAGCTAAATTCCATGATAAAGAAGTTAATGTAGGCATCTGGGAGAAGAGTAAATAGAGAGATGTGATATTAGGGTGAAAATGAAGAGAATATAAAACAGAAATGAAATCAAATGAAATGAAGGATGTTTAAAGAAAATCACCTGAAAATTGGGAGAAGGAAACTAAAGGAAGGTGGTATCATGTTAGGCATCAAAATGAGCTGTGGGAACAAGGGCGCATAAATTTATCCTTTAAAATAAAAGAATTAAAACTATTAACCTGATTATGATGTGTATAACACTCTGAAAAGTGAAAAATGGATAGCTTACAGTTCAGTCTGCATGTTTTCTTGAACTAGTGACCTCATTGCTTATACTTTCCTGTAAGTTCTTTGCTTAATGCTATTATGTTTACAGTTCATTCCAACAAAGATGACCTCTTTTCTTACATATTGCATGTATTCTTATAAGTTCTATGTAGCTGCAGTTTGTCCTCTTGTCACTTTGTTCTTTTTGTCTTCTAAATATAGCTTTTATTCCCTTGAACATACATTACTGGCCTGACATACTGTCAATAGTAAGAAATATATTGGTACATAAAGAAACCATCGAGACTTAGAAAACCACTGTTTCCCAGGTTAATTGTGTGAGAGAGAGTGTGCAAAATATAGTGGCTAGTCTAAAGGAATGTTTTTAGGAATCCATTTTTTCTTTGTATTCTGAATAACCCTGCAGTAAATGTTCTTGGCTTCAGATACGGTGGTCTTTTATTTTTCTGTATTAAGCCATTGACTCTTCACTGCTGGTGAACACTTTTGTGCTATTAAATAAGTCCTCTTTGTACAAATTGTGATATTTCTTTGAATTTAATCAATCATTAAATGTTAACCAATTAAATATATTATCACTTTCTCATTTTTAGCCCTGTTTTAGGGATGATCCCTAAGTTTTGTTAATTAATTAAATACTAGTTAACTATTAGAACTGCTGCTTGCACAGGCAAATTCTTAAGTGTTTGACGTTAATGCCGCAGTCTTTATTGCTATGCTAAAACTACTTAAGTACACAAACTAGTTTGAACAACTTTACCCCAGGATGCAGTTTGTGGTAGAGGCATACCTGGTCATTGTAGGGCTGAATATACCTTAATCAAAAACTGCAGATGAAGAGCTGACGTCACGAGTGCTCTTTGGCAATTAATAGAGGTCAGCAGATATTTCTGAACATTATTAATCATTTGAATATTGATACTGATAGGTCTGGAAGGCAACTTTGAAGTGAGGTAGAGATCTCCTGAAACTAAGTGGTAATACAATTTTAGTCTCTATTAGAACCTAAGAATTCTATGGGAATGTTATAAAAAGTATGATTCTTATAGACCTAATTATGCTCACTAGAACTGTTTTCTCTGAAGTCAATTCTTTACTGGTTGAAGTGGAAAAAACACTTTGAAGATCTCCATAAGGATGTTAATAAATCTAGTTTCCAAAGACATTGCGGCTTGGGACAACTTTTTCTTTTGTGAAAAAGAACCATGCTGGATGTCACTTTGCTGCCGCCTTTGAATTAGGGTTGCTGTCTACAGCAGGTATCAGAACCAGAAGCACCACATTTAGATTCAGATATCTAGATCCTGAGAGGCTAATGTAAACTGTGTGTCTTCTCTACTAACCACCTGTGAATCTGCATGCACTCCTGTCCTGGTTTGGCCTAAAACAGACCAATTTTTCTTTCAGTGATTTTTGCTTTCAGCTAAGCTTCTTCTAAGTAACTGCACTTTCTGAAGCTAACTGCATGTTTTGCAGACAGTGTCTGCTTCTAGGACTGATAACGCTCAAAGTTTGTAGTTATCACTGAGGCACCAGTAAGGATGTTATGCAGAAAGGCTCTTGCTGTACTTATTCCTAGAGGAACCAAGGTCACTGCTAAATTCCTCACTGCTTACGAGTGAAGAGCCGAAGGGGGGTCGCACCGGCAGGGAGGAGCCGACAGGGCAGGTGACCCAAAGTTGACCAATAAAGTATTCCACCCCATACACATCATTCTCCGTATAAAGCAGGGGGATCATGAGGGTCTTACCCCCTTCTGCTATGGCCGGTGTCTGAAGAGGTCTCTGTCCGTTTTCCTGCTGCCCCTGATCCCGATCCGTGCATCCCTACATCCAGTTCTCGACCGTCGCTGGGCCCAGCCTGGGCCTTCCCGGAGCCTGCCCTGCAGTGCCGGTGGCGACGTGGCCGACATCGGGGGAGCTCGATCTTGGTTTTGTATATAATTATTTTCATTATTATTATTATTATTATACTCTTTTATATTGTTACAGTTTATTAAAACTGTTTTAGCTTTCCAACCCGTAAGAGTCTCTCCCTCTTTTCTTTTTCTTCCCCTTCTGGAGGAGAAAGAGGGTTAATAGCGTCTGTCACCAGTTTAATAGCTGGCCCAGCTTTAAACCGTGACAACTCCAATTAAACTAAATTTAAGAAGGTGCTTCCATCAATTCTGATGAAGTTTTGGCTTCATTTTCCCATTTTGTGATTGCATTGATAGTGCCTGAATGTATGTGAAGGTGTATTTCTGATTTTTGAGGGTTTGAGCATAAACTGGAGGGATTTTTATTCCTATTAGTCTGTGACAGAATTTATTTACTCTTCTCAAAGAGAAATTTGGAGAAAACCTATTCTTACAGTTATATTCTTTTTTTTAAAAAAAAATAGCAAAGAAATTCTTTAGTGAAGAGCATATCCAGCTATTTATGAAATACACTGACATTATTTTTTACATGGGTGACTTTGAAATTGGGTAGGTCCCTGGATGCCTCATTGAGCTAAGCTTGTATTCCTTGTGATGAAATTACATCAAATGTCAGTGCTACTCTTTTGTTCAAGTACTAGCTAAGGCTGTTTGGAAAGATGCAGGGGGTGATGCTATTTCCTCTGAAATAGCACTGAAACACATTTAGTGCGTGTGGATCGGGTTGGATAAGGAGCTTTGGAGGCAGAAATCCTCTGCTTATCCAGAGAGCACATGGTGGAAGCACTCTAAGCTCCTGACGGTCCGTGTAAAATTTTGATCTAGAGAACTTAGTACACGTGACAGTTTATTTGCATTCAGCTTTGCACTCATTTGTCATCTAGCCTTTACCAGGAAATTTTAGAGTTCACATTCAATTAGGACCAGAAATCTGATAGCTAAGAACTGAACTGAAAAGATGAGTACTGCTCAGGTAGCCAGCCAGAAGGCTTTTTAAGATAATGGCTTTCAGGTTAGTAATGAAGGCTGTATTTCAATTGCTGGCTAAGCTGTAAAAGATGTGATGTCACTTAAGCACTTGTCTGATCATGAAAACTTTTAGGGGCAGTCAGAAAGTTGAAAAACATAAGCCACTCGTTAATAGGTAGAACTTATATCTGAGAACTAAACTCATTTTGCAGGTCTTGGTGAGTAAGTTCATTCTGCAGCCTTCCTTGCCATCAGTGGGGACTGCAAGAGCCTCTCTCCATGAACGTGTTATGAAGTTTATAAGCATTTTTAATACCTTGGGATTTTTACTTCCCTGTTGCACTTAACTGAAATTTGCAAATGGATTTACAAGTCATTAAAGTTATGCAGTTTCAACGCATAAATCTCATTTCCATGGGAGATCTGTCTAAGAAACAAATTTGCCTATACCTTAAAAGGAAAAAAATGAAATAGAAAAAAGATTCTCTTTCGTAACAGTTTAATAGAAAGTACCAACTGAGCCTGATTAATTTAAATGACAGTAGAAATTATTGTCCCTGCAACAAATGCTGTTGCTCGTGTAGAGCCTCATTTATTTCAAGCTATCCAAATTTATACAAATTCAGAAGTACAAATTGCTTTATTCAGAAATATAAAAACAGCCACCGTGTTAATCAATGAGTTATGAAGGTACAAACAGGGAAGTATGCTAAAGAACAATTGGGAAGAGCTGTATTGTTCTGTCTTGAGGTACTGGGTTTTAATCCAAGAAATGGCACCTTATTGCTCTTTATATATTTGATACTAGTGATCATTGAGGGAAGATTTCTTTTAGGCAGTTCAGGAATTCTTTTAGGAATATCAGTGAGGCTTATTTTGTGAATTTTTGTTTTACATATGATTAAGAATTAATTCTTCCTAAGACAATTTTCCCCCTAATGTTGACACCCAAAATGGAAAGTTAAAGTGAAATATGGTTATTCCAATTCTTGTATCCACAAAGACTGTAATTAAACTAGCTAAATTATCTCTTTTCTAAGAAGAAATCCTGCGGATTTCTGATGGAAGTGCTGTACAGCTCTGTGATCCTTAAAATGTGGTGTTTATAGAAGGCTGTTGTGACTCTCTGTGACTTTTTTCTTTAGTGGTAATAGGCAGCATACTTCTGTTGATGAAAGACTTATAATACAAGAAACCTTCTCTTAACGTGGTCCCAGCCTCTGATAAAAGAGACAAAACCATTTGAGGACAGCATATTTCTATTGAATCGCATATAGAAGCCCAGTTAACTTTGAGAACTGGAGACAGGGATATAGAGCAGCTGGGAAATGTTAGTAAAGGACTACTAACAGTGCTGCTTTGAACTCCACATCTCAGACTGTGAATGCAGAGCAGGACTCGCACTGGGTAGAAGGTGCTTGTATGATTTTGCTAGAGGATGGATGCATGCTCTGTTATTAGATTGCTGAATCTCTGGTCACTTGCATTGATTTTTCAAAGCAAAAACTGGTCTCTAAACTTAGAATAGTTGAATGGTCTCTGAATCTGAAATCTACTGACAGCTTCTCTTTCATAAACAATCTGTCTTTTCCTTGGACTTTTAAAAAATCCCCTTAGTTTTGCCTGTATGTTATCTGAATCTCCCTAAAATGCTAAGAGCTTTACATGCTTGTCTCTTTTGCTTCTGCAGTGACATTTTTGGCGTTGGATTGAGCTTTTAAGGAATAGTCTTTTGAAGGACTAAGCCTTGGTGTCTTGCCAAGATATTTTGATTGAAACTCTCCATCAGATATGTGTATTTCCTTAAAAAAAAAATAATGTGGCAGAGCAATGACTACAACATGATTTTGGTGGAATAGACTTTAAATATATGATTAGTTTTTAAATTTAATTTTACAGTTTTCTCCTTCCCCATAAGTTCCCTACTGCGGCTTAATTGTTACTGGCAGTGAATATCTAATAATCTCAAAGACATCTGGTTCCTTCAGTTTTATTAACTTGAAGCAGATAGGAGCAGATATATTATAGCATAGCTATGTCTGATATATTTGCAATCTTCAAAAATATTAGTTATGTCTTATAGGAATGGTTCAACCTTTTGTTCACGTGCTGCTTAGCTTTCTTAGTGTTTGGGGGAAAAACATTTAAACCTGTGTTTCTGTTATAAACTGTGAAAATAACCTAATATTAATATCACATGGAGTTGGAGAGTTATAGGGTGAGAAGGTGAAGGTCCAGGAGGAATCTTACTATTGGTCTTTCTGTAAGATAGAGAAGAGAAACCTCATCAGGTCCTTCTGGGAGAAGCAGCTGGACTACTGCAGAGTCAATTTGAATGTGGCAAAAAAATGTTGCAAGAGTATTTGAGTGTTGTGTGCAACATAAATAGGCTTTTTATTGTGGCATTGTATTATAATTTTAAGGATTTATAAAATTTAAGGATAATTTTAAGGATCCCTAAGGGACTTATGCTTTTGTGAGTGTTTCAGGTTGGGGATGTTTCAACCCTGTGATTGCTTATAGTTATCTCCTTGAATGAAGCACCTCTTTGCATGATGGTCCCAAGCTTGGGGAAAGGTTAGGCCAGCCACACATGTTCTGTGTGTAAGGTTAACTGCCAAAATTAAGGAAGAGCGTAAATGCGTGGCAGATGTTTTGTTTTCCAATCCTTGCAAACTTTAGTTTGAGCTTCAAAAATGACATGGTGATTTTTCCACTGCAGACCTGGCAATAAATGAAAAACAGGCTATCAAGTAGCCCTTCACTAAACCAGTTGCCTTTACTTAGTTTGGCATATGTGTAACAGAGGCTGTTCTTTCCTTTGCATCACCCTTAGAACTATTTTGTAAAATCAATCTAATCTTGCCCTCCTGTACCTGCATTTTGTCTGGAATGCCACTAGATATCAATATCTTCTAAAAATAAATAAATAAAAAAATACATGCCGATATGACTGAATAGCCAATGGAAACCATTATGGCAAGTAAGAGGCACCATTTCTTAACTGTCTTTTCAGCATAACATTAGGTATATATCATCATATAACCATGCTTTCGTTCTGTTGCTAGAAGAAAGAATTAAGGACCAATATTAGCATTGTTAAATAGAAATATGTACTTAAAGGAACACCATATTTTTTATATTTTTTAAAGAAAACCTGATTTTTCCTAAGTGCATTGTAGAGCTCTTAAGACTGGTAAAGCACTTTAAAGTTCTTTAACGTTTAGTAAGCTATATTCATTATTCATAGAGGTAAAATGAATAAGTAATATTGAATGGCAGCAGACAGTTGTATTTTGCTTGTAAAAGACTGTGTTAATGGGTACTGCTGTTAGCACACATCATGAAAACAAGCCTGTTTACTTGAGATGTGAATTAAAAATTAGGCAAAAAATGTTCTGAATTAAAGCAGACTCAAAAGTCTTTGACTTATTTATTGGGGGGATGGGACTTTTCTACTTGTGTTTTTTTTTTCCTGAAGGTTTGTCATCAAGGCAACTGGGTTAATAGGACAAAGATTACTATTTTGTCCTAATCTGGTATGTGATATCAATTTCCTTCTTTCTATCTTTGTAGTACACTTTTCTGTACACGAAGGATCCCTTAATCTTTGTTTTTCCAGTATTTTAGTTTGTATTTAGTGCAGAAACCCAGAAAACAATACAGCGTAAGCTCTGGAGGAGCCCTTTGGCTCTATCAAAAGTTCTACTTATGCTTCTGTTATATTATTTTAACTTTATTTGAGAGCTGTCTAAGCAAATTTTAGAAAGTGAAATTTCTTTGAACACAGAAGTTCTTTTGAGCTCAAAATGCTTTAAATGATTTCTGCATTATTGGCATTATTCTAGACAATATCCATAAAACAAAGTCAGAAAGTGGAGAAATTCATCTGACTAAAAGTAGGCAGTTTTAGATGACTACCAGGTGTTTGGCTGCCAGCCTTGGCAGGAGAGGGTCCAATAAATTCCTAGTCATGCCTTCTAGGTCACTGAGGTATCTACAGTGAGAGTAAGGGTGGTTGGTAGCATTTGTTTGAAAAAAATAATGTAAATCTATTGATAATAGAAAAAAAGCTGTGTTGTGAAACTATAAGAGGATGGAGGGAAAGGCACTATTGTGCACAGGCTCAGCATAAATTAACAATGCTTTAGAAGTCTGGACCACCAAATGTAATAAAGGAGTAAAGAATCTGTGTTTGACAGGACTAAGACTTACTTGGGAAGTGTTACTGGCATCGCAGTTACTGGTATTTGCAAGCTCTGAACTTTAAAACACAGCAAAATAAATAAAATGTACAATACAATAGGATAAAAGTCACAAAGCACGGTTCTGTCTATTCAGCTACTCATTGCTGTAATAAAGCAGATGGGAAGGAGAACATATTCAATTACTTTATGTGTGTACAGACTCTAATGCAATTCCCCTATTTTTTCCTTTATGTGTTTTTTGTGCTGATAGTACTACTTAGCAAATGCCATTTTAGTATCTATCAAATGTCACATTTAGTTGACAGAATTTTCTCCTTTCTAATCCAACCACTGCTCTTGCATTCACAGTATCACAAGAGATTTTCTAGCACATTATAATATAAATAAAAAGTAAATGAGAGTTTGAACTTTTATTCCTTTCTTTGCTGAATTTGAAGTTGTAATGATTGTTTAGGGAAAGCACATTTGAAATGAGTGTGAAAAATAGCTCAGTTCAAAGCAGCAGGACAAATTTGGGTTGGCTTCTTGTTTAGGAGCAGTTGAATCAGCACACAGTGCTGATAAAATTGTCTAAAGTTCATACGTGTAGTGGTGGGAAAGTGCCTGTATTTAAATCCTTTCTGTAGTACTATATACTTATAGGTTTTAACAAATACATGGCAATATTTTCACTAATAAGTTGGTTCTACAAAAGTGATGGGCAAGTCACTGTTTTGAAACAAATGAAAGATTGCTGAATGTTTGTTAGGATGATTTAACACTGGGGATTAATTTTACCCTCGTTTGCCATTGTGTTCTCTGCTGATTAAGCCGCTGCATGGGCTTTAGTTCAGAATGTTGTTTGTTTCTAATAAGCATCAAACTACTCTTTGCATTTGTACACCTAAGTTTTATCTCCTCTTTTCCCGTATGGCTGGTAGGTTGAGATGTCAATGGTGTCATACTTAGTTGACTAGAACTCATTAGCAATCCTTCGATATAAATCTACAGAGGCTATTGTGGTTTGGTGATTGGAAAAGGATTAACGTTTGATTCCAAATAAATCAAAAAACACACCAAAATTAGCACAAACAGGGCACATTTCTTGGTGTCATGGCTTGGACATTTCTTCACATTGCAAAGAGAAATAGGTCCTATTTCTGCAGTTGTCAACTCTTATATTATGCCATTTCCCTGGGCACTGCTTCTGCCCCTGAAAATAGCAATGATAGCAGTTGTGCTCTTTGAACTGAAGAAGTCAGCAAGTGCAAAAACATTGGTTACTGAGAACAAGAAATACAATCTGCTGCACTTCTTAGATCAGCCCATTGAGTACTTCACTTAGCAGAACCAGTGCTCTGCTGGAACAGTGCAAGACAGGTAATAATGTACTTTATTAACAATCTCACTGAAGTTATATGCTGATACTACGCACTGGTAGTTAATCTGGGATGATGGCAATATCCAGTACAACCACAGGCCACTGGAGGGTTGAAACAAGAGATGCATACTGTACTTGGCTCTTTTCTGCAGTCTCCAGCCACTGGTTCCACTTGCAAGTCAGCACAGGTAAGGAGACAAAGAGGTTGAGTCTCCATGTGTGGCTGGGAGTATGGGGGAGAGAGCCCACAAAGGACAAGGGAAACAGTTTCTTTAGGGTCAGGGAAGTGTCTGGAATAGGGGAAACCTACACAGGAGGGGCAGGCTTATATGGAAGAAAAAACAAAATTAATTAAAATGCTGACACTTAAATTTAGAAGGATATAGAATTGCTTTTAAACCAAAGTAAACTTCTTACAGGCAGGTCGGAGGCTATTCAAGGATGCTGTACCAGAAAAACAGAACTAACATATTTATCAAAAGGTTTTGGAAGACAAAGACAGAAAGAAATGGCACTGTTAAACAGCAGAATAAGGGGACTGTGAGAAGCAAGACAGCATCCTACCAAGAGGCGAATCTGTGTTCAAATCGGAAATATACAAAGGCTGATGGCCTCTGGCAGGTTAAATGTAAAAGCACAAGACAGGAGGAGGGGGGAGTGGGGCGGGAAGGAACACCTTGCAAACAGAATAAAGATTAATAATAATACTTTTTTTTTTTCCCCCAAATACATCAGAATCAGGAAGCTAGAGAGTAAGGCTTATAGATGATCAAGGTGTAGAAGGAGCACTCAGAGAAAATAAGCCCACAGCAGAAACTTAATCTTCATTTTCACTTATGTGTTCTTCACCCATGTAATCAGGCTGTGGAAGCCTTTGTAATAAGATGACATAAATTCTGAAAGCTTACACAGCTTTCAGGAGCAAATCAAAGAAATTAATGGAAGAGGAACTTAAGGCTAATACAAAGATGTTCTCTATCTCAAAAGTTGCCAGAGCTACACATCACAGGATGCTGTGAGAGCACATCGCAATATGTTGCATACTTTTCTCACACATTTCCCTGAGCATCCTCCTATCTTCTTTCCTTTCCTGAGAGCGTTAAAAAGCTTTACGAAATGACTTGGCTATGGCAGGATCTCAGAAGACTGGAGCAGAGTCAGGACTTGATGTGTCAGTGATACTCAGCATAAAACAGCGTACTGCATACTCTTCTCGCAAGCATGTCTTACAGAGCTGCTGTGGTACTGCCAACAGTGGCAGCAAGTGCTGTGTAGGAGAGAGGGATGCAACAGGAGGTAGCAGCAACACAGGATAGGCACCAGTTTAGAAAAGGGGGTTGTTTTTGGACTCCCTGCCAGCCCCTAAAGAAAGTGTATGATGTTCAGTTCTCTGACAATTTTCTAGAAACTTGAAAAGAAACAGTGAGTGGGTTTTGTTGGGTATAGACTCCAGGCTGGATGGACCTCTGGTCTGGCCATGTTTATCTGCTTATTTGCTTCTGTACCTGTGATAGGACAGGCACAGCATTTACCTTTCCAAGGGACGGTTCCTGCTAATTACCAGTGGGAAGAGAGGTGTCACTGACTGCCAAGGGGCTGGATCACGCGTCACCTAGCCATCCTGCTGTCATCTCCGCTGCAATTTGGGTTATGGCAGTGCTGTATTATATATATATTTGGCAGAGCTAGAAGTAGTGACATTAATCTAGTTTATTGACAAATTGGTGGAAAAGTCTGGTATAAAACTCGAGATTCTCCTTTTCCTACAGTATTTCACATTACTTTGTCTATTAGACTGCAAAGAAGTTCACATGCTTCACTCTTGTTAGGACAGATTGCATATCGACTCTGCTGTTTCCTAGAATTTACCTATGCGTTAGTCATTTTAGGCTGCTGTAGAAGAAGTTAGAGACTGAGTAAGCTGCTTTTTTTCATGACTAAAATAATGCTGCCTTTATTTCCAAATAAATGTACTACTCAACTCTAGGGTTATTCTGCTTAGGAATTCTGCATACAGATAGTCTAAACTAAAATCTGATAGCTATTCCCTTACTCTGTCACTCATTACATTTGCTTATTACATATCTTGTGTCTTAGATTACAAGCTTTGTAGAAGGCAGAGACCAGAGCATGTTAGACATGGTGGACTCTTTTCTGCTTGTTACATACTGTACAGCAAAATATTAGTTTCCCTATTTGTGTCTTGGTAATGTGCAGTATAGAAGTGAAGAGAATATTGAACTCTTACTATCACCTTCTGCTCTGAGTTATAAACAGGCCAGGTGGTTGCTTGTCTCTCTTTTCATGGTCCTGTAGCATCACTTGGACTGTTCTATGATCTAATTTGAATTTTGCTTATCAGTGTGAGAGATACTGTGAGCACCATCCTTGGAGTGAGGGGACTTCAGCTTTGTGATTACACAGGCATAGATAACACCAGTATGGAAAGATATTGTGCCTGGATGGCAGAGGTGCTTTTCACCAGTAGACTGGCAGCAGTCTCTCATAAGGAAGAGAAGAACAACACAAGTACTTGGGCCAGGGGTTGGAGAGGGTATTTCCTCGTCTTTAGGCAGGGGAACCTCTCAGGGCAGGGATGTAAAAGCACTGTATGGCCAGTTGTCTTGTGGCTGGGGCTGACTGAACCTGGAGTTTAGTTTGAGGAATAGAAACTATTTCTCTGTTGGATGTTATCTCCCTGGAAGATGGATAGGATGTGAGGTTGTCCTGAAAGGGATGTACAACACTCAGGCCAAAATCTATGGGCCAGAAGTGCAGTTTTGTGATGTTTATGAGAGAGGGCTGAATAGGAATTAAGTGGATACATTCAGATACTTTCAGAATTTGCTCTAGGGGAAAAAAAAAAAAATTAAAGAAAATATTTCTGTCGTCTTGTTTTTTTCATTTGCATTTTTCAGCTAGTTTACAGTTAATTATGGATATACTTAAATCATTGTCTTGATCCAGTATCGATGGAAATCTTTTATAGGCAGAAATAAAAGATGAAAGGTTGGTACTATAGGAGAAGGCTCGTGGTTGTTCAATTTCAATATGTGGAAAGTGACTCTTCAATCACCAGCAAATCTCGCCCACCCTAAGCCATTGATGCGAAGTTACAGGAGTCTTTCTGTGAAGGTTTAAGCTAAGAACAAATTATTCATTTTCTTCAATTGTTAATTTTGAAGTGAGCAGGTTATGGAATTGAACAGTTCAGCTTCTGGGGATGAGGCATTTGTAGCTATTTGCTACTTGTCACAGAATATTTTTAAAATTTTGAAAAATGGGAATCTGTTTATTTGATAGCTGCTCTCTGATATTTGAGCTGTATAAGCAGGAGACAACAGTTACAAGCAAATTCCTGGGAATGTTTTTTTAGTTATATGCTTCCAAGAGTAAAGATGGGATTTTAATAACTATTTAATTTGTTCAGGGTTATCTGACCCTATGAAATGTGTAGGGGAAATTCTTAATTCACAGTGACTTCAATGTTTAATCCAGTATGAGTGTCCTGCATCACCTGCTAAGGTAAGGAAATATCATTCTCTTAGATATCTGTGCAGTGCAGGGAATTTCCTGCGTTGTGTAGCTCCTGTTGGCCTAGATTTGAGCCAGGGACACAGATCAGGGAGTCTATAGATGTTTTTCTTGCTTTGTTCAAGTTAATACTTGAGGTTCACTGAGGCACATCTGTAGTTCAATAAGTGGCTTTAGGCCAGTCAGTTCTTACATATGCACCTACTGGTAATTTCTTTCTAAAATCCCTGTCCCATATTGTCTTCTACATCTCAGTAACTGCAAATTGATAAAAAAAATTGTCTCGACTAAAACTGTTCTTTCAACTCAGCTGTTAGTTACTGTCTCATTTGAGCTCTGGTTACTCACTGATCATTGACAGTCCATTTCAATGCAGTATCAAATAGATTAATATAAATCATTGCCAAAGGTGGTTCAGCCTAGCCTGTCTCAGCAGAGAAATGGGCTAGGGGCATTCATGAAATCAGTTCTGGTTAATGCAGTTATAGAAATTGTTCTTATTGCCTCTCAGACATGAATTTCTGCAGGTCTCTCTATTGCTCTGTTCAGTCTCCAAAGATGTAAACTGGAGGGAGCCTGAGCATGTAGGAGGCTGGTTTCCCTCTGCCCTGGGCTCTTGGCAGCTTTCAGGCACGGTCAGAGGGGCACCCTATTGATCACTGAGGTGGATCGATGCCAAATTGGTTGGCAAACTGGGGTGTAATAAAGAGTTATAAATCTTTACTTGACTAAGTAAGTATGAATGGTGGTACGTGCTTGAGTTGGAGGTCATGAGTGACAGAACTGTTCACCTATGCTAACCATGGGTATAAATTATGCATTTTCAAATTAATATTTAATAAATGCCACTATTAAATATGAAATTCAAAACCATAGCTAAGAAAACGGTAATTTCATTATCTTCAGACCCATTGGAAGGGAGTACTTTATGAATGTTTGCTATGGAGTGAAATTTAAAAAAAAATAAATTTTTCAGCAACTGTAGCCTTGGTACTGAATTAAAGTAGGTCTAAATATCTTAGGAAGCAGGCCTCCTGTCCAGAGTAATTTATAATTCTGAAGTTCCCTGCTTGGAAGTGAGATGGTTTCTGTTTTAATTATATGCAGATAACTAAATAATCCTCTATTTTTTAATTTGTTTCAAATCTATCTAGCTTCAAATCAAATTTCAGTGTTTACCTTCTTTCCACTTGTTCCGCCTTCCACACCACTGCAGAGTCCTTTGTCAAGGTATGCCCTTGCTACCTCAGGTGACCTGCCTTCTCCTTGGACCCCCCTGTCTTCTCTCCACCTGAAACTCTACCAGTCTCCTCACTTCTCTTGGCAATTTATCCCACACACTCTCTCAGTCCCAGTCTCAGCTTGGTCTTACCCCTTCACTTTACATGTCAGTTGGGCTGTTTCCAGCTCCTCTTCCTCTTACCTCTCTAGGTGGTGGTCTCCACTTCAGCGCTGGGCAGGCATGAGAGAAGTTTCTGGGAAGGTTCTGCACCTACTGCAGGAATATCCTTGTTGCAGGAAAAGCAGGGAGAAGGTAGTGCTAACAAGTCTCCTGTAAACTCCAGGATGACTGTATAACCCCAAGCTGCAACTTCTCCAAGGGAACAGTTGGGACCCTAGAGGACGGGGTATCTTGGTCCATGTAACCTGATTATGATTTAATTGTATGACTAAAAGTGATGAACTGAGGATGTGGTTCCGATATGTGCAATGGCATCTGATGCTTTAATTGTTTTTGTTTGGCTTTTTTAATGGGAGGAAGGTGATCTTAAACCTCTTGGACTTCCACAGAAGCATCTTCTGTGGCTTTCTCTAGTTTTTTTACTATTTTCAGGGCCACAGATCTGTTTTGGTGGGGGAGGTCTACACTGAAGAAACTGCACGGTATTCATTTTACTCTTAATAACACTAATTTATTGAAGAAGGGAGGAGCTATACTGGTGGTAAATACCAAAGAATTGATGTTCAATGAGAAGTTTTATCTGACAAAGGCTGTGTCAAGGGCTTTCATAAAGTTCAGGTCAGAGAAGACTTTTTTTTTTTAATTGAAAGAAGGTGTAAGTGGAAGAACATAATTTTGTTTTAATTCCATCTTTTGCTAAAGTAAATCATGAAAAAGTGAAGGCAAGACATGCAGTTACAACTATATAACTGTACAATTATGTGGCTTATTAATGAGCAACCAGAGGGAGGTCTTGCCTGTTGCTGAATATTTTATACTTTTAAAATATATTATGTATTTGACTTCTTGCTCCATAAGGAGTTTGACAGATGGCTGAATTTGCATCAGGGGAATACACTGGTATTAAGATGGTATAATGACTTGGAATTTCTTTAAAGTTACCTGTATCTCAAATTTAAAACAAACCCTCTTCTATTTGAGATGTTTGTATTTGGGTCAGAAGATGTTATTCATAATCTTGCAAGTCATTGTTCTCATTGCACAAACTAATCTTTCGTCCTGGAGAAGCACTACCATGCGTGCTCTTATTGCAGTTTTGTAGGAAGAAAAGTGGCTTTTAGCAAGGGGAGTTTTCTCCTTTCCCTGTCTACCAAGAACCAGCTCTTGAGACAGATGCTGGCACTTTGCCAAGCAGTTGTGATCTCAGTGCAATTTGCTGCATTGCCTTATCACTGATCTGTTTCTCAGCAGAAGCATTACTTACAGTTTCTTGACGTCTACAACCACTCAACAAAAGAAAAACAAATACGAAGTAGTTACAATCTGATGGCATTACCTGGAGAGAACAGTATGGAAATGACCAGAAAACATTTCTGCTGCCTGGCTCCAGTTCAGTCAGGCACTCCAGTGTGTGCCCATCTCACCTGTGAAATGTCTTATTGAAATAGGCTGTGCATTTGGACTGCTTTGCTAGTGCAGAGCCCAAAGGGTGGCAGAGAAGAACGGATCAGCACAGGTGTGATAGCAGGGTACACCCTTACAGAGATCCAACATCTAGAAGCCATTTCTCAGAGTTTTTCACCCAGGTTTAAGTTAAGCTTGTGAGGAGTCTCTGACTGCTGTGAAACTGCTAGGTGTGCTTGCTGTACATAGGCTCAGATTGTTCCTTTTGGCTTTTCAGCAAGGGCTTTACTTCTGGACAGTGTTTGAAAGCCTGAATGCAGGAGTAAATGCCCAACTTTATGCCTGGGAAATGTTGTTATGTGGATTTATTTTTTTCTTTTTTTTTTTTTACCTTCATGAGGAACACAGTTACAGAAGTTGAAGAAACCGATTTTCTTGTGCTGACCTTTGTTATGGAGTTACATAAACCATCCATCATGCAAATTCCAAATATATTATGCTAAGTGTTTCAGGCTAATTGACAATGTTCCATTAATTTCCACTGCTGAAAGGGATCTGGAACATTTATAATGTAGTTATTTTTCCTTCCAACTCATGCATCACAACAGCCCTTGTAGTGCTGATTTTGGTCCATTCTCTTCCAATTTTAAGAAACATATGTCACACAGTAGTAATTTATCATGGTTTTAGCTACCTGCCTACACTGGGGAATCTAGTTTAGTCTGCTCACAGCAGGGTCTTTTACTATTTCTTTCATTAACCTACACTGGTCTGTCTTTTCAGGATTCTGTATGTGATAATTATAGTAACAGTTGTATAATGTCTGTTTGAAGACACCTACCAGGTATATGATCATAGAGAAAATCCTCTGTAAGTCTAACTTCTCCTGCTGTCTGTAAAGAGGAAAAGGGAGACTGGGGTCTAAACTATCTGTTCTCATTTTTGCAATTTTGAAATTTTGCTTTACCTGAAAATCTCTAGCAAAGGAAACACTGCACTGCCGAAAGGAAAGTTACAGAGAAACTGCCTTGACATTTGGAAAGTAGGTTCCAAACCTTATAAGTGAGGAGGTAACTTCTCAAGAATAATAAATAGCCATAAAGGACATGTTTGATTATTTTTATTTTATTTTTGTACTAACATTTTTTTCGCACTGATTTGATGAAGACCACAAGTTAGAAATATGTGCTCGTTAAATGTATTTTTTCTCTTCTTTGTGACAGTCCAGTCAGCCACCAGCATTTTCATTTTTGTGGGTTGGTGCAGTATCAACTCTTTGAAAAAGGGTGAGCAATGTTGATTAAGATCAATCAGATAGCATTCAGAATGGTTAGAGAGTCTTCAATTAAAATGTGATACTATTGCTGAGAAAGTTTGAATGAATAGCAATTTGTTAATAGAGCCATGTGTGAGCAGTTATTGTGTAAAGCCCTGGCAGATCTCCATTGAGCTGAAGATTTAGGGAAAATCAAAGCATACTTTCAAATCTTTTATTTTGCTAAAGCTGCTTTGTTTTGTTTTGTTTCTCTGTGAGATACTAACAAAGAGCAGAAAATAAATAGCAGATCCTGGTTTTCTTTTCCCTAACCCTGTTGAATCATGCCTTACCCTACAGAGGTCACATTGAAATTAGCTGAAATCACTTACAGAATAATGTGCTACTCTCACTAAGCATGGTAAAAATGGAGTCAAGGGGCAGTTTATTAGCAGCAGTAATAGCACTTTGGAGTTTATTTTAGCATAGGTAGTGTGTATCTCTGAAATATCCACTATCTGTCACTAAATAGTAAAGATTGAACAGATTCTCCATTTGCATGATGTGTAAATGTCTGAATGTACCTACAGTCATCTCTATAAAGGAGCATAATTCCTTTCCTAAGAAAGGACAGCCATATTTCTCAAGGTCAGATCAGAAGCGTTATGTTGGATAATGCTTTACTATCCAGGGAGTCACAGGGCTCCCAGCAGTGTGGAGGTGAGGTGCCTGAGTAAGGCTTTCAAGGCAAATTTTAACATTTTTCATCCAAAGTTACTTATTAAATGAAGGTGCTCACAGGCCACTGCAAAAATGTATTTGAGTTCTTTAATGATGCTTTCCAAAGACATTCTCATTATACACTTCTAGACTTTCAAAACTGTATGGAGTTTATGGAACTTCAAGTAAACAAAATGAAAAGAGTATTTTGCAGCTTCTCTTGTATGAAGGAGGCTATGGGATAAGATAAAGCAAACGTGACTGGCTGAGCTGTTGTGCTCTTTCTCTACAAAACCTTTTTTTTAAAAAAAAAAAAAAAGCTGAGTGACTGGGTCACATTCAGTAGACTAAAAAGATAATTTAATCTCTTTTGTACTCAAGAGTGTGGATCTGTTACGATAGTTACTTCAGTAGGCTTTGGGCTGGGGCAGAGCCAGACCTGCCTGTCACTGGCAGCAGGGGAATATCTTGGTTCCCAGAGTTCTCATCAGTGCTTTTCTTCTGCAGCACTTGGGAGTTCAAGTATCCTTCTCTATTGCAAGGATTTTCTGGGGCAAAATTTATAACTTCCTGCAGATACTTAGGTAATACTTCCAGATTGGTGCAAATGGTAAATTCTAGCTTCAGGTGACCAGGAGTTGCTCCTAAAATCAGCAGGCACCACTGGCTTAATCTCTTCATCTGAATACTGGTGAATTTATAAGTACCAATTCCGTATAAAATAAGAATATAGCATTAAGAGGGGGATACCAAGATTCATCTGTGTTGTATAAAAAAAAAATCACATATATACATACAAGTGTGTGTGTAACATAATATAGGTGTAATAGAAATAAGTGAAACTTGTGCTGCACAGATAGGCTGGCAGGAGTCCCCACCTGATGGTACGAACATCAAATACCCCTATAACACTCCATGATTTTTCTAGTCCATCCAGGTTGGTGTCAGCCCAGGAGTATCAGGGGTACTCCAACACGGAAGTGTGAGTGATCTTGGGCCCTAACCTGAATTACAGTAATAAAGTATCTCAGCAAGAAGCTGCTGAGCCACAGTATCTGTTTCATTGCTCCTTAAAAATAACTTCTTGTTATTGTTTTATAGACCCTTCAGCAGGGGGGAGCCAGTGTTGTATCAGAACCTGGAGCAGAGTCCTCACTTCAAGGTGTAGGTTTTGCCCCTCTTCACCTTCAATGTAGACACACTACCTCATGGATTCAGCATATGAGTCATCAAGAGCATCTCACGAAATTTATTTTAGGACAATAAAGTAACTAAAGCGTCTGCTGAGCAGTTGCATGAGCTCTACCCTGAAGTTCAAAATCTGCTCCAACATAGTAACTTTCAACCCTTAAAATACCTGCAGTCGGGTCTTTAAAAACATGCAGACATTGTCCAATGTTCTCAGTAATTATTGTTGTGCTTCTAAAGGGTGTTAGTTTCATGCAAGCATGTACATATAACAAATATTTTAGTGACTAAAAGCACGTGACAAAACTTCAAATGTATAATCTTCCTCCTGGAAAACAGTTCAAACTTACTTCCAAAGCTTCAGAATACCTTTGGAATTTGGCATGTTGTCCTATTTCTGTGCTAAACACTTAAGGTACCACAACCCTTCAGTGAAGCAGGAATAATATGAACATGTAACACCATCCACTTTTCTTTTTATTGTATGTATAAAAGAATAAGCATGCTTAAAATTTCTACACTAATCTCTATAGTAGTATAATCTCTATTCTGCTAAATGTGTTTCAGAACATGCGTGTGTAAATTATTCAGGGGACTATACTCTCTTTGGCCTCAGTCTTTAAGCATAAAGCCTGAATCTTCAGATAATGTTTGTTTCACCCTTTTCTTATCAAAATCTTGTATGTCTACAAACAGGCTCAAATCCACTGTGCTGTTACTGTATTGCTTGCTGTTAAGAGGCATTGTCTGCCTTTCCATTCCTTGGGAATTCAGTCTGCCTTGTGGTCTTTGATGATGAGAAAACCCATAAGGAAACAGCTACACCAAATCACAAACCAGCTGGCCTGGTCCTAGAGAAAGGAGGTTAATCTGTTGGAGCCTTTTATAATCATATGAGCAGAGGATGGAACAAAGGGAACTACTTGCTGCTTTCTACAGATTCCTAAGCCTAATGTAAAGCCTCCAGGAGCAGTGTACAAACTATGCCTTTTGCGAGGGGGACAGAAAGGACTTGGTGATGTAATCAGGGTTACAAACACCAACGTGCTTTTCTTCTTATGTATTCCTTGTATTACAGCTGCAGCTGCCTGTATCACACAAATCCTGCAATCATTGTCATAGCCTTGCAAGCATCAGATCAAGCCATCATCCACTAAGCATTAACGTCAAAAGCAATGTAATTGTGTGCTGCCCTGTCACCAGGCGATCCCACTACATTAACCACAATATGTGATTATGGGCGTGCATGCTTGCTGTCCAGCTGTTCTCTGGGTTTAGAAACCTCTTGCAGTTTTTCAGAAAAGCTTGAGATTTCATGTCAGTAGAAAGGGAATGTTAATAGTAAAAACATTTCACGATTGTGAAAGGACAGTGTTAAAAACTGTAACTAAATATTCATACCAGGAATGTTACTATCGTCTGGTCTTTTAGGGTACTGCTTGAATGGATGAAATGAATTCTCTTCCCATTTAACTCAGTAGCCCAATTTACTTCAGTGGGAGTAGGATTAAACTCTTTAACAGAATTTCCTGAGGAAGGAAAGTATAGTGTGGTCATGGACAAATCTAATAATTTTTCTGCTCTAATCATCTTATGCCTCAAAGAGGCACTTATACCCCAGGGGGGCTAATATTTACATAATTGTAATTTATTGGGTAAAGCTTCTCCTAATGCAAAGAAACATCAAAGTGTTTGTCTTCATCAAGTTCCAGAACAATTTTGAACTTCACATGGAAATGAAAGGTAAAGGAAAATATTTCTTTGGACCAATTAGAGAGAAGTGGCACGCAATATTTGAAATCATATAGGCTGTTTGAGTATTTTTAATGGAATGCAATTAACATTTTGTGATGAGCACTTATCAGCACCGTCACTGGACACGATGTACATGGCTGTGGAGGTTTTGCTTGAGCATCTGATTGAAATAATTAGGTACTTGAGCAGGGTGTTTGTGCTAACTTTATAGGCAAAACAGTGCTTATGTAAAAGAGAGCTTTCCCTAGCAATTAACTTCTCTCTAAAGAATTAATATTGTGTATTGTGATTTCAGTAATTCTACAACAAAATATACGTTCAGGTGAAATACGGATTGTCTGTTACCTCAGGCTGCAATAACTCTAACTGTGCTACTTTTGAGTATTTAAATGCAGGTTTGTTTAATACTTCCACACATTTTTCCATTTAAAACCTTGATCTCCTTTTAGTTACTCTCAGGTAAACTTAATCCAAATACCTTAACTTGCCAATGCAGCTCTATACTGCTTGTTGTGCAATAATCTCGAGATGCTTTAAATCAATGAAGTGTTTGAGCTTAATTAAGCTTTCCACAGATGTGGGAAGTACTGCACTCTTTCTGCAGGCGGGAGAAAGCAGAAATGGAAGCCCAGGCTTAGGAAATGAGACACAAAAGATCCTTAAATGCAACCACAGCAGTTCGCGCTCAGGTTTTGTTGCAGCCATAGATCATGAGTTTTCAAAATTTTTCAGGAGGTGAGCAAGACCATTGAGAACATCACAAGGACATCACAGGGCTTTTTAATGAGAGGGAAGGAAGGCTGTTGGGAAGTATCTTTTGTTAGATTAGCAGTGCAGTTGAAGAAAGGTTATCAGAGAGCTCACGCACCACAAGCACGTGAGAGAAGGGAGCGGGGAACAGCTCGAGGAGGAGTTAGGAGCAGCTTCTTAAACATGCTCTCAGCCTGAAGTGGTTTCCCTCCTGTTAAGACTTAGGTGATCTTAGTCATCCTCCAGTTTCAAGAGGAAGGCTAGGAGTTTTGAAATGTAAGGCGGGGGCTTTTATCATTTTTTCCATTTGAATGAGAGAGATTTGAGTTCAAGCCCCAGTTTTCTATGGATTTAGTATACAGTATAAAAATTGCCTAGGAGGCTTGAACTTTTTATGGTGCAAATGCAAGTAGGAAAAAACCCACATACAATACACAGAGTTTTGTTCAAACACTTGGAATCTAAATAAATTGGTTTCAAAAAAATTCTTAGCTGTTAGTGTTCCAGGTTTATT
Source organism: Nyctibius grandis (assembly GCF_013368605.1). NCBI lineage: Eukaryota > Metazoa > Chordata > Aves > Nyctibiiformes > Nyctibiidae > Nyctibius > Nyctibius grandis. Next base: position 9,640,690 of record NC_090661.1, on the reverse strand, counting down.
GAATATTTCAGTGTCAGAAAAGCTCATAGAAAATTTTTTTTAGCTTGTACATTCAGGTCTGGTGGGAGTGATTTTAAAATTTGCTTTATTCTGACATTTATGCTAGAGACGTCACCGTGGAATTTCTTATTTTCTAGCTAAGGCACAGAAACTTTACTATTGATTGATTTACACTCCAACCAGGCCAAAACCCTACCTGATCAAATATTGAAGAGAGAGCTTTAGATAAAGGAGATGCTAGACAAATTCAAATTCTGAGGTAATTTTTAAAAATCTATTTTCTCATATTTTGTGAGCAGAAAATGCTGGCCTTAATAGATTATCAATTGTAAACTGAGTCCTTGAAGAAAACCAAAACCAAACTTTCTGTCAATATGGTGCAGTTCCTAAAAGATGTCTTTTCCCAAGTTTAAGCACCCAGCCCATTTAAGATGATAAAAAAGTTCTGTTACTAATGAGTAATTAATGGTTAATCAGTACTGTGCTCCATGAGTTACCAGTGGGAGTAAAAAGTTCTGCACAGTTTCATCCCTGGCAAGGGTTTTGTCATGTTTTTTGTGTGGTTTTTTTTTTCTTTTTTAACTTAAGTTAGGAAAGGGTTTTTTTACTCAATCATGGATGATTCAAAACAGATGAAAATAAAATAGGAGAAAAGGGAATGCAAAAATTACTAGTAACGCTGGTGAAAGCAGCAAAGTAATGGCTTCACTTTTGCTTTGCCACCTATCCATAAAAAGGATTAGCATTTTCTAAGAAGCGCCTTGGAAGGAAGATCATGACTCAAGGAATCATGATCCTTGGGGACTGCATTGGATCTCTTCCCTGGATAGATGTGGTGGCTTGTGAGACTGTAGGATATACAAGCACCAGGTTTCCTTTCCGTAGAAGAAAAGGATTTGACAAGGGATTACAATCTGCTCAGCTCACAAGGTTCAAATTGCTTCTGGATCCCGTAGATCTATTGAGATTTGCTGCAGAAAATTAATTAGCGTTCATTTGAAGCACTGCAGTGGTATTTTTCTTCACAGTTTAAAAGTAGCTAGATGATCAGGATCATTTCTCAAATAGTGTATTTTTCACTCTATTTTTGTTAATTAATAGAAGTAATAGTGGAGAGAAATTTACCTCCTCAAACATTCTGCTAACATGCTTATGTTTTGGTTTTGTTATTAATCTTCTCAGTGAAATTCCTGCTTTATCTCTTAGTAGTGGTAACAGTAATTTCTCTACCCACTTTTATTATCTCAAAACTTTGCAGTTAGTGACAAGTTTTTAGTGATTGTCAAGGATTTTGTTGGTTGAATATGATACTCCTCAATTTCCTCATATATGAAATCCAGAACTTGAATTTTCCTGTTGCAGTTTATTCTAGCGGAAGATTTAAAAATAAATGTCTGACAGAAATAGCCCTATAAGGCATTGTTTTAGTCCTTGATCCATTGTTATCAATAGGTCTCTTTCTATTGACTAGTCAGGCTTTAAAATGGCCCCTTATTATATGGCTATTTTGACAGACATTTATTTTCACATCTTCCACTAGATTTCACTGCAACAGGAAGTTCAGGACAATAGTGTTTGGGTTTAGTGACCAAGCCTTGGGGAAAGATTATCATTATTAAGTGTAAACAGTGCTAGTATTCAGGTGGTGCTGGAGTCAGGGATGGATTGCCCTGCTCTGATTTGTGCTAGAAATGCCACCGAGACATTTACAGGCTCGGCATGTGCTGTGGTATTCCCTGTTCAGGGAAGAGATATGCTATTTGTAAATGTTTTGGTTGCATGTACTAGCAGACTCCTAGCCTAAACAAATCCTCACACTCATGATGCTCAAAGTCTGGCAGTTTTCTGTGGAGGCAGACTGAGTTTCACTGCTGTGCTGCTCGCCACCTCTGACCCCTGCGTCGCTTTGGTACTGCTAGCTGAAATGTTGAATTTTAAATCATTTTCTTCACTGGCAGAATCTTAATGTGACATCTTCACAAAATTTTTTGTTCCCTCTGTATGACTGACTGAATTATATTCAGAGAAGCTGATAGTGGCTAGAATTAGGGAAGGAGTCCCTGGAAAAAAGCCCCTTGGAGATCCTCCCTTCTCCCCTGCCCTTTGGGTACCCATGCTGAAATGTCCTCTCTAGTTGCTCTTCAAAATGCAATTTCCTGTATGTGAAGAGGACATAGGGAAAAAGGCATAAAAAGTATGCATGATTCACCATTTACTTATTATTGAGAGAATTACAGTTTGGGGGGTTGTTTTGGTTTTGGCTTTTAGCATTTATTTTAGTGGTACACTAATTATCACTTATATCTTTGTGTTCTGACCTATTTCACTTTCAACAATCTCCAATTAACATGCCTTTTCTAATTAAATGTCAAAGTGCAACCCTTTTGACTTCAGCACCCTGTTACTGTTACATTTTCCCTCTGGCCGCTGTATTTTCTTGCTTTGTCCCCCATGTGCAGGGTGTTTTCGGCAGGCCCCCAGCGGGATGCATGGCTGCCATGGATACCAGCAACACAGGCTGCGGAGGAAATTGTCAGACAGTGGAAACAACGGAAATAATGGGGGAATGTCCAAGCTTGTACAAGTGTAAATTGTCATCCTGCAGCTTAGGTCAACTATGCATATATCAGCAATTAATTTTCTGCCTCTTCCAGGTGTGAGTTTGTATTTATGGACTTTTGAATAACCTTGTTTATTATTTGTGGGAAGTACAATTATTTCGTGTAATGACTCCCTTTGATATTAGATTGTTTTAGAAACTATAAAACCAGTGGTGGTTATTGAGCTTTAAGCAGAAGGAGCTAGTTGGTGAATTGAAGACTTGAGTGACTGATCTAGATGAACTGTGGGGTATTTGCCTATTCAGATTCTGAGAAATGAATGAGTAGGGGGTTGAAGACACATTTAAAATGGGAAATAAAAGGAAAGTAAATACTCTGAGTTTGAGGTGGTAGCACTGAACTGTGCATGCTGCACATGACATGAGCAGTGTGCTCAGTGGTGAAGAAACTAGCAATTCCTCAAAGCAGGGGTCGAAACAGGGGTGACCGAGTTGTTGTAGAATTGTCATTTGCTAACCACAGCAAGATGCCTAATTTCTCTTGCAAACACGCACGAGTAGGAGGACAGCTATGCTACAGGTGAAGGTAATAGAGAAAAGGAAGATATTTCTGAAGGAACTGTTGAGACAGGCCATTTTAGCTCTGAACAAGTTAAAATAGCCTCATTTACCTCAATCCATTCTGAAAAGAGGAAAAAAATATTTTCAGGGTAGGGTTCATCATATTTATTTGTGTGGTAGTCCCTTGCACAGTAGGCTATTAAATAGGCTGTAATTCATCATGACCTTAAATGTTTTTTGTTATTTCTTTCTAGGTGGTTCTGGGGTTTAGGTAGAGAGGAAGCAGATTTAATGCTAGTTTGTTGTGGGATTCAGCTTTCTCTGATGTTATGTAGGCAATTTACTTCAGTCAATCCCTGTGTCTAGTGGGATGGACAGGATGGGGGTACTCATTCATCTTTTCCATCGTGGGATTTTGTTGCCCTTAGAAACAGAAATGTGGATAAAATGTCACGTGATACAGTTGAGTGAATGTTTTAACCCCACTGGAAATGGTTTAACTTCCTCACGTCCTAGTTTTTTTAAAAAAGAAAGCAAGAGCAGACCTTCAGTTTTCCCCACTTTCCGTTTTGTACCCGACAGCAAGTGGAAGCAAGAGAGAATTTGACAGGCTCCATAATTCTGTTCACACAGGGACTATGAGATGAATACGCACCTTAGGTTTTTTTCCTATCCGGAGAACCTGTCACTAGTGAGGGTTGAAAGTGGTGGATGCAGCATAAAGACTATGACTCTCAGAGTCCTCAGGCACCGGAGAAATCTCCGAGATGCGATTTAAGGTAGCTTTACAGTGGCTGTGTTGTGTCTTATTGCTTAGTGCATGTGCAGGCTGAAGGGCGAGGTTTTGTAAAGGGTACTGCCCTATGGTTCAAAAGATGTGATTTCTAATCCTGGCTTGGCTATTAACTTTGGGCAAGCCTCATAACATCATTTTTCTCTTCTGTTTCTTCTGCGCGGTCAATTAGTATGTTATGCTCCTAGGGCCAGGCACGAACTCTTGCTATCAGCGCACACAGTGTCTAGCTCAGTGTGGCTTCAGCCTCAGCAGGGGGGTCTCTTGGTACAGTTGTAATGTGAATAATATTGCCATCAGCATAGTAACATTTTTGAGACGTGTTTAACATTGCTTAAGGTAGGCCCAAGTATGCATGAGAGACTTCAATAACATCTAATGTGCAATAAGGATTGCGTCACTGGAAGGCTTTTAAATCTCATTGAATGTCTGCAAGGATGCTTTCAGAAGCAATAAAGCTCAGCGTACATCAGTGTGTTGTAAAGCAGGGGAAAAACAATCCAAGATCTGTCTCATACTTATTTTCATCAAATCTATGGAAATTGAGTCCAGTATAACTATAGTGACACTCTTTTGTATGCCTTCTCATCCTGTTACGTACCTTTCACTTTGACATTCATAACAGGGAGGAGAGGTGTTTCTTTCACTTGTGTGATTCTGGCACCAATTTGGTCTGGCACCAAGGAAGCATGTTTTCAAAAATCTACATGGAGTAATTCTAGCTGGTAGATGACCAAAATTTTGTTTCATGCCATTTATGGCAATTATGTATGCAACTGGCAAGGTAGCCATGTGTATCGTTAGCATGCACAATTAAGCTAACTTTTAGCAATGTGATCTCCTGAGAAGGTCATGTATGCAGGTAGGTGCTTAGCCAGTTAGAATACTGAACATATCAACTAAACAGGGTGATATTGGTCTCAAAGACTTAACTAAATCCTTTTGGTTTATTACCTTGTAGCATCTCTATTGGTGTGATGTAGTGCTGCACATGTATGGCAGCATGACAATTATCAGTAGGCAACTTATTAAAGCACCAACTGTCATGTTTTTGATACTTTTTTGTACTCAGTCTTAAGCATTATATAAAGCAAAAGATTATCTAGAAGTTATTAGTGGGGGAAAAATCATACAAGGAGGCTGTGTGAACTGATTTATACAACATGAGTGCTTGAGATAGCAGAGAATTGGACATGATAACCCAGTTGATATCTGTGTTCAAGTAATGTTACTAGTCATGGCGCTGTAAGTATATAAGAAATACCCGCCTACTGTCACTTTCTATTGGCAAAAAGGACCATGTTAACTGCTACAGGTTTTGACTTCAGTCATTTTCTTTTTGCCTAGTAGTTTTCTTTTTCAGGGATTGCATTGTTTGAACATCTCTGTTTTAAAATAAAGAATGAGCGCTTCCTGGAGGGTATTGACTTAATATTGAGGTTTTGGACTTTGCTATAAGAAACTTGACTAAAACTTTAGAGTGGAAGCCTTCATGTTTGCTGGACTGTGGAGAATTAACTTCATAAACTTGAGTGATGCTAGTTTGCTGTGTAGTTGCTGTAGCACTGAAGACAACCACATGAGTACAAGCAGTTGCTTGTGTCCTCTGTCTTTGCCTGGCTTGCTGTTTCTCCAGTCAACCTAGGGAGAAAAATACAAAGACCATAGGCTCAGCATTTATGGTAAATGAGATGTGCAGTCATTTGCTAGCAAACTGAAGACCAGTAGCCATATGAAAGAGCTCGTTTGCTGTTCAGAGCATTGCCTGTGAGAAAACACTTACACTTAGCCTCATGATGTGAAAGTATTAGATGATAGACACAAGAAAGCTAAAAGAGCTGCAACTGGAGTCTAAGAATTTGGAAAATGTGTTTCTTGGTAAAGTGATAAGTGACAAAACTTTAGAAGAGGAAGAACAGCTGTTTAAAGCAAATATGTCAGATCTTTGGTGAATAACTGGTAGAACTCTAACTTTTGTTTTAGAAGTGTTTCATTTTTCAAGAAGGACTTTCTTATGTGAGAGTCTCTATAGTGTAAGGCTGAAACTGAGGGCACCAAGGAGAGAGGCTGTGTATATGTGGAATAGCGTTGCTGATGCTGCAGTGAAGAGACCATTGTAACAATATAGAAAAGAATACCTAAATACAATTAATAATCTGCAATGAAATTACTGATGATTCATGGGAAGGCTAAACCATGGAGCAGATCCTCACCTGACGTAAATCAGTATAGCTCCAGGGAAGTCAAGGAAGGAATACTAATTCGTGTCACACCTAGTAGTTTATTTTGTTGAACATGTATTTTACTTCATTTTACATACAGAATCAGATTTGCTCATCTGTTCATCTCTATGCTCCAGCCAGGATTCCCTCAGTTTAATAATCCTTCATTTTTGTGTAACATCTTAATCACTTCTGATGCAATTGGTTATGATATTGTGGCTATGCGGAGGATTGTAATTTAAAGTGAGGAGCAAGCAGCTGGAACAGAAGAATTCATAGCAATGATACTGAATTTTTTACCACCTTTCATCTCAGGTTCTTCATTACTTTGGTGATAGCAATAGAGAATATGGAGTATGGGAAGTGAGAATGCTGTAATGGTGAAATAGCAACCTATGGCTTGTCAGTCGTTGCTCAGAATAATGCCTGCTGGCCCATGGCACCTCCTGAATGCAGTGGAAATCCAATTTCTGTATTAAGCAAAGAATAACAGGGAATATCCATAAAGTATCAGCAGAATTATGCCTGAAGTAATTGTTTTTGAAATATAATGGTGTTATTTCTCTTAAGGCTTTTTTTTTTAATGAAATGTATTCCAAGAAATGTCTCCAGATAGTAGTTACTGTGGGATAAAAATCTCTTTCCATACTAACTGCTGAATAAAGAAAATGCTGTTGAAGTCTCTTTACAGGGAAGCACTTTCAAGGCAGGCACTGGACAGGCCATAGAGATAAAACAGCTACTCTCAGACCTTTTAACACAATGCAGTTAATTACAGACATTTGTTGAGAAAACATTTTAGACCTCAGTTCTCTGATGTCAGACTAGATTAGTAACGTTCAATCTATTACAAATATCTGAGCTCTTTTATGACTAATGCAACAATAGATGATTCATGTCATCGTACAGTAATGTTAAAAAAAAAAGACTACTAGACAGTCCTGAAAATTTAGTGCAAAGTTTTGTATTTTATGGTGTGATGCTACTGGGACAGGCAGAGGATAGTACTTCAGAGCTTTTCATAGCACAGAAGCAGCTATCCCCTGGGACCATGGTTAGAGACAGAGAAGCTAGTTACTTTGAACAAATAGTTAACCAAAGGATGCCTAGGTGATTAACCAAGGGCTATTTTTATTGAACTAAAATAATTCACACATATGGGTCAAACATGCAAAATTGTTCACTTTTGAGATGTGCTTCATTTTTAAACTCCCAAAATGAAGTTTTAAATGTGAAAAGAGGTATTAATTAAATGAAACATAATTTTGGAGTCAAATGCTATATTTCAGGTGGAAAAGTGCTTTCTTTTTGGAGAAAACAGGAATATTTTTTTGTTCTAGGTTGACATTTTTCCATGTTTTATCTTTGGCCAAAGAACTGCAAAGCAGCATTTCTGTAAAATCATAACCCTGTGCCAGCCTGTAATTACTCCCCACCTCCTGGTTTTTGACTGATGCAGGTCAAGGAGCCCTTCCTACTGCGGCTCACCCCACTGCCCCGCTCCCACGACCCGCCGCTGCCCCACGCGCTCCCGACACCTTCCCCGCTGCTGCTCCATTTGCTGCTTTTCTTCGCACCGTTGCTGCGTTTTCCACTGCTGCTGTTCCTGCTGACACCGTGTCATGGGCAGAGGACGGTGACGGATACAGGCACAGCAGTGGCAGCAGCGTGAGCTGCCGCTGCCGCAGAGGCAATGGCAGGACATGGCAGTTTGAGTGTTTCAAATTATGGTACATAGACTGTTTCCAACGAGCTTAATCCTCTAGGTCCTTTTATTTGCTACTAGACTCTCCTGGGGGATTTTGTAAGAGCAGTAACAGTTCAAGGACTTTGTTTGCCTTTAGTGATGTGGAAAAACTGTAAAACTGAACCTGAAAATACCTGCTCAGTTTATGTGCACAGTTAACCTCTCTTTATGTGCTGAGATGAGAAGTGTCAGCGGCATTCACCAGCCTTCTAAGGGTAGTAATTCTCAACGCAGTGTGGTCTCTTCGGTCACATACTGAGCAATACTAAAATGAAATTTCACTTCAGACTAATTTCTGCTGCTGTTCTCCATCTTGATAACACGGGTACACTAAGTTCTGCGTAAACTGATTATCTGCCCCTTGGGCCGCTCTTTTGTTTGTGCTCTGTAAGCCTTGATGCAAAGCTTTTGTTTCCCAGAGATGTTGATTGTGTTGTATTGCATCAAAAGGAAATGATCTCTGCTTCAGCTGAGACAAGGCTGAGTTTCAACATACTTTTGTACAGTGTCCATGCAATAATTGCTCTTGATTTCAGGAAAATTAAAATATATGGATTCAGACACCCATATGTCCAGCTGTCTGGGCGTGATTCTGTAGTCTAATACTTTTTGGATTTTCAGTGAAAACAGGTTGAACTTCTCTTTCTGGTTTTGCCAGGGAAAGAAATTGCAGGGAAAGAAATTATGTTCTGATGGGTTTTAATTCCTTTGAGTCATCTGGAAAGCAGTATAAAATTCTAGATGATAGATGGCAAAGGGATACCCAGATAACACTGACTTGTTCAAACAGCTATACAGCATGATTACATCACACCCACCCCCCCAGTGTCAGAAATGAAGTTGATGGCAGCAATGTATAGTTGAAGAGACAGAACTGACAAAATACACAACAGCTTAACCAGAGGGTTATGTAAACAGAAGTACAGACTGAAAGAAGTAGAGTTTTTAAAAATGTTAAATGCATTTAATTCGCATCACAAATTCCTGTGTTTTCTACAGCTCTTTGCCTGGCAGCACCATGTTCTAAAAACAGCAAAAACTTGGAGATATTTTCAATCCTCAAGAAGAATAATGTAATTTCATTTATTGATTTGGTTTTTAAATGAAATCGTGAGAAGTTGACTGCGATGTCACCACTTGTTAGCAGCGCGGAGTTGGCCAGGGGATTGTCAAGCAGCCTGGTTAGAGAATTTCTGGTGTCTGGGAGCTTGGCTGGCTGCACAGTCCCCAGGCTACTCCTCCTGCCTGTTACTTCCACCGTCTTGCAGAGTGAGGAGTGAGGGCAGGCTGTGTGGAGTTTTCCACCGAATGATAAAACTGGAGTAACTAGTAGCTGTTACTCCTTCCTCATTTTGTACAAACGCTACCTAGTCCTGATCTCCTTGAGGGAAGAGTCTGCCTGTGTCTCCATTAGGAGAAATTTATGCTGCTTTGTTATTAGCTTTCCTCCTCCCTTGCATTTTGTACTGAAGGGATAATAGGGTTCTGTATTAAGAAATCTCCTTCCATTATTTATCAAACCAACCACATCCTGGCATGACTTTGCTTTTCCCTGTAGTAAGGCTTCCAAGCCAAAACTTAGTAAATATATTCTGCACAAATGCTATTATATCCAAAGTGCTCTGTATCACTGGAGTGCAGTGGTTGTAAAGTGTGTGCTGTATGTGTGGACCTACATACCTAACGATTATATATAAGCTGTGTATAGGTATGCTAAGAATTTCATGAACATAACAAGTTGCTATGAATGAGTTAAGTGTTCAAAGGTCAGAAATATTCCATATATACATCTCTGTTATAATGAGATGTGCAGCAATCCCTGCATATGACAGATACTGAATATTCATGTGAAGTGAAGAAACTTAATCATAATAAGGGTCTGTTTAGTGAACATGCTGATATCATTGAGTGCCACTGATTTTGGTTTAAGTGAAGTGTCTAAACAGTTAAGGACCTAAATATCTTGGTGGATTTGGGACTAGAAGTGGAATTGCCAGATTCTTGGATATGTTTCAAAAAAAATACTTCAACGTTAGGTCTAATATAGATAAGCTATTTTCTTTTTAACTATGATGTTGTTGGGTTTGTACTTTGAATTAAGAATTTTATATTAAAATGTGAATAATGATGTGGATTAGTAACTGTCTGCAAAATGAGGTAAAATAAAAATCCAGGTTACCTTGAATTTAAGTGTTACAACACTTAACTTTTTGTCATTGATTGTACAAGCAGGGAATCCAGAACTCAGATTTAGGACCAAGACATATAAGCCAGTTACTGCATGAACTTAAATCTCTGTGAAAGAGACACTGCAGAATAAGGTTAGGCACATCTGAAGAGCATTTTAAGATAGCAAGAGTACAGATCAGTCCAGGGGCACCTACTTTGAATGAGCTGAGAGAGGACAGGAATGAAAATTAACTCGTATTCCTTAAACCAGAGCCATAGGAGCTCATCTCTGTGCACTTGGAGTGCATATTTCTGTGCCATCTGCTGAAGGTGGGTACTTTTGGTCTGTCTTTTAAAGAAGTGTCCAGAGTGTACTCTTCTTCACAAATTGACTAAAAGTGGAGGTAGTGGAATACCCTCTGATGTATCAGCTCAGTGGTTTCAGCTTTAGTCTAGGAAGTGAAATAGCACCAGGTTCATCTGGAGATGATTCATCCCCAATCCATCACCTCTGCAGGAGTGTGTGCAGAGAAGGATGAAGGGAGCTGGGGAAGGCACTATCTATTACAGCAATTGATGCTGTGTGGCTATGTCAAGGCAAATTCAAAAGACCACAAGAGCACAAATATATCCTATAGTGTTTTGCTAAGGACATGCTTCTGGACTGAGGAAGCATTGTGCCTCAGTGGTCTCCCGATAACTGTTTATGTGTATGCCAAGAAAATGGTCATGGGACTCTTCAGTTTCCCCAGAAGAGGAGAAAGCAGTGCTGGGTGTGTGGGGAGACTAGAAGTTTAGAAACCTGGAGAATCTGAAATTCAAACTGGGAGATGATTGCTGAAGGCCATTGCTTCCAGGACTGTGCAGAAGCTAATTTGGGTTTGCACGGGGACGTTCACTTACCCAGCTAAATCATGCAGCATTGTGCTGCATGATGCTTTAAAAAGCTTTAAAAGCTGATTCTGGACTTTGAAGCTGAACCTAAACACCTCAAACTCCCGGTAAGCCTTTAGAATGAAATGTTAAAGTCTCCAAGTTTGAGGCTTTATAATAAAAACGCTGTGGTGATACTTAACTAGAGTAAAATGAAAAATTATTGCTCCTGCTGACTTTTCTTTGTAGCAGAGTTCACCCTTAAAGAGTATTTGAATCCTGGCAGCTTCTTCAGAATTTCTAGGAGAAAGAAACAATGTGATTGGTACTTAGTTTTTACATTAGAATATCTTTTAAATGACGTATTGATATGTTTTTAAATGAATCACACCATTATTTTTTTCTTTTTTCCAGACAGGCAACTTCGTAAGAGAGAAGTTTATCAGTAGTTTGCATTTACCAAACTAAGGTAGTGTTGCAGACTGTTGTGTTATTTGGAACTATGTCTAAAGCTGAAGTTCTGCTAGTTAACTATTTCTGATTTTCTTTAAACTGATTTTGTCACATTTCTGGTTCAGGGTAGAAAAATTGAAAATACCAAACCTTAAACTGGGGATTGAATTAATTGGAGCTTTTAATTCTCAATACTTTTAATTTTAGTAACATAGAAAATATTCCAAATTCAAAGTCTTAGATCTTCTTATCAGAAAGGATCTGCTTCTCGCTAATAGGTTGTCAGAATTTGAAATCTTTGAGTACTGGGGGAATATGTACTGAAAATAATCAACTAAACTGGTTTTGGCCTTGCTAAGCCAGCCTGTCGTTGAAATGCATTTCAAAATATGTAGGGATGTTTCACAAATGTGGCATATGTCATTGTATGTTCTGATATATTCTGCAATCTTTTTGTTGAGTACTAGCAAATATATCCAGACTTCCTACTCTGGAAGAAGAATACCAACCATTTGTGTGTTCAAAAGAGAGAAGGTGAGGGGGAAAAAGAGAATCTGTCCAGTGAAAGTCAGGGTTGAACTCCAGAGTTAGGTGTAATTGGGAAGCTCAGCTGTATAATAATGTATAATATAATAACATGTAATAATGTATAATGTTCCCACCTCCGTTTTCTCACAGATTACTTATTTCTCTCTGTTAGTGTCATGTCACATCTTTAGTAGGTTTACTGGAAGTCTTTTTTCCCCAAGTAATAGAAGCTGATTGGTTTTGAAGCTAATCTAACTTTAGATGAAAGAATTATTCTGAAGAAAAAGGTTCTCATTTTAACATGCTTTCTGATGATCAAAATTTCAATTTTCTGTTAGTCTGGAAATAAAAATCCCCTGTCATCTGCTGAAAACAACCACCCAGTGCTACTCCATGGTGGGCGTGATTTATTCTGCTGCCTTGTGCAGAGCACTGTGGTGCTACTGGGTCATGGTATTACAGGTTTGGTGGTGTGGTGGAGCTCGAGAACCAGTCAGTGCTGTGATTATGACTGTGTGAAAGGTTTAGTGAGTGTGAGGATGTCCTCTGGTTGGATTAAAATGCAGTAAGTGTTTTGTAGTGTAAGTGGAACCCTTGAAAAGGCCAAAACCAAGTTTTGGAGAGAAAGTGTTTGTGTGATGTGCCTTGTTTACATTTCAGCCTGTATTATGGTCTGATCACAGAGACAGGTGGGATGAGGGAACACACCCCCATGATGAGATGAGGCATAAGGCAGTACTTTGCTTATGGCACAATATTTTGACAGACATTTGCTTAAAAAAAGGAAAAATCTTCTGCACATGTTAAAATTGGTGCAAGGCACTGGGCAAAGGATTTCTACCCGTGGCAGGAAAGGAGGGATTACTGAAAGGTGGTGGGGGAAGGAAGTCATCTCCTGAAATTCACTGACAATGGTGTGGGCTTCTGCTCCGTCTATTGCTGCTGCTCCTATGGCTTTGTCAGGCAGCGATGCCCTCCCTGTGCTCAGGTCAGTGAGAGCAGCTGCTGCAGGCAGATTCCAGATCCAAAGCAAGCCAGAACATAATGCACTGAGTACCATAAAATGTACTGGCGTGAATGATAATTTCAGTAAATCACTTTGTCGCTATTGATTTTCTTTCATTGGATCAATGCCAGATTTAATGTGAGAATGGACGGGGAGAGCTAAAAGTAATAACCTGCAGAATCTTCCAGCAGTTGAACTTGCTGTACAAATGCCATATTTTGATCAAAGCGTATCTTTGTATGATTGGAATGTAAGGAAGTCTTAAGATTACTTGAACAGAAGGTATCATTATTTTTACTTGAATGTAAACACATGGATTATATACTTTAAGAAGAACAGAATGTTAGGTTTGTGCTTTTCTCTATCTCTGTGCTGGTAGACAGAATATTACATAAATATTGGTCAAAGTAAGCCTTTTTTTTGATCTCTGTACTCTCTTCAAATTCTGAATGTCATGTAAATGAAAACAGCTGTAAATGTGTTATATTTATTGCTTTGCATAGTCGTGAAGAAGATGTTTCCTGAAAACCCCTCCTTGATAAGTAATTAAAAATTGAGTAACTCACTCATCCTTTCTGAAAACACCTTTGTAGCTCATTTCCAAATTTAATGAACCTGACTTCAAACTAATTCAAGATTTAACAGCTACTTTAGCTGCTGAGAATTGTCAGCAGCAGCCCTGGGTAGACTGTTTGTCCATTCAGCAGGCAGAAACATATAAACCCTTTCACAGTCTGTGCAAAGGTTTCTGTTCTGTTCCAGGCCATGGCAATGTAGGAGGCAAGTTTGCAGCTGGACCATACCACTGACTGTAGTTACTGACCAGGCGTATTTAGAAACTGCTGTTTTACACTGATTTTTGAGGTTCCAGACTTTTGCCTGCTAGTGTATATCCATGTTCTGGCCTGCAATTTGTTGGAGAGCTTTCCACAGGAAAGGAAAAAAGAAATTAGCCGGTCTGCTTGTGCCCATCTTGGTAGTGTACAGCTTCTTCTGGGCACTGGTACTCAATGCTTTATAGATACACAAGTAGATGCATACACTTCCTAATGTTCACTCTTCTCAGGTTTGCTTAGATGAAGTGACATGACATGATGTATAAACTTCAGCTGCAGTGTCTTAAATGACAAAGAAAACAAAGAGAATTCAGCAAATGGGAAAGGCAGGATTTTTCATGGTTTAGTTCCTGATGTTTTATTTGCAGGGGAATTTCAGCTTTACTGTGATAACATTGGCTTCTGTTAATATATCAAACTTTATGTAGATCAACCCTGAGACTGATACAAGCCTAGCCTGATATGCTGATCAGCTCCTTGTTTTAAGAAATACCATGTTTCTGTGTCTACTGATTTGTACACGCTGACTGTGGGTGGGTGCCTGCTGCTCAGTGCTGTTCTGCAGGGACACTCATGGTGGCTTTTAAGCTCTACATGAACTAGAACTGGCATGGACTTCCAGGTGGCTATTTTACATGGCAAGCATGCACCAAAATGCATTCTACAAATCTTTGAGTATGTTAGAGATGAGACCAACATCAGAAAAGATTTTTCCCCTTCCTCCATCTTCTTGAGATAAATTTCAAGTAAATGGAGCTTAACTGTGACTGTTCCTTATCCCTGAATGTCTTCACTGTCTGGGAGTACAGTGATGAGGTATGAATCGTCCTCTGTAGTCAGTATGGGCTGATTTTACTCTGCTAATATCACAAGTTGTTTTTTTATCAGGTTTGTCTCCTGCAGTGGCAAATGAACATGGCCAACTCCAGCTAAGAGGTAACAGTTTCACTACTGATCTGCTATAATGAACCCACCAAATACACAGATACTCATGTGTGAAGTCTTTATTAATTAAAATGTTCACTTTGCGTGCCTTTGCATCTTTAGCTGAGACACAGCCTGTAAGTAGATGTTAGATTCTGGTTTGGATGCTGCTTGGATTCTGTTTTAATGACACGCAGTTCACATCTCTTTGGGTTCCCGCTCTAAGCGTATGTGTGGGAAGTTAGACATGTGAAATGCAAAAAGCATCAAGTGTTATAGCCTGGGGATAATATTCTGCAGCATCTCAAAACCCAAGATGCCACTTGTCAGTGTGGAGAAAATCCAGTTATCTCATGATTATTTTCCTCATTGCATAGGCAAGGCTGGCAGAGTATGCTGAAGAAAGTAGCACAGCCTGCTTGCCCAACCATTATTCCCATTCCTAGTTACCCACCGTTGGCCATTGCTGGAGGTAGAAGACAGATGTAGGTGGATTTAGGATTTAATGGAGTATAGTTATTCTAATGTGCTCATATGATTGCAAATGTGAGAGTAAACTGTAATCCCTTTTTCCTCTTCAGTATAGTGAATCGTGGTTACTACTAATTTTCCCTTATAGCTCTACATTGAAATTAACTATAAAAAATGGAGTCTATAAATCAGTATATATAAAGCCAAAGGCTTGCAATATTTACTCTAGTTGTCCCATTAAAAATGTATTTATTGATAAGATTGTCATATTTCAAGGTATGAAATAGGTTTGAGTGAGTTCTTTTTAGGTTTTTTAGTTTACTTATTTTCTGCTTAATTTTATCTGTGTGGCTCATGGTCTAAACTCTGAGTAAATTTAGTTGATCAAAAAAATAGATATTCAAGGTTGTGTGTTGTGTGTCTGTGCACATGCAATGTCCTGACTGTGTTGTGGGTTTTCTGCTGCAGGTCTGGAAGCATACTCACCAGTATCTTCCCAGTCTTTGTTTTGCTTCCACTCTGAGTGTGACTGGCTGATGTGTCTGAGGGCCTTTCATATAAATCAGACTGGCAGAAGCAGAATCTTTGAGGGGGCTTACGGAGTCTTTTGTTCTCCTTGTTCAAAGTAAACTTTGCTTGAAATCAGATTTTAATTTTATTTGTTTCAGGAACTGAAAAATATTTTAATTATTTTCTTAATAAAAGAGGGTGTTTTCAAGTGTTACAGTGGTGAACATCAAAAGCATTATAATAGCTAAACCTCAGATACTGAGACTCCATAATTTATATAGTGGTAAAATACACCTCGTGCACCAGAGTCCCTTCTGTAAACACGTGTTTATTTTCATTGGTAACAGAACAGCCTTTCCTCGTACAGACTTAAGCAGTTCCACAGTCACCTTTGTCAAAAAATTACTGTGGTGTTTCTGACTGGAAATAAATGTTTGTCTTAAGTAAATTGTAAAGTGGGTAACTGCAGGATTTCTTCCAGGCAATTGGCTTCTATTATATATAGAAGAATCACATGATAATTTGTATTTTTTATATAAACATGTCAAGCAGACTTGCAGCAGTCAGACTGTTCGCAATGTGATTCCCACTTGCATTAAGACCCTGCTGCTAAACAGCAATTTGAAGGGAAAAGTTTATGGGGGGTGCATTAGGACAAGCGTTTTCAGCCAGCAGAAACAGCCTGTCTTAATTTCTTAAAAAATGCTGAAAAGGAAGATGGATTTATTGTCTTTGCTGGCATCAACGTCAGACGTGCATCTCGCAAAATACAGCTTGCAAAACGCACACGAGCAGAGGCATAGGGATGAGTTCACCTCACAAAAGAAAAGGTCATATGATTTAAAGCTAAAAGGGAACTCGCTTTGTGGCTACAAATGCTCTCCTAGCTGAAGATAGTGCTGTTGGCAGGATAAACGGGCACTGCCTCAGCCAGATCGCCTCTTTTACTGACACTCTCCCCTGGCCTTTGTCATGTCTTTCAGCCTACTGTAGGGTTTGTGTTTATGCTGTATGCTGTGCTAATAAAGTTCTTAAAAATGCTTTGGTTAGGTTCTGTAAATTGTTTGGCAGTTTGTAATCAGGGCAATTTAAAGATTCAAATCTTTAATCAGAAAGAACGAACACTTCAGAAGAGAGAGAGATTTTAAGTGAAAGAGAAATTTTGGGCTGTGACTTACTATCTCCTTTGAGTCAAGATAATCTGAAAAATTAGAACTGAAAGTGTTGCAGATTACTTCATTTTTTAGATTTTTTTTTTTTTTTTTTTCCCAGAAACAAAAATGAAACGTCTGTTTTGTGCTTTGTAAATGCAGAGTGGTCTGTGTGGTAGCAAAAAGGCTGCAAATGGTATTTTCCCAGATACTCTGTCTCTTGGGTGCTTTTTGTCCAGTCCCTCATGAGTTCCTTAAAAGGAAATTTCATTGTGTGAACCTAACAGAATGCCCTGGGTCCAGTTGATACTTTGTTTATACAAATTATTCTCAAAAAATTGCACCAATTCCAGCAAGACAATTGAGTATTTATTGTGTTGCCATTCTTGAAATCAAGTGGGCTGTTCTTAATCAAGTTTCATGTTGAATCTATTAATTTTACAATTATCTCATCAGCGAAATTTCCAGTAGGCTTTGATAAAAAGACTGACAATCTACACAGATCAAAGAAAAATCATATAAGTGGCCTTTTTGAACTATGTGCTGGAAAGAGCATAAGCTCTGTGTTACTGACAGAGCTGATTTCCAAGTTTTACAAAATTTGCCTTATGCTCTATGAGTAATTGTTTTGATTTTTTTTTTTAAATAAATGTCACGGTTTAAAGCTGGGCCAGTTATTAAACCTGTGGCAGATGCCCTCTGTTATCCCCCCCCCTCCCCCCAAAGGGAAAGGGAAAGGGAAAAGGGAGAGAGGCTTCCGGGTTGGAAAGTTAAAACAGTTTTAATAAACTATAATAATGAAAAAAAAAAATATAATAATAATAATAGAAATAATCAAATATATACAAATATATATACAAAACCAAGATTGAGCTCCCCTGAAGTCAGCCACGTCACCACCGGCACTGCAGGGCAGGCTCCGGGAAGGCCCAGGCTGGGCCTAGCAACGGTCGAGAGCTGTATTCAGGGATGCACGGATCGGGATCGGGGGCAGCAGGAAAACAGACGGAGTCCTCCTTGGACACCGGCCATAGCAGAAAAGGGCGCGACCCTCGTGATCCCCCCCTTTATACCGAGAATGACGTGTGTGGAATGGAATACCCTCGTTGGTCAATTTTGGGTCACCTGCCCTGTCTGCTCCCCACTGCAGCTGCAACCCCCCTTCGGCTCTTCACTTGTAAGCAGTGAGGAATTCATCAGTGACCTTGGTTTCTCTAAGAATAAGTACAGCAAGAGCCTTACTGCACAACATCCCTACCGGTGCCTCAGCGATAACTACAAACTTCGGGCGTTATCAGTCTTGGAGGCAGACACTGTCTGCAAACATGCAGTTACTTAGAGGAGACTTAGCTGAAAGCAAAAATCACTGAAAGGAAAATCGGCCTGGTTTAGGCCAAACCAGGACAATAAATGAGTAGAATATTCTTTTTTTTCCCCCCCTATCATCAAGGAGATTTTAGTTTATCTTTGTTTTCATGTATTGTGAGTGGTCACCTTTACAAATAATGGGGACATTTCCTCTGTTTTTTTTGGAGCTTTAATTCCAAGGGTCCTCTTATACTTGGGTGTCCTACTTAAGTCCTCCCAAACCTCAAATAGGAAGATGATCTGAGCTGTACTGAAATAGTGACCTGTTTGAAGTCAAAAAAACCCAAGCAAACAAAAAAACCCACACCAGGCACCATGTCACTGCTGTGTGCTCTAACCATTATCTTCTCTTTTTCCTCAATGGAGTATGGAAAAAAAAAACAAACCCTGCTTGAACAGAAGGCAAAATCACAAATCGTCTGTTCTTGAAATTTTTTTCTCGCAGTTCTCTTAGCAGAATTTGAAGATGACTTATTTCTGAACTATAAGCAAATTTACTGACCTAAAATGTCAATGCACCTTCCATCAGTGGATTTAAATAGTGAAATTATACAGACATTTCTCAGTATTTAGGCACTCAAATTAGTAAATGTTGGAAATGCCAGCAATAATGCCAGTTCTTGTCCTGTTTACTTTGTGTTTGAAATTCTGTATAACCTTTGCTGAAACCTTTCAGAAAATTGTTTGAAGCGGTCAGAGTTTAGCTTCCATTTCCTCAGTGATCGTTCAGAGTATATGTTTCCCTCCGCTTGTCCCAACCTGCAGAAACTGGTTCATTTATCATTTAGCAAAATTCCGGAGGTATGATCCAAACCATTTTTATTCATACAGAAGTTTCATTTCTGCTGAGCCATTCAATTGCAAGACCATTTATGCTATATTTATTCATAAAGAGAAGTAATCAACCCAAAAAAGATGGCTACTACTTTACAATAGGTTTGCCATTTTACCAGAGGGACACTCTCTTTCTCCCCTTTCCCTAGTAGACATGGGCTTAATTAAGAGTCAATAATCAGGACTTCTACTCTTTGGTCACAAAATATTTTTCCTTGAAGTTTGCCATTTGTAAAATGGGATTAATATTTCCCTATTCCATAAGAAAAGAAGCAGACAATAGTGATCTTAAGTGACCATAAATGTATTTGCTTTTTATACTTAGTTTTGTTCCAAATCTTAGCTAGGCTAAGGTTATAATTTTTATAACAATATAAATAATTTCTAATAATTTTTTACATCCATTATATGATCTGATGTTCTCATAGACCAGTGATACAACATTTCAAATTTCCATTTTTGTCACTACACTATGTCCTCTGTTGTCTGGCATATGGCAGTGGAATGACATAGTAAATTTAAATAGTGATCTGCTGGTCTACTGCTAGAAAAACGAACTTTTGTGTCCAGCAGACAGCTACTTAAAGTTACTAAAACATTTTAATGTGGCTGAGGTGGTAAGGAGAGGATCATGAAACAATACCTATGCCTGGCAAGCTCTGTCTTTCTCTGTCAATCTTCCATGTCCAGTCGTTGCCTTTTGCTCAGAGCACCTGCTCTTTCAGCTTCTTGAGTTTGGATATTTTTGAAATCCATTGTGTATGTGAGAAAAACAGCTGTTGGTATCAGATTTCTTTCATTTTAACTCTGATGGGGTGTCTTACTGTTTTGTAAGCAGTCATCCCCAGAAACCACTGTGCCTAGTAGGTAAAATGGAATTTTAAAGTGTATTTGCTGTTTCTTCAGTATATCTTGTAGATAATAAAATTGCAGAATATCTGAACTGGGTATATTTCTGTTGCAGCTATTGTATAAGGATCCAGGAACAGGGAGGACTGCAGGGATAGGTAGTTTATTTTATTATAGCAGCTGGTACAATTGGAAATTGTATTGAAGCTGTGGGGCTTTCTATCTTTTTGTCACATCGAAGTAAGAAAGACCAGTCTCCAAAACAAATAGGTTAACACCTAAAAAGTAGAAAAAGATACTTGCACAGGAGGAGTAGAAGGCTCTAGATATTGCAGTCATACACATTCAGGCTGTTGTTAGGCTATACAGTCTGTGTGTGCTTGTATGTAAGCAAAAGAATGCCCTCATGATAGGAGGATTATGCTCTGAGACCCTACACCTGAAAATAATCCCTTGCATATCTCTAAGTATGGAGAATAATGCTGCTGAAGGTTTACTGGTCTTTAAATTAAGCATTTGCATGTTTTTGGAAACTGTGATAATTAAGCAGATATGTGTCCGTCGCATATTTTTATTATTCTAAGGCAAAGCGGTGACAGATCACCACTAGTTTAATGTGGAAGCTATAATTTTAAAGAGGATATTTTTGCTTTCAATGTATAATTTATATTTGCATCAAATTCACCAGTTTTATTTCTCCTCTGTCCTTTTTATAACATAGTTTTAACAGTAGTAATAAAAAGAGAACACAGGTGCATATGATACAAATATAAAAGAAGAAATTGCTACCAAAATTTAGTCCAAAAACTGACTTTATAACAGAAATCTGAGGAAACTACAAACATAGTTCTATTTTTTCACTGTAGGGCTGTTTTACTGTTAATCTCCACAATTGCAATGAGAGTATTTGTTTTATTATAATCACCTGAGTATTAATGACATCACCACTGAGCAATTGTATTACCAAATTAATAATTCCCGTTATATAAAATTGCTATAATGAATGCTTATCTTCCTTTACGTTCCAAGCAGGCTGGCCTTAATTTTCTATCAATATTTTTTTTAAATTAAGATTACAATGTTATTGAAATATAAAATGTCGAATTGGAGAAAAATAATATTATTGATATAATACCACCATCAGGACTAGTCATTGGATTAGGGCTAGGAGGCAGATCTGAGGTGAAATCATGTTTTTGTTAAAAAAAAAAGTGGATTTTTGAGAACATTATGGAAAGCAGGTTCTCCATTGTACAAACTGCATGAGCGCTTGCTAACGTGATGTAGAGATCTCACCCTTATAATGAGGCACGTACGCACATCATTCATCAGACTGTTCTGATAACAGTCAAAGGGCAGTTTATAGCTCACTGCACAGGAATTAAATTTTTGTGGGGGTATAACCTTCATATTTCTGTCTCAGCAAAGTGGGGAAAAGTCTGCTTTACCTTTTATCTTCATTAGCTGGGGTGGGAGCTTTGTTTTGCTAATGTTTACAGACCATTGCATTATTTTCTTTGTCCAGGGCGTGCATGGTTGCCAAAGCATCTCCATGTCAGTGTGTACTTCTAACGATGGGACTGGTCTCACTGAGCTGATGCAACTGCTTAAGGGTTTTTCAGAACGATTGCTAGGAAATGGTTAAAATTTTTATCTTTGTGTTTTACTTTAAAGTATCATAAATACTTCTGTAGATACTTTGTTACCTTTCTTAATGAAATATTTTGGGTCAGTGCGTTCGTTCAGCTTCAAATTTTTCTTTAATGAAAAATCACTATAATATTTTTTAACGTTACTGAAGCTATAGAAACATTAATTATTCTTTTCTATTAATAGATTAATTATTCTTTTCTGTTAATAGCTTTAAACAGACTTCTTAACACTTAACATACTTTACATTTGCACATTTCTGCGAATATGTTGCATTGCATTGCTCTTCCCTCCAATTCTTTTCCTAGCTGGTTCATCTAGATACTAAGCTTTCGGAGTGTAATTTCTTTCCAGCTATGTGTTTGTGCAGTGTTTAAAGTAAAAAAACCTCCTGATCTTGTTTGGGGATAATATTTTATTCAGTAAAATTGAGGAATATGAACTGGAGAGAAGGAACAACTTGGTGCTAAGCCCACAGGCATGTGTTTAACTCAGGGAAGATGTTCAGAGTACTTTTCACAGGCTCTGCAGATCTTCGTCTCCTTAGTGTGGTGGGAGGCCATTGTGTTCGTTCTTTTGTTTTAAGGAGGCTGATTTATGAATCACTGCTCTCTGAAATTAGCTTCTCATTAACACTTCATGCAGATGGAGCTGCTGTTATTTACCCACTATATTGTCTTATAAATAATAATAGTAAAAATTATATGGAGATTATGTAGAGATTAGATGCGTTTCCCCACAGCAATATGAATATTGGCTCTGGAAAGCTCTTTCTGCCAGACCAGAAATACGCAATTTCGTTACAGCCTCAGAGGTAAATACTGGTATTTGAGCAGTGCTCAGAAGGCATAATTAAGTGTTTTAGTGGCTCCATGCTTCATTAGTGTAGGTTCAACAATTACTGTTGAGTTCTGATCATGAAGAGGAAAGCTTTTTTTCCCCCTTCAGAAAATATTTAGTGTTTAAAATGTGGGAATCCTACTGTACCAAAGATTTATGTGATAGGTTTCAATTTATATAGTATTCTTTCATGTAAAAAGCTTGAATTACAATGAAATTTTGACTGAACTAAATTTGGCTATCCTAAATATCTGTCACAACATGACAGGTAACATTATGCAGATGGAATCTCTATTTCCTAAGATTAAAAAAAACAAAACAAAACAAAACTGTTTCCTTCCTGTAGCTAGAGGGAATGCAGAATGGGAAGCAAAGCAGAAGGAATGACTGAGTGAAAGGGACATTAATGTAGGAGACAGAAGTAATATAGGAGACAGGAGTTTTATTACTGCATTACATTACACATATGTAACAATATCTTATTGTATATGTAACTAAATCTGGCACGGGAAAATAAACCATACAAGTTGGAAGACAGAAGAACACAAAGGTTGTCCTGATTTACAGTGTAAGATCCTGATCTTTTTGGGGTGCTTTTACCCTTCAGCTGAATCCAGTTAGATACAGAAACCATGGGGAATGAGAAAGGATGGTTAATAGAATAAAGTAGAAAATGGTCAAAGGCAAGAACAGGTTAAATGTAAGAAGAGCAGAAGAGAGGAGATGGAGTGACGAGCTGGGCAGAGGGATGCAGGCAGGCAAACAGGCTCATGCAAAAGGACATCTCTGGTGACTCTGTGACCTTTGGCAGATCATTTCTTTATTCCAGACAGCTTCCCCTACAGCTGGGGATTTCAGAACATGAATTAACTGGTGTGGTGCAAGTCTGTTCCTCTTCTGTTATCTCAAGACTGAGGCCTGGATTTATCCCAGCTGACTTTACATACTCAATTGAGAAAAGCTAATTTAGATGTCTTTGACAGAGCCATGTACAATGAACAGGAAGATCTGAATCATGCCCTTGGAGGGTCCTGTCTTTCCTGGTTGACTGTTTATACAGCCTATGACTTCTAAGGTAGGTAACTTTTGGTACCTGGGGCTAGGTGGGATGAATGTGGGTCTGAAAGCTTCGTACTTTCAACAATAAAAGATAAAATACTGGTGAGTGGAAGAGCTTTGTGCTGCCCTTATTCCCTAATGTAGAATCAGGAACACGTGCATTGGGCTTGAGATACCGTATGTATTGTGTCAAAGGTGTGCGTTTACAGTGTAATACCTCAGATACAGGTTTGCTTCACAGAATATGGGATCTGAGGGCAATAAATGTCCTGTTCATGTGTTTGGCAGGATATCAGCAAAAGTTCTTTTATTTTTCTGATTGAAAGGCACGGATATGAAAGACCTTACTCAACTACTGTATTAGCCTATCTCTTTTATACTCAGACAACATCTCTGTTCTACACAGAATAATAATATATCCATATTAAGGTCAGAATTTGATTCTTAAACTCATTATGCAAGATGACATGTACGAGGAAAGAGTGTGATCCTAGACTGATAAATACAGGAGAATTATGTCAAATATTTCAGAAGTGTTTCAGATAGAAAATTATATGGTAATATATTAAACATGTTATATAAAACTAAAAAGTTGGATTCCTCCAAGTTGTAGGGGGAATGTCTTTTGACTGGAGCTCTGGGTGCTAGGGTGGCACACATAATGCTGACCGCCAGCCAGCATCTTAAAAATCAGCCCAGGAGCCGTGGCGAGCACTGTTTTTCAAGGGTAGGTTTTTTTCTCCAGATTAAGTTTCAAAAAACAAGTGTGTGCGCAGATGAATAGCACTTTTCTTGCTATTCTCATTTCCTTGAACCCAGTTATTATCAATATTTTTCAGTCTTTGTGTCTTCGTCTAGCTAGATTTTCTAAAGATTTCCTTACTCTGTTGTTTCAGGAAAAAAACCACCTACTTTTTGTCAGCTGTACTCAGCTACTCAGAAAAGTACAGAAGCTTCCATTGCTAATCTCTGTTTAACATTATTTATTTGTAACCCTTTCAAAAGCTTTCCAGGGGCAATTAATGCTCAGTGGTGTAGCCACATTGCACTTCAAATCAATGAGCTTTTTGTCTATGGGTGGATGGAAAAGTGTCACTTCAGTCAGCGTGCTGCTGAAGCTGAGGATGCTTTCCTTGAAGACTGACTAATACTGAATTTGGTAAATCCTACTGCTAAGAGCACTTGTTATAATAAAACTACAACTTGTTCTGAGGGTGATATTTGCATTCTTTGTAAAACTTCACTTGACTGAAACTTTGTTTGCTAGATCCTAAAGTGTTGTGCATCCTCATGAGCGCATGATTTGCTGTAATAACTGATGCGAAGTCATTATGAAAACACTTGTGTGGGCATAGTGAAAACTTTCTGTGTACATCAGACTGGTAGCAGAAACAAAATCATGTTTGATTTACAGAAAGAAAGGAGGAAAAAAAAAGGTAAAAAACAAACAAAAATACCTCCCCCCAAAACCCCCAAACAAACAAAAAAAACCACCAAACAGGCCCTGAGGCAATAATATGAGAATATTTTAACAGCTCTAGACCCCGCAGGAGATTGTGTGCTACAAGGGGCTATAGAGTGCGAACTGCCTTGTTTCTAAAAATA
This sequence comes from Nyctibius grandis, assembly GCF_013368605.1. NCBI lineage: Eukaryota > Metazoa > Chordata > Aves > Nyctibiiformes > Nyctibiidae > Nyctibius > Nyctibius grandis. The sequence goes on along the minus strand of NC_090661.1, from coordinate 9,615,681 downwards.
CCTCTGAGTATCACAGGAAGGTTACATATAAGACCAATATGTATGTATGCTGAACCCATTTTATGGAAAACGGATGGTTGGATTTCCAACAATATTTTTTCCAAAACACATTATTTCCAACTGGTTTGAGTTGAAGGATGCAGTATCTTCACTGTCAAGTAAAATTTTACTTCTGAGGAATGCACAGCGTATCATGATTTTAAAATGTTGGAGACCACATAGACTAATTTCTGCCTCCCATGTTTTCTATAGAAGGCATAATATTTAACACTGTCTATCTTCAAAACCATCAGCTAGTACCTCCTGAAGCTTCCTTACGCAACATTACACCATATGTTTTCAAAGCCAATCAAGCTCTGAAAATTTAGGTGATGCCAGAATTATGGATGTTCGTAGCACAGCAGAGGGAGATTTCCACCTCCACTTTCTCAGTTTGGCAGGAAAAGTATTCCCTAATTTGCTTGGTGTGATGAAGGGTGCCTCATCTCTTGTTCAGTATTCTGAAACCAATGTCTGTTAAAGACTGTAAAGCATGTTCTGGGGATTGAGATTCAGTGATTGTATGGATCTGATGTTTTGAAATTATTTTCCATTGATGCAACTGTAATTATTTTTATATTGGTCAGTACTCCTCTGGTACTGAGCATGTCACAAATGCTGGGACAAACAGCAATGGTGAGAGAAGGCCATTTTGTTCTTCATGAGTTCAACCTCATGTGCAGCTAGTCATATCCTGGGAGGTCTTTTGACATACAGATCATCTAATTTATGTTAGACTGAATAAATACGGATTTACTGCATTTCAGTAGTGATAAAGGCAGCTAAAATCCCCGGCTGTTTGAAATTGCACCCTATTTCTACTAGGGATGGAGATTTTAATGAAATTATTTAGCAGATGAAGCATTAGAGATATCCCTCTAGATAAAATGAATGGCTTTGGCTAATACTGTTGTTCTGAGATGAAAGGGAACAAGTATATTGAAAGGCATCATGTTTAATCTCTTTATTTTCATGTAGTAAAGGCTTTAATGGGTTATTAGGTGAAACTGAGTGGAAAATACATACCTAACAGAAGAATATTTCAGTCAAGTATGTTATTTAGTTTTTGAGAGGGCACCACTGCTTATGATCCTGACCAGAATGATGGATGCACTCAAAAGGGTTAAGCTGAAGCCACTGTTATATGAATGACCTACCAAAATCAAATTGCACTTGAAACAGCAGAAATGTGTAGATGTGAGAATTACTGTGCGCTTGAAAATATGAAAATAATCTTACAAACATACTTTTCTGTAGCAGTGTAAGAGCTGTTTCAGTGTTAGAGAGAAAATATAACTTCCTTTGAACAGTTGGGAAAACATGACAGAGTACTCGGGCATTTTTTGAAAGCTACAAAATCCTCTTTTTGGATTTAGCAAACAAGAAGCTTCTGCTGTTACTTTTGCACCAAATCTGGCAAGTCAGTGCATTGTCTAGCACTGCCTGCATCTGCGTCTCCTGTCGGTGATAAATACGAGATGTTGACTAGTGGCAACAGAAAATAAATGTGAGCTGTATAGGAGGGCAGTATGAACATGCCCACAGCTGAGCTCAGCACATGTAACTGCGGCAGCGTACACAAGCCCTGTCTGCACGGTGATGGATGCAGATTATTAAAGCAAGCCATTAGCAGTACCTGCCATGTTTGATTAATAACAGACTGAACAAAACATATGGGAGTGTATGTGAAGATATGTACTTCGGCAGAGGCTGTATATAGATGCTATGGCTTTGACAGTCTGAAACCTATTAATGCATTGACTAAAATTATCTGTGGACCAGGGTGAGGAATACATCAGGACCACTCTTATAGAAGAAACACCACCAGAATGTATATAAAGAAGCTGTGATTCAGTTTCTGTTATTTTCCTATGGTTTTTTTAATGCTCTGATATTGATATGAAAATTAAATCTTTATAGGTTTACATATTCCTTCTAGCATAATCCTTCACTTCTCTTCCCCTGCCTTTGCAGCATCTGACTTCTTTGCAACAGTAGACAGTTTTGCTGTGAGAAATGGAAAGCAAAGTAGATGGACCCCCTTCTGCCTGAATATGCCAGGAGTCATATGTATAGTACCAGATTTTATCTAGGATTTAAGACACCAGAAGAATATTTTACCTGCCACACCTGATCATGGCCTTTTATTAGAGAGAACTATGAGCTTTTTTCCCAGTGCTTCCCCACTATCTTTTCTAGGATTATACTGTCTCTGCGCTGAAACTGTTCTGTGAAAACATTCTCTCTTCTGCCAACTCTTTTTCTACAGAAGCATAAGTTGTGGTTCTGTTTTCAAGGCGCATAATCTTTGCACTTAAACCCGCATTGCATTGGAAGAGTACAAGATTATTCTCTCATTTAAAGCCCTTTCACCTCTGATCATATCACTGGGTGGGATGAAAGCTCATGTTGTATAAAAAACAATTTTGTTTCATTGATGATGACAAGCACAATGTTTACAGTGGTTTGATTATTACATGGCATCATGCTAGGACAGCTGAAAAATTTTACCTAACGTAGGTGTAGGCTGATGTTAAACATGGCAGGTCAGACCCCAGGAGAGTGGGTGGCATGCCTGAAACGCTGCCTTTTTGTTGTGGTTCCATCATCCAGAAGCAGAACATCACCACCACCTCCTTCCATGGATTCTTGCCTCTCCAGTGCTTCCTATGATGGATGAGTTTCTTTTTTCCACCTCATGTTTTCTTTGGAATGATTGATTTTGTAGTATCTTACCATTAAATTATTCATGTTTGCTCTCAGTTTAACATGATTGTAATGTATGCAGGGCCAAAATATAGACTGAACAGAGCTGGCAAAAGACAGAAATGGACGGGGGTGCATCAGTTATTATATATTATATAATTCTTAGTATCAGCTAACAAGAAGTAGCGATCCTTTTCTGGGTGTATTTTGAGGGAAAAGCAGAATATTGTTGCAGAGATTTCCTGTTTATTTTTAATGAAGATGGAGTTTTTGCCCTGCACTTTGTGGCTCTTGGAAGTGAGGCAAGATAAAACATTTTAACCAGAGAAAAAGAAAAAAATATTTCTGTTGCTTGGGAGTGATCCAAATGAAAATAGGATTTCTGAAATTGCAGGCGAAAAAAGCTATACTTTATCCACCTAAGAATTAGAGCATGTATCAGGATTCGTAAGGTTTTACACTAATCCTGCTTTTATAGCTTAATTACATGGGGTTTTTTTGTGAGCAATATTTTGGATTTGAAACTCATGAAAAAGTTACGTGATATTTTAATATTTTTTTTTTCAAGAACACTGTAGAACAGATTGATCCTTGCTGGTTTTCCCCTGGAGTCAGTGGAGTTATGCCATGAATAAACCGAGGCCAAAACTTTCTTTTAACTCATTGGGATGTTAAGGTAAGGAGCCTTTAAACTATAAAACAAAAAAAAAATCAAGTGTGCAACATTGACAATAAAATGTCCTGTGGGGAAAAAAATTGTAAGAGAAAAGAGTAATATTCTTTCCTGGTCTACCTTCTGTCTGAAAAAATATCAAAAAAAAAAATAACCCCTTTCCCCCCCCCAAAAAACAGTATCTACAAATTAAAGGGTATGTTATGAAAACTCATCTCACTACTAGCTTTTTATTAAATTAACTGGATTAGAATCTGAATATCAGTTTAGAGGCTTAATTGCAAACCTCTTAAAATTTATTGCCAGCCCCTCTAGGACCAGGTTTAATTCTGGAAAACACTTTTGTATCCAGGGGCAAACAGCAATAGGGTGGAATTTTTGGCATGACCTGGTTACATGAATTGTAGCGGAGCCACATGAATCCAATTCAGAAAAACAGGCAATTAAAGTGGAAAAAAAAAAAGCAGTTTCTACCAGTGCTAGCTACAGAAGGATACAGGTCTGCTCTTCATGGTCTGTATGACTATGAAGACTGTATGACCACTTCTTAAAGTGGGTGGCCTACATGGGAGATGGAGTTAAATGCATACAAAAGGCGTTGTTCAACACATCCTAAAAGTAGACACTTCTGAGGTGGAAAGCCGTCCAAGCGTAGCATTTCAAGGTATTCATCGTTCCTGAGGACACTGATATTACAGTGGTGAAATACTGTATAGATGCAGCTGGATCCGTATCTCGTAGAGAGAAAAAAGCAGAGAGCCTGATTCAACAAATACTCATTAATAAGTATAATGCTTGTTGACCTGAGCGGGTTCCTGTGAACCTGCCTACTCTAGAAACATAGAGCTGGTGCTAGGTTTTCAGCTGTTACATCAAATAATGGGCCTAGGAAAGACAGGTAACATTAATAATACATATAAAAATAATAATGACCCCTTGGGGTAGAAAGAGGGATAGACTAACCCTTCGTGTGTTTGCATGGAATATTACTGGCATTCATGTCCTCTAGCCACTGTTTGTTGGAGGGGTTTCCAAATGCATATTGACAGTATTTTGGCAGTAACTGAGATGCAGTGTTTAAACTCAAACTTGAACGGGACCTCATTCTCCCCCGCCCCATTTCTTTTTTGTAGCCACTAAAACTACTCATGGTATAGAAGCAGATTATGGGAAATCATATTGTTGCCTTTGAAACTGTTATCTCTCTGTGAGATTAGCAAGGCTTGGCACTTCTGTTTTTCTGTTTGTGTGTAAAATAAAACCATCACTGTATGAAGTGTGTACCCAACATAACAAAACGAAGGATCTCTAGAAAAATAAAATCAAGTCAGATTTGTGAATAACAGCTAGGTTTTTAAAACCTTTTGAAAATATCTGAGTTATCCTTGGTTTTGCATGTCACATGGAGATGTTAACAATTGTATTTATTATGCATTTACTCTATTTTCTCCAGCTGTTTAATTTCTTTTGTCATTTATTTGGCTTTTGTTACATGTTATCTCTTTTATTGTTTCTTTCCAACTTTATGGCCAACTAAAACATTAAATTATTATTGTGGAGATCTAGCACAGATGGTTCAAATCCTGAACTCAGCACATGACTGGAAGGCATGTTGAGAAGGGCTGAGATGAGAAAGTCTCACTCGGGGGGGAGAGCATTTGCTAAGCTGTTCTGTGGAAGCTTCTTCCTCCATCTGGCCATATGTAGTCCCAGTCCTGGGGAGAGCAGGACGGGAAGCCGAGCATTCTCAACTGTGTTTTTCCTTTCTTGTATATGCTTGTGCCAGTACAACGTGCAATGTCTTTCCCACCCTCCTAGAAGAGAACTTGCTCAGTTCCAATAAGAACAACCTCTTAATGTGAGGGGAAGGGATGGGGACTGTATTTCTGTAGGTTTTACTATCAAATGCTTCTGAATAAACCTCACAGGTTCAGCCCTCTGGTAGAGGAAGGTGCCTGTGCATTTAGATATCACCTTTTCTAGCACATACAAGGCAAGGTCCATTCAAGGCTGCAAGGAGAACGTTACAGGGGGCACTTGTGTTTAATTAAAAAAATTTGTATTATAGGATGTGGATTTAAAAAAAAAATCAAACCCCTCACGTACCTTAATTTAAAATCACCAGATTCATACTGCTTTGTGTACTGGGAAGGTTGTTTACTTTGTGAAGCAAGCTGCTGAAATAGAATCCTGTTGGGGAGGGGAGGGAAGATGTTTTCTTTTTTTGCTGCAATTTTGCCTGCTGTTCCCAGTTATTATCTGCAAAGTTGTGAAATTCAGTTAAATCATTTTAGTCATCTCTTGGCTGCAAGAAATGTGTAACTTGGAGATACAAAGAATTATGACTTTGTTGAAGAGTTAAGTATCAGCCATGTGAATGTTATGTTTTTATACAATTTCTGCTGGCTTTATTGCAGCCAGAGATGCACTCAGTTTTATAGGGCTCCCAGAGAGATCGATTAATATTTCTTTAAATATTAAAATCAAAGACTGCGAGAAGGTACTGATGAGTTTCTAAAAGAGCAAAGAAGCTCCAAGAAATGCTCTTCAAATTTATTTCCTCTTTGAAACACTGAAATCTTGTTGAAATCACTGGGCAGTTTGTATTCCATAGACTCATGCAGGAAATGTACTGGACTAGGTTATGAGCGTATTGCCAAGTTTTGCCTGAGAAAACACCAAAATTACCTTGAAAGCACTCACTCATTTTTCTTGGTAAGATTTTAGAGAAAATGTTTTTCCAGTTCTGAACAGTTGAGTCCTTTATTTTAAAAGGTTTTTTTGAGGGGTGGGGTAGATGTAGATTCTTCTGCTCACAGCGTGGCTGAGCTAGACGTAGTTATACAATGCCAATACGTGGCACCATCCTTTGCCAGTAAGCTGTTTGGAAAAAATTAACAGGAAACATTCTGTCAGGAAAAACAAATGAAGCAAAATGCAGCTGTGCATAACATTATAATGCCTCACAATTTAAATACGAGATCAAAATCCTCCCTGCTCCTGTCCTTGCATTGTTCAAATGCTATCGTTATTACGGATGCTGGAGTAGATGAAGCAAACAGCTATGGGTGTTTGTTAATATGTAAGTTATATTTGACATTTGTATAACTCTTCGTCTGCATGTTGGGTGCTCTCTACCATGTGTCTGTTGAAGCCGTAAGAATGTCCTGCGACAATCTCAGTTTAAGACTAATTTGTACCGCCCGCAGTTTGTCTCTGTCCCAGTGCAGTAGCATGCAGCACCTCAGTTTTTGCTTTCGTTTTAAGCCAGAATGGTACCCTGAGCACAGTTTGATCCCACAAATAGTTGCACCAGCACAACTGGTGGTGTGGAACAGTAGTCAAAAACAAGCAGTGGAGGAAGGCACTTTTCACTTGGTTTAGGCCGTTAAGCCTTTTTAGCTACCCAAAGTTTCACGGTATGAAACAACCTGAGAGAACTGTCTCATAATTATGTTAATCATTAATGATATTCACAGTTGCATTTAGTCCAAAATGAAGTCCATGCTGTGTATAAATCCCGCTTGAAGGGCAGACATAGATCTTCAGCAGCTAAGAGCTTTCTGCTGGCCTCCTGTGTCCAGAGGAAATGCAGCACTGGCAGCAGCCAGAAGAGATGGTTCACATACGACAGGAAATCAGTCAGCAATGATTCAGTCAATAACCTTTTGAGAAAATACTATGGGACAAAAATACATAGCTTCAATAATGGCATCGCACAAATATCTGCTATCCATACATTACACAGGTTTAGGAGCCGGTACTTGGAGGACCTCAGCCTGATTTAGTCTGACCTGTAGACAATGGATTCTGTTCTTTTGGTGCGTTGGATAATAATATAATGGAAAAAATCTCCTTTGATGGTAAGCACTTGTTCAGAGTCATACCTGTAAAAGGTATTGTATATATCTGGAAAGCATTAAATCAGAAGCACTCTGAGAGTATACGATTGTCAAAGAGTGAGTCTGAAATGTGAACTTCCAGCAACTTTTTCCCTTAAATACTGAGAACATTTCTTCTCTTTTGTTCTGCTTTCCCCTTTGGTGATTTTTAATGCTTCCATGAATTTCAGATGAAGACTGCTTAAGCAGTGGGCAGGTGTAACCTATCAGGGGACAAATGGGGAATAGCACAATCATTAATCACAATGCAGAAGCCCTGGGCATGGAGTCAAAGTGCATTGTCTGCCAAACAGTTTTCTACAGATTACTTGATAACGATATTAAGATTGATCACACAGTACTGATCTTTTAGGGGATGTGAGCTGACCTACTTTTAAAGGGGGTTAATTTGCAATTTCACTGTAGCAAATAGAGATGTTGGCTTGTGTAATGTAATTTACTAACAGGATTCAGAACATGCACAACCTTAACCCTATTTTGGGGAGAAAGTATGGTCACAATTCACTTTGTCAGTTGTCTTTTCTACAGGGAAGAATCATTTTTGCAGAGATCAGTTTTTCAGACATTATTATTACTACACTGAAGAAATACATAGCGAATGAGAAAGCTGTAAAGACCCATTACACTAAACAACTATAAAACAATGCTTAATCCAACCCTCTCCCCAATCTAAATATGCAAAAAAGTCTGAGGAGAAATTGTTATCAATCCTTCTTTACAAATGAAGCATGGAGGCATAGAGAGCTGGTTCCACAAAGTAATTTCAGCTCTGCAGCCCAATTTTTGTCTCATCTGTCCTCCCAGGGTCCGTGAGGAGAGCTGGGCATCAAAGCACTGTAGTTTGAAGTAAGTAAATCCACGAGACACGCCATGCAGGCAATAGCCGTGCGGTGGTATTGTGTTTCTCTGCTGACCTGTCTGCTGTGTATCACAAGCAGCCCACTGGCAGCTGCGCATCTTATCACAGTTGTGCTGCGTTGTACTCGTGTGCTCAGGGCATCGTGTTTTCTGCGTTACAACAGAGCTGCCCAAACAAGAAAGGCAGAGTGGGTCTGGTGACAGTAGCAAGGGTCGGCCATGAATCCAGATGACCAGACAAGCCTGTCGCCACAAGGCAGCTCCAAGGCCAGCGTGGTGCAAGAGCAGTCACAGCAGAGCTCAGACAAGGTCCCAGGGCAAGGGCTGAGCTTTCATGCAGCTCCCTGGCCAGTGAACCCTTGGGTACTTGTGAGGGTGGGTACGCGTAGGAGCCCCAGGGGAGGTTCATCAGGGCAATTAAGAGCCTGTAGGTTCATTATAAGGCTGTCTAGTTTATCTTCATGAAGATAGAAAGATGAGTCTTTCTCTCACTAACAACAAGAGGACATCCTCCCTGCTAAATCCTAAGTCCCTGCTACAATGCATGGTGGGTTGTAAAGATTAACTGTGGGCAAAGCAGTACATGTTCTCTTAAATGAATTACTGAAATATCTAAATAATTTTAGCCTATGTTAAATCAGAAACATGACATGGAAAACTTTAAGATTGAAAATATTTTATATGATTAAAAAGTAGATATTTTTAGGAGGAAAGTGTTAAGGAGTAGATGTTGACGTTAATTCATAGTAGTCATAGCAACATAGTTCTTTTGTAACATACTGGTCTTTTGGGATTTGAGGGGAGGGAAGAGAGGGCAGGTTTTGTTATTTCATGAGCAAAGTTTCCTCAGCTAAGATTGTGCTTTGTTCTAGTTTTTCTGTAGTCATATCACCTAGTATCCAGTTACTTTGACATAATCATGTCATGCCAGCAGGATTAGCTCAGGGAAGACAATAGACCTAAAGGAGCAGTTTAAAAACTGGGATTTGAGCAATTAGTTCCCTGCTGTTATTTAGGGGATCAATTCTGAGTGGTCTGACTCTTCCAAAATATTCAGTGAGGGATTTCAGATGCCTAAATTGTGGTTGTAGGTGTGTTCTGTGGGCCACGTATCTAAAGCTAAAGCGTGACAATGCTGATGATTTTAACAGTTAAAGTTATTTTTTGTATCTATGCCAAAGGGATTTTGCTCCAAAGTAGTGTCTTAATTGAAAGAGAAATCTCACTCTCAAGAGACATTGATTTTTTTAATAGAGCACGTGAAGCCTATTCTGAGTTGGACCTATGTTCGACCAGTACCTGAAGAACTGACTTGACTTCCTAGAGTTGCAGCAGCCCATTGTCTTTTCCAGGCACCGTCCAACCTGCTTGCTGTTGTCTGTTGGTGCTTGGCGGGTCTGGATTGTGCTGCTGAGCCTGACAGCATTGCACAGCAGGTCTAGCTTTGTAGCGCAAAGTCAAAAGCGCTCTGCTGATTTACAGCAAGCTCTGTCTGCTCCTGTTCACCACCCTGTGCTGGAGCTGCTTGCTGGAGCTTGGGTGGCTCTGGGAGAGCAAAGCCACTGTCTTTGATAGCTGCTCCCATGCTGCCGCCTGCAGATGCAGTGGAGGAGTCTCGGACGGGGACTCCAGCCTGGTCTGGATGCAGAGGTGACAGGTTTTCTTTCTGCACATTTCTTTTCTTTTGGAAATAGCTTCAAGCAATTAATTGAAGGAATTCAAGGAATTAATTGAAATACAATTTCTTGGAATTAATGGAACACAAAAATAAACACCCCCTGTTTCAGTTAGAGATGTGTTCTGTACGATCAGCTCTGTTTTCTTTTTCTGTAACTTTTCTTTTTAATTATGAATAGAAAACAAAAAGATCACTGCTGCAGGACAGAAATAACCGAGTTGTCCCCAGTTAGAGATACTAGTCTGGTTGTGGTCACCATAGAAATGAAAAGCTCTAAAAAATGCATCTGGGAGGAAACTATTTCGGGAAGGCAAACTATTAATTGTGAATGTATTTAAACATATTAAATGGACATATAGAAGATAGACATACCAATCTCCAGACAAGTTTTTAAATACTACTTTAGAATAAATGCTGCACTTCAGCTTCTATCAATACAAAAAAGGGGTAAACCTATTCCCAATGTGTCCTGTTAGCTCTGTGGTCAGAGAAGACTGTGTGGAAGTACAGCTCTGCTCCCAAGTTACTACTTCAACAACTTTTCCCTTCTTGAAAAGTTGCAAGCAGGATGCTCTGTAAGCCAGTGCATACCATAAATTTTCACCTAATGGTCTGAGTATAAACTAGAAAGAGAAACCTCCATGAGAAATCTAATATTTTAAAGGAATATAAAGTTGGCTGGCAGTTACATTTTACATTTTAAAGTCTAAAATGAGTAAATAAGCTTTTTTTTTGTAGTTCATAAAATGAAAATGTTAGGAGTATTCTTTGTGTTTTGTGTATTCTAATTGCCAATGTAATATTCGTACCTTAATTAGTAGAGCAACGCCTACTGTAAATGAGAATTATTTTGGTAACTGTTACTCGGAATAATATGCGTTCCTGTTCTTATTGATAATTGAAATTTTGGGGTTTTTTCCTAATCGGTAAAATTAGAAAAAATAATAGTGAATAATTTATCTTTTTGATAAAGAATTTGAAATGTTGTGATTTGTTAGGTCACTTATTTAACAGACACTGTTTTCTTGACTTGTCAGACTTTTAACTTTAGAATGTACTTTAATGTGAAATAGGAGAAAAAGATGTTTTAAAATAGTTAGCTCGTGAAATTGAACAATACATTTAAAATATTTGATTTCAACTGCAGTGACAACATTCATTCATTGGTACTTGCATGTGAAGTTCTTAAAGTTCTGCTTAACCCCAAAAAGATTAATTTTTCAGATTTGTTTTCCCTTTCCTGATTCTGAGCCAAAAACCTTGATGCATTATACTCAATCAGTGGCATAAGCTAATGTTTTCATCTTTTTTCCCAAGAAAGACATAAAGCATTTTGAACCTAGACCTCCTTGTTCTTGCAGCTTATCAAACCCAAAACCTTGAAGGTGGTGTTCTGCCATCGATCTCTTTTAGATGATGCAGCATACAGCTTTACTGCTGCAGGTCGTCCTTGCAGGAGGACAGGGAGGGATGCTGCCTGGCCATGGCTTTGGACATAACTTAAAACTTGTACAAAATAAGTATTACTGATTTTCTTTTTTTTTTACGTTATTTATGTTAAATGGTAGAGAGCACTTTGCTGTTTGTTAATGGTGTGTGGATCATTGCACATGATACAGTAATTCTTCTTGGATGGCTTTTGACAAAGACAATGCTTTCTAAATGCTTTTCAAGAACAGAAAAGCTTTCCAGTCCTGTAAGCTGTTCTTTATATGAGCACAGAAGAGATTTTACGTAGGTAGGAGTACTGTGTGGTATAGCTGCCCATTGCGCTCAGATCAACCAGGTGAAGGCTGGGGCTGCTTTTTCTGTGCACAGGCGGTAATAAGTCATTCAGATTTCTTAACAGTTCTAAACCATTTTCACCCAAAAAGTGCTTATCTTTACATAATAGTGGTGAATAAAATAATGCTACTACAACTATAGCAGGTGCTTTACTGTCTTGAGTACAGAAAAAATTAACCAAGAAGAAACAAGGCACCGAAATGACTTTTGAGTCACACCAGCCTCAAAACCCTGTGCATGGCTCTAACCCTGGCTTCAGCCAACGCGTTTTCCTCCATGCCAGCCCTGCGGGTGGCTCAGGAAGCCCGGCTACAGCCCCAGGCTCAGCTCTGTCACTGGTCCATGTGCCCCAGAACAAGCACTTGGGGCAGCTGGCTTTAAACTTCGTCTCCTTTGCCCTCCCTTGCAGGAGTCTTTGAAGCCTGAGGCCTCCTGCCTCCTAGCTGAGTGGTTTGTTGTCTGGGTTCTAGGATTTCTGCAATGTAGCTGCTTCTGAAGACTCATAAAAACACTTTTTCTCTAGGGGAAGGTGTGGATGCCTCGCTGGAAGAGCAGTCCCCAGGGGTCTGTGGCTTCATGGGCAGCAAATAGATTGTTAGCTCATTTCCCTACCTCCTCTCACCCCCTTCCCATCCAATTTGCATCCACTAGAATTTTCTGCAGCCAATTAAAGATTGGGACAAGATTCATGCCTCCCTGTGAGGTACCTGGCATGTCTGCAGTGGTAAGATTTCAGTGTCAGCAGTCATGAGCTGGCAGATATGGAGAGAAAATGCTGACTTACACCCTGTGCAGATACTTGCCATCGGTGATGCTGTGCATAGAGACTCTACTGCTTCGTTGGGGGTTTATTATAATTTTTAATCAGGCAGCTGTCTGTTGGCTTCCAGTGCCATCTAGTGGGCTGCGATCTTATTTCCCTGGTAGGTAGGGCTCCAGTAAAGACATTTCAAGGCTGTATATGTATGTGCGTCGCTATCGATATTCCTTTATGTACACCGCTGTGTCCTTCAGGAATGATCCATTTACAGATATTTATGCTCATTTCTGACATTTAAGGTAGATATAAACTAGAAGTTGAAACATGTCATAGAAAAGTAAACAGAACTATATGTTTGCAAGTAGATGGTATGACAAATACTTGTCTTTTCCTTTAACAGAGACTTCTGAGATAGAGCATAAATATTTTAACCTTTCTAAATAGTACAGCTGCTTATTTGCTCTTGGAATAACTGTTGCTGTACTTGTACATTCTGTTATCTATGCATTTTTTTTATGTGAGTGGTATAAAAATTGTATTCTCCCATTCATAATATTTTATGCATTTTGAACTCTCAATGTAGACCACTTTCACTTTTAAAAATTATAATCTAGAGCCCTTCTTTTCTTTTGTAGACACTGGTTTGGTTCCCTCACTGCTCAAGTGGGCTTAAGGGTCCTGTAAGTAAAAACCTTCTTTTTTGTTGTTTTTAACTTTTGACTTACGTTGATAAAGTATTGTGAGCAAATAAGATATAACACCTCAAGGTTTATGGGTAAAGTGTGGGATCTGTTATCTACATTTTTTTCAGCAGTTCGCCCAACTCGCTTGGCTCAGTGCTTATACTGATACAACTGAAGTATAAATTTTAACCATAGCCTCATTAGTCCTATCTGTGGGGGGTTACTTAAGGAGGCTTTATAGATTGTGCCACTGGATACTCCTATATATTGACCTCACTCTACCTCCCCCGGGGCTGGATGACGCTGCTGGGATGCCTCGTTCTGCTGACCCGAGCCCTAAGTTGTTCAGATGCAGGGATGAGCCACTGGCTCTCCCCAGGTGGTGCTCACCACCTTCCCAAAGCTGGATGGTCTGGCAAGAAAGTCTGCTCCAGAACTTCTTTATTCTGCTGACCCAAAGTCTGGCACTAGTCCTGTCCAGTCTAGTTGTACAGGCAGTATTGGCAGAGGAACTGTGGTTGAGGGTACTGGTGCTCTCTGTATAGGCTCAATCATACCACCTTCTCTGTGCTAGCCCCAGCACCTATAGGCACAGGGAGGGGATGACTTTTTTAAGCATCATCTAGCTCTTTGGGTGGGAGAGCAAGCATTGCTTGGAAAGATTCTGTGATTTAGTCATGTGTCCTGTTTGTTCTCTTTTTCTTTACATGCATGTATGTTCACTCGCTTTTTTTAAGATAAAAGGCAGTTTAGGTAAAGCTAGTTTGGTACACACCATGCTGCTTTGGAGTCCTTTCTGCATTTGGGCCTTGGGTGGGTGAGTGTTTAAGGCCCTGGGTTACTTCCAGTGTGAATGGCTGATCACAAAGAGTGTGACTGTTCACCACGTCTGGGGATTCACAGTCCCGCCTGTTGTGCCTCAAATCATAGAACCATTTTGGTTGGAAAGGACCTTTAAGGTCAAGTCCAACTGTTAACCCAGCACTGCCAAGTCCACCACTAAACCATGTCCCTAAGTACTACATCTAGCTGTCTTTTAAATACCTCCTAAACCCAGAACTTCTGATACGCCCTAAAAGGCAGGTGGTGTACTGTGCCCTTGGCCTTTCCCTGTAGAGCATCATCTCGTGGCACATCCAAACTTCACAGAGAGGCTGTTGAGTTGGCACTGTCGTGACGGTGGTGACTAGGATGGCCTTGAGGCTGAGCCAATGAAGTGCACTAAGGCAATAGCTGGCACAACAGAGAGGACATGCAGGGTTTTTTGGCCTTCCAAAGACAGCGGGTACTTTTCCAAATGCTGCTGTACACTCCTGATAGTATCTAAGAGTCATCTGTCTGAGCTGTGCTTGCAATGCCACTGCTGGTTCAAAAAGTACAGTGAGAGTGGTGGTGAGAAACGCTTACTGTGGTTGGAAACAACCTTTGATCCTTCTTTGAAACTTATATCAAATGTATATTTTAAAAGACCCATTTCAAAATACCCTGCCATTTGCTAATGAAAAGGAAGCAAATTGGGAGTTACGAGAGGCTTTGTTTTCTCCACTTGTGCACATGTGGTAAGTAAGCAGAAAGGGAGGACTTTCCTGTCAATGTTTGCAAGTTTATTACTGCTGGTGGAGTAAATGATGGTATGAAGAAGATGAAAAGAATGCAGAGCTCCAAGCGTTAGCATTTTAGATGCATTAAGCTATCTAGACCGCATGTGAAAAATGTCATTGCCTACTGAGCAGTTACTGCGCCCATCAGTTATGGCACAAACTGTTCTGTCTTTTGGAAACCAGAGGAGACAGAACTCAATATCATTCAGGTGGCCTGTAATTGCTTTGTTTTGCACAACACTGCATGAGTCCCAAACTTGAAAGCATTGCAATAAAGATCTTAAATGGGTTTGCCTGTGGAGCAAAGAACACTAAGTGCCTGAAACTTGGTAGCAAGAGATTTTTAAGCACATTTCAATTTACTGGTAAAGGATTTTTTCCCCCTAGTAGTTAGTATGCTGCTTGGTAAGTGGGGAAAAAACATGAAAAAAATGTGTGAGTATGTGTGCACTGTATACTATATATATATGTATACACATGCACATGCGTGTGCACACACACACTATAGTTAGCTTTGAAGTTAAGAGCATAGCCATGCGACAATATGTTGTGGCATTAATAACGTATCTGAAATGGAAAAGGTATTTGCCAAATAGTCTGCAGTGACAGGCTTCAGATTTTAGCTAAGGGCTGTGCATAATTTCAGGATTTTGCTATTTTTTTCCCCTCAGTATCTGTGGCCCTGAGAATGGCAGCTACCTCTAGAAGGAGAGTTAATTGATTTACTCATAATACAAATCACGGTTGAGGACCTGCTCTACCCATCATCTTTCTGCCATGCAGGTTATGGTTTAGTTGTGTTGGCCATGCAAAGAAGAGCATCCTAAGTTAGAGCAGGCATACTGTCAAGCAGGTCCCAAGCAGTTACTTGGATGGGTAACATCTGTTGATGAACATCTGTTCATAGCTGACTTAAGTGCTCTGTGACCCCTTCGAAGGAAAAGCTGTTCTGATACAGCTTTATGGGCCATAAGATCGTGATTGCTGTTCCAGATGTCTCGCCATTCAGTATGCCAGAACATTAAATTGTTCTATAAATTCACTTAGCTTCACATTGTCAGTGGAGAAAGAGTTAGTTGGTTCACTTGGATACTGTAAATTGTCCTTCAGAAAAGTCTGTCTCTGTTGTTTATACATGATGTGAAGGTGCCCAACTGGCAACTTCTGCTACGCCAGACCGCTGTTACTGGCATTGCAGTGACAACGCTGATACAGCTAGGCAGGCTCAGTGCTGTTGGCCTTATTTGAAGACAAAAAGATTAGCAATTTTTGCAGAAACTCCACTATTCACCAGCAACCTAAAGCAGGGATTACAGAAAGGTGAGTTAATCTGCCTTTGTGCTTCTAAAAGTGGCTGTGAAGATTGAATGATGCTATGGCAGAGTATCTGCAGGCAGCAGCTTGGCAGTAGGCACTGTCCCCTTCCGAGTCGCCCAGCACCACTGGAGCAGAGATGCTCGGTCAGTAGGCAGCTCTTTGCAGGCGAGCAGCACTGCTGGGATGCCTCATGCAGCTGCCGTACACGCTGACAAACCTGCCCCGAAACAGCTGCTTGGAAATACCGAGCATTTTCCTAGCGAGAGCAAACAGCTAAGTGCCAATGGAGTTTTATTGGACCAGACTCTGCCTTCAGTTATTGGTGAGCAACTCCTAGCTTGTCATCTCCAGGCAACTACCTCTAGGTCACCTCAGCTTTGTTACGCTTTAGTTTTAGAATAGAGGTTTTTCATGAACTCACTGGTCACTCCCAGCTGGCTGCAAGATGTTACTTATAGTCGCATTTCTACGGCAGCAGCTTTGCTGAGTGGCTGCCCCTAACTGCTGTACTTTTCTGTGTCATTATTAGTGATGTACTCACGCTCCCTAAATAGTGTGTACCTAAATAGTCTTCTAGTAGCACAAAATATCATTGGAAAATTTCACAAAATCTCAGACTTTTTGAAAGCTCATTTCTAACAGTTTTTCCATTCATGTATCACCAGGCTCTATTTGAATAGTTTCTCTTTTATTAAAAACCAACAACAGAAACAAAACCCGCAAGAGAGTAATACAGGGTAATTTGAGCAACAATCCTAAATTACCCTGTGACTTCTAAAGAACAAAAAACTGTTTGACAAAAACCTCGAGGCAAATAACTTCTAAGTGGAAAGAATGGCTTTAGTCACTCCAGATATTCTGTTAGCTTGAACAGGAGTAAAGTGTAAATAAGAGCATGACTTGACTCCATATATTGGTAAGTGTGTGGGTTTTTGGTGTACATAATCATATTATTTGAACAGAATCTCATAAAAGTGTAAAATTCATAGTAAAGATGTCTTTATTCCAAAATAATAGTAATGTGTTAGCCAGACAGCTACAAAACATCTACACAAGACTTTGGTAAGAAATATTCATGGTAGCTTTTTCATAATTCCACAGCAAACAAAAACAATGAAGGAAATCTAAAAATGCAATCAAACAAAATTTTGTTTAAATTGTATGCTGCACACACAGAGTCCTACTGTACATTTGTTAAGCCCCTAACTTTTCTTTTTTATTATGTGTAAAGCTTCTACAGTTTGTAAGTTAGGAAAAAAACCATACACACAATGCTAAAATCTGATAGTTGAGGTCTACAAAACTGGAGTGATATCTGTGCTTTCAGTTCAGCAGTATTACTCAGCAGACAGAACAGTTCTCATTTTTATTGACTGATAATCAGTGGCTATTACACGACTAGAAAGTTTACAGTAACAATGCAATACTTCTACATATTGAATATCAGAGCTTTTTTTCTGAATAGAAAATCAACCTCATTTTTTCTTCATTTGTTTTTGTTTGTGTTTTTTTTTTTACAAAATGTAACAAGCTTAAATATTTCTTTTGTATCAAGTTAGAAGACAAACAAATGACTTGTAAAATGTTTCAACAGAAAAACAGTGTGAAAAGCTGAATCTAAGCAGGAAAGATCACATATTTTTGACCCAGTGCAATCTACGTTGTCATTGCATGTATTAACAAGGTGGGGAAAATATTTTCCAACACTCATAACTTTAATGAGCCTAAGAGAAATGACTGGAAATCACACTGAACAGCCTCCTAAGAGGAAAAAAAAAGTATATGGAGAATCAGGTTAGTAAGAACCACAGTGAAAGGAACACCAGATTATTTTAATGGACAGTTTTGTGGGCACATTCAGAAAGACGTGTATTTCCTACATACCTAAAGGTGTATTTGGATTATGTAGTCTTTGGCAAAGGGAGCAATTAAAAGACAAAATAGCTTGATGAACTGGAACAAACATGAAAATGAACATAACATTGTTTTTAATTGATTATTTGCAGAAACAGGCATGGTTTTGTGAGATTAGCTTGAAGAAGCGGTGAAGAAGTTAATGAGATAAAATATAGACAATAAACTCATAGCATTTTTTTTTCCCATTCAGAAGAAACTTTCTTCTTCTGCTCCCTCTGCCCCAAGCTCTCACAGATCTAAGCCTACAAAACCCACTCTGTCATGCATTTCATAGTCAAAGGTTATTTTTTGAATGATTAGCCTGAGCTGGGATAGCCTCTGTCAGGCTCAGCGAGAATGGCTTGCGAAGGCGGGGGTGTGTGGGGCGTGATTGCATACAGAGCTCTGCCCTGGCTGAGTGCCTGGCACTAATTGCTGTAGTCCTTCTCTGCAACAATTTCTTTCTTCACCTGACACGTGCCCAGCTGGTCACTTCTCCAGTATCTATATTGTTCCACTGTTTTCTGTTGTGTTTTTTTGGGTCATAAAAGGGTAATGTGCAAGGTAAGGTCATAAATATATTACTTAGGGACAGTCTCTCTGCTACACTGTAATGCCAGTGCTATGGAGCCATAAACTGCGGAATTTGCCAACAGGCACAAGGAGGCAAACTATCTAAATTTAATATTATTAAATGATCCAAGCTGTGCAAAATGTAAAATGTTTGGTTTTCCTGTTAAACCTTATTGTTTTTTTTTTTTTTTCCCTCCTGGTTTGGTTCACTATGGGCTTGCACCCATTTAATTTAGCAGCAGCGGGAGAGGCTTAACACTGCGGTTTGTTCTGTTATTTCCCTGGCCCTCCCTTCGTTCCAGGTCTATAAAAAGCAGTAAGATACCTCGAGGGGGTGGGATGCAACAGCTGTGGAAGTCCTGAGCAGCCCTTGCAGTATTGGGTGGATAAATGACGACGAAAAGCCCTACAGTGTAATACAACCAGCCCGTCTAGCCCGTTCGGGTACAGGGAGGTAATGAGAGGATTCCCAGGGCAGTGATGGTGAAGTTGAACAGCCTCAGTGGGTTGTGGTTCACATAGAATGTGGACACTTAAAACCTGGGTGTCAGGTTCTCAGGACTGTGAACAAGTCTTAAGGAAGTGAGTAAATTAGTTAAGGCTGGTTTAAAGAGACTATAAAACAAATTGTTCTCCATTCATTTCTCTCAAGCTTGTTTTAAGAGTCAGCATCAACAGTCTTTTATTTTCAGTGCATTGTTATTACTTATATAGAGACATAGGTGTATGCTGCCTTTCCTGGACCAAAAGATAACCCATCACCTTCATCTCTCATCTTCAATGCTAAATTGTTAAACTTACAGGACTGTATTATATTCCAAAGGCAAGAGAAGCCCAAGGTCTCACTGGTCCTACACCTGGTTATGTGTAGGGATGAGAGCTAAACTCTGCAGGAGATGGTGTAAAATAGCAAAAGCAATTAGAATGGTGAGGAGCTATTTCCTAATCTCAGGCGGTTTGTTGGTCACTCAAGTGATCAGGGAAGACATTTATCCTGGCTAGTATATCTACAAATTACTAATTCTCACAACTTTAGTAATTTTTAGATCCTCCTGTACTTTGAGTAAAAACCTATGAATGACACTGCTGTAAATATATTCTTGTGTCAGTCTGTAATAAATATTTTAAGAGGCTGTCATTGTTTCATTTCAGAGGCTCGCTTCCCTTTGTTTGTTATAAGGGATGCATGAGAACCTGGCTCACCTTTTCTCTACCGTTTTTATTACATTATAAACCTCTTTCTCTCTTCACCTGTGATTAACATCCTCATGAAACTGAACTTAATTTTTTAGTGTCTCTCATGTGAAAGTCTTTCTGTGACACAGCTGTTGCAACTCTCTGTGTTTGGGCCAATTTCTATTAGTTCTGTATCCATTTTGAGAGGCACTGGATAGACCCAATATAAGAATACGGCATCTAAATATATTACGACATTCCCACGTTTTCTTTGTGTGCTGTTTTGACTGTGACTATGTAGTGGGCAGATATCACTATTGAGCTGCAAAAATTATTTCCTTTTTAAGTTTTAAAGAAACAAAGACCATTTTCCATGGACCATAGCGTGTAAAGAAAAGTATATAGGATAATTATTACAACTATCAGCTTAACCCAGTAGTGTAAAAACATAAACGTGCACCTTTAGTATTATTGAACCAGCATTACTGAAATTACTCCTTGGCATAGTTGTGTAATCACGTAGGCACTGCTTTGGATTTTCAAAATCAAATCAAGAGAGAAATCCTCCCACATATGAAACATATCACTTTAACTTAATTATGTTAATCTGCATGCATCCCATGTCTTTACAAGTAGTATTTCTATATGGCTATTCCACGTCCACAGATATGTCTGTATTTTAGTTAAATGACTCATAATGACTTACTATTTTTATGCATTAAGGGCTGGCTGGAGTACCAAAGATTTACTCTCAGCATAAATCTGTGAGGAAATATTTATAAAATATATTTCTTGCACCAGCAAGACTAAAAAGCAAACCACACTGCAAAAATGAAAACTAATATACACTTTATATTTTTTTGTTTTAAAAACCAAACCAAGGTTGACTTTCCATTTAGCTCAGAGTGCATCACTTTGGAAGCCTTGTGTTTTGTTAACAAGGATGAACATTACACGCTCTTAGCTCCTTTTTGTCTTTGCAACTAGTAAACTGAGTACTTTTGGACCTCTTCTTTACCATCATGTAGCGTTCCTGAATTCCACCTCCACAGAGTGTTGAACATTCTGTCCAAGCAGTCCATGGTTTCAGCCTACAAACTGAAAAGATAAGGCATTTGATTAAGTTTTTAGTATTTCAGTCTAACCTACATATCTCAATACACGTACCGCTATGCATGTGTGCACACTTACATCCTTTGAATCTAAGATAGTATATTGCCTAGTTCATTACAGTAGGAATTAAGAAACCTCAGTTAACTATAATCAAGGTGCATTTGTCAAACATTGAGAAAATGTATTAAAAAAGAAATTTACTGTCTACATTATAAAACATAGATAAAATTAAGAAACTGTTAAATGTTGGACAAGTGAACCACAACTTAGCAGTAATTCATATCCAGATAATGTAAACTATACTACAAAATACTATGTTTTATTGATTTGAGGCATCAGTGCTTGATAATACTGTCCCTTATTGAAAAAGCAGTCTGAGTAGATCTCTCAGAGCAGTCTGAGTCTGAATCAGATTATTGAGGTGGAAATCAATTCTGTTTTGAAATTCAGCATTGGATCCAGGAACAAATAATTTCAAAGTTCCAAGGTAACTGGATGCAAAGATTATCACCCAGGTCTGCAGAACTTGCAAACAGTCCTTTGCCAGGCATAAATTCTAGATTTTTTTTCACATTCCACACTTTGTAGTGAAGAAGCTAAAATACTTTCAGTGATGGGACATGGACAGATGTGAGCTTTTCTCCATTGTGCCCTAAACTTAGAAGTGGCTGTGCTTTACTTTATTGCTAAAACTTTCCCTAGATTGAAATGCTGAAAATGTTCCCGCAGCACGAAGTGGAGCTGCTCACAAACTTCTGTTATGCAGAAAAGACAAATAGACATGAGCAGATTAAGTAATGGCTTCACACTCACCTGGATATTGCTCACTATCTAGACTCTTTTTTGCTTGTTCACTTCTCCTTTTCTCCCGGGCCTCTTTCCAGCGCCTTTTTTCCATACCTGCGCCTCTCAGGCATTTCCTTACTCGACATTTTGTACGTTGGACAGTTTCTGGGCATGCTGTTCCTCCAAACTGTGGTTCTATTTTAATCATTCTTGTCCGGATCATATGGCCCTTTCCGCATGAGGTATTGCATTCGGACCACTGGGACCACTCTGCTAGTTCACAGTCGATGGCTACAAAGAATGAGCAATATTAAACAAAAGCTGTGACATCTAAACATAAGGTCAAGAAGAAATGCACACATGTGCCTAATGAATTTTTACATCCTAAATACTTGAATGCAGCTTAAGCCTCCAGTCTTTTCAGCAAATTTTGTGAAGCTACACATCAAAATTTTCTGAGTCCATTTCTAGCAGAACTATTATTTGACACTTTTCTCAATTTCTTTTTCAAGAGTGGTGTTGGCAGATCACTAAAATTACAAAGAACATATAAATAATTCTCCTGTGCCTTCTCAGATTTTTCTATTCTGTACACCCATATGTCTGTTTTATAATGAAAAGCTGTTAAAAATTGAGTTATATTTACAAAGAATCTGATACCTTTGAGACTGAAGCCTTACTTTACTGGTAGTGTTATGCAATAAGCAAGATTCACTAATGCCATTATGTCTTAAAAGTTTTCATCCTTTCAGCACTGCTTAAATCTCACAGCCACAGTGAATAATAATCAAAATGATATTTCACATTATTTAAGAAAAGCTGGATTAGCAAATTATAGTGTAAAAGCCTTTTCCAGCCAATACTTACTGTGAAAAATAATGTAATTAGTTATAAAGCCTCATAAACCAGCTGGCAACAGGACACTAAAAGCAATCATATCTTATTCATTTAGCAGTGCCTTAGACTATCATGCTTCACAAAGACTGCAAAGCAACTAGAAATTTGCACCACCCGAGAAGTGGGGAATTTTAGTGGAGAAAGGCAAAAAAATCAATGCAGCTGCTGCCACACTATCCACTGGCTTGTACGATATTCCAGGGTGCGAAGGGGTGTAGATCAGTAAAAAGGCTGCGATACAGTTCAGAAATGTATCAAAGGTGGAACCTCTTTTGTGCTCTTTCTGGGAGCTAAAAGAATCACACAGGTGATTGTAATCCTTCCTTCTTCCTTCATCACTAGCACCCATTCCACATTTGCGCAAAAAATAGGGTTTCTAATTCTGACTTATCTTCTCTTGAGAAGCGCACAAACTGTTACCTAAAGTTACGGTATTGTGTTAAGCATGGAGAAACAATGTACCCAAAGCAGTATTGGTCATCAGTATAGAGTTGAATAAGGCAAGCTGAAATTAGGACATGATCATATGCCAGCTCTTAACAGCCAAAAGTGCACAATAATAATAATAATTTAAAAAACAATAATTAAAAAAACCCTGCAGTTGATAAAACTCCCCTATTACTGATTCCCCTGTGGGTAGGCTTAGAAGTAATACTCTCTTGCTTTCCATCCATGTATTGGATCATTTGTTTACACAGTTGAAGGAGGCAAGGACTCCTCCTGCCAATTGTAGACCCCTCTCCAAAACAGAATCAGGAAGCAGCCTGTAGCATTCCTGATTTCAGAGAGCATTTATCTAAAATTTTCAAATTATGTTTCACAACCAAACTCAAGCAGGAAATGATTATCCATACAATACTTCTTAGAAAAAAGAACTGTTGTAAGCATCTGAGAAACAACGCTAAAAAATGATGATAGAGTTTTGACCCATAGACTGTAACATGCATAATTAGCATCCTCTTTCCAGAGAGTTTCCCACACTTACGGCATTCAGGCAGCATGCATTTTTCCGCTTGTTCCAGCTCTTCATTGCAGTCTCCGAGCTCGGCAGCAGATTTCAGCATCCTTTGCCGGGTTCGCATTCCCTTCCCACATGTTACGCTGCAGTCACTCCATTCAGACCAAGGAGAGAGTAGACAGGGTATGGTATCTAATATAAAAATAAAAAGGTAATGAATTCCTGTTATACATAAATTATGAAGGTATATGTTTTGAAAATAATACAGGTGGAAAATGTACTATGTTTTATCTGTCATCAACCAATTATACTTTGTTGTCACTTTGGACAAAATGAATCAAAAGCTGAATGATGCTTCTGAGGAAGCTCAGAAAACACTATACAAAATTGAAAAGTTTGCTTGGTTTTAATACCGTTTCTTTGCTCTCTTTTTCTGTATCATATTTATATCTGCAGAGTCCCAGTGCTTCTGGGGAATAAATAGTTTAAGAAGGCATAACTCCTGTAAAAAAACTTGGATTGTTACAGTGGAAGAACTAGAAATCAAATTGATACAGTCTAAAATGTGATACTTCCACATTTTACCTACCAAAAATCTTCTTTAACTTAATTCTTTCTGTCTTTCATGAAAATCTTAACATTTCTTAAGAAATTAAAAACAATAATAATAGTTACAGTAAGGAGGAGACTGGCTGACTGCACAAAAGCAGCACCTCAATTCCTGAGCTGTTCATGGGCTAAAAGGAGAGGGCTCTGTTTTATTCTAGCCTCATTAAATATATCTCATACTCCATAAATTAGAGTTGCTTATGTATGGCTTGCTAATATACACATCACTGTATGGGTAATACAGTAATAGCATACCACTGAATATTTTTTTACTGATACTCTCATTCTGTTGGCAAACATGGTACATAATGCACATTCCCTAAGGGATCTAATTTTAAGGAGAACAACAAAAAGCAAGATTCCTTCTGGTTTAGCTATATTCTTTGTGTGAGGGAGCAACATGTCAGAAATGATGCCTCTCTTTACAGCAGAGGAGATAAACTCATGGATGCTTACGGCATTCAGGCATCATGCACTTCTCTGCCTCTGTAGTTTCTGCCTTGCACATGGATCCATCAGCGGGAGTCATCTTGATCATTCTGTGTCGTCTCTTCATCCCTGTGCCACAGCTAGCACTGCATTCATCCCACTCTCCCCATTCAGTGACAAGGCAGCTACTAGGGGCTATTCAAAATGGACAGAGAAAATCATTCAGGAGTAGAGCTCATATTAAAAAATTTTTGGGCAGTTCTCCTGCTACTGGCTGGATTTGACAAAGCTAAATAAAATACTTACAACATTCCTCATTTACAACACATTTCTCAGTCTCTTCAGTAGGCACTTTGCACATGGAGCCATCTTCAGGGAATTGTTTTACATATCTCTCTCTAGATCGTGTTCCCATCCCACAGGATACACTACAGGGGGACCATGTAATCCAGTCAGACATCATGCAAGTGGAACCATCTAAAATACAGAAAACCATTTCAATTGCTAATATTAACATAATTGCTGATAAATCTGTAGCTGCCCATTTGTGTGCAGTATCGCTTTTATGCTGCCTCTCACATTCTGTCCTCTCCATTGCTTATGTTACTCCTTTCCTTTATATTTTTGCGTA
Organism: Nyctibius grandis; assembly: GCF_013368605.1. NCBI lineage: Eukaryota > Metazoa > Chordata > Aves > Nyctibiiformes > Nyctibiidae > Nyctibius > Nyctibius grandis. Next base: position 9,590,611 of record NC_090661.1, on the reverse strand, counting down.
CTTCATGCACGGACTCAGATGAACTGCAGAATTGACCAGAGGCAGCTTCAATTTGTATTCTTCAGCAATTATTCCTCTGTTTGCCATAGTCCAAGTCATACAGCAACAAACAGCTTTAGGAACTTTAAAGGAAAAGTAAACCCTACAAGGTGTTCTTCTCTGCCACCCTTTCCTCTTCATTACCTTCATCACTGCAGCCTGGACCCATGCATGGCTGAAAATCTTGGGTATCAGGACAGGGCACACTGAGGTCCAGCTGAGCTTTAAGCATTCTCTGCCTCATCCTCTTGCCCTTTTCACAGGTGGAAGAGCTGCAGGCTGACCATGGGGACCAGTTTGAATATATGCAGGTCTCAGGGGTATCATCTAAGAAGTAAGAAAAGGCAGTGAATTTTAAAAATAGATTGTCTTCTATTTGTTTTTCTTTACTTGGCTGGTGATTACTTTGAATGTTAATAGGATATATTCTTTCCTCCTGTATTCTATCTTCTTCATTTTAGCCCAAAAGAAAAAAAAATCACCAACTGCCAACTTTCATGTAAAAAAAAAAATTTTTTATTTGAACCCCAAAAGTCTTCTCTCTTTTATTGCTTTTAGTTATTGTCATCTTCCAGGTATACATGCAATTTCTTTGCTGTATAAGGGAAGGCTAATAGTAGATACCGGAAAAGATGAAAACCTAAATCACTTTTTGGGACTGAGTGGGACTTTTGCTTCTAAGCCAGTTTTTAGAAATGATAGTGGAGAATGGAACAAAATATAAATTAGTACAGCACAAACGAATTTAAAAAGTACCTTCTTCTTTTTCCTCTGGTGCTAGATCTGCCACAATGTCATCTATGTTATCAGGTACGATATTGCATTGCTCCCCCTGCAAAGAAATTATTGTGGAGATTGGATATAGGAAACTCATAAGCGTACGCAGTGAGAGGGGCTAAACCAGTATACTGTGAGGCACTATTGCATCTGCAACACTTTTTCCTCTTTTAATTCCTATGCATAATTAAAAAAAAAACCCTAATTAAGCAGATGCAGTAATTACTAAAGTAGGAGAAATAATACCTTAAGACAATTTTAAATTTAAGAAACAGTTCTACTTCTTTGTTGTGGGTAGGTTACAGAGCGTAGATTTTGGGGAGAGGGGAAAGGAAGGATTGTTTTTTTGGTTTATGAAGTGGGGTTTTTTGCTTGCTTGTGAATTTTATATATATATATATATATATATATACATATATATATATGTATTATACCTTGCGTGCAATTCTCTCTATGACAACTCTGGCTACCATCTTGATAGATCCTCCTTCTGGATCATAAAATGGACTTTGAGGATGATCTAAGCTTGTAAGTGGTCTGATTTTCTCTTGAGGCACTGTAGGTTTGTTAGGAGACTGCAATCAAAATGAAAAAAAAAGATAAAAAAGGAACTAATAAATTTTATTAATAATATAATTCATCTGCAGAAATTAAAACTTCTTCAAAATGCTAAATTGGGAAATTCCAATATAAGATGAACTCAGTACATTCATACTTAATGGTAAGGTGGTGTTTTTTTTTTCTCAGGAAGCACTTCTCTAACACTTCAGAATTCAGCCCTGAAGCTGGGCTCACAATAAGATGTATGCCTTGTTATGTGGTTAGACAACTACATTAATATAAATATACAAAATTATTCAATATGCCTCCAGAACTGCATTGTAACTGGAGAAATTCAAGGTCTGAATGAAAAAAAAAACCAACTTCTGTCATCTGAAAAATATATGTGGTATATGGAATATGTGGAATATGTGTGGTATTTGAGGATGTGACTAATCTTGCCTAACTTCAGCTGTCTATACAGTCTGTATAGATATATAGTGTAGGTACACTTGTCACCTATAGAGACCTAACCAATTCAGTAATTTAATGTAACTCATTCGGTCAAAACCAGGACTTTACCTGAGGATGACGTGAATCTCTTCCTAGACTGAGAGAGTGATGGAGATAGAGAAAATGGATGATTTTAGAGTCTCGTAGTGATGAGAAGTCCAGAGTTTCAATCCCTGTTGTAAGGAATAGTTAAGTTTTCTGTGCCAAGCAGAATAGTTGGCATTGGGTTGAAACAGTAGAAAACTCCAGTTGATGTGGCTACTGATGGCACACAGATTTGTATCAAAGGGCTTGGACACCTTAATGTTTAGTTTTGAGTAAACAGTTCCATTTATTCAATAGGTGAATATAATAATACCCCAGGTGAATATAATATTATGCCATTAATAATAATGCTCAGGGAATTAAGACACAATGACCAACAGTAACTGTAGCTAGCATCTGTCTAAATGATTTTTAATTCATTATAAGCAAAATTTTTACTAGAGTAGTATAAAGGCATATATGGTGTTACCATGGATCCAATAGCTTTCATTCTTCACTGCTTTAAGGTAAACTTTTATGTTTTAAATATACTCTAAACAGTCTCCATACCTCATAGGTAATGCCACTGTCTGTGCCAGCATCCCAGGGTATTAAATCCTGAACGACTTTCTGAACCCAGCCGCAGTCCTTGGTACAGAGGTCTTCAGCAGACAGACCCACATTCCAGTCCGGGCTGGGGCCAAGCATGGTGAGGAAGGACATCAGGTGCCGGTGACGATCGACAGAAAACTCAGCAGAGGGAGCAGCTCTCCTGCAAATTGGCCATAGGAAAACTATTAACAACTGAATTCAAGTTTGCTGTTAGAGGGCAATGAAACTGGTGCTTCGAACTGGGAAATACTGAACACTGGCACAACACTGTGTCTGGTATGTAGAGATGGAGAAGCAGGACAGGGCGAGGACTCCTCCTCAGCACTCTCTAGTTTCAGTCTCCACATACCATCTGAGAGACTGCTTTGACAGCATTCAAGGAGTTTTACAGTTTAATGGGTGAGAGAGATGTAGCAATAAAGAGCTGCAGTACCATGCTTATATCTTAGTCATATAATAATAATAATAATAATAATAAAACCTGTCACAACACATAAAAAAAGTTGAAGTAAAATAGTAGGGAAATACTCTGAGATTTCGACTGCTGGGATACTTTTGACCCCCCCCCAAAAAAGATAATGCAAATTCCAATGCCAAAAGTGCTTGGAAATGCTACTCTGTGTGTGTGAAAAAAAAGCACTCATTAGTAGAGTTTTAGTGCTCATGTAAGTGAGAGATTAATGGCCATTGCCAGCCCTAGAGAGTTCAGCCAAGACTTTTGTAGGTTTCTGCCAGTGTATGTGAAAACGCCTCTATTCATCCAGCCTTTGTCAGCCGTTCCCTTAGGAAGAAATAGTGCTGAATCATGCAGTTGCTCTGCGGTGCTGACGAGCAACTATCACACTCCTATGCAAACAAAAACCCAAATCAGGACTGAACTGGAGGTTTCTGTTCACAGATGAAAAGCTGGACCTCTTCATGGTGTCTTTCTCATGAGCAGCAACAAATGCAATTATTTAAAATATTATTTTGACAATTCTGCTCTACCAAATACTGATCTGAGGTCAACACAAGTTTTTTTTCAGTTACAGGACTTGGCTCAATACAGAGTCAAGTTGGAGGTTTTTTTCAGTTTTATGCTAAAACACACTGCTTTATGAGCATCTAAAGACCATGTTTATTTTTAATGTCAGGGTTGTTTTTTTTTTACAGTGTTATTCATCTTCCCTTTTTAAGTAAGACAGCTGTGTGTGTATATATATGTAATGCACATATATACTGTTCTTCTCTAGTCATAAGGAGTTTATTCTTCCTATAAATGCTTGCATCCCTTTGAAAATGTGGCATTTAATTTGTGTATTTTTTCTGGCTCGTAGCATTCTCAGAACATTAGAAGTTTTTTCTAATGTTCTGTTTCAGAACAGACCAAAAACCAATGATTTTGAGTAGTTCTCACACAGTTTCAAATGTAAGATGTCTAAGTTAGTGTATGTACTTCTCCTTCAAGAGGCAAGTTGCAGAAGTAGGTATTTTCTAACAGGTAAAATGTTCTGGTCACTTCTGTTCCAGAGTCTTTAGAAGTTGTTTCTTACTGAGTAAATTATCTTACATTGAATTAAAGACTCTGAATGGAGGAGTTTCTCAGTGTTTGATGACATTAATCCTGCCTTTCTCAGAAAGAGAAGCAAATAATTTTTTTTCATGACAGCTAGAACTCTGATTTCAATGGACAATTTGTCTAACGTAAAGCAATAAAATAATGAATGACGGTATCAACTTTGCTCTGTGAACGCAGTATCCTGATATATTTGTCAACTACATAGCAATGATTAGTCTTAAAAAGCCTGCTAACTGACTTCAAATAACTAAAGAATTTACTGCATTATAAGGGTTTCTAAGAATTCCCTATAGGCATTTTATATTTAAAACAGTACGCAGCAGAAGTCTAAACAGTACACAGTAAAAATAAAAAAAAGACGTGTTTGTATGCCTGAACTTTAGATTAAGAATATGTCTAATGTGGACATTGCAGAATAAAGATGCAGGTCAGCTCATTCAGGGGAAAAGCAAGGGCAGGGTGGAGCCACTCACTACTGCGTCTGGCACCTGAGCTGGTACTAAGTTAGTTGGTATGTATGTATTGCGTGACGTTACATTTCAATGCTCTGTGCACACATGCTCTCAGGGTAGACAAGGAGAGGCAGACACACTCCTACCATTTAACGGCAGAGGGCTGGAAAGCACTTGACTACTTTAGACACATAGTAATGGAAATCTTTTGTCACCCAGTATTCTTGTGATAGGCGCGTACGACGGAGGCTCTGAATGCTTTACTAGGAAAGTAAATATTAATCATTTTATTAATATAAATATCAGTTAACTGTGTATTTAAATTATAACTATATTAATATTGAAACTGTGTAAAGAAACACTTCAGTAGGAGCTACTCTTTGCATACAAGCCTTTGCATGTGTTAAATTATATCAGTAAACCTAAGCCTCCCATAATTTTCCAATTTCAGAGCACTTCACAACAATTACCTATCTATCTTCTGCTCCTTCTTTAAGACAGATAGCTAGTTTTATGGCCATTTTACTGTATTTTATCCCATAACTGTTTAACATTGAAATGTAAAGATTAATAGAGGATGCATGGAGGCAAGTTTTCTCCCCTTCCTTCCTCCACCCTTGTGCAGACACGTACACATTGTCTGCACTGCAGCACAATGTGCTAGGCTGGACATTTTAAAATCCTTTATATGCAGGTTTAAGAATGAAGTATTTAAAATATATCTTATTATAAGATATATTTGGTGTACTTGCTACTTTATTTTATTAACTAATTTCTGTGTAGATACTCGTAAGCGGTATGCATACAAATTTGAACCACAATTGTATAATGTTGCCCAACATTCAACATTCACAGTCCTTCTTGGGTTGCTGTAATTAAGGAAGAAAAATGGGCTGATATAAAGCACAGTCAATAGCTACTACCTAGGCATAGGAATAGGCACTGATTGGGCTCATACAAGAGAGACCTTTGCTGTTTTGTTTTGTTTGTTTGTTTGGGTTTTTTTTTGGTGTTTTTGTGGTTTTTTTTTATAAAATGACAAATTTCAAATGTTTCCAGTATCCACATGAATGGTGAATTTATGAAGCTGTCAGGATCCTAAATCCTTCCATGCATACCTCAACACCACATCTGGCTCAAGTGTCATAATATTGGCCTGTGGATCTCCCTGAAGAAAACTCATGTAAAAATGTACTCAAGTGCACCCTAAAACTGACCTCTTTCATTTCTGTATTGTCAACATACCTGTTAAAATAAGAATGTTGACCATCATCTTATCCCTGCTTTCAATACAAGTACATATTGCCATTTTAATGCTTTTAAATTTTAGAAAGTGTGCTTCTGCAACAGGTTGAGTGTGTTTAGTAATGCTCACAGGAAAAGCCTAAAGTTTGTAACTGATGTGAATTTGCTGTAAGAGACAAATATGTCCCTTTTCCTTCCCCTACACATGTACATACATAAAAACAGAGTGGCAAATACGAGTTGCAAAGCAAATCCTAAACATCAGGTAAGTTCTAGGTGACAACCTCGAGAGGCTGAAAGGGCGTGGGAATCCTGCTTTTGTTGGCTGAAGCAGCCAGTACTTTTCCACTGTGATCCTGATCAGCCTGTTGACAATTCCTGTCACACAGTACAGAGTGAAGCAAAGTACTAGATAGTGTCCTGCATCCTAATGTTTTCCATTTTCTTCATTTTAATTCTGTTTCTTTTAGTTAGCATGATTTGGATCTCCAGCTATAGACATGCATATACTGAGCAGCATATGAAAATGCTCTTTTTTTTCCTTTTTTTTTTGGCGCGGGGCGGGGGGTTTGGTTGGGGTGTGGGGTTTTTTTTCTCCAAAGGTTAAAATAGAGCAAACATGATTTCACTTTACAAGTTTTTTGTTTGTTTGTTTTTTTTTTTCCCCTAAGTGACAATCTATTTGTTTTCCCTGCGGGGGGTGGGGGCCATGGGGAGGTTAAGAAAGCCTTTAACAAGCCAACAGAAAACTTAACTTGCTGCAAGACATATTTTTGAGTGGTGAATCAATACTGTTGTGTTCTGCTGATGATATCCCAGTAAAAGGTAATAGAGTACACATAAGGAAGGTGGTTGTGGTGAGTTACTGGACAGAAATAGTGACTATAGTATTTTTTTCAGAATAAAACTTTGAGGTTACTTTTGGCTTCATATTCAATTAGTGTACAAGTAAAAGAAGTAGAAAAAAGCAGCCTGAGCATGTACTCTTTGTCTCTGTGATACAAGACCATTGATAGGGCTGAGTTTGTACCATTGGAATCAATGTGAATTTTACTACTGGATGCTATGTGTACTATATATATATATATATATACACACACATATATATATATGTATAAAAGAAAGCCATTTGCCTCACCCATGCATAAAGAATTTTCCAGCAACACAAAAACTTATTATATACGGACAGATTTGCACATGAAGAGCATCTATATTTCCACTGCAAAGCCAGAGAATCTCTTGCTAGTTGTTAACCTCACCAGGCTGGCCAGTAGAAGTGACTCCAGCTGTGGCAGCACAAACACAAATAAATTTTTCAAATAAATTAAAACAATGTATTAGATACTTGTTATGCAGCAGTGGAGGAAAAGCCAACAGCCTGAACATCTTCAGAAATATTGAGTTTGTGCAGTGCTTCACAGTTATCCAAGTTCTGACTTCAGTTGTGGGTAAAAAAGTAATGTGATTAAGTGGGCATATTAGAGAGAACAGGACAGCATAAAATGCTAGTTGTTATGGTAGCTGTTTGAAATAAAACTTTAATTCAGGTAGTCTTATGTATTTTATGCTTGAAAAAAAAAAATATCTGATTGATTCCATGGATTTAATAATGATGTGGAGTGTATGGTAGTTTGAAATAGCTTATACCTGTCCAGGTTTCTTCACAGAGCTGTATTAAGGTATAATCATCCTAAGCCTATTATTAGAGTCTGGATATTAGATTCATTTGAGTGTACCAGATCTGATCTCCCTTGTGCTAAGGATAAAGTAGTAGCCTTTTCAGATAGGAAGAAAAAAAGTGTAAACACAGGAGTAGCAAGTCCAAGTCTGATGACCATCAGAAGTGGTAGATAGTTGAGAGCACTGAGAACCACATTGCCACTGGTTTAGTATCAGTTCTAGGTGGTGCTGATGATGTGAAAACACTGGGGTTTGTTTTTTTAAGCTGAGAGTTTAGCTGATTCATAGACCATGAAAACTGCATATTTTAGGGAAATAGTAAATGAATTGCCTATTATACCTCTAGTCAGCAAAAGTGACATCCCTCTTTTCTAGAGGCTTACGCTACATCACGTGTATACTTTCCATGATGAACGCTCTTACTTATTCATCTTTAGAACTTTTTGCTATTGATACAAATAACATTATGAGCATGGAAACACATTTCACACCCTTGAACTTCCAACTCTGCACCTCCTGCCTACCAGCAGCACCTACACAACATCTGTTTTATTGAATAAACTTTAAATCATAACATCCTGAAAAGTACACTAGCTTCAGAGAAAAGAAATGAAGAAAATGAAGATCTAAATGAAGATCTAAAATTAAATGGAAAATACTACTCTCCTAGAAGCCTGCAACTAACAGAACAAACTAGATGGCATATTTAGATGATGTAGTATTAAGAAAACGACTTATGAAGTGATGCAAAAGAATTAGGACCGTTACATGTTTGTGCGCAGGTATCAACACCTGAACATAAAAATAGAATTTCAGAGTTGCACAGAAGGTGAAGGAGAACCCTTCTCAAGTTCTGCTTAACTGCAGGGCAGGTACGCATTTAACCTAATGAATAATTTAAACATGTGCATGTCCCAAAAGAGCCAGGGAAAAGAAAACCACAATAAAATGAACACTGCATCAATGAAATTTGACTGACACCCGTATAAAAAAAATTGAAAAGCACTTTTAATGCCAAGCTGTTATTGTCTCTGAGCACTGAATCAGAGGAGGTGGCAGTAAGAGTTTGGCTATTTTATTTCATAATGAAAGAATAAAGCAAGCCACAACAAGTTCTTATACATTTACCGTTTCGACTACAAAAAACAAAAAAAAAAAACCAACCCAAAACCTATATGACAACCTCTTACTTTGCTGTATGTAAGCTCTTAAAATGAGAATGTTGCCTATAACCAGCTAAAAGAGATGGATATGTAATTGCATACACAACTAAGGGATTACGTCATTAAAAGCGTTTGACATTGTCTCCCACAGCATCCTCGCAGCTAAACTGTGGAAGTGTGGTCTGGATGATCGGGTAGTGAGGTGGATTGTGAACTGGCTGAAGGAAAGAAGCCAGAGAGTGGTGGTCAATGGGACAGAGTCCAGTTGGAGGCCTGTGTCTAGCGGAGTCCCTCAAGGGTCGGTACTGGGACCAGTTCTATTCAATATATTCATTAATGACTTGGATGAGGGAATAGAGTGCACCGTCAGCAAGTTCGCTGATGACACAAAACTGGGAGGAGTGGCTGACACACCAGAAGGCTGCGCAGCCATTCAGCGGGACCTGGACAGGCTGGAGAGTTGGGCGGGGAGAAACTTAATGAAATATAACAAGGGCAAATGTAGAGTCCTGCATCTGGGCAAGAACAACCCCATGTACCAGTACAAGTTGGGGACAGACCTGTTGGAGAGCAGCATAGGGGAAAGGAACCTGGGGGTCCTAGTGGACAGCAGGATGACCATGAGCCAGCAGTGTGCCCTTGTGGCCAAGAAGGCCAATGGCATCCTGGGGTGTATTAGAAGGGGTGTGGTTAGCAGGTCAAGAGAGGTTCTCCTCCCCCTCTACTCTGCCTTGGTGAGGCCGCATCTGGAATATTGTGTCCAGTTCTGGGCCCGTCAGTTCAAGAAGGACAGGGAACTGCTAGAGAGAGTCCAGCGCAGAGCCACGAAGATGATGAAGGGGGTGGAACATCTCCCTTACGAGGAGAGGCTGAGGGAGCTGGGTCTCTTTAGCTTAGAGAAGAGGAGACTGAGGGGTGACCTCATTAATATTTATAAATATGTAAAGGGAAAGTGTCATGAGGATGGAGCCAGGCTCTTCTCAGTGACATCCCTTGTCAGGACAAGGGGCAATGGGTGCAAGCTGGAACACAGGAGGTTCCGCATAAATATGAGGAAAAAACGTCTTTACAGTGAGGGTGACCGAACACTGGAACAGGCTGCCCAGAGAGGTTGTGGAGTCTCCTTCTCTGGAGACATTCAAAACCCACCTGGACGCATTCCTGTGTGATATGGTCTAGGTAATCCTGCTTCGGCAGGGGGATTGGACTAGATGATCTTTCGAGGTCCCTTCCAATCCCTAACATTCTGTGATTCTGTGATTCTGTGATTGATTACCACTGACATTATGACCACTCATCAGAACAAATGCTGTTCTGAAATATCATTAATCTGAGTATTTTTAAAAAGCATTACAAAAGGAAGGGTTTTTGTGCAGCACAGCTTTCGGACATTTCCATATTGTCATCTAAACATACCTGGAATGCTACTTTAAATAATAACGACTTATTAGTCATTAATATACCCGCCATTTGATTTAATACCTTCAGGATGTCTATACCTTAATGATATAATTAACAAATGAACAGGCTTTCCTTGTTGGAAAAAAATTCTCAGATATCTCAAGTTAGGATTGCAATTTCTGAAGACTGCTGATTTTTTTGTGTGTGTTCTTTGCAGGGTGTCACAAACCAGTTAGGTGTGGTTATCCCACATGGTGCTGGCAACATTTGCTTCTGTTTAGAATAACTTAATGTCATGTCTTAGATCACTTACCGTGCATTTACAATCAAACCACAGTTCAGGAATCCTTTTGCAATATATGGCATTACTGTGCTTTATCCAGGCCAGGCTGACTACAAAGCCAAAAGACTCTTAACTGTATAAATTCAGGAAACTTCCCTCTTCTTCACTTCCTAGGAGCTTTGGGGCTACAAATTGTCTGCCCAGACTAATTACAGCTATATTTACAAAGGAAATCCTAGGGGATGTTGCAAGAGCACTGTTGCTTTGTATCTCCTTTTCACCTGGCTAATCTACAAAACCCTGACTGCGTCCTGTTTGTCCTGAGAAACAGTGATGAGGGATCAGTTCCTCAACCCAGCATAAGAACCATCACAGCCAGATTTCTGATCCTTTCTTCTCCCATTAACAATATCAGATAAACAGCATAGACTTATTTATGAGACTATTCTAGCAATGAATTCTGGTTTGCTATCAATTTAATTTATTCTGAATATTTAATTACAGCAAATATCTTTGTTTAACAAAAATTACTATGAGGCTATTTATTGGAATATCTACAAAATGTAGATACTCCTTCAAATTCCTTTCAAAGATTTTAAAATAGTATTGTCATGCATTTCATAACCATTTTATTTTGCAAGTGTAAAAAGCTTGGAATTGCATTTTACATTTCCCCAGTCTCAGTGTGATCTCTGAAGGTGTCCAACATCTCACCACCTTTATTAATATGATACACATTCCATTTCATTCAGCATCTATATCCATCTAACCTACATATGCCCTTTGGTGGCTGGAGATGTGAATTAGTGTAAATGTTTAATTATCATTACATTCATAACAATGCAGAGATAACAATTGGGAGTTTGAAATTTTGCATATAGATTTCTGGTCTCTGGAAATTTAAATGGCAAATCATTCCAGTTATTCAGTGAGTATTTACACAAAAATGAGGAGCTAGGATTAGTAAGTAGACATATAATTGTGTGAAAATAATGCATACACGATTACTCATGAAATTATAAAGGGAAATTATTTTGGCTCAAGGAAAGACAACAGATGGTTGGGAAATAATCATAAAACAGTAACCACCAATGGGAGGAACATGTAAAGAAAACAAAAGCAAGGATAGAATGGGATGAGTAAGTTTGATTGGATGGTCATTAATTTCCATGAACAATTAGTGTAAAGTTCTTGTAGTGATTGTTCTTAGTTAAATCTTTTCTATGTTTTAATACCCAACTTTTTTCCTTGCCTAGTGACATTTGAATTTTAGCTAGAAAGTAAATGATAAGTGATAGAAGAGAGAACTGCCATATGTGCTTGCTCTGACAAAAAAAAATGATCGATACAATTTTTTTTTTCTTTTCCAACAAACACATATGTTCTTCCTTATTTTTTTTGAGATTGAATTATGGATTTCTTAATGTGGGTGTCAGACCATCTGTCAAACAATGAAGTTTCCCTAAGTCTCAATAATACACATAACACTTAAGACATTAATTCTTTTTATAAGCATGATGTAGTTTTGTGATTAGTTTTTTTTTTAATGAGCACTTAAAAAAATGTATATAACTATAAATGGAGAGACTCAGGTAAACCTAGTACTTTACTATAGCATGTGACTTCATTCTAGGAGAGGTAGAAATTTGCAGCCTTCTGGTGCTAGTATACAACCCAGCATTATTTAGTCCTGTTTCTGTGAAAAATAAGAGACTTTGTTCCTTTCTCATATAAATGGAGCTCTGTAGAGCCATTAAAATAGAGTAACCAAGTTGCGAGGGCAGCATATGGTGTTGGGTTTACTGATTCTTGTTAAGTTTCTAAACTATTAATACAATAGAAATTTGTATGATTAAAGCTTTTATCTTATATTAATTATTGAAATATATACATGCATTTTGAGCTCAATCACACCCAATCTCAAATTTAGATGAATTATCAAAACTGGTTAAAATGCCAATTATTTTATACGGATTTTTAAAACGTGCTTTGTCTACTTCAAGCAGTTCTTTTGGTTTTGGTGAAACAAATATTTCTGCTTTTTGGATAAAATTAGAACTTATATTTTAAAAAAATCTAAAAACACTAGGAAGATTTTCTGTTTTCAATTTGTAACCTTGAATTTACCATTTAGATCTGATTCTTATGTGAAAGCATTCATTTTGAAGTCAAAGCCTTTTAACAAAAATGTTTTGATTATCTCTGCTGATGCATAAACTACTCAATTCAACATAAATTTCTCGTGCACACAGCTGTCAGGAGTTTACTGACACTTCTATGAAACTTCCAAAGTACTTCAAGTCATACACGCGGGGATCACCTCATGGTTTAGGGAAAATGATCGTCCCTAAGACAGCACATGAACAGTGTGGAGGAATGATATACCGCAGGAAAGGCGGCTATACCACAGGAAGTTTTCCAACTTAAAATACAGTTTAACCATTAGTCAAATGCAAAGCTGGAGTACTCAGATTTTTTTCTCAGCTCCAGAGAGATTTATGTATTTGCCTTGATGTTATCAAAAGTCACACCTGACTTTTTCCCTATTTTCTTTTTATATACCAGATTGTCCTTTATACATTACTATTTCTGATTAGACTGGGGGTTAGAATTCTTCTGGTTTTGATAATATTAAACTTCATTGGATCTATAAAATCATAAAAGGAAAAAATAGCTGAGCTAGACACACCACTGTGTTGCCATAGAAACAAGCGACTCTGTCTGGCCTTCTCATTCCTCTCATTTTGTACACAAAATCTCCAAACTTTGGAAATGTTTCCTAGTACTATACTGTCATTTTGTGGAAGAAAACTTCATTTATATCTGGATTGACAGATATTGGCTTTTACCCCACTTTAGGGTAGACAGCACAATGTGACAGTGGGAGATAACAAGCGAGATAAGGATTTGTGGGGAAAAAAATATCTTCAGAGATTTTTCAGAAATAAAGTGAAGACACACATGCTGTAGTGCCACTATCAAAATAAAATGTTGCCATGACTTTTAACTATAAGGCTCAAATAGTATATTCATGCTAGTAAAGATTACACTTAAAAAGCACAGAGCTACCAGAACATGGTATTTTGGGGGATTTTTTTTTATGGCTCTCTTTGCAGTAGAATGCACCATAGAATGCCTAGAAAGTTCTGCGAGAACTTCTTGTTACTACCGCAGCTTATAACTAACTGGAATTTTTAAAAGGCTAAACCCAGAAATATTAATTATTAAAATTACATTCCTGTTCCTTTGTGAGCAGTTGACCATGAAACATGAGTTTTTTAAAGACAAAGTATTTTCATCATCACCGCATAACAAATACTCTGTGAGAAAGCATTTTTTTCCATATAGGACTAAGACAAGGGATCTCATCCAAAAAACTGAGTACATAAATCTGAACAAGATATTTACTCTAATTGACGTGCTTGCATTTCTTCTACAGATAGTGTATTTCTCCTCTGAGAACTGGCTTCTTTTTGCCTTTGTTATATTTACTATGAAAGCTTTTACTTTGAAAAAGTTAGTTTCTAAGAAAATAGGTTGGAATTTGACCATTTCTTAGTTTTAAGACTTCAAGATAATTTTTCTACTTTTAATTAATGTAAGGAAAATATCACTTATTGTGGAATCACTAAAGAATGAGTGTTTCACATCTACATCTGTCCATGTGTTACATAAACTCAGGTCCTGATTACTTCTTGTGAGAATAATACTGTTGGCCGTGATATAGTGTGCAAATGCCAATTCAAATGTACTGCTTTCCTCTACTTCTTCCTGCAGTTTCACCAAAATATCTCACTTTTAACTATTACAAATCGTTTTGCATTCCAAAAGGCTTCAATCTGAAAATGTTTCCCCCGTTAGTCTGAGCTCTGCATTCTGATTTTGTTCTCACTGCCTTTCACTGGCTTCCACTGTGGCTGTTGCAGAGTTTTTGTTCATCTGTTTGTGCTTTACATGGCATCTCAAATAGGGTCAGTTTCTGAAAAAATAATGAGCTACCAGATGTTAACAAGTGATCATAGGAATACTGAGATCTCTGTACATTCATTAAACTTGGTCAGATGTGGATGAGTTGTTCAACTCATTGATTATCAAGTCCTTTTTCCAAAAGATGGCAATACAAACAAGGCCTTCATAGTTAAACAGCTATTATAACATTTTAAACATAAGTAAAACATTGTATTTTCCTCTAACTTGGCATGAAAATTTTAATCTGAATAATTAACATGCAGTAAGATTAAACCAATGGAAAACAAGGTATTGTAATCAGTATCCTACAAGGTCAACTATAATTGATACATAGTTTCCCACATCTTGCACTTGTTAAAAAAACAAATCCATTTGTCAAATGCACAGACGGACAAGTACACGGGTGTTTTAGGCGAGGTCAGAGGTGCACTTCTGAGGTGGATTTCCCGTTGTGCTTTGGTTCGTAGCCCGGCACACTCTCGGAGTGCAGACCTCATTTCTTTCCAATCAATGTAGCCTGGAGCTTTTCCCCTGTGCTCCCGCTGCCGGCAGACAGCCACGCTCCATGCAACCAACACAGCGGCCACCCAAAGCGATCTCCCATCTCCAAAATGTGTCACTTCCTCAGCACTGTTTCACTCTGCGGAGCTGCTCCTGTTGCAATATATTTCTTATGGATGTAGACAGCTTAGGTAGCTATTCATTATGAAGACTGTTCATGGTTATAAGTACATACACTATAGAGATTGTAATGCTTCCACCATAAAATTAAAGTAGGGTTTTAAGTTTAGAGAAGACATACCTCACACAAAATCTTTTAAAAATATTCCCAGAGTACCTATTTAAGGTGAAATATGGGCCATACAATACAATATTGCAATTTTTATTCTTATAAAAGCATATCTGTACTTGGAGAGAGCCACTTAGGGATTTAAAAAAATACTTTCAGGCATCTCAAAATTTAAATCAACTTATCTGTCAAGAGAAAAGCACGTAATAATTCTTCAGTAAAAAAACTCACATATTTTCTTTTAGGATAACAGAGATCCAGTGGGATGTCAAATATAACCACATTTCACTCATCCCACTTCATTACAATGGCAAGTCACTGAGAACAAATTTGTAACTTAGTTTATCAGCCTATTCCTTGTTTCAATTCTTCATGCTTTAGCTACTAGCAATTTTATATCCTTTTATTTTCAGTTGTTCACGATGACTTGTTATCAATGAGACAGGCTTGTACAACTTTAATTATTTCTTTACTGGAAGTTTTATTTTCCTGGATGCAGCTGTTACTGATGGAAAATCATGTTGATGTGAATTCAGTGCACTACGGGAACAGTAACATTGCTGTTATAATGGCAACGACTGGTTTGGTTTTTATGGCCGACTTCCCTATGATGTGTTAGCCAAGTAATGTTCACGCTACTATGGTCAAAGATCTGTTGATATTGTAAGCTATTAGCTGCAGTTAACACCATAAGATATTTTTCCTCCGAAGAATCCCTAAAATAGTCATTAAGGTTTACTTCAGGCAACAATTTGACACTGTCTTAGCATGACAGTTATTTAAGTTTCATCTTTAATCAGTTATTCTTTTTGAACAGTTTGTGCTATCCACTTTACTGTATGAAGAAATACTGTACTCTCGCAAATCATATTTACATAACTACTCACACGAGGGAAGTCAAATGTATGAATTTGTCCCATATGCTGACTAGTTACCTGCTGCTGAAATTATTTGCACCTTAGCTTTGGAGTAAATCAACTAACATTAATGGCATTACTGTGCACACTGACAGAAGAATTTATCTGTGGTGTAGATATGAATTGATTTTTTTTTAAGAAAACAATCTAACATTGAAGGAATACTGAACTTTTGAGTAAAGATTGTGTCTCTGTGAAGCCTGCAATAGTACCACTATTAATTTCATAATGCATTCTATATAATGATCCTATATGTAATGTATTTTGCAAGGACCATACTATTCACATTCCTGCTATTGTATTAAAGGAAAGAAAATGTCTTTCAAAAATCTATTGTAACATCAAGACATTATCGGTGTCCAAAATAGCATGTTTTTTTAGAACAGGACTGTGAGCTCCTCTGTGTGTCTTTCACAGCCCAGCTCCCTAAACGCAGAGCTGCTGAAGTTCCACTGTATCACAAACGCTCTGGAGTCACCAGGTTACACCCACAGTATAACAAATAGTTGCCCATGTGACCTACATTATTTTCTTTTAATTAAAATAATGTCCGAGCTCTTCCTATATCTTCACCCTTTCCTCACCAAAAGATTTAACAGCAGCTTGGCTTGATAGTGCACTTTTCTCTTATAACGAGAGTTAACTACGCTCACTTTTCTCTATTAAAAGAAACTTAAAAGGTAATGCAACCACATGCATGTCATAAGGTGTTCAATGGGTTAAATGCAGCTATGGGAGGATATATAAACTTGTAAAGCAAGAAAATATCTGAACCTTACTTTCTTAAAAGTACAGAGGAAGTGGGAGATAAATGCAACATTCAACCAATTAGGAGAGAATGTCTAACAAGTATGCAAGAAAAATGAGCATTATAAGGAATAGAAGAAGTAGTAATAAATAATAAGCTTCCTTATTTCTGTATAACCCTCTGCTGAATCTGAGTCATGCCAGGTGAAATTATACACGCATGATTTATTTTTCAAATCGTTAGGTGGAAGTGTTTATAAGCAATTTGTATAATCAAATGTTAATGATATACAGTGGATAGATGATTAAAGGACTATGATATGAGCTTTTCTTATCACTTTGGAGAAAACAACAAATAAAATTTAAACTATGCCCCTTACAGCTGGTTAGTTGCAGTTCAGGCTGTATTTTGCCATTAGGAATGCCAGTTAAATCCAAATACAAGTATGCATGGTCAAACGTCTTTTTTTTTAATTCTCAGATGGGTAGTCTGAGGACTTGCTTAATTAAGCAACTGAATAATTTACTTATTTCTGATGTATATTTTTACAAATTACATTCTGATACCAATTATCAGCTATTTATGGACAGTGCATTGTATGACAGAACAGGAAATCATTTCAGCATTCTTAATGGCATAGGAAAAGAGTCACATAACTGAAAGTGAGCAACAGATCTCAGAATTTGTTCACCCAGACACCACACAAAACAAAACTTTTGTCACTACATAGTATTTTAAAAGAACTGAACGTACAATTTCATTTCATATGAAATATTTTAGGTGGATGGATAGGAACTGGAATGACTCCAAAATTCAAAACCCCATCTTCTCTATTGAAGTTGATTAAAGAAAATTAGTAGGTAGTTTTCGATGAACTTTAGTTTGCATGCTATGAGGCGTTTAGTGTGGTACTTGTGAATAATTCTATCAGCCCTTAATAAGATGCTCCAGGAAGACTAATTCACAGAATTAATTTACCGATATTGTCAGGTCTCTAGGGCTCTGGGCATTTCATTATTTTTTATCTAAAGCCTCTCTGTTGTCAAAGCAGAAAGGTGCATTGATTTGAATCTTCCCCTCTCAATGCTGATTAATATAGATTTAGTAGAGGACAGCATTTGGCACTGCTATTGGGATTCTGAGTTAGACACAGCAAAATGTCTGGCTCCAGAGGAAAACAGTGAGAGAGGATTTCTGTGAAGGTTTGGTGCATAGGTGCGTCCACACTGAACGAGGCGGTGGCAGCAAGTTAATGAGACCTGCAGCACATCCTCCTGCTGGCACAGAGCATCCCCGGGGTAATGGCTGTGCAAACAGGTGGGCTAATTTTATAATGACACGACTAAATGGACCATATTTTGGTTATGTGGATTTCCTGAACAGTTAAACAAACCCTATCAGCTCTGAACAAGTCATGTACCTTCTGTCCCTACAGAAAGTGTAGCATTCCCTACAGAAAGTGAAAGCATTTCTAGAAAGGTCACTTAAGGCGTGTTTGTAGCATATAGGCGTATACAAGGTGGTTTTATTTTGGTGTGTTCAAGTGGCATCTGATGCAAGACTTGACAGCACAGGTGTCGGTGTGGGTTTGTGCTAGTGACTCTGAACACATGTTGGGGGCTAACCTGGTCTGAAGGCTGCACAACTGCACCTTCTCTGCTCTTTTTGTTCAGACCTGTGCTGCTGTCACACATGATTCCAGCACATACTGACCCTGTCTGAAATGCCTTAAAAATTGTAGCTGGCATAAACCACTTAATTATTTTAACCTTAATATTTATAATAATTAAGTGCAGTGAACCATGTAAAAATTAAAACATGATACAAGGGTGTAAGAAAGTTGCTGACACTAACTTCGTTTTACCAAAATCAGAGGCAACAAGTTAAACAGGGAGAAACAGAAATCTTTTTTTTTTTCTCCCATAAGGTCACTGATTGAGGCCATGAAACTACTCTGTACATCTGTTTCTTTTTCCTCCAACAGTCTCCACATTAAGCTCTCCAAAACAAATTACTCCAAATGTAGGTAGCACAAGGTACTGATTTTGAATATAGCCTATAAATATTTTTTAATAAAGGTCTTATTAAAGGAAAAATGACATCGTTAGTTGTGGCACATGTGCATGTACATGTTATCCATGTATGCAGTTTACAAAGAAATAGATAATTCATATAGATGACTAGGTAAATTAATTTCTCAAATTCTCCAGATAGGTAAGTATAAATATCAATTACATAAATCCTAAAAAAGATTACGTCTGAAAGATTTTCAGAAAATCTTAAAAAGATTCCTCAGATAACATTTGTTTTATAGGACAACACAAAAGGAAATGTCTACTTGAAATCTTCATTCTAAAAAACTACTCAATTTATTATGAATGTAATGCAAATGGATGTGATTTTTTCCTATTTCCAGCACAGAGTAATAAAGCAAGTAAGGAAAATAAATTTCAACGAGATCTAAGCAAATTATCATTTACTTTAAAAGTGCATTTTTGGGTGAACAGAAACATTGTTTCTTAAGTTGAGTTCCGTAAATATCAGTCAAAAATTACCTAATTCCTGCATTCAATTTTAAGTAATGTGAAGGGGTTAAAAAAAAAAGCGGCTAAAATCCTGGAAATAGAACAAAATATTTTTGTTGGCCAGGAGCAGTCTCTCTTCCAAGGCAGCCAGGGAACTGAAAAAGCTATCGTCATTGCCTAAGTGCCACAAAATAAAGACAGAGTGATTTCTAATTAATGATCTGTACTTATTCCACACATGCCCCTTCCCCATCTTACAAATCTGGTTTACTCATTGTTTATCAAATAGTTTAGAGATTAATCTCCTTCAGAGAACTCTTCTGTCTCTCCTCCCTTTTCTTGAGGGGAAGATCCTAGTGATTGCTTTCTTTCTCTCACTAATAAATACTTAATTATTCCATGCAAAATAGCAAGGCTTGAGCTAGAAGAACATGATATGTGATAGTAAAGGGCTCTCTCTGTGTAGGTTGCTGTTTTGAATTTTACATTCAGAGATAAGTGTTACCATTCAAATCTCATCAGGAGGAAAGGAGAATTAAACCTAGACCTTCCACGTACCAGGAGAGTCTTCTCCATATTGGAGGATACCCTTTATTTCGCTGACCATAGGGGCGTGTGGCTTAGAAGGTATACTTGAAGATCTCTGTCAGATCAGGCGTCACTGATAGGCAGGGCAGGGCAACAACTAAATAATGGAAGTTAGTATGATTTAGTTGCGATCTATTGCCTAACAGAGGTCCCCTCACCCTTGTGAAAATGTAGTTAGCTTTGGGAACACTGAAAGTTGGTTGCATTTTTATGTGTTTAGTAATGTTACTAATAGCTATTTAGGTATGTAAACACTTCAGGCACTGAAAGTTTTAGAATTAGGTGTTTACAGCAAATGGTTGCCCAAATGCCTTCCAGTGTTCTGTTGTAAATTAGTCTCATAAAACTTGGAACATGTGAGAAGGTCAACAGAGAGGTTCAGCAACACATCATGTTTACATGGATAATATTTACATTTCAGCTCTCTGCTATCCGATGGAACTGATTAGATAATATTGGTAACATTAATGTCATGACAAACTATTATTAAAGCTGTTTTCACTGCTGAAGACTTCCTTCAAATATGCAACTGTGTACATAACCTTGGGTAGTTTTACACAAAGGTATTTATCAGTGAGATAAAACCAGATTAAGGCTGTGTGAGTTGTAAAGAGTAGAATATTAGCCTCAATAAATTGAGATCTTTAACAATGAAGCATAAGATGAGGAGAGGGAGATCTTTCATTACATTTCAGAAGACAGTAAAGAATTCCATTTCTGACTTCAGTGGTTCTCCATCTAACAATATCTAAGTAATGATGACCTAAATATGGAGGCTACTTTAAGGAAGAGAAGTCTTGTGGGCACAAGAATAGCAGAAGTTTACAGTAAAGTAAAAAAAGCAAAAAGTAAAAAGGAAGTAAAACAAGAAACAAACAAATGCTGAAACCCCAAACAGATGAAATTCCCTACTCATCTGTGGCTTGGCTTTCGATTTCAAATGCTGTAATGAAGACTCATTGAGCATAGCAAATTCACTGGAGGATCAAAACATACGGCAGGGCGGACGTTATGGTGGGAGTCTGTTATAGACCACCCAACCAGGATGAGCAGGTGGATGAGGCGTTTTACAAGCGCCTGTCAGAAGCCGCCCGGTCACCGGCCCTTGTACTCGTGGGTGACTTCAACTTGCTGGATGTCTGCTGGAAATACAACATGGCAGAGAGGAAGCAATCTAGGAGATTCCTCGAATGTGTGGAGGACAACTTCCTCATGCAAGTGGTAAATGAGCCCACTAGAGGAGGGGCCCTGCTTGACCTGTTGTTTGTGAACAGAGAAGGACTAGTGGGAGATGTGAGGGTAGGTGGCCGTCTTGGGAGTAGCGACCATGAAATGTTAGAGTTTTCGATAGTGGGGGAAGTAAGGAGGGGCAAGAGCAGAACTTCTGCCTTAGATTTCCGGCGGGCTGACTTTAGCCTGTTTAAGAGGCTGGTGGACCGAGTCCCTTGAGAATCGGTCCTGAAGGGCAAAGGAGTCCAGGAAGGCTGGACATGCTTCAAAAGGGAATTGCTAAATATTCAGGAGCAGGCTGTCCCAGTCTGTAGGAAGGCAAGCCGTCGGGGAAAAAGACCGGCCTGGTTAAACAGGGAACTTAGACTAGAACTTAAGGAAAAAAAGAGAGCCTACTTGCTCTGGAAGAAGGGTCGGGTAACTTGGGAGGTCTATAGGGACGTGGCCAGGTCGTGTAGGGAGAAGATTAGAAGGGCCAAAGCTCAATTAGAGCTCGATTTGGCTGCTACAGTCAAAGACAACAAAAAAAGCTTTTACAAATACATCAACAGCAAAAGGAGGGTCAAGGAGAGCCTCCACCACTTGCTGAATGAGGAGGGTAGTGTAGTGTCAGGGGATGAGGAAAAGGCAGAGGTGCTCAATGCCTTCTTTGCCTCGGTCTTTAATGTCAAGACCGGTTGTCCTCAGGAGACTCGGCCCCCAGAGCCTGAAGTTAGGGACGGGGGGCTGTGTGAACCTCCCATGATCCAGGAGGAGACGGTTAGTGACCTGCTGTGCCAGTTGGACACCCACAAGGCTATGGGCCCGGATGGGATTCACCCCAGAGTAATGACGGAACTGGCAAATGAACTTGCCAAACCACTCTCGATTATCTACTGGCAGTCCTGGTTAAGTGGAGAAGTTCCAGCTGACTGGAAATTAGCAAACGTAACGCCCATCTACAAGAAGGGTCAGAAGGACGATCCAGGGAACTATAGGCCTGTCAGCCTGACCTCGGTGCCAGGCAAGGTGATGGAACAGATCATCCTGAGTGCCATTACATGGCACATGCAGGACAATCAGGGCATCGGGGCCAGCCAACATGGATTCATGAAAGGCAGGTCCTGCTCGACCAACCTGGTCTCCTTCTATGACCAAGTGACCCGCTTAGTAGATGAGGGCAGGGCTGTGGATGTAGTCTATATAGACTTCAGTAAGGCATTCGACACTGTCTCCCACAGCACCTCCTAGACAAACTGGCTGCCTGGGGCTTGGATGGGTGGACTCTTCGATGGGTTAAAAACTGGCTGGATGGCCGAGCCCAGAGAGTGGTGGTGAATGGGGCAAAGTCCAACTGGCGGCCGGTCACTAGCGGTGTTCCCCAGGGCTCAGTTCTGGGGCCGGTGCTGTTCAATATCTTTATAGATGATCTGGATGTAGGGATTGAATGCACCCTCAGTAAATTTGCAGATGACACCAAGCTGGCTGAGAGTGTCGATTTGCTGGAGGGTAGGAAGGCCCTACAGAGGGATTTGGACAGGTTAGATAGATGGGCCGAGACCAATGGCATGAGGTTCAACAAGAACAAGTGCCGGGTCTTACACTTCGGCCACAACAACCCCATGCAGCTCTACAGGCTGGGGGAAGAGTGGTTAGAAAGCGGCCCGGTGGAAAGAGACCTGGGGGTGCTGATCAACAGCCGGCTAAACATGAACCAGCAGTGTGCCCAGGTGGCCAAGAAGGCCAATGGCATCCTGGCCTCTATTAGGAATAGTGTAGCCAGCCGGTCTAGGGAAGTGATCGTCCCTCTGTACTCGGCACTGGTGAGGCTGCATCTTAAGTACTGTGTTCAGTTCTGGGCCCCGCACTTCAAGAAAGATGTTGAGGTGTTGGAGCGAGTGCAGAGGAGGGCGACCAAGCTGGTGAAGGGTCTGGAGGGTCTGACCTACGAGGAACGGCTGAGGGAGCTGGGGTTGTTTAGCCTGGAGAAGAGGAGGCTCCGAGGTGACCTTATTGCAGTCTACAACTACCTGAAGGGAGGTTGTAGTGAAGTGGGAGTTGGCCTCTTCTCCCGGGCAGCTAGCGATAGGACAAGAGGACACAGCCTCAAGCTTCGCCAGGGGAGGTTCAGGTTGGACATCAGGAAGAATTTCTTTTCAGAAAGCGTTATTAGACATTGGAATGGGCTGCCCAGGGAAGTGGTGGAGTCACCATCTCTGGATGTGTTTAAGAAAAGTCTGGACGTGGTAATTAGTACCATGGTCTAGTTGACAGGGTGGTGTAAGGGCAACGGTTGGACTCGATGATCCCAGAGGTCTCTTCCAACCTGATTGATTCTGTGATTCTGTGATACAACAAACTTTTTTTGCTCAAATTGTGGCAGAAGAATTCTGGAAGAAAGCAAAGATTGAAATAGCTTTCACTCAAGAACAAAGGAAGGAAAATGCAAAAGAGTATGTCAGCATTTTTTTCTCCAGCTAGTAAGATCCGTCAACTCAAAAATATTTTGGATCAGAGCACTTTTGCATTTCCCATCCCCTTTCTATAGAATACTCTTTCTTTGACTTCTGGAACAGTTTGTTTTGTTGCCCAGTTTAGTCATGTTATCTATCTTGATGCTGAAAACTGTACTTGGGAGTATCCTGTTGCATTTTCTGATATACTCCTTGCAAGCCAGGAAATGGAAACAGAAGAGACATAAGGAAGGAGAGGATAATTTTCCAAACTTCAAATAGTTTAGAATTATAATAAAAAATTGCCTATCACTTCAATGTGCATTTGTTGTAACTCAGAATGGACTGAGGAGGTAAAAAGGTTAGAAAGCAGTGGTGGTTTTGCATAAAAGAAAAAAAATAAATGAGAGAGGATTATGAAAAGTAATGCTCGTGACTATTTCAGAAAAACCTAACCTTTTAAGGTCAGGTACTCTCAGTATGCTATTTTCCTAGATAAAATATCTTGAATTTTTGCATTGAAATATATTGTCTATAGGTTGACCTAATAAACCTAAAATAATTAAACAAACTTAAAAAAGTAATACTTAGAAAACACATGTTGTGCTTAGCAATAATTACAATCATACTGCTGGAGACCACTATCCAAACACATTCTTTCTTCTTGCTAGGGCTGCAGACTGAAACTCTGGCAGGAAAGGAATGGGAAATAGGCAGCTAATTTATGCAGGGAAGTGAAGTCGTCTTGCCATTTTTTTAGAATCTGAAAGGTTTTAGGACAGAAAGTTAAAGCTACTTTTTCAATAATTTCCATCCTATGCCTCATCTGTGTTTGTATTTATCACTGTTAGGCTATATGTATGTGGAAGTCCATATTCCACAGTATTGCATAGGGCTGAATGCTTTCCTGGTTTACAGGAACTACAAAAAGGTGATTAGGCACATTGAATTATCATTCAAATACTTCTCCCTTTGCCTATATTAAGAAAGAGCCATATACTTACACTGGACATATTTTTGAAATGTCAGAAACTACCCAGAGAGATGTCTAATAATGTGTGATTCCTGTCCAACTATTCATTTTCAATTCCACTCTTTTTTTTCCAGAGAGCCAAGAACTGTACAGTGAAATGGTAGTTCTTGTTCTGATGCGGTATCTTGGCTTGGAGGTCCTGCCATTCAGAGATCCACCTGAAGAATCTGCTTTCTCCTACTCCCCAACCATCACAACAAACATGCTGCTATACAAACGACAGACACGTGTATCGTAATTCCTTTCCCTGATGGTGAGGAATCACAGAGGACATAGCAACCACAAAAAAACAGGCAGTTATAAAAACAACAAGTGCACTGACAACACTGCATGGCTTGGGTTTCACCACATTAAAGACAATCCAGCTCATGCCAAGATGTGGCATTGACAGCTTCTTCCGTGCCTGACAACTGACTCTCCCCCACACCTCCCAAAAGGGTCCCATTTTTCTTCTTGTAACTGACTCTGTAATTCACATTATAGAGTGGGACTAATTGATCAGGATTTGTGCTTATTTTCTTTTGGTGGATTATCCTGGGAAACTCTTATTTAGATAAAAGTGTTTGTTGAATGAAAAAGGAGGGTGTCACAATAGAGATGTCTGGATCTGAAATAAAGGCGTAATGAATACAGACAAGAAAAAAAAAAAAAGCAGCATTCCTTTGGGGGAAGGGAATTCAAGGCAAGATTTTAAAGGTATTAGCTCCTGTGGAATTTGATGCATACTATCTTTGAAAGTCTTGCCTTGAATATGCAGATTTGGATAGCAGTTGTACTATCTGTATTTGCCGTATTTTATCCCCTATACTGCCAAAGGCCAATGATTTGCAGCTGAATGTCAAAGTAAAATTTGATTCTGCCTGAAACACAGACGAGAGGAAGGAAGCAATGAGCTGTGCTCTTGTTTATACAAGTAAGATAAGGAAAACTACTTTCATTTGACAGCATGCTGTATACTGATACCATTACACTGAAGGAAGAATGCATTCCCTGCAAGTACTTTAAAGTCAGAATTTCAGACACACAACTTGGTAATACAAACACAAGCGACAGCAAAATGTTTTATTACTTGGTCTGGCACTCCTCCTCATGCTACCAATATTGCTCTCTCGGTTGGGCAACCATAAAACTAGTTTACAAGGATCACCCAAAACTGTCTCCTGCATGCAGCAACTGTTTTTTGCATGCTGGTGCCCTGGATAAGAAACTGAATGGAGGATAATGAAGATGAGCGATAGGAAGAAAAAAGAAAAACAGTGACAAAGAGCAGGCATATACATGAACTGAGGAGAGGAATGATAAAAGACAGTGAAGTATCAAGTCTACGGCAGGATACAGTTTCCACACCATTATATTGTACTGGGAGATGGCTATGTTAAAGTGTATTAGCCTTAACCGTAATTAACAGAAAGCATTTGAGAAAATTACTTAGTGTCATTATATCCTTCCCTGCTTAGGGCTGGCAGCTTGTCTCAGCCCTTTCTGTAATTCCTTGCATCTGAACTCCTGCCTGAAGCCAAAGACCTCTCCCTGGGGAGGCACTTTGTGCCCACTGGATCTGCACTGAGAACTCTCTATTTTCTTCTCCCTAAGCAGAAGAAAAGCTCCCAGTTATATTTCCCTTCTTATCTCTGGTGTCATGAACCAAAGGGGTTTGGCATCACCGTCAGGTTTAGGTACAGACTTGCACACTTCATGCCCTCTGTCCATATAGAGCTTGAAATATTACTGAATGAGGTCTGACTGGCCTCAGGAGTCACAGCCTCATTGACTGGCATCAACAGAGTAGAAGAAAAGCCATTTAACTCCATGATGAATCCATGAGAGATGCCCAGCCAAGACCATCCTCTCACACATTATTACAGGTGACCAGAGTGGAAACGCAAGGGCTCACCAACTGCTCAAGATGTGGGCAAGAATTAGCACCTTTGCCTTGCTACAGCCTCTGTAAGGAAAGGAGGAGATGCTGCAGTCTCCCTCGCTGTTTTTGAAAGACGGGAGAGGACCAGCAGCCCCAGGGGCAGATGCAGTGCCCGTCCTGGCTGGCTGGTGACCACCCTGCATGGGCAGCGGGGCTGGTGCCCAGGGCTGTGCTGAGCCTCAGTGCGTGCTCCCACCTGGTGTCTTCTCTCTCGGGTTTCCCCTGAAAGGGATGGGTCTGACTGAGCTGGTGCCTGCAACAAGCGAATACTGAGCCCGTAAGGCTCCCCTCCATGACAGTGTCTGCCACCGCCTCTCTGCATGTCACTGCACCCCGGCCCCATTAACTGTGGGCTGTGACTCAGATACCGCATTCAGCTGGGCTGGCAGCCTGGTGTCCGTGGTGCCTCATCCTGGATTCTCCACAACAGCATGAAAACAGATTAATACTCTTACAGCCCTCTCACAAGTTTTGGAGGTAATTGTTCCCCTCCTCTCTCTGATTTTAAGTGTAATCACCATAACTAACGTGGTACTGTAACTTGGATAGGGTTAGCAATAAAAAACACTATATGGAATCGGGAGGTAAACTTTGAAGTGTGAGCAGGCTGAATTTGCCAACTTTGGACACTTTAGGCCTCCGTAAATTGGCTCACTAGTGTTATGCATTTTATAATTGTTGTAAAACACATTCAGGAAGGATTTAGGCTGTGCTTATTATGACACATTGTAGCACCACTTTGGCACCACTATCATACTGTATTATGTATAAGATATATAACTCATTATTATGCAAAAGAAGGTTATTCATGACTTTTAGTCAATTCTTGATTAGTAAGGTGGCTGTGTCATGCATAGTAATAGACCAAGTGTTCTGAGCTGTCATTATCCAATACTTGCACAACTCTAATCTGAATTCCAAGAAGGACCATCCATAATAGCAAATGGGAAGTTAACACTGGAAGCTAATGGCTATCAAAAATTATTTTTAAAGCCAAAAATCCAACACTACCTGTAAAGTGAAGGAAATTTTTTATGGGAGCCCTTGCACAGCATTTGAAAGCACAAATACCAAGCTTTATTCCTTTTGATGTTACTGAAAGGTGAGAATTATGATATAGAAAAGGTAAGAATTAACTGGAAGAACATCTGGAGAATGTTGCAGAAGCATTTGCAGGTATGTCTGTGAAAGAATATGCCTAGAAAGTATCTGAAGTTGTTCACTCTAAACTTTTTTGTGAAGTTTCTCACAACTATAGCTATATTAACTATATTAAACTAGCTATTATGACCAGGGGGAAACATACTTTAATTAGCTTTGATTTTTGTTATGTAATATATTCGGTTTATTTGAAAGATGATGGATTGAGGATCTGGAGCAGGAGATCCTCTCTCCATCTTTCTGTGAACAAAGAACAAACCTGCTCTCCTGTCAATGCCAAAGCCTTCCAAGCACCCAGAGCAGTCAATTCCTAGTGGTATTGTTCACATTGATACAGAAACACCATACATAAATGTTGCTTCAGGAAAGTAACTGAAATTGGAAGGAAAAAATAAATGGTTTGTTTCAGTCAGAGACCTCACTGTAGTAGAACAGAGAAGTGGAAAACAGTTTCCATTTTAAAGTGTTAATTTGGAGTGAATAGAAACAAGGCAGCAGGGAAAGAAATGCTATTCACAACTACTATATGGCAAACACTACAAATACAAATACTGAAAATTACAGGGGAGTAAGACCATAAGTAAAAATGCTATTACTAGCACCTTGACTGACCACTTGCATAACACCAGCCAAAAAAAGCCTAACCCACAATACCCAGGCAGAGCTTACAATTCTGTCTGAGGGCTTAAAATATATTCAAGCTATGGAAAATCCATCTCATGTTCAGGTAAGCTGCTCTGAAGGTTAGTGACACTGTTAAAGCCTTTTCCCATACCTTTAGTGAGAATTTCCTTGTCATGAATTTCCTTAGCTTCTGTGCTACGAGGGATTTCATAGGGTTTTTTTCCTAGATTAAAGAAGGATCAGCTATCAGAAATCTTTTCACTATTTAAGCTGTGCTCACCTCCTAACCTTTTTTTTTTTTTTTTCCAGGGAGGGAGGGAATAAACTGAATAGCTTAAGTCCTAAGCTGCTTAAGAGTTTCTAAGCCTCTTACAGTAGGCGAAGTTTTCTAAAAACTGAACTCTTTTGCAGCTTTTTTCTGACTAACCTCCAAATTTTCACGTACTTTCTGAAATACAGACGACAAAACCAGACACAGTGTTCCACTAATGGCTTCCCTTATGTTTTTTACAGAGGAAACAGGACTACCTGGTCCCTACACTTCTGCAGTAGACTAAATGCCCTGCTTCTCCAAGGTCTTAATTTGGCTCTCAGCCAATGGGGTGACCCTGTATACTGGGTTCTCATCTTTAGTCATTTCTGGTAAGTCTCACTCATTAGGTCCTGGATAATTAGTAGGAACTTTGAGCCAAACACAAATAAGTTATGCAGGAACCACCACCCCAATCTTACCCCCACCCCCAGACAACCAGTAAATTCAAGAGCATCATGAAAGAAGAGTTTTGTCCTCTTTTCTGCTGAGTGCCAAAGAGCCCAAAGTGAGGATACTGGGAAGCTAGTTAGCTGTTTTGCTTGGTAAAACAACCACGGCTATATTATCATCAGGATCCTGATGCTATCATAGTGTTTGAGATAAGCATTTTAAAGAATTAGTCCTTCAGGAGTTTTTGTGTTGGTGGATTGAGGATTTGGTGTATTGACAGAGTGCATTGTCACACTGCGGGACACAGGATGCTAAAAAATACTACCCGTAGAATAGTACAATATATTTTTGAGCAAGCACTGAATAAACATCATTGTTCAATGAAGGCACAAACTCCACAGGATAATCCTTCTCCTGTAACAGTGAACCAAAGCATGTAAAAAATGAAGAGATGCTAAAGAGAAAAGAATGAGAAAAGCAATTGTTGGAAAAAGCAAAAAAAATAAAAACTCCTCTATCAAAATATTTTTAGATTTTTTTTTTTGCAAGAGTGAATGATTATATGAGACAATGAGTTTAGAGCAGTCCATTAGCTAACACTGAACACAAGGCTATTGAGACATACTATTCCCTACTTACTTACACATTCAGGGGTTGCCAGGCAGGCCACTGTGCTTTTGCCTTGATGACTGTTAAAACCTCATCGCTCTGTGAAGAGACACAAAACAAGAAAGTGATTGGGACAATTTTACAATGAGGGTAATATGATTTACAGCAAAAAGTAAGATGTACTAGATCAAACCGTGCCTCCAAATTCTGGCTATGAGAAATATGCTTTGTCCTTTTTGTTATCTGAGCACCCCGTGTCCTCAGCTGCACAGGGTTCATCAAGGAGCCTGTATGAATGCAGAAGGCAAGAGCAGCAAGCAAAGGCAGTCAGACCTTGGGCACAGTCTCTTTCTCTTCTGCAGGAACATAAGTGAGCTTAAAACACCAGCAGCAGTTCACAGCCCATCCTATTTTTGCATCATGAGCTGAAGGGAAAGCTTTCAGAGTGGTGCACTGTGATGACAGGTATAAAGAAGACTCCCTTTGCCTTGGGGAAATACCCCAAACCAATATGACCAAACTGAGTTTGTTCTGGTAACGCTATCACAGGAAGACAACTGTACTGTATCCTGGGCTGTTAGTCCATATGTAGTAGTTTATTAGCAAATAGTATCTTGGGCTGTGAATTTTGTGACTCTGGCAATCTTTGTGGCCAGAGGAACTTACCAGGTTAATGCAAGCAAAGACAGAAAAATTGCTCTTAATGCATTACAGATCCAAGGGCCAAGAGGCAGGCAAAAACTGGAGGCTGCTGCTCTAGGCAATCTAACACACTCTGTGAGCATGTATGGTATATTATTTATTATCCTCATATATGTAAGGATGTAAAGAGTCCATGGTGGATGCTCTGCAATCTCCTCCAAGTAAAGCCATCGACAGCACTTTCTCTTTGTTGTCCATATATTCACTTAAAAATTACAGGGTGAAATATAGCATCCCACCTGTGGAAGCCCACAGTGTGGCAAAGCATTGTACAAAGATTATTTCCTAAAGTCTGTAGGAATTCCTGCATCAGCAGTTCTAAACTTTATATTGGTACAATAAACCCAGGACAAAGGCAGGAGACTGTTAACAAGGCTCTGATGCCCAAAAGACATCTATCACATTTTTTAGAAGCATTTTCCCCATCTCCCTTAGGAATCCACCCTGGTAATTCACCTAGAGGAACACAAAGTTCACAACTCACTCACATGATTTCTACTGTCTTTGAAAAGTATTTCCCAATTAGACTAAGAAACCCACCTCATACATTACCAGTAATTGGCACTTCCAACAGAGCTGACCTTTCAGTTCAGTGATAATAGTGCAATTTCCTGCTTGATAGCAATAGTTCTATACCCCAGACTAGCTCTAGTACATATACACCCCTGTTTAAAGAAAACAATATTCACTGGTTGTTTCTACCCCCCTCAATATTTTCTGACTCCCTCTTTTTTACCAAAGCAAGGTAATTACAGCACTGATGGGCCCTCTCTGTAACACACAAGGTTTTCAGTCTTGGGAATACATATGTAACATGACCTCTCCCTCAACCTGAGTGGATGGATAAGCC
Source organism: Nyctibius grandis (assembly GCF_013368605.1). NCBI lineage: Eukaryota > Metazoa > Chordata > Aves > Nyctibiiformes > Nyctibiidae > Nyctibius > Nyctibius grandis. The sequence continues at coordinate 9,559,522 of NC_090661.1, read as the reverse complement.
ATTTCTTGAAAATCCTTTTTAAAAATACAGATGCTTGGCCAAAGCCAGTACTACATTAAACATCCTGAGCTAAGAAAGCTGCAAGTCTGACTCTATAAATGCAATAAGTATAAAAAGATTTAATTAAACTCCCGTACTACTAATACAGTTTGAATAAAGAGAATTTTAGAATGAAAGAGAGCAATAAAACAGCACGCAGCAGAGCTATGCCAGCAGGCACATTCACTGGGGCAGGCTCTGGGTGAGAAGCAGCAGGCTGAGCTGCCAGCACAACTCTCTCCCAGCCTCCCCGCTGGGCTGGGCACCACCAAGCACAGATATGCTCCATGCAGGAGAGAGGCATCACATCCAGGTTCACCTATGGCAACCTTCTTCTTACCTCCATGCCTTCAAAAGTGGAAAAGACAGCTTTCCCCTCAAAGTGATTTAAAAGGAAACTGATTAAATGAATGAAGTTAAAAGTCTGAAGTTAAAAGACATTATTTGTTTTTATCTATCAATGGAATTTGCGCGAATTTGTAATTTTCCTTGTTTCAACATCCTAAGACTCTCCAGACAGGCATATCTTCCTTTCTCACCTTGGCAACACATTTGCATTCAAAATTATTAACTGCGTATTGTACATCCCAAAGAAAGTCTGTTATGAGCATAGATGGTCACGTTTATTAAAATAATACACTGCTTATCTAATAGAAGCCAATAATGTCAGTAACATCCAAATCGCTCACACCTGAAAGCGTTTTAACACGTGCTATACAAATTAAAAATGCATACCAAGAGTGGATGAACCACAATTAATAGTTTAGTGGTAAGTGCAGAGGGAAAGAAATAAGGAACAGAGCATGGTGCATTCAGACATCCCTGAATTTTTAAGGGAGGTGAAAATTCAGATGCAAAAGCTGAATTCATGGCCACTTCCTGAACAGTAACCAAAATCAAAAGATGCACGATCCAGCATTCTGTTGGGCCTGGAATGAAAATACACATTTTTGGTACCTAGACCTCCTCAACAATTACACAGGATTAAGCTGCAACTTGAATTAAATAATTGTTATTTCAGACTGATATTCTAATTATGCAGTCGTGTCTATCATGCAGATTTGTTATATTTATTTTTTTTTTAATTAAAAATTGTAACCCTTACACTGTTATTAATGCCAGTATATATTTACTTCTGCATGCACTGATAGACAGACAGATACCTGAGTAGTATAAAAAAGAGTTTTCCTTGGACAAGTGTTTATGTCAAGAAGATGAAATCCTGGAAAACAATACAGTAAATTCTGCTTGCCACCTCCTTGTGTCTGTGAGGCTGTTGCCAGGTGAGGTCTGGCTACCAGGCTTTGCGCCAGCCTGGGGAACCCAGCTCCGCTCACTATTTGTGGTGCCACCAGCCTGCATCTCTCCAGCCTCCTGCAGGGAGCAGGCTCGGGGAGTTCCTCCAGAAAAGCAGCCACCTTCCTCTGCCTCCAGCCTCTCCAGCTGGCCTCTGCGTTTTTAAGGGAACATGATAAACTTAAACAGCCCAGACAAACAGATGCTATCTACCACACAAGTTCACAGCCTTGTGAACAATCTATAGACAGAGAGCAATCTATAGAAAAGACACAGTGGTTGGATTTGCTAGCTAATCTCTTCAGCTATAATTTATTGGCAGATAGTAGAAATTGAGAGGATATGAAATGCCTGAAGAGAAACCCACAAATCAATAACATACAACTAGTTGATATAATCCAACTGCCTTGAAAAACCCAATGGCACTGACTTCACAGTAGAGGCATAAAACATCACATAATTTTTATGAATTTTAGTTAACATTTTCTTAGGGCTTGCTGTATTACATTTGTACCCATTTTTCTCTCCTCTTCATATTCCCAAAGTTCTGCTTTGATTTCTGAATTAAACAAACTCTCAACTTCACATCAAAATATGGCAAAAAGGACTAGGATGTTTCACTGTTGTATGTTGCAAGTTGTCTTGTCACCGGTTATGTATTTGGCAGGGAAGCAATGGTTCCCAAGGAATGAAACTGACAGATTTTGAAAAAGAAAACCAGATCATTTGCAAAATGATGGAATGTCGAAGTGTTACAATGTCAGAACAAGTTAAAAGGAAGGGCAGCAATGCTCTTGCGTGGAGCTGCTGAAAATCCTTTAGGTGAAGTCTGATACACACCTCTTCCAACAATGAAAGGAAAAACAAAAAAGAAGGGAAGAAAACTGTCAAGCCTATGTTATGCCTCTGTGCATATGGAAGTTTTCAAGGAGTGAATTTGGGACTACCTGTCAGTTGTTAGAGGTATACAGGAGAAAAGTTGCTACCCTCTTTCCTTTTCCCAATTAAGCAGGTTTCCTCATTCAGTACAAACCACAGAACTGATATTTGGGAATTTGCAATTGAGTTTTTGCTCAGTTTCTTTTGAGCATATCAATATCATGCAATGGAGTACGAGTATGAAGTTCTCCCGTGAGGGGAGCGAGGGTGCGTGGCGCCATGCTGCACTGCCGGTCTGCCCCAGCACACCGCAGTCACATGTGGGCAGCTCCTCATGGGAGCAACGTGCCCTGCACCTCGGCAACTTGCCTCCACTGGTGCGTCTGTGCCTCTGTTTGCTGTGCGAATGTGCTACTGCTGATGCAGTATCTCTGCTACTACTGTAATTAGGAAGTCACGATTTAGTAACTAAATTAGTATAAGGTCTCAGGAGTCCTCATGGTAAATGCCTCTGAAAAGTGTGGTTAGGCATAATAACTTAACAAAACTTGGTATAAAAACTTTGTAGAGCCTTCTGAAGTCTCTTCGTCAATTTCAATTATTAGTTCAATTATATTATTTTAGTTTGCAGTTGAAATAGAATGACCCCTTCTCTACATGCTTAAAGCTTGCTCAAGAAGTCCAATGGAGCCCAAGTAGTTTCTAGATTGACTTCAATATTTTTAGGATTGTGGCCTAAATTAAAACAAGCAAAAATAGCAAAAAAATTATCTTTTTCTCCAGATCTGCTTTCTACATTTGTGTTTCAAGCTGGGCATGGCTGGTTGACTCAATAGCGGTTCCCTAAGAAAGTACTGACCTCCAAAAAGTCCTGATAGCCTGATTTTAAGAAGTTGATAATGTCATTCTAATACAGATGCCTTACTGACATTCTGAAGTTGGTAAAAGTTAATCATTTACTTTACATCCGTTTGTTCCTACAATGTACAAATGAAGGTGCACACAGAATAAAGTCATTAAATGGCAACAAATAGAACCCCATGGCATGAAACCACTGCTAAATTAGACCGTTCAGCCGTGCACTTTACAAAAGATTAAAAATATTTCCTCATCTTCATGAACAGAAAGTGGGACATAGCTCAAAAAAGCAGAATTGAAGATAGAATTTGATTTGAAGTCTTTCTCAACAAAGGGGATTTAAAACAGCTTGTTTAAAGGGTAACATCCATTACAATTTAATGAAAGCTTTCAGCAAAAGTTTTAAGTATCATGTGAATACCTTTAGAATAAAAGAGAGAATAGTAGGATCTGGAAAGCCACGTAAACTATTTCATGTGCTCCTGCTGCTTTTTGGTAACCGACATGATTAGTATCTTTTCTGTACTGGAAGTTATTTTTATGAGTAATTTTTATTACTATTTTATGTGTGCCAAGTAACATTAGAAAATGTTACTGTGCAGATCACTTAGCACTTCGTAATAATGATTTGATTCGGTTCAGCTAAACAAATGACAGTGTATTATCTGACATCAAAATCAGAGACAGATTCAACGAACTGCGAGAATGAAAAACACCTGTTTTGAGCCAGAGCTTAATTTCACTCATTTCACGCCACCGCTGCTTGGCATTCATTCGATTGTTTTAGAAAAGAGAACATTTAATTCCTTCCACAACACTCATCCTCATAATATCTGAATGCCTTTCTATCCACAGTGGACTCATTTTCACAAGATTCTTAGAAAGCAGAAAAAGCGACATTACTCTCAATTCACAGATGATGAATCGAATGTCTTCTGGAAACAAACTTACATATCTGAGTTTTAAGATAGCATCTCCACTGCAGGATCATCCTTTCCCTCAAAAAAATAATTTTTTATTGAAGGAGAAAGAGATAAGGTGAGAATGAAAAACGATAATACACAGTATGTCCCCTGTGGGGAATCAAATGCTATGAAAATTAGAATGCTATAGTGCTTTGGAGGGATATTTGGGTGCTCTTAAAAGGCAATCAGTCTTCTATGATGAGAATAAACAGGCCTTATTCCACCTCCACCCTATGCAGACACACAGAAAATCACTTTAGAACGTGAAAAGCATGTGTTCAGTATCCCTAAGGCTTCTTCAGTTCATGAAAATAGTTTCAGGCTAACAGAAGTCTTCAAAACCTCAAAATTTGGCTCCTTGTTACTACATACCCTGTATAGATAGATGTCTTGTTACAGAGTGGTGTTAGGAAGAAACATTCAAGAGAAGATAGAAACATCTGCTTGCTTGCTCTGAGCAGCCAGGTTGTCTACACTGAAGCCTGAAGACTCAACGTTGAAGACAAGGGGCTGCTACAGTTATTCTTCTTGCGGGCTTAGGTACCTCAGTCCTTACTAAAAGGACATGTTTACTTGGGACTGACAGCACGAAGCTCCCTTCTGAAAGCAGACACCTTTCTTCTAAACTAGGAATGGTGACAGTGTTTGCTATAATACTCTACTAGTGTTTATACCTATATATAGGTACAATTTTCTACCAAGGGTTTATGTTTAAAACTGTCTTGCAGCTGTCCCCACTGTTGAGTGAAAAACTATCCAGACAACATTGCTATCTGGCCTACTGATGAAACTACCACAGCCTGAAAAAAGGCTTCAGTTTTGGGGCCAGAGTGCAAGACTCCATGGTCAGGCTACTTGCTGGAGAAGGAGGAGTTCTGAGCTCTGAACTATGTTTTTTTTATCTAATAACCACTTAATGCTAGAAAGATGTTATCAGGTAAGAGGGAAGTGACTGTAATTTTAAGTACATGTACTTAAATTCTGCTGAGGTTATGAGTGAGGTGTACCTTCTTTATTGTAATAGGGTTGTTATGATTCAATAGCATAGCTTTCAGTAGAAGTTCAATTGCATTATATTCATTTATGAAAAATTCAACTGCAGCAATAGATGTGCCAGAAGGTACATTACAAAACCAGAGGAAAAGAAAAAAGTACTACTTTACCCCAATACAAGTGCACACTTTCCTTCCAGGTTGAGACTTCCACGGGTGTTAGTTGAAATATGGCATGTTTTCTCCTGTTTGATAAAATTTTGATAAAATCTCTAGACATCTTGCCTACCTCAGTTTTACAGAAGTATCTGAATAAAAAGGAGACACTGATATAGACACATTACTGAAATTTGCAAAAAAATTAAAAGAAAAAGGAAGTAGTCTGCTTTGTGGTAACAAAATATTTCTGGGATAAAAGCAGCTACATACAGCTTTGTTTGCTCTGTAATTCATCTTCATGTAAATATACTTAACATGCACATTTGCTTTATAGTAACTGCAAATGTCATCTCCTGTAATGCACTCTGAATAGGCACGTTTTATTAACTGCATTAGCCACCAGCGTGCTTTGAGTCTGCCCAGGTTTCTGAGGATTTCTTGTTTATGTGGAGCACGTCAGAAGTTTCCCATAGCTATTAACGTGGTCATTACATAATCTTACTTGCAAGGCTACTATCGTGAGCTGGCAATAAATCATGCAACACCGCTATTTTCCTGTGGGTGTAGCCAAAGAGGTTGCTGAAGTTGCCCTAAGCCTCAGTGCTGAGATGCAGTTCTTTTTAACATGCAGAGATTTTTGATGAAAGAACCATGCAGAAGTTGTTTTTTTTTCCAGTTCATAAAGAAGAGCATTTTTGAAAAGGTTAAGCTTTTAGTCACAAATTACTTTATGTGGAAGGAAAAAAAAGCCCATAATGAAAGATAAAGACTTATTTCTACCATCTGATGACAACTAAATTCTGTTTAATTCTATGACTGACTTAGATTCAGGCAGATTATACTTAAAGCCAGTAGCACAGATTTGGGGTTACTTTAAGCAACAGCAAAAATTCACTTCAGTCAGTGGAATTATACCAGGATTGTGTTTGTCCATTTTACTTTGACTTCTCTATGTTTATGATAGTGATTTTATGGCAGATGTGAGAACCACGCTTATTATAAGATATACAAATATGCCTGAATGGAATTCATTATTTGACCATAGTACATACATATTCAATATTTCCCTGTACAAACTGCCATTTCTTTAATTAAATTTAATTAAAAATTTAATTAAAAAGCCTTAGTTCTTTTCTTCAAAAAAACAGGTAATGACATTTCAGAGAATATAAAATCTGTGGTTTTCAGTTCACCAAATATGAAAGTCTGGGGTAATTTCCAGGCTTTTAATAAAATCCACTCAATTATAAAAGCACAGTTTTGGGGTTGAGATAGATAAAGAAATACTGTTGGGGTGCAACTGAAGAAAAATGGAAGGAAAGATAAGCATTTAAATCCAATCCTGAATTGTCACTGTCTGAATAGGTCCCGTTTCAGGAGAGCAAGTAACCCAGTGCTTCAGACAGTCTCATCTTAATCATTGTGTTGTACAGGAAAGCTTTCGTAAATTGGATACTTAGCAATTTTGCATTCACTTTTACAAAGAAAAACCTCTCTGTTAGATAATCAGGCTGAGAATTTTCCCAAAATGTGGATGTTTTCCATATTTTCCAGAAAATATGGAAATATGTGTTAAAGCTACAGTTTCAGGATGGTGACTGCACAGATGCTAGCTGACAATGCATGTTTTTAAAAAAAAGCTCTTAGAAGGGAATTATAAGAATTCTAATTCCTGATTTTGTTAAAAATTACTAGGATGGGATGCAAAAAGAAGTATGTTCATTGTTACTCTTAGTCTATATCCCAAAAGCACTGATTCACTTTGCATTAACAACCTTCTGCATTACCTGTCCCACAGGGTTTTCTTTCAATGAAGTGGTTGTTTCAGGACGGGAATGTAGGCTGAAATTAATAACAGAACTGTTGCTAATGGCAACAGTGAAAATCATATGCTCTATTTTATTTCCATTAAGGTGCAGTTACATAATCGAGGGTGTCCCAATAAAGCAATAATTCATTTTTGTGTAGTATAAAGCTTAGCAGTGTGTGTTAATGAGCCCTAGGTATGCTCTGAGTATTTGAGCTCTCATTTTCTGTGGCTGAGCAGATTCTGTAGGAAAAGGGTCTCCCTTGTGAATCCACTTCTTGATCGTGTGTTGATTTTTCTACAGCACATTTTGCTTCATTCTACACAAAATGCTTTGCTGTCTTTAGGACCACAGAAACATTTTGGGATTCTAAATTACTTTGTCAAAAACAAGGAAAGATCTTTTTACTACACTTAGGAATGGCTACTTTTTAAAGTCGGGTATTAAACTAGGTTCTGAAGCTGACCACAAGTGGTGTAACTCCCACCCTCTGCTTAATAGGTTTATCCAATACCTCCCCTTTTGTCCTCCTTCTGTCTTAACTTTCCCAACTTTGTCAATCCTTTAGACTAAACTAGCCTTTAAACCTATGTCTGAGTGCTATAAAGCCACTGTTATTTTAAACTCACAAATGATCTGGAAACACTGAGGACACCAGAAGAGAAACAGGGAAAAAAAAACAAACAAAACCCAATTCAACACACCAAGGCACTCTGGGTATAATAAAGCAGATGTATGCAACTGAAAGGCAACCTGCAAGCAGCAAGACAAAAACTGCATTCGCTGGCGATAATGATAAAAGTGTTTTAAAGCACTAGGTTCACTCATCAGATTCACATTCGGTAACTACATCATTTTTGCTCAGAGTCCTTCAAATAGTTTCAAACCAGACAGGGATGAAAGCATTGGGACAGGTTTTTGGGCATGCTACGAATAAGTGAGTTTCAACTGCTTAAATGTCAGCAGGAAACCTCAGGAGAAGGCTGGGTCTGCTCTGAGAAACAGCCCAGAGAACGGGGACAGAGAACAAGTCTGTCTTGTGGTAAATGCTGGCAGTAAGATTCCAACTATTGCGATTATTCATCCTGCTGCTTCTCTCAGACATTAGCCAAATGTAGTAGCTTGAACAGAGGAGAAATAATTATCCAGACAATAGCAAGTGATTTTCAATAAGACCAGCAAATTAGCTCAGGAGGTGAGCTTCCCTGACCCTTGGTAGTATTTTGATAAATCAGTATCATTTTTTTTTTTTCATTCAGAATGTACAATATAAATATTCTAAATGTGCTTTAACTGCTGTACAGAAACAATCACAACAGCTTAATTTCCCTTCCGTAAAGATATTGTGTCTAAGCCACCCTTTACCATTCCTTCCAAAAAAAGAAAAACCACCCCACCAAAAACCCCAGCCAAGAATGTAGCCTTTAAACAAATTAAGGAATTGAGTATCTTATCTCAAATTAAGTTTTCTATAGTCTAGAAAAGAGTATTCTTTTAGAGAAAGCAATTTCATGTCTCTTCCTCCCCCCACACACTTTCAGCCATTGCCGTGACAAACAGGTTGCTGCCCTTGTGGACCATTTCTGCGTTAGTCTCATGGTTTATGCTTTGACATTAAGCTGTCTCAGAATTTAATGACCAAAACACACTTGTCTCAGATTTTGGACAAAGTCATCTCAAGCTGACAGGTCTTACAAGAGCAGGGTTTTAAGAGGAATGTTGGAGATTTCCCCAAGCAGTGGAGATGTTGCTGTTCTTCCCATTAGGGGCTGCGTTTACCACCTCCTTTCCTTGCAACTCCCTTCCCTTTGAAAAACAACTTAGACTACACTGTGACTCAAAGGACTGTCTGCATAGTTCTCCACGGACAGCGGCTCCAGCCTGATACCCCTCATTCTGCTTATACTTTAATTTTGCCTCATCTTCACTTCTGCACTCAGTCAGGAGAGACAGAGAGGGAAACTGCCTGCACTACCTGAGGGCAGGATTAGCTTTTAGGGGAGTGGATAGCTTTTGTTCTCAGACAAGGAACTCTCCTGTCTTATTGCCCACTGTGGATTTGTATACATTTAGAAAGGTCTTGTTTAGGTAGATGTTACATGGAGGCAAATCCAGAAACTGAGACTGACCCAGAAAAGTTTCCTTGCTGCTTCATACAAATGTCAGGGGCCTGGCCTAGGTCACACTGTCTCCCATCTCTGATGGTTCGCTCTGGCTCTCCAGCAGTTAGACAGCTGGGAAATGGTATTATGTTGGGTTTTTTTTTCCTGTAACCTATTTAGCACTAACTGTTCTCTCAGAACAGTGTGGGAGGTCAGATGAAGGTTATCTCCCTACCTATGCCCACACTACTTGTTGCTTAGAGAGCTTAAAGTATCGTTAGATCAGTTAATGTGGCTAAACTTTACACATGCCACTGAGCAGAATTAATATTAGAAGAGGAATTATATAAGACTCACAGCTTTAAAACCAGTAGGAGCTGCTATTAGAGTGAAATCTGCAATTAATGTAATTAACATACCAGGGAAGAGCTATTAATTCCACTATAGAAAGTACTGTTTTCGTTTCTAGTTGCTTACTTAAAACAGCAAAAACAGAACAGAGAAATAAGAATTAAAGCCTGTAGCCACAATGCTGTATGTCATCCTATAGTAATTAGAGATAAATGGGTGATGTTGTCTTTGTAATAGGCCAGAAACGAAGAAATGCATTTGTTTTAAGGAGCATCTCTAAAGTACTTTGGAAAATCTCTAGTACATCAAATTGCTGAGTGTAGCATTCATGTAGACATTTTATGATCAAAATAGTTCTAAATTAAGGAACGTAAACAGAGGCTTGCACTCTGAAAGAAAGTATTCACCATAGTGCACTGTACTTGCTTGCCACAATATTAATCCTAAAAATAAGAAAACAGTAAGAAACAATCACTGCAGTGAGGTCGGGATAAATGTAAGTATGTTCATTTTAGCTGTAAAATACAACTGGTAAGGACACAACTTAAAGCTGTGTATCTAAGTGTACTGCTAAAAATGCTTACTGTGATGTACATCCCTTGCTATTTCCCATGGTTGTTTTGAAATTATATGTACACTGACGTATTTATATGCTTATCTCTAAAGCTTATGTGCTGAAGTTAGGTTTAAATTTTAGAGTTTAGCCATTAGTCATGTTATCATGAAATGATACAATGCATTACTATGCCATGAAACAGGCATTTTGAATATTTCATGATGTGTTCAGAGCCAAAAAAAGCACACTTCTCATTCCAGTAGTAAAGCACATATTTCTGTTGTGATCACCTCATTTGTATTCCTTTAGGCATCTAATAAACTCTTTCTTTTCTAGTAACTCCGTAATCAGAATTGTACAGTATTAGAATTGTGCTCAGTTCTTTTAAATCAGGGATACTGTGTACAGATATTTTCCTTCATCCTTTTTTTTCCTCTCCCTCAAGTCCCCTCTCAAACCAGACTCCTGCTGGGGGATTTACAGCAGAACACTGACCACAAACATCAGTCCCTTCCTCATTTGTACAAAAGTAGCAGGCCACACTGGTCCCCACTGAAGTCCTAATTCTGAGTGTTAAGCCACTTTATTAAAATAATTTACTATCCCTTAAAATAAAATTACGTTGTTTTCTTTTTACTAATCTCTAAAGAGATTAGAACTGCTCCATTATTGCAGGGCAAACTTCCAAAGTGGTTAATAATCAGAGCAGCAAAGCATTGTAAATGCCATGGCTCATTACGAAGCCAGTGCTTGGACTCTATTCACTTTAAAGATACGTCATCCTTTGGCTAATCAGGATGAATGTTTTTAGCATTCATGTTTCTAATGCAAAATTCACAGGCTGGTTCCATCCTGTCTTCTCCTGACACTGCAATTGTACAGTGAAAGAAACTGATGGAAATGTTCGCTCACAACAGAATTGCTGAGTTGTTGCACCACAGTAACTACTGAGAGACTATTAAATATGCAATTACTGTGGCATTCTCTGAAGTCTGATGAGCCAATTAATAGCACTTTGTATTTTCATGGCACCTTGCCTCAAGGAATATAAAAATGCTTTTAAACAATAATTAAGTTCTAGAGCTCTCTTGTAAACCATTTGCACCATTGCCCAGACACAGAAAATATGGCAAAGTTAGCAAACCAAATAAACCACCAAAAACGTTCACTGACTTCCTGCACTATGATGATACAACAAGAAGCCTTGCGAGAAATAAGACCAACGATCATACTGCCACTGGTCTTATGTGTAACTCTGAAGAAGTGACACCTACTAATCCAAAAGCAAAGGTAGGGACACCAAGCTCTCTCTGCAATACTGAATGACTTGATCCATCTTCTGATCAATTGGAATTTGTAGTTAAAACATTAATTAATCCAGCAAGCATGATCAAGTTGTCTGCGAATTACATGAGCTACTTTAACTTTGTATTAACTAACAAACAGATAATCTATGACTCAAACCCCATCTTTCCCAAAACCAAAACCCATGTGAAACTAACCTAAAAGGCATGCTGTAAACTACACCCTTAATGGGCATGCAGTTGGCTTTGAAGAACAAATATGTGTCTTTCCAATATGCACCTGACTATAATGGGTTTATAAATGAGGACACTTGTCTAAGGAAGATAGATGACAACTTTCAATGATTTCTTTCCCCCAATACCATCTAAAAAGCAAGAAGCTTGTTATAGCTCATCCTTTTCTGGAATCATGGCATTATAGTGTAATTCTAAAAAAAAAATCACGTCAGAAAAAAAATCTCTCAAACTACTAATTCAGCCTCATCCATCTCTACCCCAGTCAGAAAGCAAGTGACCTTTTGTCACTCCATCCAGTCTTGACAATTGTAATGTCAAAACCAAGTTTTCTGTGCACCAACAGACTTCCTACAGTGCTGCTTGCTGTGCCAAAAACCAAGCAGAAGTCATAACATTTCACGGGAACTATGCAGATGAAATGAAAAAGAAAATATATTATGCCCTAGAACGAAATCACACAGTCAAGAAAATAGTTCTCAAATAACTGGATTATACAAAAGTTATGACTGTTTTTGAAGGAATGTACTACTCACTATAAGCATAGCCAGGTGAATCTGAATGTAACACTTTATAAGACATGATCATACTACTGAAGTAATTAGGATTTTATTTTTCTTTCCACCTGCTTTACATATAGTTCTTTGTGCCTTTCCCAGATACAGGGATTTCTAAACTGCTCTGAACACCTCTCTCTTCCTGATCAGGAATACAGTCCTGATTGTATCAGCCTTTCTCAAAGACCATTCCCTTAATCACTACTTCCTACAGCTCCACAAGAACTTACAAAAAGCCTTAAACATTCACAGTTTCTTTTTTTCTGCTTTCAGGTCCACATTTCTACTGATTTGTTCTGCACATTTCTTCTACAATAAATCATCCAGCATTATTGGTCCCATGTGGCTGCATGCCTTTCATTTTTGTGAACTAAAATCCAACCATCTTATTGACTACAGCTGCTTTTAAATACACTTTGGTGTCAGCAGTGATTTACTTTTTAATTATATTATTTTATTTTAGATGAGTGGTCCTATTGTTTCCTTAACAGCTGCTTTAAAGGCAGCGCTCAAATAAATGAAACCTCAGCATTTGAGCAAGGAAAACAAGTTAATTCACAATTCCTTAACAAAAGAATTTCCTACAATAACATTCCTGACGAAAATATCACCACACTTTCCAAATCTTTTAGATTTTAGCATGATGATTAAGGGCATCATTTCCTTGAAGTGTGTTCTAGCTGATCATTCTTGGGAGATTTCTGCGAAAAAGACCAGCAGGGATAGCACAAAGATAAGATTATTTCTGTCTCTCTTCCAAAAGCCTGAGAGACTGTTTTACCGGTTTTCTATTTCAGCTGCAGAGACAAGTTCTAAATCCAATGCTCACCAAAATTAAAGACTAGGGATTTGATCTTAGTAGAAGGTCCATTTTTGTCCTCTCATATGTGTATGTAATTTCTCTTGTCTGCAGGAGAACATTTATGCTGTATCTGGGGCAAAATTGAGCGTATAGGCAAGCTGGTATTTCTCCAGGGAGAGATTATGAACAGAAAAACCAAAACCATCACAATCCATTGCAAAAATATGCTCTCTGCAATGGAAATGTGAAGCAAGAAAATATTTGTGAGTGTGGAAGGTACAAGTTTATCCATGTTGAGTTGATTTTAACCAATATTTCTTGAAAAAATGTCCTGGGAATGCACTGTATACTGTTTCTTTGACACATGCATGAAGCGTTAGATATTAAAAATATTTACGTAATCTTACCAAACATTTGATGCACTTTCATTACTGCACTGAAACATTATGACCACAAATGATAAACATGTCCACTGGTTTCAAACCAGGTAACTGCTCTCAATTTCTATACTACTGGCCACTATTAATCTGGCTGAATGAAGGACGGGGAATTGTACATTTTTGTAACATTATTTTTGTATCCGATATGCAGAATTAAAAAGTAGCTAAAATAATAACTGGCCCACGGTGGCCCACAATTCCTTCTGATTCTAAGTGTCTGCCAAAAAAGACCCAGTGCAGTGCAAGGCAAACTTCATAGTGGGCTGTGACTTTTTTTCTATTTGTTTCCAGTTATCTTTATCCTTCTGAAGGTCTTTTTCTGTTCCTTGCAGCAATCATCTTCAAAAGGACAGAGAGGAGGGGAGAAAGGGAAGGAGCAGATGTTTTAGGCTAATGAGCAAATAACAACAAAGTAGTTCCATGGGGGTCTTAACATTACTTTGAATCTGGCCCTTGTTTATTCAGTACTAGAAATGTGTTTGGTTGCTGAAAAATATGTAACAAATGGTCGAGATAATTTTTCAAGGAGCGGTTTGCAACCCTTGTCCTCCTACGTCACTGAACTCTGAAGGACCAGGGCCAGGAAGAAGCCCAACTGGTAAGCCCTGTGAGACTACCACAAGAAAGCATTAACAACCAGTGTCTCCATTTACCCATTTAACCAGACACAACTCCGGTTGGAACTGAGTTGTGACAGTCATCTCCTTACTCTTCTGGAGATGTTCAAACTGCAGGTGCCCTCCTGCTCTCCTTGTAGCTGTGTTCAGAACAGCGATGATCTGGTTTTAAATGTTTTCTGACCACTTTCAAAGGGCACACTATGGACTGAAAGTAGGAAAAAAGCCACAGATAAATGCTAGATATGTAGTCAATTGAATTTTGGGTCTAAACTCTTCTTTTCAGATATAAATATTTATCTGCTGAAAGTGACAGCTTTACAAGCATTTCTGAGGACATAATCTAACTTTTGTTATTAAAAACAAGAGGTTAAGCATTTGTTCCTACTGTGATCTCTTGCTAGTATTAGAGCAGGGAGCTCTTACAGTATTCATTAGCTCTGCAGGTTTTGTTTTTTCATCTGTTTTCTTACCTAGGCAAAGAAGGGAAGATATATTTAGGAGTTCCATCATTCTGCAGCCCACAGAAGGCTTCGTGAATGCACATTGCCAGCATTTCAGAATCTATACCCTCTACATACCACTTAATTCCATTATCTTTACTACATTAGCTCTGATGTGTCACAGGAATCTCTAGGGCCTAGAAATGACTTATGAATTAATTACCTGAAGCATAATCATAGGAAAATAAATTTAAACATCACAATTTCACATTCTATTTCATTAACATTCTGGAAAAAAGAGAACATTCAGCAGGTTTTCACGTTCACGTGCAAAAATTTTATGCCAGAACAACACCTTGAAAGTGAAAAAAGAGCTCTGTGTGGATTCCAGTGAATACAGAATTTCAGTCACGTGGATTTATGTTGAGAACCATAATAACTGGTTCTATGAAGTGAGACAAAGTCACCAACAAAAAGTGATGGATTTTTTTGTTAGTAACGACACAAAGTCAAAGACAGGAGCCATCTTTGTGTTTGGAAAGTACTTGGAGTATTTTGGGCTCTAAACCTAATAAAATAAAATGGGTATGTTTAGCAACTCGGAGTGTTTGCAGCTTTCAGGTCTTTAGACAGTCAGATGCCACATGATAGTCACTCACATATTCCAAGTGCAAAGAACCACTTGGCTAGATGCATGAAATTTAGTTACATTTACAATCATCATGGTTAAAAGAACTATGACAGATTCTTCAAGATCCTACCCTCTTATCCCTTTTATTATGCTACATCTGGATGTTCTGAACAGCTTCTAAAGCTATTACACCTTGATTCATTTGGAAAGAAAGAGAAGAAAAAGGAAACATGATTCAGAGAAGTATTAAGGTTATTGCTGACACCTGTCTCAGAAAATTTTAAAGGGAGGGAAATAGAGGATCCACTTATCTCAAAGTGAAACCTGTGAAATGTATTGCTAAGGGTTTCCATGAGTCAAAAAGGACTGTTCTGGAAAGATATTGGGAAAAGGGCATAACAATCTTCTACCTCACAAATGGAGGGCCAGTTGCAGTGGTTGTGATGTCAGCTTCTACTAAAGATGGAGAAATCTATTAGTTTAACTTCCAGATCTCACAGAATACATTGACATTCCCAGAAGAGATACCTGATAGGAATCACTTGGAACACACCGTTAAAACCATTTAGAAATTTATGTTTGTTTGTATTTTAACATAAGGCCCCTTGGATGAATCTGTACTCTCTTGGGAAGGAAGAGGTCCATCTTGCTTGTAGAATCCCTGGTATTTAGTGTGTTTTTCCAAAAACCTGGGCTTTTATTCCAGGCTGTGAAACTGAAATGCTTTACAAGGAATTTGGCCTTGGAAAATCTAGTTCTGAAAATGACCACAAGCTATTGTTATTATTAAGGTGTGATTGAAGAAAGTCTAAGACCATTACTAGTTTGCAATACTGGAAGATGGGATTTTCCATTTTAGCAGGAGATAGCTTTCCTTAAAATAACTTGAGTGAAAATAATCAATTGCTTATTCATCTTTGAAGCATAATTTCTTCTGGAATACATTATAACTTGAGGACTTATTGTTAAACAAAATGCCTGAAATAATTCCCCTACCACATTCATTATACTGATTTCCATCTAGATCAGCAGGCAGCTGATGTCTGGGTGTCTGTAGAACAATCTCTTCTCAACATTGGCAACTGATCAATTAGCATGAAACTGCTTAACACTTTTTCCAGTCTTATCTTCTTATCCATGCATTTCTTCTTTAACATCTTCCTGAGGGGTGATCCATATTTTATCTCACAGTGGTAAAGGACCTATTCTCATCAATGTATGTAGGATTTGAGAGAACTATAATTCAGTAAGAGTTTATCTATCAAAATGTTTGACATTTCTACGCTGTTTTGTAAGTGAGGGTCCCACTACAATAAGGAATGGAATATTGTTGTGTCCCACTACAATAAGGAATATAATATTGTTATCTGGTAAGAATTATTAATTTATTCATTATACACATGTATCTATAGGCAAAGTTCTTGATATAAAGTTCTTATTTTTGGATGAATGGAGAACTGACTCTTGACTTAAAGCTAATCTTGGGCATACTAATGTAGAATATAGTACTTATAATACATTGCCTTAAAAAGAAAATAATCATGCCAATAGCTTGACAAATTATTTTACAAGAACCAGACCACTATTTATTGAAATAATATCGTGTTAACCATTAACAGTATTTAAAAGTTAGCATGAGTGTTATAATTTTGCTATTTTATATAAAACCTAAAATCAGCTTTTCAAGAAAACATTTCAGATTGCAGTTGAAGTGCTGTAATTTCTTACATGCATTCAGCCAATATACTGTATAGCTTAAATACATAAATTCATGGCACAGCAGTTATAGCATTTGTCAGAGCTTTTATTGCTTTGTTTATATAAATAGGATTCTGAAACCCTCTGATTACACATAAATGGTGGTATTTTAAAGAATAATGAATGGGAAATTATTGGTCTCTTTTCTACTGTACCTCACATAAGTGTAGCATAAATGTCTTCATTCAAGTATTTGCCTTTCTTATTCAACATAATAAGATTTTGTTACAAACCAAACTTTAATAAGTGATTGCTCCTTTTGCCATGGGAACATAGAAAACAAGGATTTGGACACAGCATGCATGAAAACTGGAAGACCTAGTCAGTGACGGGTACGTATGATTTTTAAAGAACGAAAAGAAGATATTAATTCAATGAACACATTAATTCAGTGAACATCAAAATGATTTGCTACTATAAGCTATAAAGGTGCAGCTTGTGTATATACACTTAAAATCTGCAAGTCCTAATATAGTTTCTAACACATCCTAAATCCACAGATAGTCTGTGCATAAAATAGAATTGCAAAGATATATCCAAACTAGGCACAAGACATAACTGATGCTTAAAAATAGACTCTTATCTCTCTTGATAGCATTTTTATGGGATGGCAGTCTAAGACTGGGGAATGTCTGCTTTAGTGGGAACATGCCACCAACGATTCAACCCACTGATTGTCTTGACCCATCTATGGTTGTGCTGTTGTGATGCCCAGGCTCAGATACCTTCCCAGTACTCCCAGTAAAAGCCAGTGTTACTGACAGCTGTGAGAACATTACAAGAAAAAGAAAAAGGAAGACAAAGAAGAAACATTCCTATGCAATTACACTAGTTGAATAAATTAGAAGCAAAGATTAAAATCAATATTCCAGTGCTCTAAGGCAGAGTAAGAAGAGAAGTTTACAAGATGCAGATTTCTCTCTATTGCTTATCAAAGACAATTGAAACATGAATTTCCAGAAGTGGATTTGACCTGGGAGGCTTGTATAAGCATGAGACCTGTAGTGGTTAGCAAAACAGTAATCATTAGCTGATATTAAGCCTGCTAAATTACACTACCTTCATCTGTGGAGCCTCATTGCAAGCAGTCATGTCAGCAGCCCTTTGAGCTTTGAATATGTGCTGTGACACAGAATAAAATGTGACTTCTTGCTTTTTGTTTTAGGTACTTTCAATAGCATTAAAAATGCTATGTCTGCTACCTTGTCTCAGCTAATTAATATCACAAAACATGATGAAAGCACACCAGTGTTGATTCACTAACAAGGTGGTATTTGGTGGGTCTATAGTGACCTGTTGTATGCCTGTTGCAAGAACAAGCAAGTCTTTTGTTAATGAACACATTCATATCATAAGCACTAAAATCACTGCTTTATCCAATAATGCTGCAGTGATTAACATTAATTAATTTTCACACATAGTATGGGAGAAACAGTAATGCAACTTCATCTTCCTGTTTCAGTATTACTTCTTGTCTACTGGTTCCTGTGCAGTTTTAACTATCTTACTACTCCCCTTTTCTCCCCATATATTTTTAACATCCTGTTGTCTTTTGACTTGATAGCTGCCTAGGGCATGTATTATCTCTGTCTTACACGCCTATAAAAATATAACACATCTACGCCTAGAGGCACTGGTCAGGTCTTTAAGGCACTGCTGCAGCAGCAAAAATCAATACTTGGTATAGCAGAAATGAATGAAGGTTGTTATATGTGAAACTGTTTAGGAATTAGTAGCTTTGGCAACAGAGTTCCTTCCCAGTTCCCTTCCTTTGTCCTTGTTGATTGTCCAAAAGGATTTACACTGAGGGACAGGTGATGGTTTCTCTCTGTAGGATAAATTACTTTGTGCAAATCTCTTTGTTGCCATAGCTAGGCTAGTTTAAAGCTAGCTTGGGTATTTCTGCACTACGCTACAATTGCTGAACCGCAGGGTAGACACACACAGGTACATTTCACTTCACAGTACCCATCTTTAGGGGGTACTTAGTCCCTGTCTATCTGGTTAAAATCCTGTTATTTTGGAGTCATCTCAGGTCATTGCACGCTGACCACAGCGTGCCCAAAGCCACTACGTTTTCAGAGGAAGCATCTCTATGTGCCTTATTCCCACACATTCCTTACAGTTATTGGTCAGCAGTACGATACGTGGTCAGAAGGACTTTCAGTCTATCTAATCCATCAAAGCAGCTGTTCTGCTGTTAAATACCAGAAACTGTGACTGACACAAAGGGTGAATTATTTGCACAATAAACACAGGATTTTGCCATCTCATCTAAAGCCACAACTGCTTGCTGCTGTCAGGAAGTAACAAGTTCTTTCTCCAGGATAACAAACACAGAGAGAAACAGGAGGAGAAAGAGAGAGGAGGGGGAAGAAGAGAAGGTATTTTGATGAAGGCAATATGTTAAAGCACAATGTTAAGGCAATACATTATATGTTATCCTTTTGTTGGGGCATCCCATTATACCTTCTTAAGTGGTATTCATTGCAGGACAGGAAACCTGTTCTGAAACGTGCAAGACATTACATAAATCAAGGGTTAATATCATTACAGCTGGATGACAATTTTTCAGTGAAACAATATTAATTTGCTGAGGTAGAAAGAGAATGTAGAAATACATATTTGTTTTGATGAATTCCTTCAAGGTTTGCACAGCTTTCTGCTGGAAATATGCTTGGTTTTCCATCTAGCAAGCTGCTTGGGAGCCTGGGATCTCATTTAATTTGCTCCTGACTGGCACTTAAAAGTCTCACAAACCCAGGAGCATGCTGCATATGCTTGTAAAGGGGACTCAGCTTTTTTCTCAACCCATGACTTTTAAGGTTTTTTGGCTCCCTGCTGTGGGGTTGAAATTAGGCTGATTCTCCCCGCTGCAGCTCTGGGTTTCCAAGCTGCCTGCTATGTGTGCTGCCCGTTGGCTGTCACAGCTGCCCAGACGAGTGAGCTGGGGAACCGTAGGCTTCTTGCAATGCTGGGAGCCTTGCCTGAATTTAAGGCTCTTCTATCACCCTGGCCAATTTTCTGAGAGCTGAAGACAGTCAGTACTGTCTCACTTTTGGAAAACAAACATTCAAACAATAGCCCCCAACACAAAACAGCAAAACAGAACTAGAAAAAATATTCCAGTTACCTGGAAAAGCAAATATTGTGCTACTGAACAGCTGAGAACAGCTTACGTAGCTGTCTTAGGCTGCATGTTCATTTTAGGCTACTATTCCGATTGCCCACGGATGTCAGAATGAGTAGGACTTTTTGATTGGATGAACTGAAATACTTGAGATGCTGGAAGAGCATCTTAAAATGCTTCATACTTTTTATAAAATCAGGTATGAGTACTTAGGAACGCTCCTTTTAAAAACATTACCATGCCTCTATATTTCCATAGCCTATTACTGTCGATTAGGAGATTAAAATGAAGAAAGAGCTTTTATCAAGAAGAAAAAGTAGTTCTGTTCCATCCTTAAGCAAATTAGCATCCTAAACTGGATTTCTAAGTACATTTTAAAGAGCAACAGGTGTTATTAAGCCACTAGATATTTTGGCTTAAAATGGACAAAAAAGTAAGCAATAGTCTCATTTAAACAGGATGTAAAAGAGATGTGGGAGGCAGGATTAGTATCTACACTATGCATGACTGAAAAGCAAGCTCCAATTCTGTCTCCTTGCACATCTAAACCCCATCCTGTGGAGAGACACTGTTAGAAAAAAGTGCAAGAACAAGTGAGAGTGGTCTTGGTTTGGATCCTCTGAGGGCTTTCTGAGAAGCATGTGGGTCTATCTTACACGAAGAGTGCATCGTGCCAACAAACCCCTCAGCAAAACTTCATGTGTATATATCTAAGTGACACCAACTTACTTGAGCCAATCAAATTTCTGAGGTCTTTGAGTATCTTTGAAGTTCAATTGTTCTTGTCTTCTGCTGGTGTAAAATAATTCTTTCCGTACTTAAACCCACATATTTAATTTTCTTAATATAAGTTTGCAGTAATGGGGAGTTTACATACACCTAAATAAAATTATTGTGTTGCTTATACGTACGCATATGGAAGCCTATCTGAAAATGTGGCCCTTAGAGTATGTACTAGTTAAATAAAAATGTGTGTGCTGCACTTGGGAACACAGATTTCCTATGAGTAAAATCTTACTGAAAACAACATTTTACAGTTTTTATTTTGGAAAAGATTGTAATGCATCACTGCTATGGAAGAATAAGGCATTTTTACCCTGTCAGCCCAAACACTATGGTTTGCCCTGTTTAGGCTCAAAACTATCTCAAGAGCAAAAATGAGGTTGAATGCTGAATAGAAAATGAGTTATATTCATAGATTCCAACAAATGTGAACATGCTTACAGATGTGTTTCATTGACAGTCTTTAAATATTTAATTCCCTCATTTGACTCAAAATCATTCTGCTCTCTGAAGAAAGAGAAAAATCTTAGCTTGCAACTCTTTCAGCCTGAGGAAAAAAAATTGAACTCTCCAAGTCAATACTCCCTTACTTTGACCTTTAGTAAACACACTGAAAATTCAATTTTTCACAGCTGGTCATTCACTGAGTAACATAACACAACCTCCTCTTTGTTCTGCACTGTGACTTATTAGATTGTACACTGCTCACTAAAATGAACATTGATTATTGCTGTGCACTTTGCTTATAAACATGCTTTCACTGCTAAGATCATTGTACCTATCATCCATGCATATACTCATTTATAATGTTGCAAATGGATTCAGTGAAGATGTGACTGTAAATGGGTAAATGTGAGTGCTGTTCATACGTGGAGATATTCACAAGTGAGATGCACATGCTTGAACTGAACTGCCAATTAAAACATCTTGGATGCTTTTCCCTTGGCAAAGAGTTATACTCAGTAATGTGTTTATAAACAGATTTACATAGCTTTTAATATTCTATTTTTCCCAGATGACACAGTAAACATTAAAATACATTAGTGATGAGCCATACATATAAACAAAATAAGACTCACAATTAAAAAAAAGTAGAAAACCAAACATAATAAAAAAAACAATGGAGCAGAAAAAGTGAACCATCAGCCATATGCTGACTTAGAATATATCAGATTCATTGGCAGCTTCTGTGACTTTGCATAAGTGATCTGATCATAACTCAGTAGAGTGTCATTTAAGCGAGCCTGAGCCCTCGCAGATCTGAGACTCCAAGGGTGCAAATATCCCCCAAAGTCCCCTTTCCCACATGTATTCTCATTTTTGTGTTGAATGCACTTCGCCTGCAAATTCAGAACAAGCCCTAAAACAAAACACTGAAAGAATAGAAAGGTTTTGAGGTTGATTTGAGTTTTATTCAACCTAAAACAGGTTTATGGGGTTTTTTTAAAGATTATTTTAGTAATTTCTTAATTTCTGGACGTTTTTCTTCAGAATTGCCAGTGACCCCAAAATTCAGTTATTGCTAGATTTAAGTGCGTTAGCCAGTTAGCCATAATGATGATTGCTATAGTGTTTATTATATTGTCACATTATGTTACATTAGATTGCTATATTACAGTCCCTTAAAGTTTCTTACAGCATTTACAAAACACCGTGATGAACTACAGTTCCTTTTCAACAATAGAAGTACTGAATGAAAATGCTGTGCATTAATATGTAGCTATACTGGAGTGAGATACCACCTACAGAAAACACTTTGTGAAAAAGATACAAATTGAAGTGATGGCAAAAATTTTGTAGCCTTTGCAGAAAAGCTGACTGTTGTGAGAGGTTTTTGCTTTATTCTGTTCTGCAGGTGGCACCATGTTATTCATTAAAATCTCGGGATTGCTATATTCTCATAAGCACCCACATGGCTCTTTCCGTTCTAAGGATGCCAGAGCTCTTTAAGCAACTTCAAGAAGTGAACAGGTTTGACAGCTTTTGCCTGAAGTTATTGCTTATCTCTCAGGTCTTTGCCAGTAACAAACACTTCCATTAATTCACCTCAAAAACACTGAATAGATGGGGTAATTGGGCTTTGGGGATTTTGCTGGCCTTTTTTTTTTAATTGTACTGACCTAGAGAGTGTATTCTAGCTACAACAAGATAAGCGCAATATTTTGAAGGGTCAAATCTCGTTTTTGTCTCATATGTTGACACACCAGGAGAGCACAAGCTTCTAAGTGCTTCTGTATGCAACACAGCTATTTGCAGGTGAAGGAGCTCTTTAATTGACCTTTTCTCAAATCAGCTACTGAATATATCTATAATGTACATTCAAAGAAAAATACCTATCTTGTCTACGTGTACTTTTGAAAGTGCCCTCCCTGGTTCCTTAAGCCAGATGAAGACATGAGTCAGTTTGAAATAGCTCTCATACGAATGTAAACTATACTCATGTATGACCACCCTCTCTCTTTCTGGGAACTAAGGAGTATTTTCCTTTATAAACTTGTGTTAAATGTCTCTCTTTTTGGAATGAGTCGTAAACCAGAATATTCTCTTTTTGATACTCTGGAGAGTGCGAGATGGAAGTGGCAGAATAAAAACAAACCAAAAAATCCCTCCAAATGTCTTCTACAAGGAAATCAAAGTCTCTCACGTGATATGCTTTCAGTCTGGTAACTGCTTTCATGTGTGTAAATACTCATATTTTGCGCAGCTTTTGAGTTCTGAGGTACTAGCAACCTAAGACATTATGAAAAATAGGGCAGTCAAGACCAAAAAGTATATCATCTTAGTGAAGAAAGATGTAGCTGAGAGTTAATTCTGAAACTGAGCTATAGAATTCAGTTCCATGCCAGAACAGTACCTTGCTCAAACTATAGCACTATCTATAAATGTATTTAGATCCTTTACTCCCATCACCACTGGTTTCTAAAAAGTAAGGATAATCCTTTTCTATCTTGTCGAAATCATTTGTATGCAAGTACTATAAGGATATTACATGCTTGGAAACTATAATCTTGAGAGGCGTATGAGTGAATGGCACATTCTTGCTCTCAGACAGTTTGGTGGTACACCACATGGGTGTGCTGCCATTCAGAGGGACCTTGGCAGGCTGGAGAAATGGGCCAACAGGAACCTTATGAAGTTCAACAAAGGGAAATGCAAAGTCCTGCACCTGGGGAGAAACACCAGTACCGACTGTGTGGGCTGACTGGAAAGTTGTTTTGCAGAAAAGGCCATGGGGGTCCTGGTGGACACCAAGTTCACCATGACCGAGAAACATGTCCTTGTGACAAAGACAGTCAACAGCCTCCAGGGCTGCATGAAGCAGCATTGCCAGCAGGTCAAGGGATGTCATCCTTCCCCTCTCCTCAGCACTGGTGAGACTTCTGGGGCTGTGGGTCCAGTTCTGGGCTCCCTAGTACAAGAAAGATATGGACACAGTTGAATAGATCCAGTGAAGGTCACAAAGGTGACTAAGGGACTACAGCATCTGTCATGCGAGGAGAAGCTGAGCTGGGACTGCTCAGCCTGGAGAACAGAAGGGTCAAGAAGGCTCAAGGGGGTCTGGCCTGGTTTGCAATACATTGATGACATCATTGTGTGGGGTGATACAGCAGCAGAAGTTTTTGACAAAGGGGAGAAAATCATCCAAATGCTTCTGAAAGCTGGTTTTGCCATAAAAAGAAGCAAGGTCAAGGGACCTGCCCGGGAGATCCAGTTTTTAGGGATTAAATGGCAAGATGGGCGTCGCCAGATCCCGATAGAGGTGATCAACAAAATAACAGCTATGTCCCCACCAACTAACAAAAAGGAAACACAAGCCTTCTTAGGCGTTGTGGGTTTCTGGAGAATGCATATTCCAGATTACAGCCAGATTGTACGCCCTCTTTATCAGGTGACCAGAAAGAAAAATGATTTTCAGTGGGGTCCTGAACAACAACAGGCTTTTGAACAGATTAAAAAAGAGATTGTGCATGCAGTAGCCCTTGGACCAGTCCGTACGGGACAAGATGTTAAAAATGTGCTCTACACCGCAGCTGGGGACAATGGTCCTACCTGGAGCCTCTGGCAGAAAGTACCAGGGGAGACTCGAGGTCGACCCCTAGGATTTTGGAGTCGAGGATACAAGGGTTCCGAGGCCAATTACACCCCAACTGAAAAAGAGATACTGGCAGCATATGAAGGAGTTAGAGCTGCTTCAGAGGTAATTGGTACTGAAGCACAACTTCTCCTGGCACCTCGATTACCAGTACTAGGCTGGATGTTCAAGGGTAAGGTTCCCACTACCCATCATGCAACTGATGCTACATGGAGTAAATGGATTGCATTAATTACACAGAGGGCTCGAATAGGAAACCCTAATCACCCAGGAATCTTAGAAGTGATCATGGACTGGCCAGAAGGCAAAGACTTCGGAATGCCACCAGAAAAGGAGGTGATACGTGCTGAAGAAGCCCCACCATATAATGAACTACCAGAGGATGAGAAGCAGTATGCCCTGTTCACCGATGGATCCTGCCGTCTTGTAGGAAAGCATCGGAAGTGGAAAGCTGCTGTATGGAGTCCTATACCATGAGTCACAGAAGCCACAGAAGGACAAGGTGAATCAAGTCAATTTGCAGAGGTAAAAGCCATCCAGCTGGCTTTAGACATTGCTAAACGAGAAAAGTGGCCAAGGCTGTATCTTTATACTGACTCATGGATGGTAGCAAATGCCTTGTGGGGGTGGTTAAAGCAGTGGAAGCGAAGCAACTGGCAGCGTAAAGGTAAACCTATTTGGGCTGCTGAATTGTGGCAAGATATTGCTGCTCGGCTAGAGAAACTAGTCGTGAAGGTACGTCATGTAGATGCTCACGTACCTAAAAGTCGGGCAACTGAGGAACATCGAAACAACCAACAAGCGGATCAAGCTGCTAAAGTGTTCCAAATAGATTTGGACTGGGAACACAAAGGTGAACTATTTTTAGCTTGGTGGGCTCATGACACTTCAGGTCATCAAGGAAGAGATGCAACATACAGATGGGCTCGTGACCGAGGGGTGGATTTAACCATGGACTCTATTGCACAGGTTATCCATGATTGTGAAACATGCGCCGCAATTAAGCAAGCCAAACGGTTAAAACCTTTGTGGTATGGGGGGCGGTGGTTGAAATATAAATATGGGGAGGCCTGGCAAATTGACTATATCACACTCCCTCAAACCCGCCAGGGTAAACGCTATGTGCTTACCATGGTGGAGGCGACCACCGGATGGTTGGAAACATACTCTGTGCCCCATGCCACTGCCCGGAACACTATTCTGGGCCTCGAAAAGCAAATCTTGTGGCGACATGGCACACCAGAGAGAATTGAGTCGGACAATGGGACTCATTTCAAAAACAGTCTCATAGACAACTGGGCCAAAGAGCATGGCATCGAATGGGTATATCACATCCCCTATCATGCACCAGCATCTGGGAAAGTTGAACGGTATAATGGGCTGTTAAAAACTACCCTGAAAGCAATGGGGGGTGGAACCTTTAAAAACTGGGATAAACATCTGGCACAAGCTACCTGGTTAGTTAACACCAGGGGATCTATCAATCGAGCTGGCCCTGCTCAGTCAGACCTTCTACATACAGTAGAAGGAGATAAAGTCCCTGTGGTGCATGAAAGGAATCTATTGGGAAAAACTGTCTGGATTCTTCCTGTAACAGGCAAAGGTAAACCCATTCGTGGGATTGCTTTTGCTCAGGGACCTGGATGTACTTGGTGGGTGATGTTGCAAGATGGTGAAGTCCGATGTGTCCCTGAAGGTGATCTGATTCTGGGTGAGACTACTTAAGTCCGAACTGTATGTTGTTGCTGCATTAAGTGTCTTTCAGGTTAAGACAGTGGTGATGAGACCGGAGCTAGCTTCATCAAGTGGCGTCCAGTAACCTCCTCGAGTCTGACATCTTTAACCTGCAACCTGTGGGCACGAACCATGACAAAAGAGAGACTGCTAGCCAGAGAGACTGCTGAGAGACTGCTAGCCAGATGGAAACCCACAATCCTGAACCAAATGAACTTAATGAACTTTTTGTATAGAGATGAATCATAAACTAGTGATATGTGTATATATATTTGAAAATGAAAAGGTAGTGGTGATCTGAGTATGACGTGAATGGTATGGAATAAGGGGTGGAATGTCCTGGTTTGGCCCAAACCAGGCCAATTAGTCTTAGAGAAACCAAGGTCACTGCTAAATTACTCACTGCTTACGAGTGAAGAGCCGAAGGGGGTCGCACCTGCAGGGAGGAGCAGATGGGGCAGGTGGCCCAGAATTGGCCAACGAGGTATTCCATCCCATACACGTCATTCTCACTTTCCTATTTATCACTAACCCACTGCCTCCTGGAGGTGGAGCCCAGGAGGGAGGGGCCCTCCTGTCTCCCATTGATTGGTACCAGCTTTGCCAATTTTCCAGTTAAAAGCCTGCAGGTGTGATG
Source organism: Nyctibius grandis (assembly GCF_013368605.1). NCBI lineage: Eukaryota > Metazoa > Chordata > Aves > Nyctibiiformes > Nyctibiidae > Nyctibius > Nyctibius grandis. The sequence goes on along the minus strand of NC_090661.1, from coordinate 9,532,354 downwards.
GCAGGGAGAGCTATTGCATTTTGCCCTCTGCCCGTGCTGGGTGGAGCTACTGCATTTTCCCCTCTGCCTGTGCTGGGGGGAGGTACTGCCTTTTTCCCTCTGCCTGTACTGGGGGGAGCAACTCTGCCTGGGGAGGATTTCCAAGCTCTCAGTCTTGGTTTTGTATATATTTGTATATATTTGATTATTTCTATTATTATTGTTATTATACTCTTTTTCATTATTATAGTTTATTAAAACTGTTTTAACTTTCCAACCCATAAGTCTCTCTCCCTTTTCCCTTTCCCTTTCCCTTAGTGGGGGGGAGAGGGTTAACAGAGAGCATCTGCCACCTGGTTAATAGCCAGCCCAGCTTTAAACCGTGACAGGGTCAAAGATGGAGCCAGACTCCTCTTAGTGGTGTGCAGTGACAGAAGAAGAGGTAATGGGCACAAACAGGGAATTCTATTTGAAAATATGAAGGGGGCGGGGGGGGGGGGGGTGTGTGTTTGGTTTTTTTTTTTTTGTTCTCTGCAAGGGTGGTTGAACACTGGCACCGCTTGTCCAGAGGGGTTGTGGAGTCTTTCTCTCTGAAGACTCTCAAAACCTGCGTGGACACGTCCCTGAGAAATCTGCTCCAACTGACCCTGCTTGGAGGAGGGGATTAGGCCAGATGATCTCCAAGATCCCTTCCAACCTCAACAATTCTGTGATTCTCCCATGAGTCTCACTGAAGAGCCCTCTCTGTGCTTGTACTTCACATCCTGTAGATGACCTGTTTCTGTATACTGACACAGGAAGAAATAACGGAAAACATTTCTTAGAAGTCTATCAAATCTCATCCAGTTGTATTCAAAAGTTGAATAAACTTGTGCTGATGAAAACCAGGGGACACTCAAAGACTGTAAATTCACACTTCAGCAACACAATTAATTTTCTTGTCAAAGATGGAAAAAGTGATATCAACCCAGCTGAAAAAAAACATTACAGACAGAGTTGTTGTCTTATGCTCATACTTAAATATTTAATTTACAGTTATTATCAAATGTTAACTAGAATATGTTTCTGTCAGATTTCTCTAGGATTCCATTTAGTTCACAAAACTTTTCATCCAAAAAATCTATTGCCATTCTATTGGAGATAATATTTTGCCTCATATATGACTGAAAATATTTCTCCTGGTATTTTTTAACTCTAATGTTTCCAAATTTCTTTTTCCCACACCACATGGATATGCAGAATGAACACAAAGCACAAGTAGCCTCATTATTATTATTTAGAGTACAGTTACAATAAGGCATCTTTATACTTCTATGATAGTACAAGGAGATCTTAATTTGATCTCAATAACAATGCACTGAGGAAATTGCACACAACAATCTATTGTAACTTGTTTTCCAAGTTGAGAACATTTTTGATATATTGAAGATCTGTGAATGAACTTTGTTCCCCTGGTTCTTGCAGACTACCGAAATATAACAACTTGCCAGAAAAATCAGTCAAGTGTAACTCTGTTCTTAATTATCTTTAACCAGAATTCACTGTTGTTCTAACTACGGTTAGAGGTTTGCACAGAAAAACGTATGCCTTTTTAACCTGGAAAACTTCAAACCCACAATGGTTCTTACTGAAATGATTTCCAGAAGATCCAAGAATGACTACTGTCAGCTGGCTCTTACCTGATTTTAGTTACATTGAGAAAACTAAAAGATCAAATATTTCTAGCCAACTAAAGTAAATTATATAAAAATTTGTCATTTTGTGATTCTGTGAATGAGACATGAATTGTAGGTACCCCAGAACAGCTGTTTCAATTCATCTAAATTTAACAATAAAAGATACAGGCCTTGTTTTATAATCAGAGTTTTTGAGTTGACATTTTATTGCTGTTACTGAAGAGTTTTTATTTCAATTTAATAAATACTGGGGCTCATATAGAAATGGTAAGTAGAAGAGTATTAATTATGGCTAACAAATTATATCTCTAACAGGCCAGAAAACTCATCGAAATGAAAGTAGAACTGAATTGACCTGAGCCCAGGTCAATAAAATATTTGGAATTTTTCATTTTACTTCAGTAAAATTTCTGTTATTACTCCACAGAAAACTCTGCTTGAAATGTAAAGTTTGATGTGAATGAATATCCAATACATCTCCCTCAGAAAAGCTTATCTTAGATTTCAAAATCAAAGAGCTATAAAGTACAATTCTGTGCTGATACAGAGTAACACAAAAAATGTTCTTCCAAAATGGAGCACAGTTGCAGTACCAGGAAAAAAAATTTATATATATGTGAAATTCATATTCAGTTTTCAGGTAGCCAGATGTGTTTAAAGGCCATTGTCAGAATGTCTTGTATATTTATATGCCTCTTAACAGAGTGGAGACAGTCAAGTCAACATATGCTTAAAAGTCTAGCTCAGACTGGGAATCTCCAGATAATGGAACATGATTTGAATCTCACTTGGGCCCCTCAAAAAAAACTCTAGTAGTGCATTCATCCTTTGGAGAATGTCCTCTGTGGAAGAAAATCTACTGACAACAGTGAGGCACTGAGTAGAAACATGCTGTAAGTTTCCCCCAGTGACAGGAAATCCTAAAATAGAATCTAGACAGTTGTTTTGAGTATGTTGTCCAAAATATCTTAGTACACCTAGCAGATTTCTTCTGAGAAATATCCTGTTAAAATTCCTATTAGTTTGTTTTCACCGTTTTTTTACCACCATCGGTAGAAAGTAGATAATTTTAAAAAATATAGCAAATGGGAAGCCACTTCCAGCCATTTCATCAGAGTGATACTAATAAACTTCATAAGTATGAACATATCGTTTGTATTCATTATTCTTTGTGCCAGATGGTAGTTTTTAGGTTATTGCACAACATAATGATTATAGAGTACCAATAGTTAATACATATTTTTACTCTAAGACTCTTTTCTTTCCCCTAATACACAGCCATTTCCTCTACGGCCTTTGCAATGTTTCTTTAGATGAGGTACCTAGGTATTCTCCATTCTTTCATTACAGAAGACCTGACAAGTCTACAGTAGATATTTGGTTGTCAAAGGAAAAAGACAAGTTTTTACAGCTGCCCATTCGTGCTATGATAAGCTGTTATGAATTCTGCTCACAGTTTTAAAAATTCCTCTAGAATATATTCATATTGACAACTATACCTCTGACATAAGTATAAATCATTCTGTTGACTTAAAGGAAACTATGAAAGCTCGGAAATTAGTGTAATCTTGGGGCGGGGGTTTGTGTTGGTTCCTTTGTTTTGTTCTACTATTCTATGTTAAATCTTTACCTACTCCTTAAAAATGAAGTATTAATGCAGGTGGGGGTGGAAATCCGTGCTATCAATTTACCTGCAGACAAAATATATTTCTCACAAATGTTATGCCAGTAGGTGACTATAAGACAACAATAAGGAGATGAAAAAGATCTTTCTTCTGTTAAACTTTTCTTTTGGTAGTAAACTCTGTCTCCACTGTAGACTGATGGTGGCTGACACTGAGTTTTTCTAAGCCATCAACAAGCCAGAGAATATGAAAAGGTGGCATCATTTTTCTAATACCCAGTACATCATCAGCCTGGACCTGGCAGCACCATTCAGAGCAAAGGAATAATTCATTCCCCAATGCCAAGGTCATCTTTGCAGTCCCAGAAAGCAGAACAGAAAAGACAATGAGATTTTGCCTTGTGCATATTTGACTATTTAAAAATGAGCTGACATAACAGCCCATTTTAGCTCAACTTGTAAATAGTTACAATTCCTGATAGTTGCCCATTTGGCTTATGTTGAGTTGGGACCCATGAACTCAAGTACTCTGAGGACATGACTAACTTCACTAACCTGACTTCCTCTCGGTAACTAACAATTATCAATATTTATAGACAGTAATGGGCTTAAATTTGAAAAAAAGAAGATATGATGAGCTAGTGAGAACCTTGATCTTGGTCATTGACTTTTCCTTATTTTCTTGATAAAGTATGTTTCTTTCAAAAATATGTTCACACAGCTTTGCCTGTTTTATATCGACACCATGCCAGCAATTAGTAAAAAGGTAAATCTCTACTGTTCGTCACCCAGCATCGCCAGCTGTTCGCTGGGAGCTCATATGTAGTGTGAAGAGACTGACATACTACAGAAATACTACATTCATGGGACAGGTCAGCGGGTCACGGTCAGGGTGAAGGCTGTTAATGGACAGGTTGACTCTACGCTTAATGTTTAGCCGCAACCAAGCAGTTGCAGCTCCCATTCAAGTCAGACATTTTTATTAAAAAATTAATGAGGCAAAAGATCAATTAATGTTGTAATTATCTCTCTCCTGTTTTCTCAGAATGTGTGTATGTGTCTTAATGATTTAACAGCAGAGACAGCACAGGTGGCCATGGGACGTAGGGGAAAGGGGTGACTGTGGCCATTACTCCAGAGAAATCAGAATTGTGAGAGAAAGAAATGTGTGCTTAGAAAAAATGAGAGAGAATCTGGAAAGCCAGCGGGGCAAGAGGGATGTAAAGCTTCTTTCCAACTGAACTGGCAGAAAGTCAAGGCCTGTCAAAGCAATAACTGCAGTAAAACCGAAATTGTCAGGCACTGTTAGTCACTGTGTTCATATGCTAGTGCTACTGGAAGCATTTAAAGGAGGTGCCAACCACTGCTATTTAAAAATGCAACCCCTGCTCTACCTGCCCCCAGCCCATTCCAACCACAACATGATTAAAAAAAAAAAATATTCTACTCTATTTGCACTTTTGTCCTGTGGCTGTCAAGCAGGGTTAGGAAGGAGACTGCTCAGGTTCTCTTTTGTGAAAGAAATGCAGAGTGATGATCCTCTGACATGATTAGAAGATACACATTGGAGGCAGGGATACTGAAGAAAAGCATTATTTAAAGGCTACGCAGGAATATATTCATTATTTTGTACATGCATATCTAAAACATTTTTTAGATCATTCTTATTTTCTAGCCTTTCTGATACTGGATAATTTATTTCTAAGGTATAGTATTCTTCCTAAACACCCCATGACCTTATTGATGAAGACATTTCCGAAATATGTATGGGAAAAGAAAAAAAGTTTTGAGATGCCACCTGTGCCTGGAGCTACCACTTATCGAGGATCACATCCTACAACCTCTACTTCAGTGGCAGTACAAAACATGTGCTATGTGCTCTCACTGAAATATTTAGCTAGCTAATCAAGTAGGGATAATGGTACTTTCCTAATAACAAAAGAATATGCAATTCATTACAAAATTTATATGAGAGATACTCGAATACTATAATGATAAGCACTTTAGAAGATTATAAATAATATGTAGTGTCTTTGATCACACTATTATTAAAATTAATAAATAAAAATTATGTATTCTCAAACTCAATACTATGAAAGAATGTAGATTTGCCTGCTCAGCATGCTCTGTTCTGCAGATTTCCTCCTTCTCACAGACATTTCAAAACATCACAGGAAATCATCAACCATGGAGTCATATTTAGAGGGTACCACAAGAATGTGTCCTCAGCACACAACTATGTATAACCCTAGCAGTAATTTGGAAAAAAATATATGGAACCTTTGCTAAAAAAATTTCGTATGATGCAAAATCTGGCAACATGTTGCAGAACGTTAAGAACAGATCAACTGTACTGCACTGATCACTTGGTAAGTTAGATTCATTCACTTCATAGGTATAAATACATTTAAATATAAAACCTGAAGTTTAGGAACAAAACATATAGAATATATAATCAAAAGAACAGGATCCTAGAAAACGGCTTAGGAAACTGTGGCTGATGAAGATGAACCATGAAGAATACTAATTCAGATTTTTATGTATAATCAGGTAACTAACAAGTAGGAGAAGGGAAATTACAGTATTTGTCACCACATTATGTGGTCAAATACTAGTACTGGCTTCCACACACAGAAAAACAAATCAAAACAAACCAAAAAATGAGGGAGGGAGAGGGAGAAAATGTTTTTTTTTAAAAATGCAAAAATATCCAGATATGGAAAAACAGACTTTAAATAAGAGACTTAGGACATTTTATTTCTTAAACTACTTCACATAAATGCTAAGGAATTACTTGATTCCTATCTTTTATAGCTTAACTGTGAAAATACTTCAAGGTAGTGGCTAGATCTCAAATCTGGTATGCAAAAGAGAAAACCAAGATCTAAATGGCTCAAGTTAGAAAACCCAAGTATTATCCTTGCCATTCTGAAACAATCTCTCCACCTCTACCCTTTGTAAATAAATTAGAAATGTAGCTTTCTCATTTGTACTCTGTTAGATTAGAAGTAGGCTTATAAATCGAACAAGGAACTTCTCAGTTAAGTTATGACAAGAGGAGGATATTTCAGGGAATGCCAGAAACACTGATGAATTTAAAGTCGTCAGTTTTTTAATTAGGCACTGAGACATGATGGTGCATGAATCATTATGACATACATCTCATTTGGAGCTTGCTAGCTACAAATAAAAAAGCATGATAGAATGTTTTCTGTTAATGATACAGGATGAAAGATAAATATTAGCACACGGTTTGTTTACAGGATGTTATTTAAAACAGCTGCAAAGAATGAGATGGTCTCTGCTGCGTATCGCTCAGCAGAGTAAATTAAAAAAAAATCTGTAAGGAAAGGCATGAGAGAGGTCAGGTAAGTGTTTAAAAATATGGAGGTGAGAGCTCCTTTAAGACATTTTCCAAAGAAACGGCTACCAAAGCTGACACTGGTTCAGCCTGCGTTACTGCCTTTCGGCAAAATCATAGGCTCACTCGATCAACAGGATTTATAATATACTCAAAGGTAAAGCAAAATTTTCAGGAACAGGAGCAATGAAACACACACATACAGGAAGTGAATGTTAGAAAGTGGAAAGTACATAGAAAAATAGTCTTTTAAAACTTCTGTAGAGATCTGTAAGGAGATACTTTGGTCTAAGCAGGCAGTCTGCAGGTTTCTGACCTGACCTTTTGGTCTGTAAAGTCAATAAAACATTTGACTGGATATTTCTTCCCCCCTCCAAAACTGACCAGATGTCCTTGAGAGTCAGAGATGCCAGTATCCTTCTCACAAAACCACTTTTCAGAGTTCAATGCCATTTTTTATTTTAAGCACTTTAGGCATTTGAGTATGCTGCTTTTCCAAATCGCTCCATTTTTACATCCCACTGTGTCTACTTACATGACTAATGTGAGTAAAGCTTAAAGCACAGAACTGTTAAGAACAGATCTGACATTAATTTAGGCATGTTTGTTAGCAAAGGAAAATAAAATAACACTCTTTAAAAAGAAGCAAGTAAACTGGGAGAATCCCACTCCAAACCACCATCCTGCAAGGCTTGCGGGAAAAATGGACATAAAGTTTCATGGGAACAGATTAGTGCAGCAATCATATACTAGGCCCTTTAACTCTGGTCAGTGGATGGAAATCATCTTCTCTAAGAATTAAGGGGCATCAAACAAAGCTCAAGGTGGTCAGGTTCAAAACTGACAGAAAGAAGTGATGTGTCACCTGAAGGACATTAAACATGCGTGGCTAGTGTCACAGGACATCACAGGACCCGCTAAATCATTCAAGGGGAGACAGGACAAGTTTATGAAGATGCAATTAATAGGGCATAACTAACTAATGAGAAACCATATTTTATAATCCAATAAGTCTTCTGGATGCTGGGACTCCAAGAATGGTCCTTCACCAAGCATTGCTAAACTCGATCTTTTCAGTAGAAATAATGTGATGAAACATGCATATTTTGCAAGTAAATAGTGGGGGGGGTGCTTTTTCAGGGGCAGCTTTAGCATGCACATTATGGCACAGGTAATACATGGGCAAAAATACGAACACAAAGTTCCCAAACACCTTGTGCATCACTAAAATGTCAGTGAACTCTACTCGGTGTGTGGAAAGCAAGGCAGTATGCTTTTTAATCAGCTATCTTGCACATAATTCTGCATGCTTCATCCTAAAACTATCTCTTGGAAAGGCTGAACTAAACTTTTCTTTCACTCAAGGTTTTGTATACACATGAATGAGAGTAGAACTTGTACCCTTTTTTCTTTTTGTACATCTGCCTAGTGTCCAACATTTACGCCTGATTCTTACATGCATCAGATATTCAGTAATGTTGCAATAAGGCATGCTTTAAAAGAAATAAGCGTTTTGAATCTAAAAGCAAGGAGATAAATGCATTTGCTGTAGATGGATGGTGTACTTTATCTACCAGCATCTTTGCAAGTGAAGACCATCCAATTGCTCTGCTCTCTCCCTGTGCAATTTATAGTGTATGTTGTTTTTCCATGGGTAAAACGCAAAAATTGCCCTCTCCAATAAAATAGATTTATTCTCTGATTTCCAAATCCTTTTGAAGGACAATACCTATTTGAAAAAGTCATGTAACCAAGAAGTATACAGTGAAATGAAAGCAGCTGGCTATACCACTACACTGTTTTTTTTCTTGGACAACCGTTAACTAAATTAATTACCTTGTTGCTGAGTTAATTAGGTAATATTAGTACATAAATACCCCAATTAATTTTCCTGAGCTAATAAAAAGACAACTGCCATCAAACGTGTTTGACACAACTGTGTATGTTGAATGTAAGTTTTCCCATTTACTTCCGAATCCAATTTTAATTAAAACATTATAAATATAAGTCATTCTCATAAATGAGTTTTATAGCATCACAAGCTAATCACTCCAGAAAAATAAATGAAGAGACAATAATCCCTGGCATAATTATACTGCCTGTTAAAAAGAATGACTTTAATAAATAGCTCATCAATTTCAGAATTTTAAAGTAAAATGTTCACCAAATGAATGCACCTGCAGCCTAATTGCCTGAAAATGAGCCCAAAATGATATGAAGAAAATCTATTTTTTCATCGGCCTTGTAATTCTCCATTTCAGCAATTTCTTTGCTGTTTTCCCAGGAACCATTTTTATAACATTAGTTATTAATGAAGATATGTTATTAATGAAGTCAAACCTTGATTGCTGTCATCTCTTTCTGGACTCCTCGATACTGTCTAGTATTTTGTTTTATTGTTTTAAAAGTGAAGACTCAGTTTTATTAGTACCAAGTTTTGTTATTTAATAACAGTGTCACTTATAAGAGGAAAACAAAGAGGTTTAGGCCAATACTAGTCAGTATTCAGGACTAAATATACCAGCTAAAAGCTCATAAAATGGATAAGGACTGGTAACAAAAGCTCAATAAAAGCTCTTAAAGTGTTTTTTAATGCTTTGGCTTTTTTCCAATGCATTTGGAAAGAAAAAGATATTTTCTGACAGTTGTAAGTTCACAGACAAGGGCATTAAAAACTTTTCTTTCTTTTAGGAAAATATTTTGAAAGTTTCCAAAAAGAGCAAGATAATTTTTCTTTTATTAGGATCCCATGTGGATGAGGATACTAATTTCTTCAGTATATCTTTACACCCATCATTTAAAGAATTATACAAAAGAAAATAAACATGGAAGAATTAACATGAACTGTTGCAAATAGGCCTATCAGAAAATACATTCAAAGTAACATTTGCAACTTCCTGTCATTTCTGCTAGCACCAGGAAAATATTAAACATGTTCAGCAAACATGTTTTCAAGATTTTCATCAGGAGTTTTCTTTTAATGTCATTATCTAAATTAACAAACAACTGTTTGCATTTTTTGTAAATTAAAACAATTAAATTACTTCATGTTAGCCTTTTAAAAGAACAAAATATATTTCTTCTTGACCTTGCATTCCTTATTTCTGCCCTTGTCTCATCAAACATTATTTCTGTGATTCAGGAAGCTTAAGTCTATTTAAAAGGCCAGACGCATTCTCTGGTTGCCACTGATATCAACAAAAATAAGATTTAATTTTTTTGCCAGTATCGCTGTACTTTTCAACTTGTGACCTAGTCCTGTATTTCTCATACAATCAAATCTTTAGAGAAATAATTCTGGTCTATGCAAATCTAAGTCACCAGAACACAAGTTCCTGAATTTCAGACTCCTCTTTGGATCTAAGTTTGGCCTGAAAGTTTTGTTCAGCTTTTGAAGAGGGTGGCCCTGTGAGCAGGTTGCAATACATCCATTCTTCTCAGATCCCAGATTCTTAGTTTGACACCTTATCACAAGCCCATCTTCATGTGCATTTTAAGCAAGTACATTATTTGCACATTAAGAATCTAAGGATAGGCAAATATGCCTTTATGCCATGCTATCTTCTGCAGCAGGGGGTCAGGCAGACTACTGATGAAGGCAAATACCTTTAATCAAGTCAGCAAGATTTAACTGTAAAACATCACGCTCACGTTAGTACATCAAAGACAATAAACAAGGGAGATTACATCTCAGAGTCTACTCAGGTTGGAGTCATGCCTATTTATTGTCATACGGAGGTAAGAGGTGACCCACTTACTACTTATGTACTAATCAAAGGAAGTTCTATGTCACCTCTTGATTAAGCCAACAATATCCCAAATGTTGGTTATATGTTGTAAAGAATTATCCATGAAGCTGACATCTAACCTGATTTTATTTGAAAAGTTTGCAAATAATAAATTTTCTCCAGAAGTATGTGGTTTTTTACAACCTTCATTAATTTGCTTGAAGATAACTTCTAAACAAATAACTTTTTGAAAGTAACTTGAAAGTAACTTCTAAGCAAACAGATGACACACAGACCAAAATCAATATGTCCCAGTCTTTGCAGTAACTATCTTTCAAATCCCAAAAATATTGTCTGACATGAAGACCTGTGTACAAGTTTTAGAGAGATATCCAGCCAGTGATGTGGTTAAGATTTTAGAACATGAATTCTTTTCTTTTTCCAGTTATTAAAGGGCTAACAACAAAGAATTATCTGCTCCAAATTTTCCTGCCAAATGCTGTTTTATCACTCCAAGTATTTTTAACTCTCTAAAGGGGCTTTTGCTTCTATCTCTTCAAAAGAGGGAAAAAACAAAAGAGAGAAACAGAAGGAATGGAAGAAGAGGAGGAAAGAAAAGCTGTTGCCCTTGCAGAAAGAGCATCTCAAAAAGAGATAGTTGTTCTTCATTTCTGGGTCTCCAGAGAAGAGAAAAAAATAAGATTAAGACCCAAACGAACACCCACGCTCATATGACTTGGTTAAGGATCATTTTTCCTTGTCGAACAGAAGCAAAGAAAGGAGAACAAAAGTCCCAAAGCTTCCTACGTAGGCAGAAGGAAAACATCAGCTGCTGCTTTCAAAGACTCAAGTATCTGTAACCACATCGTTTGATCTAAGTACAGTGCTGCAGGCAGTCACGTGTAGCAGGACTTACCTGTCTCCTCTGCTTCTCGTACATGCCTCTGGGGAGCAGGGAGGACGCTGTTCTAGGGGAGATCGCCTCTTCAAAAGAATGTAACACTGAAGTCATGGGTGGCCTTCATACAGCAGGGGACAAGCACGTTTCTACCTATCTGTATTTCACTGCAAAGAAGTCAGGCATGACCTTGCTCTAAGTTACACAGATAAACTTGTTCAACAAATCCAAAATGGTTATGAATCCTGTTACGTTTTCTGCAGAAGTATTTCTAGTAACAGATTTCTTATTTTCAGGCTTTTTTTCCCCTAAACTTACTCCTTTGCTGTTTTTCTACATTTACTTTGGTTTAACTTTATGTAAACCTGTTTAGACTCGTTATATATAAAGCTGGACGTGTGAGTGCCCTCAGTACTGAACCTCATAGCAGGAGTGGGAAAGTAGAGGGAATAAAAAGTATATGTTTATTTATCAGTACTTAAGCACAACCAAACAGACTGTATCACATCATTATGCTGATAATAGGATTTGCCATGGACCGCTGCCATGTTTCTTTATGAAACACGACAGTAACTGAGAAATATAGACTGTTTTCAAACTGTTGCGGACAGTGAGCCCCTGATTTTGTTCCGAGTTTATAGCATTAAAAAAAACGTAGCAGGAGATAAAGATCCCCCGTGTGTGGCAGTACCAGACTTAATGGCATGTCACTGCCACTCACTTTCACTGTGATTATCTCAAACAGGCAGAGATGGGGAGCCAAACTGGGAATCCGTTTTCACTGAGCAGATATCAGTACAACATCTGCCCCATCATGTATTTATGAAAATCCTCCTGCTGTTCCAGGAATCACTTGAGCATGAAATAGCTGAGTTCCAGTAATTTAGAATTTCTGGCATAACTGATGCTACAGTAAAACACTTCTGCAGAAACTTGGTAAAGATAATTCTAGCAAAGAGGAAGTGAACAAAATTAGTAGCTTGCTTTTTGTGCTACTTCTAACATATCTTATATGTGCCCAGCAGTATATCTGAGAAATCTAAAAACGATTTCTTGAACAATTTTATGTTTTCTAGATAAACACAAGTCCTGTATTTATTTTTCTAAAAATCCTGCACTTTCACTTAGGTAATTGAAAGTTTAAATCAAGACTGCTGCCCTATTTAATCACTGGCAAGAAAGAAAAGCAGCACCTAAAATACTTTTCCTTGCTAGATTGCCTTAAGTTGATATCACTTTGAAACTCAGTTCTGATAGTTTATATATCACCCCTATTTACCAGGCAGCAAGAATGCACTGGGCACTTCTAACTGAAGAAATGTAATTAGTAGGGACTATAAAGTATACTTTTTGTCTTAATGCTTGGTTTTATTCAACTAATACAAACTAAAATATTTGTCAGATTTCTATACTACATCTGCTCAGTAGTACCAAGTGGAAAACATTTTCTCATTAGCATTATTCTTTCTAAATGCATGAGGTCTACAGGGATTCAGATTGACATTTTTCTTCAAGACAGATAACTTTCCACAGAAAACTCATTTATTTATTTTTTGAACTAAAAATCATCTTCTGAACTTGATAACACTGGCTATAATAGTTTGATTGCCCTAATCCTCTAAGAAATTCAGATCAAATACAAGCATGCTAAATAGTTTTGACCAGAAAATATAAAGGAGGAACAGAGGGTCCCACTCTCAGCTGTTCCCAGGACACAAGTGTCCAACATGACTGTGGCCAGCTGCAGTCCTAGTGACATGCTGGCTCCTCCTGACCCTCCTGGAGCATCTCAGGAATGGCTGAGATCCAGCAGCAGCAAAGACCTGCTTTCCTCTCTGGCAGGGTTTTCTGCCAAGCCCTGAACAAGTCATTGCCCTCCAGAAACAGACTCATTCACCTGCATGATGTTGGCCTTGATACCCCTGGCCACACCAAGATGCAGTACCTCTTTGACAAGCAAGATATCCGAAAAACGATATCTGAGGAGGATCTAGAAACTATAAGCCCTTACCACCACCAGAGACAGGACTGGCAGGAGTCCTCTACTTTATGCAAGAAGTGTGTTTGGGCACATCTGGGTCCATGCCAAGAAACAAATCCCATCTTTCTGGCAGAGCTGATTCCTGTCTTTATGAAAGCACTGGTATGTCTGTTCTCAGCAGATGCCTAAGGACAAGGCCTCTGGAGTCACCCTCAGGCTCTCGCCTGCTTTAATGAAAGGAGCAGCATTGCAGCAGGACATTGATGAAGATCCCCTCCAATACTTTATATACCCTGACAAACGGTAGAGTTTCCTCAGAAATGGAAGCGATGGGTTTAACGTTTCTGAATGGTGCAGATAGTGGGTTTGTGGACATGCAAAAAAATCCAGAAATGTCACTTATCCAATCTGGCAAATAAAGCCCTAAGAATATCCAATGTCTGAAAGCGGTTGTGGGAGAAATCAAACTCTGAATTAAGATGCAAATTTCTGCCAGCAAGGCTATTAAACATGAGAATTACTTATCTCTTACCTGGCAGTTTTGTTGGGACTTGAAATATTTAGGGTGTGAATATATATATAGTTCAAAACTGTATGCTTAAGGGTCTGGTAAAATTCTATGGGCTGTGCAGACAGATATTAAACTGGAAAATAGTTTTGCTCCTTTCTGGTCACAGCCTTGGAATGAACATCAAATGTTGCTTTATTATTCAAGTTATTTGACATGGTAGAAACTGTGCCGTGAAGGGCTTCTTCTGGTGAGATAAGAACAACAGATGTGGAACTGGAGCCTCCTACTCCACTGTTAGATTATTTCAGCTGTATTTATTCCATGTGTTCAGAACTCCCTTGCATCAAACCTTCTGTTGTCATCCATGTGCCAAAAAGTTTTAAGTCTTTTGCTCTACTGAGCTTTGGAAAAAAGAGGCAGAATTTTAACTCCAGAAACTGTTCACTATACAGATCCAATTTACTGACATTTCTAGGCCTAAATATAAAACACATTCAACAGTTATTATATTATACTAATTATATATTATATTACATTAGTTTTTTGCATGTGAAAGATGAGGCCTTTCCAGTTCTAAAATTTGATTCTCAGTGTTCCTCTCCCACTAAATTCACTCTCAGAGGATGGCCAGCTGAGCTAGGGATTTTATGTTTCTTTTATGGAAACCAGTTTTTCCATCTTAAATTTTAAGCAGCAGGATCACTTTTTACAAAGGAGAGAATAATGTATCACCAGCATCTTTACAAACATTGGCACCTTCTCTGAGGTGACGCCACAGGCATTAGTTGTAAAGCTGGGAAGTTGACTTAGGAATTTGAGGATACAAAACTTGTTTCTCAAATAGCCATCATCTCCTATTTGGTGATGCACCATTTCCCAGCACTGCTGCCTTGGCTGATTTCCAGCTGGCACTACGCCTATCAGTGACGTTTTCTGTTTTATCCCAGTCTCCTGAGATATCCATCGCCCTAATAACAGATTTGTCATTTAATTAGAGGCCACATGTTGTAGTATTTTGTGTGACTTCTGTACACTTTACACACATTATTTGTATACTTTATATGGAAATAAAATTTTATGGCAAAACAGATCATTATGATAATTTAATGCAGACAAATCTAAAAATTTTATAGAAAGTAAATCTCCCAACATGATAGCTTGCAAATATTTGCACTGCCATCTCACCCCAAATAGACAGCAAATACTCAGCATGGAGGCAGCAAATATCTACCTCATTTCCCTTTCTATACCTTATTGTGCAATGGCAATGGTGTTTCCCTACTTTGCAATTAAGAACACAAACACGTAGAACATCTGGATGTTTAATGGGATGAAAGAGACGGTGATTTCAAATTGTTCATTAAGTGACTGTTATTCCATATGCCAAAAACAGTATGACAGGTCCCCTTGAAACATAATTTCAGTTATATATGCCTCTGCTCTCAAAAACCACACTGTAAACATTAGACAGCTTCACTCAGTGGGTCTGGTTCCCTGTGGTGCGTATAGTCCAGCTTTCTAATTGAAGAATTAAGAATGCATTTTGCTTATAATTTCTATTATTTCAGTTAAAGTGATCTGAGGAGACTTGTGTATATCTCCTTCTTATTACCAAGAATGTTTACAAATTTCTTTTTAGATACTGAGTGCGGCCAAACCAGCAAGGGGTTTAGATCAAATAAATCAGGGCCATAATTTAGGAAAGTCAGATTGCTCAGTGTCAGGGATAGTCTTATTTGTACAGGAGAATATAGGTGTTAAAGATGTGTAAAACTGCATGCAAATTGCAGAAAGACAAAATGAAAACAAGGCCTACTGTTTACAGTTAACATATCCTAAATACAGAAATCACTGAATGAGAATGAGTCCAGAACTCCACAAGCCTGTATTTCAGAACATGACTGCATTTTAAAGGGAATTTCTTTTATACAACCTTGCATAGCGGATGGGTGGCAAAATTCAAAAGACTGAAAACTATCAATATATCTGTGAGAACTACTTGCTATAGCCATATATTACGTGAACTATGAATTTCTGATGCTCCTCTAGTCCTTAATTATCTTTTAAGACAAGTTTTCTTATCTAGTTATATTTCCTATGTTTACAGCTCTCAGAGAAGCTTTGGTTCCAGAGCACGGCATGCTATTTCTAAACTCCCTTCCTCACAGTCTAGGCTGTTTCTGAAGTCCACTGAAATTTTCTGCTGAAATAAATTGAAATTTTCTCACAATGTACACTGCAAATGAAGTATATAGGGCTTTACAAAGGCTGCTTTCAGAATACACGCAGGATGAATTCTCTACCAATAGATATGATTAAAACTCACAAAAGGAAAACAGAAATTTTCAGCAATGAACCTTTCTCCAAAGGCTGAAACAGCTTCTTTAAGGAATTGGTTAGCACAAGCAGTCTTGGAGGTAAGGAACTGCACTCACTAGGTACAGTGAAAACGTTCATTATAGCACAATTGTCTAAAAATGAACATAAATAATAATAGATACAATCCTTTCCTGAGGCAGTTCTGGCTGTGCACTGAAATTGGCCCAGCATTAGGTCATTTGTACCACATAGTTTAGGACCTAAAAATCGGAGGGGGGGGCAGGGCGGGCAGTGAGAAGTTAAGCCAGTTCAGCAGATATTTCTTCCTAATCAGAAACTTTTGCTCCTGTCTTCAAGAAGGGATTGTTTGTGTCCCAGTCTGTTTACTCAGCAATGAGGCAAGTTGCTTAGTGGTTCTTGCTACAAAAATGCAATTCAATGCTCTACATTTATGGAAATGGGACCACACTTCCTCTTCACTCCACCCAGAGCTGCATTAAAAAACTATACAAATTTAGGATTACCATTGTCCCTGCAGTCAAGCACAGGCATCAGTTAGAAAACTATCACTTGCAGCTCAATGGCCCAAACAGGATTGAATGAGTCCTGAGACGTGGTTCTCAGAACTGGCTGAAGAGGCTTGTGCTGAGCTGGTGGCTTTTTGCTCAGCTTGGGGAAAAGGGACACAAAGGCAGTTGCTGCCCTCGGCTCTCCATGGGCTCGCAGGGTGCAGGATCCCTGGGGCTGAGTGTGCTGCTTTTCCCCATGCCTCCCTTCAGTGCCTGAGCAGAGCTCCAAATGGCTCCCAGCTCTCCTTTGCCTCCCCTCAGCTTATATATGGGATGAATCAACTTTAGTTACGTGGAGAATTAGTTCCTCTAGATCAGGATGACCCCGAGTGCAGACCTTAGTATGTCAACCATTTGAATTGGAAGCAAATTAAAGCTCAAAACTAGACTCCAGCTCAGGCTTTATGTATCATATAAACATACCTAATTATGATGTTACAAGCTTAAAAAGAACAACTCTTGACATCTTTATTCAGTTTTCGAATGACTCTTTAGTCCACCAGATCTTTCAGAAGTTTGCTTAATTAGGATAGGATGTGTGAGGGAACAGAGGCAGAAAGAGACCTAGGTCAATGCCCTTCCTCCTAACTATTTTTCTCACTAGCTTCATTGGAAACAAATTTCTTGTCTGTAACAGCTATGAAAATTTGGTAGCACTACAGTATGGACAGTTCATGAAATGCCTGGAGACAAAGCTGCTTTTAGATTACACGGCTCTAGCTTATTTTTACATGTAATAGTTAACACAAAAAGCAAAGAGAAAGTGCCTTTTCTATTGGCATCCTTAAGCATCATGTATGCAACATCACATACTCCCTAGAAAGGCCTGCAAATGCCAGTATGGGCTACATGCTTATGTGGATCTGATGATGTGACATGGGAGCTGTGATGATATAGATCCAAAGAAAAGCTTGTTTACAGAGCCACTGTGCTGAGACCATGCACTCAATTCACAGTGACAGGGAACAACCCATGCGGCTCTAGTAGTTCTCACAGATGTTATTCAAGAAATAACAAGTCCCAGATTAATAAGCCACAAATATGGTTACGGAAAGTTTTGTCAGGAGGCCCTAATGGAATATTTGCAAATGAACAGTCAACTCTGTGAATTAGTAATGGGACCATAATGCAGTCTTCTGCTCAGGGATGTTATGTTGGTGTATGTTCTAATCTTGCTACCCATGCATATTTGATCAAGGTCAAATACAGGTATTTTTAGTCTATATACAAAATGTTGCCATGCTCTGTAATGGCCCTAAGCACAACGACATCCTTTTGACATCTATGATTCACTTTTTGGTCCCCTCCCTCCACTGCACAGAAGGGCTCTACCAGTGTCTCTTGGTTTTGAGTTTCCCTTACGCCTGTTTTACTTCCTTTTGGACCACTCCTTAGCAAAGGCATCTGTTGTGTTGCTACTAAAAACTTGGAGAGGAAACTGTCAAGGTTTTGTTTTTTCTCTTCCTTGGTATTATTTTTACCCGTCCTGTATGTGCAACCTGCTGGAGGGAAGCTGGGATCTTCCCTCTGACTCTTCTTACTAGCTCCATTACATCCTCTCCTGCTACAAAAGACAACTTGTATTTGTTTGTCATCTATTAACCTGCCTTCCAAAGTAGATGTGGGAAGCACCAAGGCTGTACTGCACATATATCATGCATTTTTGTGGCAGGGAATGGTCTTTACCCTCCCTCTATCATAGTCTCAAAGTTGAAGTGTTATCTCCTGCCTTCCCTCTCTATAATCAATGCATTGTTTATGGACAGGTGCAGCCTCTTATAGGAAGTAAAAAAGCTGAAAAAACCCCCCCAAATTTTCACACTAGCCATTTTTAAGGGCTGCCTATAGTTACACCTACACATATTTTTTCCATAGAAACAATACTGTAGCTGCTAAAAGGTGTTATGAAATCATAAATATAGGGGAAATGACATGTAGGCTCAGAGACAGGTGAAAAAGGGTTTATAAATTCAGTCAGAGACAAGTCATAAGACAGCCTTTTTTGTGGTTCCCACCCTCGTCTTAAGATGAACTCTGTGAAATGGATAAGACTGTTTATGGATTGGCTGCTAATGGAGTCATACAAATCTAGATAAATTAATAAGGAAAACCTTCCCATGTAAAATGAAGAACATATATGCAGACCACCATTTGGATTAGTTAATTACCAACGTAATTTTGTTAATTGGTACCAATGTACCAATTATTTTATAGCACTGCCATAAAAAACAAAATGCTATTTTTACATGTAGAGAATCCGCCAACCGTCCTCTTTCTACCTGATGAAAGACTACATACAGCTTACTGAAAAATACTTGAAGGAATTTAAAAGCAGAATAATAATAAAACTGCTAGAGGGAAGAACAGGCAAAAGTCTGCTGTAAACATGAGAATATAATGGAAAGAGAGCATAAGAAATAATGTATAACTACTTTCACCTTGTTCTTTGAAAATTCGTGCATGGCATAAAGCTGGTAATGGCAGCACAGGAACAAAAAAATGAATCCTTTACAATCTTTCATTAAGACAAAGAAAAAACATTTGTTCTTCCTGCTACTAAAGAAAGCTTATCTATGCATATGCAAAGCACCATGCAAATTGCTGTATTTCAACAAACAACCAAAATATATTCACAGGGTCAGTTTGTTGCCTTTATGTCTCAGCACTGTAGGAGTGAGTGGTCTTGGGGCTGTAACTCAGGGGCAAGTTGGTCTGTTTTAAATACGAACCTGAGTGAAACAAGAAAATTAGATATTTGGGAATCACAAGACTATTTTTTGAGGAATTCATCAAAAATACCAAGATAAACATTTTGTGCTATTCACTGGTTACTGCATATCGATACTTGGAAGTTAAACAATCAGGTTGTTGAGTACAGTTACTCCACTTCATTACAGAAAAGGTAAATGTCCAAATTGTCCATCCACTTTGTCCGTTTGGCTCTGACAGTCTCCCGGGATCCATTCTCAAGCAAATAAGATTTCTAACTCAATTTTTTTTCTCACACTGTCTTTTCTCTTTCAAAGACAGGCCTAAAGAGTTACTACAACTCAGGAGTATCTTTAGAGATGCTACAGAAAATGGGGAAGAGAAAATGGATAAGTTGCCGAATTAATATTTCCCTTCCTGCACACTTTTGGGTTTGTGGGAGAGAAAGGCTAAAGAAGTTTGATGGGATTGGTTATAGTTCTTTCTTCCTGTTGCTGCGGGAAGCAAACTTCACTCTCATTCCCTGTCCCTCTGCCAGAAACAACCTCCTACTACCAGCAACACCACGTGAAAACTGTCAGCCAGGTACTTGCTGGGGTTCAGATTCAGGTACAACTGAGCTGAGGCTCTGGCCTACCACCAAGAAAGGGTCTGGTTCCCCAGACCATGTGAAATTATTGGGAACAAACAGCAGAATGGAGCAGATACATTAAGGAGAAGTCAGGGAATCACACTAGACCCAGAAATTATATATTTCCACGATTTCTGTAAGTTGTTTGAATTCCCTATATTTTATGTAGTAATTTAGCTGCTATCTTTTGTCTAATTAGAACTAAATGTAGGCTGTACTTTAACTGTACTAATTCCCTTAATGTCAGTATCTCGAGTTTGCAGAGGTATTCAGTAATGTCTGCCCTGGTACCCTTTACATAAAGGTTCATTTCTTTTCTAAGTAATAACACAGGCTGAGGATTCAAGGGGTGATTTAGTTAGAGCTAAATAAGAATGACTTGAATTAAAAGAGAGGGAAGAGGCTTCTTAATTTGTACTGTAATTTTTTTCTTCCTTTTGTGTTGTCATTGCTTTTCCATCTCTCGTTTAATAAGATGTCTCTCCCTCCTCCCTGGTATCTGTCTATTTGCAAGGACCTTTGCATCTATCTTTTTCTTCTCCTTCTATTTTTAGTGTACATCTGTTCCTGTTTTGACCTCAATTCTCTCTCATCTGAGGCTTCATTTTTCTATGTCTCCCTACTACCAGATCTTCTCACAGCTGTCAGATCCCTTCTCTCTAGCAGATCCATAACCTTTCTGTTGGTTGTCAATGCCTGGACCCCCTCCCTTGACGTGCTGCCTGCTAGGAGGAGGCAGCTCTCCAGGAAGCCCCTGCTCAGCTGCGCCAGCCACCTCCTTCACCCAGCTCTTTACTTCCAAACACTGCTAGTGTGGGCAAGTTACAAAGGTTGTAACTTGCTCTCTATTTTCTCCCTGCATTTCTTTTATATTTTTCTAATACCTTAAAATTTTCCCAACAAACGTGAATTAAACTTGTTGGCCTTTACGAGCATGACAATAAATGCCACTTTTGTTCATTTCATGGGCTGTACTTTGATTTTCTTTAGATCCATAATTATGAATTTTTTTTTCCCCACCTCATTTCTTCTCTCTTGTGTCATGTCTTCATTCACTAGTACAGTTACCATTTTCATTATTTTCATTACTCCATTCTCTGTTTTGCTAGGTTTTCCTTTTCTCCCTTTCAGGTTTCTTGTGTGTGTGTGTGTGCGCACAGTTAACATTTTTGCTATCCCTCAACTTCCTGCCACCATCTTCTTTGGAGACCTCAGTCTGAGAATTACCACATCAGATTAAATGGGAAGCATTAAACAGCTGTTGCTTACAGGGTGAGCTCTGGATCTGGGAAGCGGCTGGCTGCCCTGGCTGACTGATTAGCTGGCCCTGAGGCATCAGGGACTGGGATGGTCCAAGGCAGTGCCTGGGTCAGAGTCCACATCCAAACCCCACCTGGTAGCAGAATTAGGAGCATGAACAAGGAGATGGAGGAGAGCCTTTACTGCTTTACTCGCAGCCACAGGAGCATATTTGTAGAGGAAAGTGTTTATCTTCATCTCCGCAGGTGCATCTACTAATGCACCTAGTGCTGCTCTAAACCACAGGAGTGCCAACATAAGCATTGGCTGATGCTGACAGGCAATGATGCCTCCTGGCATTTGGCCCTACCAGCATGCTCCAGTGACTGTAAGTAAACCAGACAAAGCCTTTTGCCTCCTCTCCTTGTCATTACTGAGACCCTAACACTGTTTCCCCATTTGTAAAAAAAGACTAAAAAGAAAAAGTGTCATGGTTGTGCAAACAAGGATCAGCTAACATAAATATTTTCCCTGTTTAGCTGATGTATGCTATACTTTTGTTCCAGTCAAGTACCTGTGCAGTTTCAGTGTTATAAAACAGTGTTGTAACAGAATATATTAACATTTAAATAAGACAGGATAATATTCTTTAAAAATGGACTTTAAAAAATTACTCTGTACTAGATGCATATTATCCAAAGGTCACATATACCTTTAGCAAATTCAGATTAGATAGTGAACATGTCAATGCTAGAAGTGTCTGCTTCTAATTGTGTGTAATATTGTAGAAGAGAGATATGTGCACTGCAAACAGTGTTCAACTGAAATGTTAAAAATTATCCCTTCTGCTTTTCCTCCCTCTTAGAGCACAAAGAGAATCTAATTAACACGCTTAGTGTCTCTCCAAAATTCAATTCAAACACAAAGTATGCTATCAAAGGCTTGAACATCAGACAGGAAAGTAATTTGGGATGACTGAGCTGTCTCTACAAATACATTAATTTAACTCTAATGGGTCCATATGAAAAATGATACTGAATGCAGTTAAAAGGACTTTACTTGCTTTTAAGAGAGACTAATAAAGTTATTAGGAATTTTCTTTAACCTTAAAGCTGTCTTGCAATTGTTGAGTATGATTGAGTAAACTTGATAAATGCAGCAAATCACACAGTAACTTGTGAGTAGATTTGTGTGTGACATTTTTCTCTTCAGTGATCTTTTCTCAATGAAGAAAGTTTTCTCTCTGTCTTACAGAGACAGAATCTTTCAGGATCTACAATTTTTCAGGTCATCTCAAATTTCACACAGGAGTGTTATTTGCAGGCTTTGTATTCCTTTATCCTTTTTTTTTTTTTTTAAGAAATTTCTGTATATTAGATTTTAAGCTACCCTGATAGCATTTCCCATCCAAGTAACTTCTTTGCTGCAGTATTCTGCATCTCTATGACGCAGACAATAAACCAGGTTTCAGCATTGTTTATCGCCTGCCCAAGGGTGATGTGTCATTTCAGTAAATGCAGGATGGTAATCAGCTAAATCATAAAGAAGAAAAGGAACGTAAATAGCTGTTCCTTTCAAAATCCCTTTATGGTTTGGAATAAAGCAGACCCTCCTACGTTCAGCACAGTAAATGAATAGCTCACTATCACCCATCAACTTTTCTGTTTTTGTATAGACCTGCTATTCTGAGCACATTAAAGCAATGTTGATAAGAGCAAAATGGTTTCTTTTTTTTAGTCTAGATTTCAAAGAAATGTTCTTAAGAAGGAAGGTATGTCTAAGGAGCAGTGCCTTATCACAGCACTCTTATTAGCATTTCTTCAGATGCCTTCTACTTGGTCCCAGGTACAAAGACAAAATCTGCATTTGAATACAGATAATTCAAAATGAAGTTGAAAATTGTCCGAGTCTTATGGAAAAGATGGACATAAGCCAGAAAACTGAATTGTAGCAAAAGGAAAAAGATAGTAAGTGTGCACAGATAAGCAGCTCTTGTGTGTCAGATAGGAAATCAGAAAAAGAAAACAACTGCCTACGTTTCAGAAGCTTCATGCTGATCCCAAAAAAACAAATGCAAATTTCACCAATTACCACTCGTGCTAGTGCCAAAACGGTCCCTTACTTTATGAAACTACCGAGTCTTTCAGTGTCTCTAAGCAATTATTGCCAAGATCACCAAAATATAGGTTCCAATATATCCAAGACTTGTGTGCTGAGATCCTGTTCCTTCACAAAAATATATAACAAACCCAGAAAGGACAATTATGCGGTCTCTATGAGCCAATTCTTCTTCATAAACTCTGGCAATTAGGGTTCAAATCTCAGTGTCTTTATTTTATTCTATATAGTTGTGCCAAATGTGTGTATAAAAATAAATATTAATCACAGCTTTTGAAATAATTGTTTAGAGTAGGACTTAGAGAGGGTTGCGACAATTAATTCCATAGCCAAACCTACACTGAATAAACATTACTTCTTATCCATTTTGTATTTTAAGCCTTTTAATTTAATCCATTATTCATATATTCTAAGAAAAAAGTAAGTAGGAACTCCTGAATAACACTTATATACTATTCTTTATTTTATTCTCCTCACAGAAAAAACATTTAAGAGGCATTTACGGCCAAGAGACCCTAACAGAATACCCTACTCTTTTTTTAAAAAAAGGTTATCTTATTTAACAGATGCCAGTTGCTCACTACCTAAATACCTGGTTAGTTTCTAATTACAATGCTGATGGAAGTCTCCTAGGTTTAGATTGCAAAATTCAGATTGATGGACTTTTAAATTTTTTAATTTTGAAAGGAGCAACATAAGCTAAGAACAAATTAAAAACATCCCCACTGGAGCAACACAGAGCAGAACATTTGAACAAATTTACACATAGCAGGAAGCAAACTCTGTTAAACCTTATTTGGAACCAGGCAGATAAAGCAAGCATTGTTTATATCCTGATTTCCTAACTGTAATGCTTATGCACACATTCACAAATCATTACACATCACTTAATGTAAAAAAAAAAAGCTCATCATAAAACTCAGCCCAATATCCATATAAAATTCAGTCTTTAATCTGCAACAGTTAAATATGAATGGGTCAGATTTACTGGGAATAGCACAGAATTGCACATTAGTTAAGAAAAAAAACAAGCCCAAACCAAAAATGATAACTTATCTATCTGGAGACCCGAAATTCAACAACTGAGAAATTCTGTGTTGTGACTCAGGATCATTTATAAAGATATGTTGTTGTAATAAACGTGGCAGGAATTATCTTTGTCATCTACCACCAGCTTAAACTTTCTTCTTTTAAACAGGCTGGGTTTGTTTGAAGGGATCTTAATTCAAAATATGTAACTCTGAATGTGCTCAGGAGGTAACGGACTTCATGACAAATAAAGGAAACAAATGTAGTGAGGTTTTATTAAGGAGGAAGGCATGTAGGGAGTATAATCTTAAAACAGGTCCAGTAAGGGAAGCAGCATCACTCGTGAAGTTCTCAGCCTCTACATAGTGTTGCACGGGCTGAACCATTAGTTTGCTTATTGAAAGTCATTAACATTATCTTAATAGTTGTATTATTGCTTTTTATGAGCTGCAGGGACAAATGATAAAACTGAACTAATATAAAAGATTTGTCACAACAAACTGTAACTGTCATCACTTCTTCACCCTTATATGCTGAGAATTACTAACTCCATCAAACTTTGCACAATGTCTGCTCTACATGGTTACAGAAAAACAAGAATAAAGAACAGAGGGAAAAGCCACAGTTTATCTCATGACTTTTCCTTTTGTGGCTTAATATAATGGTTACCATGCTACCTTGTCAAGCTGGAGATAAATAGAACAGTTGGAACCTAAAGCCTGAAACAGTTTCAAGCCTGGCTGTGCTTACACACTAAGAAATGACTGGAAGCAGCCACAGCTCAAGGAGAACTGAGTGCTTTGAGAAAGGCCATTATTCCAGAAAAACAGTACACTCTCCAGCTATTCTTTCTTCTTTTCTTTTTTTTTCTTCCTGTTGTTGTTGAAACGTTAGCATCAGTTGGCACCCTTCCTGCTCCCCATCTGCCAACATTTCAGTAAAACGCTTACCATTCTGATCAGAAAGGTGAAAAAAATCCATCAGGTTCCAACAGAAAGTTGTATAAAAGTTCATGCGTAATTCGGTCTCCTGCAGGGCCTTTTAGTTTATAGCATAAGTCTCTACAGCTAAAATGTAATAGAGAGGAAAAATAGTGCAGGAAAATGAGTCCTAAAACTTTAAAGACCACATTTTACCCGTTATTCACACAGAGCAGTACCTAACCCACTGCTTCAATATGAATAAAACCCAGATACTTTCAAAATAAGCAACGGGGAAGAATACAAGTGTTTTTAAAATGCATAGTGTCCGGCAATATTATAATTTTGATGCCAAAATTTTTAATTTCCAATATGTTATAATTCTAAATGTAGAAGAATCAAATATACTTGAGTTTGTAAGAGAATGGGCCTTCCACATTACAGGTGACACCCATCTAGACTCTCAAACTTACATTTTTGACAACGCTGTCAGTCCAGCTCATGCATCAAGCAGACTTCATCTGAGCATTTCTGCAATGGATTAAGGAATCCTTCTCCACAACAGGTCAGGAAAGACCTCTTCAGTTCAATGCAGAAGGGGCTCCAAACTGTAGCACCTGTCCCAAATCCAAGACCCTAATAGCCTCTGTGCATTCACAGCCTTTATCTGCCCCTCTCTTGCTGAACAGACTGATGTAGCCCCACAGGCAGCATTGCTATCACAGCTCAAGAGGTGTAAAACAGCTTGTTTGAGGATGCTGAAGAGCTGAAGAACAGTTGGAGGCTGTGTTCCTGGTCAGAAACCATCATAGGTTCCAATCTAGCAAAAGGATAAGTGCTCCAATTAAATGGAAAATAAAATTTGCAATCTCAAATCCTCTGTGTATGTAAACTTAAGACAAAAATCCCCCCCAAAAAACCTCAACAAATTTTAAATTGGAAAAAAAAACAAAACCAGAATATTTTAGAAACAGGAGGCATCACAATCAGAAATGGCAGAAAATTGTCTCATTTTCAGTGACAATGTTGCTTAAATATTGTCTTTACTCAGCAAGTACTTTGCAGCTCTCCCACTCAACTTCCTATGTCTATAATGCAATATATTTAGAGATTTTTAAGTTTTTAATGATTTTCAGAAGAACCAGGGCAGTATATGTTAACATTGATCCAAAAGTTTAAATCATAAACAGGTGACAGAGGAAAGGAATGAAGAGAACTGATTCTCTTTTGTGTGGAAATCAACAGCTGGTAGGTAACTTGGAGCTGGCTAGTAAGATAATTTATTTTAAAAATAATTTCTGCAGAACAGTAGCAGATTCTAGATTGTTCTTTTATTTCCAGGCAATAAAAGCCTTTACTGTGCCATCTTTGGCTATTGGAAATCACAAAATTGTTTTAAAACCAAGTAAAACATAATTGGTGGGCTTTTTTGGCATGTCCTGTTAAATAATAAAATTCATTCAAATTGCAGTATTGTTTATATACCTACACTGTACAGAAAGGTTAAAAAAAGAGAACACTAAAAGCTCTAAGAAACACGTTACAACATTTTTCTTCTCAAATGACACTAGATAATTTAATACCTTAAGAGCTTTCCTCACAGAAAAGCCATAGCCCTCCATTTTTCATGATCTGTCTTGTACTTTCTTATAAGGAAAGAAAAACATTTAACTGTAAATTTCCTCAGTTTGTCCTTTCCCCTTTGAAATATGAATTAATCCTGTGGAGATGCCCATTATCTAACGGGCATCAAAAAAGTCTCTCCAAACTTAGGTGTCTTAGCAATGTGCTTAAAATTAGGTGGAAAGAATATGGAGCCCATTAGGGAAAATTTGTCTCTGTTCTTCAGTAATGCAGGAAACATTATCTAGCTTTGATTACGTCCTTCAGAAGTCTGACAGCCTTCAAAAAAACTCTCTCACCCTTAACGTTTCCCCTCTACAGTCTGAAGAAATGCATTAAACAGACATGATTACAAAGCCACTTTTCTGAGCTGCACGAAGAACATTTACAGCTTAGTTTTCAAGTTATGCGAAATGTCTTGCTTCTCACAGCACAAAGTTTACAACATATTTTCTTTTTCCAAACGACCTATTACATGAGTGTTCTTAAAACCAGAGGTTAATGCTAAACCAGCATAATACAGTTAGTTGCTATGCAAGATAGCTCCACACCACTGCTGTAGCTGTTTGCAGTATCAGCCCTGAATAGAGGCTGCCAATCTGGTCACAAAAGGCAGCTGTTTTGAAAACTCCTCAAGGATAAGACCACTTCTGGTTTGACCACGATTTTGGGCTTGTGGCTTTGGAGGGAAAAGTTCAATGAAATACTTCACTGCACAAATCGTTACCACAGTTGGAGCTATTCTCATGTAGAGATACTTGGTTCCTCGGTTTTGACTCTGGTAAAGGAAGGCATATGCCTGCAGAGGACCTTTAGGCCTCTTTTGAACCCCTATACTCTGTCAAAATTTAAGTCAATTAATTAAAACACTTAAAAAAAAATCTCTTAAGTTATTCCCACATAAGTATACCTACATATGTAAAACCTGCTGCTTGCCTGAATATGTACAATTTTAGAAAAAGTGAAGATACACAATGCTATTTGTAGTTGTATGTATAATAAAAGAAAAACGAAAAGAAAAAAATACTGTTTTAAAGACTCTATGAATGACTGCCCCCACTGGGTAGCAGTTTGGTTACGAAGAATTACTCTAAGCTGTCAGTATTTGACCAAGGGCTTATCTCCTCAGAACAATTGCACAGGTTTCTGAGTGAGTATCTGGGGCTGGTGTGTTGCCAGAGCTGCTCACTCTGCTTTCATATGTGTAAACTGACTTCCACTCCCAGTACATGGGAAGAGTATATGCAGTTAGTGTGAAGGCACCTGGGAGAGGAAAATTCCACCCAAGCAGGGCAGCTGGACATTAACTCGTGTGGACAAGCTCCTTAGTTCTGCAAAAGAGTGTTTTTGTAGCCCTGCCTCACTGACAGGTACTGCAGGCACTCACACATTTCATGCAGCACTAATTAAAGGACGGCGCTCTCTGCTTCGCCAGGATTTTACTTCCGTGCTGCTGAGCATCCCCATGCTGAGAGTTTATTTCTCTGACTAATTTTAGGCACGCGGGCAATTTTTCTTGTAATTAGGCAAGAGACATATGGCTGTTAGACTGTACCTGTCACAAGTTGCCACGTTGATTTTGAAAAGATATCAGATGAATTCTGCAGGGAGCATTCACTGGATCTCCTGCAGCACTTGTGCTTATTGTGCCATTGCCACACTACCGAGAACGTGCACAGCGTGTCAGATCACATTAGCAGGCTGCTGTCTGTCCACCTCCCGGCAGCCCCACGCCTGACTCCCTCTGGTGAGAACCAGCCGCTGCTCACTGCAGTACTCAGAGACAGCAGTTTGTGCTCTCCCGGGCCCCGGCAGCTGGCCCTCCAGTGCGGGTGGCACAGACGTTATTCCCTATCTAAACCAAAACCTGGACTTAAAACCAGCCACTTCCCATTTGCACCAGACCTGACCCTAGTTTTGCCCAGTTTCAGAATGGAAAAGGTAAAACTGGATTGATGCAAGAAGGTCTAAAATGCCCGCCCTACTCCCCCACTCCCCTTTTTTTCTTTTAATTCCTTGGTCCCAAGCCAGAAAGGACAGTAAATTCAAAAAGACATATTTAGCGTGAAAGAATCTAGGGGATAACATTAGTATTTCTGTAGATAATCTCAGATAAATCATAGTCTCTGCTACTTATCTGAGATTTGCTTGATAGATCTAATAGGATGATTTTTACTCTTAATGCGTATCTGTTTCTAGACAGGCAATGTGATTACCCAACGTTGGATTTCCAGTGTAAAATTAAAATTGCTTTCCCATATGGCAGTAATTGCAGTACAGGATCTCAGTAGGCATATAAAACAGACAGTACAAGAAAGATATATAGCAGAAGCAAACTATGCCAATTCTGAAAACATTCTTATGCAAATTGAAAGCTAAAACCAGCATTTTTAACTAAACAGCATAAGTGTACTTTGGGGTTTGGGAATCAAACTAGATTTAGGTATTTAATTTAGGTCTATAGGTATATAAACCAATTATCTCATTGCTTATTTTAAGAAAATGACACGGTTTCAAAATAATGCAAGATTATGCAAATAATGCAAGATTATGCAAATCTTAATAAATGTTAAAGGAAACATACCTAACTTTGTGAAGACATTGGATATTACAATAAATTTTTCTTCATTCCTTAATGTGAATCTTTGCCACTAACAGTGAATCAATAAGGTAGGGCTCAAAGAATACTGGAAAGATTTAAACCGGGGGGTAAGGGGGTAGGGGAGATTACTGCAGTTAATTTTCCTCTTTTGAAGCCTTTATGTCAAGAAATAGAAAAGCAGTTGAGAGAGTACTTATTGAATCTAGAATGATCAAAAAGTTAAAGTTTTACTAGGAAACACTAAGGGCTACACAACCAATATAACCTTTATGTGTAGTTATGATGAGAATTTTTTTATATCTATAAAAGTGGTTCATTTTTCATTTGCAGTTCTACTGGGTGTGTTTGGAGAGGCATTTGTGCAATAAACTACTTTTTATTACTTCTCCTTGCTGTTAACACTGCAAAGCTACTTTAGAAAATGAGATAGATTTTACTTTATCTCACATATCAATACAATTCTCAGTAAAGTCCACTATTGCTGCCATTTTGCACATGATGACACTAAGTGATGATACTAACAGTCTGAATAAGCCTCAATTCATTTTTTGGGCTTGGTTCAAGTTTTCGAAGTTAGAACTTTAGAAAACTGTGCGGTTCATGTGTTTCTGGGTGGATGTATATGTATTTGCTAATAAAAGAATTGTGCCTGCTATATAACCTGCTTAGTTTTTCATCCAGCTTCATTACCAGGTATTTAATTTTTCAAAGGTAAAGATGAAATTTCAGAATTCTATTTTGATAATATTTTTCCATAGTGTCTCTACATATTGTATTCCATAAATCTCTGGAAAAATAATTTTGCATCCAAAATGATAGTCATAATCATAAACCACTGGAAAAAAACACACCATACATTTTTTTCCTCTAAATCTTGTTGTTAAAGGACTTAACGATTTAGTACTCCTTTAATGCAGTCTCTTGTCTACCACAGGAAGTTTTTTTTTTATTCCAAAATACTTTCAGAACCTTACTAAAATCAGTATTAGTTTGCTCACTAGAGGCTGATGTTTCCTCTATCAACTGCAACATGTTGCACTGAAATTGTGAATCAGAAAGTCCACCAGACACATGAGAGACTGCTCAGAAATGAGATACTGTTCCTTAAATCAGTAAAACTGATCCACAAGTAGATTCCAATTTTCAATTAATGAACACAATTTCTTAGTAAATCCTGTATTTTTTTCTTTTCCCCTTAAACATAGTTTGGATAGACACTTATCACCTAAACAACATTATTTAAGTTTAAAAAATGCTTTGTTTTATAAGATCAAAACCTATTTTCTCTAATGCTAACAATATAGCTGCCAGAAAAGCCTAATTTGAAGGAGAATACTTCTGAATTAAAAAAGAAATAAAAGATTATTACAAATTTTCTCCTGCTTGTTTAAATCTTTCCAATATTGGAAAAAAATATCAGTAAAGCACTATGTTTTAATTTTTTACAGTATAAACTAGTTCAGCTCTTCCATCAAACTTGTTGCTAAGAGCTAGGAGTTCTCCATGCAAACATAAATACAACTTAGTGTGCTATGAAGTAAGAAAGTAATAAATCACAGTGACTCCACATTCGTAATTAGGAAGCCATAAATTCCAAACAAATGAGAGGTTATTTGCTTCTCATATATGTGTGTGTGTGTTCATATAGACACAAATACGTTTCTACTGTGCTGTAAGAAAAATCCTGCAGCACACTGAAATCTGCCTCCATGGAGGAGCTACAATGGTCTATTTGTTGTAACAGACTTTGTTTATTTACGGACCACAGAAATTCTTCTCTGGCTCTGGGAGTACTGTCTGGTTACAGTAAGCTTATTTTATATTGGCATTGTTAAATTCATTTACTGAAATAGCTCCAGGCTCTACATGCAGAACTTCCACCCGACCTCCCTCCAAGATAAAAACAAAAACTAAATAACTACAAGTGCCAGGCGAGCAACTATTTAAAGTATTAGCAAATCAGCATGTGGCTCTGACAAGAGAAGACATCTAAATTCTCTCCCTTTCCCTTCCTCACTTTTTATTGTTTTTATTTCTTTCAGAGGAATGAAGCAAACTGAGTCAATCACAACATTTTTTAAGGGTTAGGAAAGGCCTTAGTTTAACTGAGAGCTCGGGGAAGTCTTAAGCACAGGACAGATCACTTGTGAATTTGGTGGGACATAAGAAAAAGCTGTGTTTATCAGTCTAGCACCTTCTGGAGAAAACTACTTTTTTTTTTTTTTAAAGCAATAAATGTAAACAACCTTGCAAAGTGAATTCTGAGATCTCAAGGAATCCCATTATGACTTGATACATTCCTACAAAAGATATTGTATTTCCATCCTCCTAATAAGTTTATGTACAATACTTTAGGCAACGCACATACAATATGCATAAATTGTTTATACTGTTCTGCAAATCATTTAAGGAGTTATATATAGTAAAGGAGTAATATACATCAAATTAGCTTGTAAAAGGCAAAGCACATGTAGGATAAATGGAACAGCAAAGCAGAAAAATAAGCCTATTAGTACTGTACTCAGTAGTAAAATCCAATTTAGAAGTACTTTAATTAACACCAATCCTTGAATGCTTGTGGTAACTGAAACAAAGGAACAGATTATTAAGAGGTGCCAATGTTTTTCAGCCTAAGAAAATCCTCACAGGATTATTTACAATGCTTTAATTGTCTGTGAGGAGAAATCACTACTTTTGATTTTACTATACACCCTTAATTTGTTCATGCCTTTCCAAACATTATTTCAATAGCAATGCTGGTAATGGTCCAGCGAGAAAAACATAACTGCTAAGGCTGTCTTACCAGAACTGAGTGCTGTACCAGCCAGAGTAGGTGATAAACAACAGTCAGATACGAAATGGGGTCAGGCTGCACAAAACATTCCGAGGGCAAAAGATCAGACAGAAAATTTATCCCAGGCTTCTTCCTTCAAAAATAATGTTTTTATTCTCTGTGCTGAAGTAATTAAGAAACATTTTTTACTAATAGCTTTTTCCATCTCTTTGTGGCTGGTACTCTACATAGTAAACCCCTAACAGCATAAATTCCCTCAAATCTCTCATGGCCCTGTTTCCTAAACATGGCTCTACAATCCAGTTAGTAACAAGCTTTCTCGCAGTACGTAGAAAATCTATTTTGATAAACTGAGTGCGGTGCATCAGTTTAATTTTTACACATATTCACTTCCAACACATGGCCTGCACATTACATCATACTTCCTCCATAGTAAAGTTTACATAGATGTCTACACATTTGCATCTTTCATACGCCAAGATCTAGCACTAAGTAGCAATTTAAGCAGAAAATGCATAATTCAACAGCTCCCCAAACTTCCTTGTTCACAGCCACGTTACATATGTTTCTGCTGCAATTCAACACCACGAGGATCTTTGATAGACAAGTGTGTTACTCCTGCAAACTTACACATACATACAGATCTTTTAGACATTTTCAGCACTCACTTTTCCTAGGATTTTGGTATTTAGGTGATCTGTTCTTATCACCTGCAGTTCTGAATTCCCAGCTACCCTTACACTGAATCAATATTGAAACCAGCTTCTAGTACTGGGGAAAGACCAGCTTTGCACCAAGCTGGTCTTTCCCCAGTACTAGAAGCTATGTTATGTGAAAGAAGGATCTGCTTGAACAACTTGGTTCTCCTAAAAATGCACCTTCATCTCTGTCCCTGGAAGGAAAGCTCAAAATTCAGTCTGCCATTACCAATGATGTACCTGGAAGAAACTGGTTAGTGCACAGAAGTAGCGAAGGAGAGGCAGGCAGGAGAGACAGCAAGCTCCTTTGAGTCCATGGATGCTGGGGCCCATTTTTCCCACTGTGTTCCCCCCCAAATAATGCACATAGTTGGGGAACAAGAAAGGAAAATATCCTATGACTCCCTCTGAAAGGCATCAGTGTCAATTCCAGCTCTCAACACCATCTCTACTTCTAGTTTCTACACTCCTGCTCTTTTCCCAGGTTTGTGTTCCCACTCAGCACCCTGGTGTCTCTCTGCCCCTGTTGCAGCCGCTGGCTCTCTAGCACCCCACTCTCCACGGGACACACTGCAAGGCTGCTCCTTTTCCTCTCTGAGAGCTACCTGGAGAGAGGACTTCTGGGCAGCATCCCAGCATTCAGCGGGCAGCACGTATATTACATTTTGTCACATTGACTGGAGGCTTTGAGTTGGTGGATGGAGTTAAAGAAACAGTAGATAGTTCTCTTAAGTTGAAAAGAGAAAACAGGAAATAAGGGAAACTCTTCTGAGTCTCAGTGAAAACTGGGAGATGAGGGAAGTTATCTTGATTCTTTCAGATGCCCAGCTTATCAACATGTCAGAGGTAGTGTGGTAATGCAACTCAAATTCCTGAAACAAGATCAGCAACTACAATAAACACCAGCTCTAAGAAATGGGACCAATACTCTGAGGATTTCCTCTATGTTTAACGGAATAGTTACAACTACTCTTCTACATACGGCATTTCTGCTTATTAAATACTGAGTGGAACAGTATTCAGTGCATCCAATTCTGCCAAGCCACACAGACAAAACTCAGGCTATT
This sequence comes from Nyctibius grandis, assembly GCF_013368605.1. NCBI lineage: Eukaryota > Metazoa > Chordata > Aves > Nyctibiiformes > Nyctibiidae > Nyctibius > Nyctibius grandis. The sequence continues at coordinate 9,498,278 of NC_090661.1, read as the reverse complement.
TCTATGAGATCACAGGTCAAGCCTGTAATATTTTTCTTTTATTCTTTTCAGGAGACAGAGATTATATAAAATCCATCTATTCTGTTAGCACTGTCAGACCTCTGCAATACACAGGTGCTTGATGTATGGTATTAGCTTTCCAGACGTTTTGATACCCTGTCATTCCAATAAGCTATTGAGATTGAAAAGTGAATTGAGAAGAGAGGAGGAAAATGCCTCAACTCCTCTGACAGCCAAGAAGAATTTCACAAATGCTCTATTCCCCCTGAGGTATCACCAGATAAGCACGAGCTCTATTCCCATTCAGCTGGCACTTGCTCTGTTGTACTGCTGGCTGTCACAGGAATCAAGATGTTCTACCTTCTAGAGAACGGCACAAGAAAAAGTGACAAATCGTAAAGGGTCATCAAGAAAATCTGCATTAACCTTTGTCACCGTAAAACACCCCCCTCTACTCTGCCCTGGTGAGGCCGCATCTGGAATATTGTGTCCAGTTCTGGGCCCCTCAGTTCAAGAAGGACAGGGAACTGCTAGAGAGAGTCCAGCGCAGAGCCACGAAGATGATTAAGGGAGTGGAACATCTCCCTTATGAGGAGAGGCTGAGGGAGCTGGGTCTCTTTAGCTTAGAGAAGAGGAGACTGAGGGGTGACCTCATTAATGTTTATAAATATGTAAAGGGCAAGTGTCATGAGGATGGAGCCAGGCTCTTCTCAGTGACATCCCTTGACAGGACAAGGCGCAATGGGTGCAAGCTGGAACACAGGAGGTTCCACATAAATATAAGGAAAAACTTCTTTACAGTGAGGGTGACCGAACACTGGAACAGGCTGCCCAGAGAGGTTGTGGAGTCTCCTTCTCTGGAGACATTCAAAACCCACCTGGACGCGTTCCTGTGTGATATGGTCAGGCAATCCTGCTCTGGCAGGGGGATTGGACTAGATGATCTTTCGAGGTCCCTTCCAATCCCTAACATTCTGTGATTCTGTGATTCTGCAACTGGAGGTAAAACCCACAAGGTAGCGCAAAAAAAGGATTTGGACAGAACTATAGCAGCATGTACCACTTGCAAAGAGTTTCAGATCTGGGTATTTGTGCTCAGTGATTAATACCTAGTGGACTAGATGTCATTGGGAAACTTTGTTTCCTTGCGAAGCTGCGCTGTTTTACTTGAATGTTTTGAACTCACTGGTTTGCTCATATAAAGTTGTACAGGACCGTTCTGCTTAGATTGCCCTATTTAAAAAGAATGAGCAAATAGATACTTTCAAAGCTCTTTTGAAGACAGAAGCATCAATTGGTCACCTCTAACTGCAGCTACCAAGCCAGAGTTTCCTGTGGGCAGATCCACACACAAAGCCATGCACAGAATAAAGCTCAGTGGGCCTCTGAGAAGGGAGAGCTTTGCAGTACAGCTCGCTGAAATCTCTTCAGTGCCATCTGCACCCTGGCATAGGGTACCTCAGATTAGCTCTGCCTTCTGAAATGAGCAGAACTCAAAGAACCTGTTGCACAGAAACATCAGATTTTCTTTCTTTATTGTGATTCCTGGTTAACTTATGTCCTCATGGTTTGGGCCTGAGCAGAAATTCATCATGACACAATAAAACTACAAGGTCTTTTCCACCCACAAGGATAAAACATAAGATTTTGCTTTATACTTCTATGTTTTTGATGCAAGAAGAGTAGAGGAACACAGGCAGCAATAGGCAACGTTCCCTAGATCCACTCTACACAGGATATCAAGGTGGTATGTTTTACTGTAGATCCACCCATTCTCCTCCATGTCTTTCGACTTCTCTAGGTATGGATGAAACCACCTACTCACTCATCCCCATTCCCCTGCATTCCTTGTGAGAGCTGCTGCATGCTGCGAGCAGAGCTCTCCTAAAATCTCCTAAAGTAAATCAGAAGTGTTTTTTTATTTAGGGTAGGGAGGAGGAAATTTGGGTGCTCCCTATCAGAGCTGATTTTAGAGCCCAACCACCAGGAAAAATTACTTGCTGCGGAAAAGGTGAAGAAGAGTGGTCTGTAACTTTAGGTTACATGAAGTTGCAGGGCAAGTCAAACCACGTGTGGGAAGGATGACCCAGCACTCATAACTCTGCTCAGAGTCCTTGTAAATCAACCTTTTCTTTTTGTAAATGGTGAGTTAGCTTTTCTATTCAACTCTACTGATTTTCCCCTACTCCTGGTAGGTGCACACTGGGGGCCAGGGGTTTACATCTACCCAAGCAATTGTTATTTTATACTATTTCGGTCCCATTTGTCTTCTTTCCTTATGTTCCCTCTAAGGTAATCCTCATTAGGCAGTCGTGATGGATCTGCCTCCCTCCTAATACTGAGTGGAGCATTAGCAATCTCCTTGCTGAGCTGCTGTAGGAAGAGAGATGGTGTGCTCAGGAGTGGATAGGAGGATTATCGGGAATGAAAATTAATTGCTAAGATTTTGGGATGCAGAATTGACTGAGATGAGAATGGACTAGGGAAGAGGTACGTGAATCTCACAGAATGAGCTATCAGACTCTACGCAGTGCAGAAGCCCCCAAAATGCCATATAGAGATACCATATTTTCATTATTATGCAGGGTTTAAAATTTCTTTGTTCGGTCAAAATGTGTTAGGCACATTTGAGCTGCTCTATGCCACTGCTGCCATTTTCCTTCATGAAAATTCAGAGAAGCTTCCTTGGTGCTCATACACAACAATAGGATACAGTAGAAAAATAACCGTTCAGTTAAGATACCTCTGAAGGGATAAAGTTCTTCAACTAAGCTTCCTGCACTCAGGCTAAACTCTTTACCTCAAGGATTAGAGCCATCATTCACTGAAAGGAAGCTGTTGAAGAATCAGACATTGTTGAACAATTCCTAAAACTCTCCCTATTACGATCTGAAAATGTACTTTTCACCTAGTTATGAACAGACCTATTGGTCACTGGCTGGTTTTTATTTTTAAAAATGGGGAACTGCACCTTTATTAAAATTCAAAGACTAGTAATTCTTTGAATAAAACAGTAAAACTAAAAGTTTTGTCCTTCTTATGAGCATCTCTTTGATACATTATAGTGTGTAAATTTGCTTTGATGCATTTTTAATAATTTAAAAATTTCAATGGCATACCAAGATGAAATGGACTAGAATGTCAGATCTACTACTGCAAGATTCTCCTCTCTCTTAATCTCATCAGATTTTCATTTTCCCTTTTCATTAAACTCTTCATGATATTTAAAAATATTGCATTCAATTTGAAGAATAATGAAAATGTGTTCCTCACTTATTTTTGCTTCAGCCCTAAAATAATTTGTCACTAACATAACAAAACACCAGCTTTACAACATATTGCACATACAGAACTAAGCAGCTTTGCTATTAGAAATTCGGTTGCTCATTGTGTTAGACATAAGGCTCGTCCTATGCTTGTAAAACTTTATCAGGTTTTCCTTTGTTATAATATATAAAGAAATCAATTTCTAGGTTGCCTAGTATATCCCTTGACAGATGCTATAAAATTTCATTGATTCCATGTTTATTATTTGGTAATAACAGCACAGTTAAGTCACTGCATTGTAAAAATGTAATTAATTCTAGTTAATCCAATGGTTTTAAATTCTTATGAATTACCACATCAAATATTTGACATCTTCAAGTTTTTCCAACTAAATGTATTAGTTCTTTTATCAGAAAGCCTGATCTATCAGTAGCATCCAACTATATTATTTTCCTAATATTTGGTTAAGGATATTTTACCCGCAGTATTTTTTTTGATCAATGGATTCTTCAGTCCATAATAAGTATTACAAAAACAGACTCATTAGCTGCTTTTTCCTCCCAGCTTATAGCAATTAAAGCTTTATAGTTTATTCAGCTGGTGAGTTCTATGGACTGATGTTTTTAGACATATAATTTGGTTAAGCCTTAATAGAGTTTTGATTTTTTTTTCCCAAATATTTAATTGACTAGATTGATTAATGACAAATGAAGAAACATGAGACTACATGCAGCAAGAAACCAGGACAGAAATGGCAATTTTTCATGCTACATTTGCAAAAGAAAGAAGAAATCCTATAAGGATTCCTACTATGCCTAGTTTATGACAATGCGACTTCTACACTGGTTTGACTATTTCTTGCCATGAAAATAAGAACTCGTATGGTTGCAACAATACCATATGTGACTGCATTATAATCTCCAATGAATTTACCTGCGTGATTTCTATGGTCAACACCTTACAGAAGGGAAAGAAAACTAGGGAACTGAATTATTTGGCCACAATATGAAGCAGAGAAAATAAACTTGGGTTTATAACTTAGTAGTGCTCCCCCATGTACTCTTCTACACCTCCAGTGTCAGATTCTCCTTGTCTTTTTAGAGCTACTGTTCAGACCTGTTTGGAAGAAACTAAGAAAAGCAGGCTACAAGTATTTATTTCTGTAAGTGGTTTTGCAAGAAACCTGAAAAAAACTGTGTAGTATGCTCAACGCACTGAACATCGGTCTTACGGTCCTCAGCACTCAATAGAAAGTCAAGTAATTTTTGGCACTCGGGTTAATCTTGTTAGGGTCATTCACATAAAAAAACATTAGACTAGAAAACAAAAAGTACCAATACTAAATAAATGTTTTGGAAAGGTATATATACACACATACAAGCTGCAAAGCAAAGCAGCATTTAAAGGTAGTTGATAATCTTTTACATAAAAACTGTGCTCTCTTCTAGAGAAACATGATGACTCTCACCTTCAGTACAGCATTCATAGAAAACACATGTTTATTCTGGTAGATAAGACAGCATGTATTTATAGTCTTAGATAAAATTAAGCATAGTATTATTGCTGTATGTGTGTGTATATATATATCATGGGATTTTTGCCAACTGAAGAATTATGAAGAGTACTACAAAACACAGATTTTGTCAATTATTTCATAAAGAGTTAAAGATTCAGTGCAATATAGAACATAATGGAACAATTTGTATAAAACACAATAGATAAAAACAGGAAAAAGTTAGTATTCCTATTAACATTGTGGTAGGTAAAAGAATGAAGAAAAAGTAATATTTGTTAAAGGACAAAATGTGAAAATAAATAGGAATGAAACAGACCTTGTGGATATTAAACACTGTACTGAGAAACCTGGTGTTTGCATGTGTCATGGACTCTCTGGGGCATCACTAGGCTATGAAATGACTATTTTAGAACAAAATTTTAAAGCCTGCATAAGGTGATGATAGTAGGAAAATAAAATATTTTATACACAGAATCACAGAATCACACAGAATGTTAGGGATTGGAAGGGACCTCGAAAGATCATCTAGTCCAATCCCCCTGCCGGGGCAGGATTGCCTAGACCATATCACACAGGAACGCGTCCAGGCGGGTTTTGAATGTCTCCAGAGAAGGAGACTCCACAACCTCTCTGGGCAGCCTGTTCCAGTGTTCAGTCACCCTTACAGTAAAGAAGTTTTTCCTCAAATTTAAGTGGAACCTCCTGTGCTCCAGCTTGCACCCATTGCCCCTTGTCCTGTCAAGGGATGTCACTGAGAAGAGCCTGGCTCCATCCTCTTGACACTTGCCCTTTACATATTTATAAACATTAATGAGGTCACCCCTCAGTCTCCTCTTCTCTAAGCTAAAGAGACCCAGCTCCCTCAGCCTCTCCTTATAAGGGAGATGTTCCACTCCCTTAATCATCTTCGTGGCTCTGCGCTGGACTCTCTCTAGCAGTTCCCTGTCCTTCTTGAACTGAGGGGCCCAGAACTGGACACAATACTCCAGATGCGGCCTCACCAGGGCAGAGTAGAGGGGGAGGAGAACCTCTCTCGATCTGCTGACCACACCCCTTCTAATACACCCCAGGATGCCATTGGCCTTCTTGGCCACAAGGGCACACTGCTGGCTCATGGTCATCCTGTTGTCCACTAGGACCCCCAGGTCCCTTTCTCCTACGCTGGTCTCCAACAGCTCTGTCCCCAACTTGTACTGGTACATGGGGTTGTTCTTGCCCAGATGCAGGACTCTACACTTGCCCTTGTTATATTTCATTAAATTTCTCCCCGCCCAACTCTCCAGCCTGTCCAGGTCTCTCTGAATGGCTGCGCAGCCTTCCGGCATCTCAGCCACTCCTCCCAGTTTTGTGTCATCAGCGAACTTGCTGACAGCACACTCTAATCCCTCATCCAAGTCATTAATGAATATATTGAATAGAACTGGTCCCAGAACCGACCCTTGGGGAACTCCGCTAGACACAGACCTCCAACTGGACTCTGTCCCGCTGACCACTACTCTCTGGCTTCTTTCCTTCAGCCAGTTTACAATCCACCTCACTACCCGATCATCCAGACCACACCTCCCCAGTTTAGCTGCGAGGATGCTGTGGGAGACCGTGTCAAACGCTTTACTGAAATCGAGATAGACCACATCCACAGCTTTACCATCATCTATCCACCGGGTAACATCCTCATAAAAGGCTATCAAGTTGGTTGAGCAAGACTTCCCCTTGGTGAAGCCATGCTGAGTGCCCCTAATGATCCCCCTATCCTTGATGTGCCTAGAGACAGCACCAAGGACAAGTTGCTCCATCACCTTTCCGGGGATGGAGGTGAGGCTGACCGGTCTATAGTTACCCGGGTCCTCCTTCTTGCCCTTTTTGAAGACTGGAGTGACATTCGCTTTCCTCCAGTCCTCAGGCACCTCTCCCGTTGCCCACGACTTAGCAAAGATGATGGAGAGTGGCCTAGCAATGACTTCCGCCAGCTCCCTCAGCACCCGCGGGTGCATCCCATCAGGGCCCATGGATTTATGGACATCGAGGTTGCTTAATTGGTCCCTGACCCAGCCCTCATCTACCAAGACAGATTCCTCCTCTATCCTGACTTCTTCTGAGGCCTCAGGGGTCCAGGGCTCCTCAGGACAGCCTCCAACAGTATAGACAGAGGCAAAGAAGGCATTCAGTAACTCCGCCTTCTTTTTATCCTCTGTCTCCAGGACCCCCACCTCATTCATCAGTGGGCCTACATTGCCTCTAGTGTGGGTTTTAGCTGCAATGTATTTGAAGAAGCCCTTTCTGTTGTCCTTGACCTCTCTTGCCAGGTTTAATTCCAAGGAGGCCTTAGCTTTCCTAGTTGCCTCCCTACATCCTCTGACAACAGACTTATATTCCTCCCAAGTGGCCAGCCCCTCCTTCCACGATCTGTACACCTTCTTCTTCCACTTGAGTTTGCCCAGCAGTTCCCTGTTCAACCATGCAGGTCTCTTGGTCCCCTTCCTTGACTTCCTACCTGCTGGGATGCTCTGATCTTGAGCTCGGAAGAAGCAGTCCTTGAACGCTAACCAACTATCTTGGGCCCCCTTACCTTCTAGTATCCTGTCCCATGGGATTTCCCCTAGCAATTGCTTGAAAAGGCCAAAGTTGGCCCTCCTGAAGTTCAGGGTTGTGATTCTGCTAGCTATTCTGGTCCTGCCACATGAGATCCTGAACTCTACCATCTCATGGTCGCTACAACCAAGGCTGCCCTCAACCTTCACCTCTTCAACCAGACCCTCCTTGTTAGTGAGGATAAGATCCAGCAGCGCTCCTCTCCTAGTTGGCTCATCCACCATTTGCATCAGAAAGTTATCATCAATGCACTGGAGGAACCTCCTGGACTGAGGATGGCTGGCTGAGTAGGCCTCCCAGCAAATATCAGGGTAGTTGAAATCCCCCACAACAACCAGGCCCTGTAATTGCGAGACTGCTCTCAGCTGCCTGTAGAAGGCCTCATCACCCTCCTCATCCTGATCCGGTGGCCTGTAATAGACACCCACAACAGTATCACCCCTGCCAGCCTGCCCCTTAATTCGCACCCACAAACTCTCAACTCGCTCCTGATCCGCCTCTGGACAGAACTCAATACATTCTAGCTGCTCACTCACATAAAGAGCAACTCCACCACCTCTCCTTAGCGGCCTGTCTTTCCTGAACAGGACATAGCCATCCATGACCACATTCCAGTCATGCGAGGCGTCCCACCATGTCTCTGTAATTGCCACTAGATCATAGCCCCCCGACCGAACACGGATTTCTAACTCCTCCTGCTTATTCCCCATGCTGCGTGCATTGGTGTACAGGCATTTCAGGGAGCGAGCTGGGCACAGCGGTTTCATCCCAGATTCACCCCCTGACTTCACCCCAGGGGGATGGGGGGCCTCCTGGTCTACCTCAACACTAGAGCATTGCCCCAGTGGTGCAAGCCCAGCTACCACCCCATCCCCCTTCGAATCTAGTTTAAAGCTCTCCGAATGAGCCCTGCTAATTCCTGTCCCAGAACCCTTTTGCCCCTACGACATAAACCTTTCCCATGTACCACCGTCACGCCTGTTGCCTTATAAAACCAGCCATTATCAAAGAACCCAAAGCCCTGCCTGTAGCACCAGTCTCGTAGCCAGGCGTTAATAGCGAGAATCCTACTGTTCCATCCCACATCATCACCTGAAAATGGAAGGAGGGAGGAGAAAACAACTTGCGCCCCAGACTCTTTCACCAACCGTCCTAGGGCCTTGTAGTCTTTCTTCATCCCCCTCAGACTACGGGATGCAGCTTCTTCCCCACCTGTCTGGAAGATCAGCAGGGGGTAGTAGTCTGTGGCCTTCACCAGGTTGGGGAGTTGCCTGGTGATATCCCTGATTCGGGCTCCAGGCAGGCTGCAGACCTCCCTGTGATGGGGGTCAGCTCTGCATATTGGGCCCTCAGATCCCTTTAGAAAGGAGTCTCCAACCACTAAAACTCTTCTCTTCTTCCTTGTGGAGAAGGTAGCTATACGCCTGTCAGGTTTTTCTGACTGTGGTGGGACCTCTGATATAGGTTGCCTCTCCACCACATCCCCAATGGACGGGCTGTATTCCACTAGGGCTTCATATCTATTGCTCAGAGGCACCTGTGGAGGCAAGGTAGGCAAGGAGGGCACTCGCCTTTTGCCACAGCCATAGACTTGCCTCCACTCACTCCTCTCCTCTAGGTTATCATTTTCCACCTGAGAGGGGCAGAGTACAGGGGTCCCTCGATCCTGGGAGCTCTCTGGCAGGTGCTCCCATTTTTGTTGCAGGGAGGGCAGAGCCTGGCTCCACCAGTCTATCTCCATTTCAGCCTCCCGAATGCTCCTAAGCCTTTCTACTTCGGCTTGAAGCCTTTCAACCTGGCTTTGCAGCTGTGCCGCTCGGCCGAGCAGATCATCTACCTGCTCACAGCGCACACAGCCCCCTGACACCACAGAGACGCTGTAGCATTCCCTGCAGCCTGAGACCTGCACCATCGCCTCCTTCCGTGGGAGCTCTGTCTGGGTTCCCACATCCATTTTGGTCTTCTTCCACCGGGTGGAGACCATTGTTCTTCCACTGAGCTGGGAAATACCTGTTGGTGCCACATTCTCAAAGAATCCCTAACTTGAATGCTGACAATAAGGACAGGAGGACAAGATTTTTGTTTGCTTGTTTGATCTTAAATGAAGAGGAAAAAACCCAATTACCAGGAGTGACATAACTTTACACATACTTCGCACAGAGAATAGAAAACAGTAGCGAACCTGATGATCTACATTAACTTTAATGATAAAGAAAGGAATATTAAGAAAGCTGAGAAAATGAGACTAGCATACAGAAATTAAAAGGCCTAATTTTAATTACCATCAACATTTTAAATTTAACCAGTGAAGCAAATTCTGGACTGGTTTAAATCAGCATTGCTTCAGTAACTCACTGGAGTTATATTTTTGCACTGACTGAAATATGACCCTAAACTCAATCATCAAGATCACAGCACAATATAGCCACCGGAGGAACTTAAATCTTGACAAATAATACTGATATATCTGAGAATTATATGATCTGAACATGCTGACTGAAGAAATTGAAAGCTCTTACCTGAAGCACAGAAACATATTAAAATGTTGAGCTATGACATTAACGTTCAGTGTCCATCATTTTGCCGTTCTGCATTGTTGGAGATAAATAGCAATGTTCCACAATTCTTCAGAAGGTGCAAAAACTTTTGTTGGTGTCCGAGCTGATGCATGGCCAATTAACGAGATCAGATGCTCACTAATCTGCTTTATTGGTTTTGAGGCAGTTGAGAAATCCTTATGCCAATCTAACAGGCTATCTGCCATAAACCTGACAATACCCATTTAGTGAGACAGTAATAATCTGAAGCAGGTAATAGTCTGAAGCAGGTCTGCTCTTCAACAAAGTTTAAGTATTTTCTGTTAAGAGATTCAAGTTTTCTTACCTGGATGAAGTCTGAGACCCCTTAAGTTGGGAGATGAGTTTATTTTAGCTCAGTCACACTTAGCAAAAACACTGATTCCATGATGGGGATTCATCCCAAGCTAATGGACTTCTGACTGCTCTCCAACGCAGAGTACACCACCAAGGACACGCTGTGGGGACAGCTTTGCATGTGCTACGTTGGTGCAAGGTACAGTCAGGGACAGTCTCACAATAAGGTTCTCCTAACCTGTGGTATTCTCACAATGTTCACAGCCTGGGGCAAAGGAAGCTGTGCAGGAAGGATGGCGGTAATGCCATTCCTGTATTTTAGCAAAGATCAAAACGAGATTCTACCTTCATTTGTACAGAAAAGTGAGAACAGTGGAAGATGCTCATATTGCTCAAGCTCTGCTTGGAAATGTGAGCTGAAAAAGCAGAAATCTTTCACTGGCACATCAGGAATTTTTTTTACGTTGCTCTGATAGGAAACATTAACAGAGTGTCTGAACACGACTACAGCAAGAAGGCAAGTTTGAGTTTGCTTAGTTGCTCTACACTAAGCACAGAGAGCCTGAAAGGGAGCATCTGTCTGTGTTGTGCTTGCCTGTGCTTCTCTCAGAAGAAGATATTCATCTGCATTTTTCCCCTCTAACCTCCTGACAATTTTCCCTAATTATCTTCTTCTGAAAGATAGTATTCATTTTCAGTTTCTACCTCTTATTGAGGTTTGCTCAGTAGTTTTCAGATCTCTAGCTGACAGATGGACAGCACAATCACATAAAATTCAGTTTCTTAGGAAACCAACCTAAAAATTAGTATCTATGCTTTTCATATATTTTAACCGCAGTGTTGCAGTTCAAGATCCATGCTAAAGAAGCATAAATACATGCAACTAAAAAAAAAGCATGCATTTAAGTCCTTTGAGAAGCTGAGATCTCATTTATGTTCACGCACCCTAGCTTCTATAATTTATATATGCAAATCACAGTAGTATATATGCTGCAGAGAAAATACAATTCAACAAATATAAACAAGGGGCCACAGTGCACTGGACATATATATAATATTGCAGTCAGCAGGAGGCAAATTGCTTTCTAGTCATATTTTACTCCAAAATACTTCGTGATGAACACAGGGATTATAATGTCTTGGGTTTAGAGACTAGTTTACAGAGTAAAGAAGGGTGTAAAGTACGGACAGTTGAAAATCTTGCAGTTTTATCAAAACTATTACAACGTTCAAGTTTTTACTTAAAATCTCAAGAAGCCTAGTGACTTTTAAAGTTTTCTTATTAAACAATTCCAGTTCTTGTAGTTGCAGCACAATAATTGGAAATATAACCATATGACCAAAAATGAGCATATAAACCACTTACAGAAAGAGGAAGACTCCAGTTCTTCTAAATCTCATTTTTCACAGAATCACAGAATCACAGAATGTTAGGGATTGGAAGGGACCTCGAAAGATCATCTAGTCCAATCCCCCTGCCGGAGCAGGATTACCTAGACCATATCACACAGGAATGCGTCCAGGTGGGTTTTGAATGTCTCCAGAGAAGGAGACTCCACAACCTCTCTGGGCAGCCTGTTCCAGTGTTCAGTCACGCTCACCGTAAAGAAGTTTTTCCTCATATTTATGTGGAACCTCCTGTGTTCCAGCTTGCACCCATTGCCCCTTGTCCTGTCAAGGGATGTCACTGAGAAGAGCCTGGCTCCATCCTCATGACACTTGCCCTTTACATATTTATAAACATTAATGAGGTCACCCCTCAGTCTCCTCTTCTCTAAGCTAAAGAGACCCAGCTCCCTCAGCCTCTCCTCATAAGGGAGATGTTCCACTCCCTTAATCATCTTCGTGGCTCTGCGCTGGACTCTCTCTAGCAGTTCCCTGTCCTTCTTGAACTGAGGGGCCCAGAACTGGACACAATATTCCAGATGCGGCCTCACCAGGGCAGAGTAGAGGGGGAGGAGAACCTCTCTCGACCTGCTAACCACACCCCTTCTAATACACCCCAGGATGCCATTGGCCTTCTTGGCCACAAGGGCACACTGCTGGCTCATGGTCATCCTGTTGTCCACTAGGACCCCCAGGTCCCTTTCCCCTACGCTGCTCTCCAACAGGTCTGCCCCCAACTTGTACTGGTACATGGGGTTGTTCTTGCCCAGATGCAGGACTCTACACTTTTCCCAGTTCTTATAAATAGACTTTAAAACCACTTTTGTGAAACTGTGTTAATCATGGTATTTGAACATCTTAGCCTGGTAATAGAGAGAAGTAAAACGGTATTCAGAATGATCTTGTAATCTCATGCCTATGTTGTTAAAATATAGGAAGGACAACTCTGATCTGAGCAGGGAGCACGCTAGAGGAAGACCTCATGGGGAAGCAGCATTCCAGCGGGACGGGAGATGGATTCACAGTGCCTGGCACTGTGTATCATTTGCCTTTCTTTTGTGTTTTATGGTGGTACACATGGACTCTCTTAGAGGGAAAGCCATCAGAAGTGCAGGACCAGCTTCACGATCACTCTTTCAGCTCTGTGCCTCTCCAGAGGCCAGGCACAACCGAAACCCTGCTTTAATGCCCAGGTAATCTCCACTGGGGAGATCCCAGTCTGAACTGCACAAGGAGGAAAGGTGATGTAGCTAGCACCATATCTGATCCCACATCAAGAAGAATTTAACACCACCAATGAGCTTCTGGAAGTTGTCAGTGTCAGATGCTAATTGAGTATCAAAAGGCAGGATTTTGCAGAAACAAAAGCCAGCAGTAACTGCAGCATTTCACTACGTTCAAAGCACAGCAAAGCTCTGTAAATACTAAGTGCCAGCAACAATAAATAGCATTATTCTCACAAAAAACACATTCATGCTCAGTACTTTCTGTAATATAGCACCAGGCCAGGGAAATATATTTACTAATTATCACAGAAAAGTGACTCTTAAAATTAAAACCTTTAAAGTTTAAAATTTCTTTTTTTTTTTTTTTGTTTTGTTTTGTTTGGTTTTTTTTTCCTTTTTTCTTCTGGCTAAAAATATATTATCCCATTAAAACTGTATATTTAAGGGACAATGCTGATGTATTTTGAAATATACAAAGCAATAACAGGGTTGGAAGTTACTTAAATGATGAAAAGAGAGTTAAGGCATTTGACAACCATAAGAAAAATCAATTTATTCCAAGCACTTCTATTCCAAATCATTAACACTATTCCCGTTATATATGATCAGATAAAAGTAAATATAAAACCCTATAAAGATAATAAAGGAATTACAATAAAGCTGTCATATTCCTAAACTACATGGCGCACTGAAATTCCGTGACTTGTGACTTTTAGTGGTTTCTCTGCAAATAATTCTGAAGAAATATTTTAAGTTTAGAATTTAAAAAGTGTAAAGCTTTCTGAAGAAAAGCAACATCATTATACATGCAAATATATTTTTCAAACTGTGGTGAAACTGCACACTATTTATATATGCACATTAGGTGGCCAACATTTTCCACACGTAATAAGCTATTTTTATTCAAATTTATTCAATTTTTTGTTTTACATGGAATCCTAAGATTTAGCTGCTAAATACCTGGGTATGCATTTTATGCTCCCATTAGAAAATCAAGTTATATATAAGAAACATCTGATTATAAATTATTTGCCTGAAAGAGATATTTTTTTACATTTACTTTTCACAATATACTATTATTTTTACACTTTTCTGTAAAAAACACTGGTAAAATAGAAGTGGGGTTTTTTATGAGGTATACTCTAATGCTGAGCACCCATGTTTCACCTCATAGTCAATGTTAATGGCTATGTTGTGACTTCCTGAAACGTAGGGTCAGTAATAGAAAAAGAGAATAACATTCATTCTAGCTGTACAGCAGAAAAAAAAAAGATAATGTAAAAAAACCTAAGAACTACTTCTGAAATACAAGATGCAGCTCCTGACAAAAATATAAGGCAACAGGCATTTCCCAGTGCTGATAACACTCCCATTCAAGCTACAATATGTGAATCTCAAGTACTATCAAGCAGCAAATTCCTATGCTTTTTTTAAAACTACCTTAATGGATTTAAATGGATTTTGATAAATCAGGAAGAACTACTTATAACTGAGAGGTTTATTATACTATGCTAGGTTTTTCTTGTAATTGCCACTTTTCTCTCTTTTTCTTAAAATTAATAAATATTAAGGTTTACCTAAGACATTATTTCAGTCTTTCTACAGTTGCTATCATCTGTTAATACAGCAAGAAGTGCGACACGACAAGAATATCATTCCCTGATAGTTATTCACTCTCAGTTAATTTTACAATTTTCTCTGGCAAATTATTGCATTTACTGCATTTCCCACCATTCAAACATGAAATCAGCACAAAAGCCGATATACACGAATAGGTCCCATTTGGAAAACCAGTGTGGCCCTTACGTGTGCAAATGCCTTCAGTCAGGCTCACACATTTCAAATTCATCCAGACATGATCCTGACACACCCAAAGCTCTATAAGACCTACCTATTACACTGTTTTATTTAGCTATTTTAGCCAAGAAACAAAAGTTATGCTGCATATTAATAACCCAAAACACTGCATTCAGCATAAACAATTGCTGCATCAAGGCACACTTTATTTTGAGATAATGCGGGAGCTGACTCTGAAGAAATGGGTGATTAAACTTCAGTCTAATTGATCATTATTTTTACCTTCAAAATAATAAATGTTTCAAAAAGAAGGTGGCAAAAGCAAAATCTAAAGAAAAGACTGGAGGTATAGACAGTATAAATAGCTTAACTTCACAGTTATGGTATTTTTATGGTTCAGACTGTTTCCTGGGAAACACATTTGGAAAAATATTCAACAGTAATTAGGTCCACAGATTTATGTATGTTTAGAAATTCCCTGTCAAGGAGGAAGATAAGGTATTCGGAGTACAGACAGGTTCTAGCAGCCAGACAGAATGGGGACAGATAAAGGCAAGAAAATTTGCTGAAGCCTTTTAAAATTAAGTAATTCCTCACAGGATAGTATTAAAGTGATACTGCTGCTAGTCTGCATTGTCAGCAAACACCTTAATGACTCAGAAGGTTGCAGCCAAGCTATTTTAACTCTAAAGGCACCATTAAGTCTATTAAATTTATTTCCTCTTTATTGACATAATTTTGCATTTGAAAGCAGCTATCAATGGAATTAAACCATTCAAATGTTATTAACATTTAAACAAAAATCTAATTTCACAGGAAGCCAAAGATTCAGAGGATCAAAATCAGTGCTGGTATGGAGGCGTATATGCACTAATAACTCTTCCACGACAAAATAAAACACTCCTCTGGTTGTAATGTGAGATGATACAGGTCTAAAAACAGGCTGACATGTTGTGCTTACAGCTCCATATGCTTAGATCCCTGTAGTGATCAGAGCTGGACACACTGTGAGGCAGCAGTCAACCAAGGATGTATCTGCATAACTACTATACACATTTTCCTCTGATGCCAAGGAAAGCAGGGCTCAGCACCAGCGTCACCTACTCGGTTGATAACAGGCAGCAAGAGTGGCACAGCTACAAGGACAACACAAAAGCTAAAAAACCCAGTGATGGTGGAGAAAATGCGTACAGAACATTTCACTGTGCCACAACTGCAGCTAAGCACAGTAACATTCTTTCAACCCAAGAAATTAAAAAAAAAAAAATCCCTAAACTATATAAATGTTGGAAGAAAATCTAATTTTATTGGCTCAAAATTGGCAGGGATCGTCAGGGCTGAAACACTCTCATAGGAGTTTCAAACAAAAATCTAGTGACATTTTCAAAGATCTTAATCTGAAATTGCAGCTGGCACTGTAGAAGTTATTTTTTTTCTGAAACAAAAGAAAAGCATTTGACTAATCAAGTTTCTCTTGTGCTTATGAGACTCTTCTCACACTGTTTTCTCCTGGATTTCAAACTGTGGTTTGAAAAGAATGTGTGCATTGGAAAAAGAAGGGAAGAATGGCTTCCAAGGTAAGAGAGAAATGATCTTCTCTTAGCTTTGATTTGGAAGCATCAGCACCATTGGCAGAGGCTGATCTGTAATTCAGGATATATGCTTTGGGGAATCCTGCCTATCAAGACTTCAAATGAGTTCTCTCTCTGCAAAGGTGGGAAATATGTTGCTTGCCAGTATAATTCTGTTTTTCATTAATGTGACATGATTCTAGTAGTATGCTTCTTCAGCAGAAACAGACTTGTCCTTAAGTGTCTTCCCTCACCTGTCAGAGGGAGTTCATCTTCCTCAATATAGATCTTGTTCTAGTAGCTAAATTGTTTTTGTTCCTCTTCTATCTCATATCAACTATTTGGGTTCCCAGTGTTGGTCATATAGGGTGGGCATGACATCTTTTCATTCATATTCTTTCTGTTGGTCATTTCAATGTATGAAATAAATTTTCTATTCCCATCACAATAAAAATGCCAGTTTAGTCAAAAATTAATTTAGGAAGAAAATAAGAACCATTTAGAATCATCATATTTCAAATATTTAAAATAAAATATTTGTGTTCCTAATTTGAAGTGAGTTTTTTGTTTGTTTGAAATCACTAATTGTATATATTACTTCAACACATAGTAGTGATGCTACATTTTCAGATGCTCCTTTGATAATCATATAATGTACAATGTAACAGCAAAACCATAAAAACCCCACAAAAAAAAGGCAACCTATTTTCCCAAAATGAAATTTTCTGAATAACCTAGGACAAATGAGTTTAAGAATTTTTCTGCACATAAAATTGCAGAATTTTTAGATTTTGCTCAAATTCATTAAAACCCACAGATTTATTTTTTTTTTTCTTTTAACATAATTGCTCACTTTGCACTGCAAATCTCCACAGAAAGTACTGGACAGAAGTTATGAAACAATATTGGCTTTGTGGATCTGAAGTCAAGAGATGAAACCAACAATACTTCAGGATGCACACATTTCTAATTTCTTCAAATTAAATAGCACTATATTTGCATAACTCCAGCAGGGCAGGAAGAGCTCAATTCAGCAATATTCTTTTAAATTTTTTCTCTCGATGTCCTGGTTTGGCCTAAACCAGGCCGATTTTCCTTTCAGTGATTTTTACTTTCAGCTAAGTCTCCTCTAACTAACTGCATGTTTTTGCAGACAGTGTCTGCCTCCAAGACTGATAACGCCCGAAGTTTGTAGTTATCGCTGAGGCACCGGTAGGGATGTTGTGCAGTAAGGCTCTTGCTGTACTTATTCTTAGAGAAACCAAGGTCACTGCTGAATTCCTCACTGCTTACAAGTGAAGAGCCGAAGGGGGGTTGCAGCTGCAGTGGGGAGCAGACAGGGCAGGTGACCCAAAATTGACCAACGAGGGTATTCCATCCCACACACGTCATTCTCGGTATAAAGGCGGGGGATCACGAGGGTCTTGTTCTTTTCTGCTATGGCCGGTGTCCAAGGAGGACTCCGTCTGTTTTCCTGCTGCCCCCGATCCCGATCCGTGCATCCCTGAATACAGCTCTCGACCGTTGCTAGGCCCAGGCTGGGCCTTCCCGGAGCCTGCCCTGCAGTGCCGGTGGTGACGTGGCTGACTTCAGGGGAGCTCAATCTTGGTTTTGTATATATATTTGTATATATTTGATTATTTCTGTTATTATTATTATACTCTTTTTCATTATTATAGTTTATTAAAACTGTTTTAACTTTCCAACCCGGAAGTCTCTCTCCCTTTTCCCTTTCCCTTTCCCTTTGGGGGGAGGGGGGGGGATAACAGAGGGCATCTGCCACAGGTTTAATAACTGGACCAGCTTTAAACCGTGACACTCGAGAAAACAATAAAATTCTAAAAGAAGGAAAGAGAAAATAATTGAAAAGGGTGTACGTGGAAGGAGGGAAAATAAAACTAAGAAAAAAACCCAAGTCAAAAAGAAAAAAAAAAAAACCAAACACAAATCAACAAGATATAAAAAACAAACTAAGGAAATTTGACTCATTTGAATGGAGTCAAGAAGGAGAAAGAGATAAATAAGGCAGAGACAGAGTTACATCTGCACAGGGCAGGAACTAAGGCCTCCAGCCAAGGTATCTGGACTTTTACTGGTTATTATTCTGCACATTCAAGTTCTCAGAAGTAGCCTTAGATAGCAAGCAATGGAGTAATTATCTGTTCCACCAAAGACTTCCCACATGCCCTTTCAATAAACCACTTTACGTGTGCCCAATTCTTCATATATATACTGGGGATAAGAGCATGTCCTAACCTTCAGGATATGCCATAAGATAAAAGAGATTGTACGCTGGGTCTTGAGATGACAGCAGTAGCAGTGGTCATCAAACGAATCCTGCAGGTAATATATGAATATAAAAAGAAACTAAGCAATTAAGGGAACAGGTTTGAATTCCTCTCTCCTGTGCCCAAGTCCTAAGTAATTACAATGGGAGCAAGAGCAGAACCGTATCAAAGAGCTATGGTGTGCTGTGATGCAAATAAAACAATTAGGAATCAAGGAATTAATAAAGACTTCATTTGTGTCAGATCTGAAATATCTAACCAATATAACTGGCTTTAATTTGACATTTCATTCTAGGGCATATGACAGGAATTTAATTAAATCAATACATTTCTCCTCAATATTAACAATTCCTTTTTTTTTTCCATGTCTGTACTTGCTTCTTGACCATTATTAAACTCAGTAACTCAAGTCAAGTAAATGTGAAAACTTAAAGGAAATGCCTATGATAAGTAGCCAGTTATGTACAAGGGATTTTTTTTCTTTGTTTAAATAGTGTTTTTATTTTAGAGGAGAAAACTTTAACAGCTCCAACTTCTAGAGCTATATGTTAAGAAGGAGGATATTAAGGAATAAATAATTATGGAAATAATCTGCAAATGGATGAGTAATTCATTGAAAGTTATCTGAGAAATACTTTGTCCTGTTTGCAAAATTTACACGTACAATTCATGAAAAGGTATATAAAAGGACCTGAACTGCTACCAGGTGAATGTTTTGATGGACATATTAGAAACTTTCTCTGAATTTTGGACAAGCAATTATAATCTTACATGACTGTGAAAGTGTTTTCTTTACGGGAAAATGTCTCTTAAAAGAGATATTTTTTGATAAATACAGCTGAAGAGACAAACTCTTTAATTTAGCACTGAGAGGACTAGCATACTCTTTTTTGGTTCTGTGGACTCAGTGAAAGCGTACCTATGAGTTAACATCCAAAAACCCACATCCACAAAACTCACAGCAATGCACCATGATTCTAAGATCTTGCTCTGTATAAACTGAGTCTCCAGAAAAGGGTAAAGAAAGGGAACAACAGCTCTATTCTTTACCTGGATGAGAATGAAACGAGATGGGCTCCTTGCTGCTGCACTAGGGGAAAGTATAAAATCTCCTTGGAAAGAGAAACAAAAACTGGAGTATCAAGCATCCACCCTCACAAAACAATGTATGGATGCAAAAGCAGGAGTTTCCCTTCCATCAGCAACCAAAACAGCTACAGAAAAATTTGTGATCTGTGCTTTGATCAGATGGACTGTTGGATTCAGTTCTGGTAAGACCACTGTGTCCTTGAGCTTGCAGATATTGCCATTTTCTAATAATTTTATCTCTAACTACATTTTAATTCATCTATAAACTGCTTCTAATAAGAATCTCCCACAGGTGTTAGTCTGAGCTTTAATGTGAAAAGGCTCAGCCTACCTATTCCTTAGCAACCAGTTTACTCCATGTATAAAGCAGCACTATTTCTAGCATCAAAACTGATTGCAGTGATCTGTGTTGTTTCTGATGAGAACTTATGATTTTTTATCTCATTTGCAAAACAACTTCTTGCCAGCATTTCCCAAGTGCAATATAAAGAAGAATGCCCTGTTTCAATATATTTCCACCCAGCCTGATCAGCCTTTTGCTTAAAAAGCTATTTTTTTTGCATTTGATATTGAATCCCAAATCAAGCTAAAACAAGTATAAAAGGCATTCTTGAAAAAAGAGTCTGCTGCATTCTTCACTATTTAAATAGATCAGTTGAACTAAGCCACCTCAATAAGAACAGGATTAAGGGAATAGCCAGGCTGAATTATGCCTTTAACTTTAAAAGTGATCGTTGTGTTTATCTCCAGAGAGCATTCTGAGATAAACGGCTGCTATTAAAGTGATGATCTCATCAACACATGGCAGCCTTTCTCTTCTCATACACTGTGAAGAAAATAGAATTATCCCACTGCTTGGAACCCATCTTATTTTTTCATGCCTCACAAACTGAGAGAATTGAAAGCAGTATCATCAAGTCTAAGCTATCATATACAGAACAGGTCAAATTCCTTTCATCCACACTCGCAAAAGGGTAAAATTTTTAAAAGGATTCTAATTAATTCCTACAGAATCTCCTATTTCTCCTCAAATGATGATCAAATGATTTGCATTTTACCTTAGAAACATTCAAATGATCCAGTCCCTCCCATCTCTCCTTCATTGTCAGCCTCCTCCTGTATGGGGTTGCGGTATTACAAGTAACCGCACAAACATTCCCCTTCTTGAACCAAAAGCACTTTACAGTATTCTACAAGTGCTTTACAAAAGCACATACAACATTTTACAAGTACTTTACAAAAGCACATACAACGTTAACTGTCACAACATACACATGTTCTGCCTAACATTACAGTCAATTCACAGACTGTCTGTCACAGGTATCAAAAGATACACTGAAGCGCCCAGTATTGCAGGATGCAATACCGCTACCAGAGCCAAGGAATCCCAACTGCCAGTTTTGTTCCTCAGACAGCTGCCAAGCCACTTTTCTGTGACCTAATAAAAAAAAAAAGTAACAAAATGTAGTCTGTATTACCCATCGTATCTTACTAGTTAATATTCTCACTAACTCTTAAGTATGAGGTTCCTGTGGAAATTAATCGTTGAATATAGCTCTTTCAGCATCACCTCACAATTCAAGAGTTTAGTTTGAAGTGACCCTGAAAGTCATGTACAGTCAAAATCACTATTCAAAGGCACTGGCCAAAGAAAAGACCCTTTGGCTTAGCTTTTGTTTTACACTGGAACACAATCTTCCCCTTTCACAATTCAGTCTAGAGATAACACACAAGGGAGGGACATCAACATAAAAATACTTATTGATGGAGATTATGAAGAATTTCTACATAGCAACCAAGAAAAGCTTTACAAATGTATTTGTTCTTAAATTGGTTCAAAAGTTAATTACCAGTTTAGTCACTGATTTATAACATATGCAAGGCACATAAACACTTCACACTTATAAAAACTCTCTATCCAACTTGTCTGAGTATTAGGAAGTTTCTTTTATTAAATATTTTTAAAGTGCTCTGAAACTGTTAGATGAACCTTCCGTGAATAGAAAATATTACTGGACATCACTGTAAGAAAAGAATTCATGTCTCAATGATAACATTGAGGAATTATATCATTGGTTAAGCAAAATGTATTAAAGAAATTACAAGCCAGTCCCTCCCCCTGCATTTTTATATGCTTCACCAATATGAACTAAATGACTATATTTTAATTTATTCTCCTAACACCATAATGAGAAAAAGAGAGTACCAATAACCTCTATTTTCCAAAGAGTATCTAAGATTCAGGGGGCATAAGTGACTAGTCCAAGAAAAAGCAATGTCAAGTGCAGTGGTGACTCAGTGAGGTGCAAGGCTACTGCCTTATACCAAACTGGCCATCATTCTTTTCCTTTTTTTTTTTTTTTTTCCCCCCTTATATTTTTAGCTATTTCTCCTAAATCCTTTAAAACAACTTGGGTCTACGCTAGGTCTAATGGAAAAAGAGCAAGCTCATCTAAGAGGAAAACAACAGGTAGCAATCAGGCCTACTGTCTAGCTCACATATCCACAAGAATTTACGTTATTACATGCCAGCAACAGAAGGCTAGAAAAACAAAAAGATCTTTGGCTATAAACATTCAGATAAGAAAGCTATTGCTCTTCTCAATCGTCCTTATTCCAGAGATTTTTCTCATAGATTGAAGTCAGGCTGTGGGTGCTTCAAGCACAAAGGCAGTACTGTATTAGGTGCATAAGGCCTGAACTCTTCTGCTACTAAAAAATAAAATTTTACAGGATCACAAATCTGCAGTGTTTTCTGTAAAGAGCAAGATATTTTTCCTGCTTTATCGAACAGATAACAGACCTGTGGCATACAGATATGAAAAGCAATTCATTTAACTGCTGTTTGTTGGGGGGTTTTGTATGGCTATTTTTGTTTCTCTTTCAAGTCACCAGCAGAAAGGTTAGGGCATTTACTTAACATCTGGACAGCTAAAACATATTAGGAGTATAATTTACTTGTAAATTGAACAATGCTTCACAGTATTTTTTTTCAGCATACACTGGCCAAATCAATACTGGAATTGAAGCAAAACCTGGTCTTCCTGAAACAGATGTTAAAGAGACATGAAGGCAGAAATAAATACTGACAAGGGACTTGCCAGCTAGTTTACTATACCTTCCACAGAAAAAAAAAAAGGGTGAAAAATTTTCTCATATAACTTTATGGATGAATAAACGGCCTGCAACCGAATTCCTTCACTTAATTTGAACGGCTATTTAAAGAAAAGAATATATACCCTATAAACTCTGGAACATCCTAAAATTAAGTACAGAAGAATTGACCAAATAATGGCATACAATCTGGGAAAGGTTGAAACGTAGATGTTCTTTAAGAGAAGCTTGGAAAACCATTTCAGAAAAAGTTGATATACGTTCACTAAAATGCTTGTTGGTGCAATTACAGGAAGATTAGAAGGACAGATGGGATGAAAAGTAAAGGCAAGACTGAACATGTAAGGAACTAATTTCCTCTGTTTTGCACAACAAATACATAAGAAATTGCACTGCTATTGCACTGCATATAGGCTGGCAGAAAATATTTAGAGAGAAGTGTCAAAGGAGCAAATTATCTTGCTTATTTATTGTCAATTTAATTCCAGTCCTTGTCTCCAGTGGAGGTCCACTGAGGCGATCAAGGGTACTTACCACAGCTCTGTCAGAGCCTTTGGTTAGGAGGGGAGGCGGGGGCACAGCAACAGGCTTAGGTCAGGTAGATGTAACTGTCCAATGCCATAAAAAGAAGAGCCAGTCACTGATAGCGAGACCCACTCAAGGACTCCAGCAGACAGCGAGAAGAAGGGCTTCCAGGATACTGAAGGTGACGCTGAAGGAACATCTTCTGAGTAAACTGCCCTCTTCTGAAGATTATTCTACAACATTGCTGAGAGTGACACGTATCCAATCACGCTGCTAAGTGGAGCACAAGTAATCAGCTAATTACCTGCTTTACATAATAAGTGAGGGACGTGTCAGAAAGACACCCAAGGAAAACTGGTAAAAAGAAGAAATAACATTTCCTATAAGCATCACAGGGGCTGTGTTCCCAATCAAATGACAAGGCACACCAAACTTCAGAGACGTGTCAAAACACCAAGTCAGGTAGAAAAAAACACCTTCCTTCCCAGACTGGGGGAAGGCAGCAGTGCTGAGATCAGATCAGCACCTGAACTGAACTGCTAGTATGGGTACCTGACCCAGCCCTGGAGATCCTGGGGCATTCAGGAAGGTATCTGCAGCTAACAGAACTAAAGCACTACTGAAAGAAAGGGGAGGCTTTGATGTCAAAGAATCATTAACTTAAAGGCTAAGTTTCTGACTTAAAAAAATGAAAGCCTTAATCTAATCAAACATATTCTTGATATTAAAATACGGTATTTTACATCATCTGCTGACTATAATTTCAATTCATAACACTAAAATTATTATTTTCTTTAATCTTTCCATGAACTCCTTACTAAAAACTAGTTCTTTTAAAATGGATGAAATATCATGTCATTTTGCTAATCCCTGTAAATGAAATCATAGACTGCCATTATAGCACACCAACCTTCTTGAGAAAAGAGCTTTTTCCTTGGAAGACCGTAAGTGTTACAGAAATTAGGAACAGCATTTTAAAAACTAATAAAATAAGCATAAGCAAGAATATCCCAAAGCTTATCCTTATGATTCTGAATGTTAGCCAAATCTTAAATGATTTCAGTAATATCAGGGCAGCCAGAAAAATGCCCCAGAACCAAGTGCTGATGGAGAGACCTCACTGTCAGTAACAATCAAAACTACTGAATGTTGGTACTGCTCTGGTGTCCTGTGAACACTGACTTTGGAGCCACAACAGCATTAATAATGAAATAATCAATAAAATAAATCTGACTGCAGTTGCTCCTGAGAAAATTAATCAGTCATCAACACCACATTTCTTTTGCAAAGTTTATCTGGTTCGGCAGTGAGTAAACATGACCATTGCTGGCAAGAACAGCTTTGCAGTTATGCTGCTGCATATCGTTTATGCATTTTATACCTTTTAGTACTCAGTCATAAAATAGAAGTGGCTTCTGTGTTCCTTGATGCTGATTGAAAATTACTTTCAACAGTTGAAACAATCGCTTTTTCTCCCTTAGAAGAAAACAGCAGTGGAGAAAAGTAGTGAGGGAATATAGGGAACAAGGGAAACACACACAATCCTCCAAGCCTAAATTTCTAAGAATAAAATTTTGGGGTTTTTTTAATGATTGAACACCTCTTTGCCAATGCAATTTATGCTTGCACACTGAAAACTGGATTATTTCATATCTTTACAAACTCATATTCTCCACTGTTATTTGAACAAGAAATATATATAGAATATGATCTTTGACATTTTAATTAAAATCTATTGAAAAGTCTATAGCAAGTAATAAAGTACAAATTGTCTCCCTAATTTTAACCTGCATTGCAGCTGTGTCATGATTTCAGATAACCAAGGATAAAAATCTTTCACAGCTAAAAGCATGAGCTGAGCAAAAAATTCTGGGGCTGACACCTAATTAAGATATACTTCCACTTGATGAAGAAAGTTCTTCATCTGTTACTGTGTGTTACAGTGGTTCAGGGCTATATTTAAAAGGCCATTAAAAATGTACCTGAAGGCAAAGTTAATCTTTATATTTGACAGATAATAGCAGCTTTTTTGCAGTAAGTAGTGAAGTGAATGTTTTATTTCTTTATGATCTAATGACCATTCTGTTAAATCTTAATGGAGTAAAGACGAACAAGAAAATATGCTTAGGGGATATACTAATACATCAATTATGGAAAGCGCTTTAAAAAAGTAGCAGTAATCTATTGTAAATGAAGATCTCAATAAGCACTCCTAGCCACAGGGAAAGCTAAAAAAGATGCATTAAAAATCTATTCAGATTCTGCTCATTATAGATATGTTCTTCTCAGCTCTTAAGCAATGCAGCAATCACGTAATTAACTTTTGAAAAGGGAAGCATTTAAAACAACTGAGTATCTGTGGAACACAGTAGGCTTTCTCCTTATTTTCTTCAGTGAAAATGAATTTTTCCACCTACTTGCCTTAACATTGTTGCAGAAGTGCTGAGACTGAGTGGCATTTCTTCTGAAGGTATTGGAAAAGTAGAAATGTGATTCCACAAGCAAAATAGACACTAATGTTTGGTCAAAGGAACAAGATAAGTAAAGAAAGATGTAAAAGAAATCTGCCCTCACTTAACTACAAACACACTATCTACCCCATATAAAAGCAGGCACTTGTTTCCCCTGGAATTTCACTCTGAAATGTAGATCTGAATTTCACGCAGGAAGTTTGTTTCTTTTTTAAAAATAATTAAATGTCTTGATTTTGACCTTTGTCCTGTGAGGTGACATGAGATGACATACCCCAAAAGTTCTGTATGCCCCAAACCCATACACTAATTCGAAAAAGAAAGTTCACAGAATTTTCCAAGTGAAATCACTGGGATTACAACCGACTAAGGACTCTGGCTATGAAGATGTGGAGGGCTGATTCAGTTCTCATTAAAGTAATGAGGAGCCTTTCAATTGAATCTAATGAGCATTGGTACTGTATGTAGTAATTTCAAGGAAAGATGCCTCTACTCAGTAAATCTCAGGACAGGGTGCTCTGGATTCTTATCTTCTCGTAATATGTCCTTGTAACTTTGAATTTGCCTACAAAAGCCCCAATGACCTACTGTAGAACAGATCACCTATGAGTACTATTACTCTGCACTAGGATTCTTCTGTGCAGTTTTCTTCCTTTGTTTGCTGTCTTTCACTGTGTTGGAACACTACTAAGCTAAAATGCAAGAAAGCCACCTCTACAGAACAAGTTTCCACCTGGGGAGAGTTACAGCAGCACGACTATTGTCTGTTAAACTCAAACCATTCCTTACATCCAAAAGCTGTCCCAGGTAGGTGAGTCCCAAGTGTGCAAAGATGCACTGATTTTCACATAGGCGGGCTTCTGACTGAATTAAGAAACATGAATATTATATATATTATATGAATAATCAAGGATTAACTTGCCTTTCACATTCTTCACATTGATAAACTGGTGTAGAATTCAGAATGAACTGAGTGTATTCACCTACAGACACTCATGGGCACACATACGAAATAAGCAGTCATCTGTAAAAATGCTCATTTCAAAATGACGCCTACAAAAACTCAGGTCTTCGGTTTTCTGAACTTATTGCTTTGCTTGTGTCTGATCAAAACCATTCTGAACATCATACACAACTTTGGGGCAACACCATTGCTACTGGCAGCAGAAGCGGTGAAGCTCAGTTTGTGACAGAGCTATCAAAACCCAGGTGGGAATACAGGACTGATAATGACAACAGACTGGCAAATGCACATTAGATATTGATGCAGTGAAACAGTATTCTACACTGCAAGTTATGTAACTTAAATCAATTAAAGATTCTTAGATAATTGCTGTTAGATGATATTCTAGCATTTAACGCTTCTGTAGTAAAAGTGGTGAAGGTTACCTGTTCTTCCTAAGTCTCTCTTCCTCCTTGGTCTATGAATGTATATGAAAAGGACAGAACGAAAGAGAGGGAGGGACAAAAAGCACAACAGAATTGCACATGTGCACTGATTCTACCTAATTTTTTGTGTTTTAAAAAAAAAAAGAAACAGCAAATATCCGAAGTGGCAGTTGACAGATAACTTACTGACAGCTTTTATATCTTATGAATAGGTATCTATTGTGGGTATTTCTTCACCTATATAACTCAAATGAAACATTTTTATTTGACTAATGACATAGCAAATTTTTAAACCTTAATTTTAGGGGTGATTATTAAAGTAAATTTGTATGGGATGTAGAAAAATTGCATTTCCATTTGCAAAATAAAAAGGGAAAGCTTCTGTACTACATTTCTAAGAAGGTCTCTGTGTGGGATTCAAATTCCTATACTTAAAAAGAAATCATGCATTTTCAATTTGCCATCAACACAAGCTGTTTCATGAGTTACAGCACAAAGTCTTGTCATATAGTTTAAATAACCAAGAGATTTCATTTATTTGCAGTATTGTAGATTTTTTTAAGCCAAGGAGAAATGAAGAGATAGCAAGAGACCTTGGTTACAAAATTATTTTTAAGAAATTCTAGGTGCCTTTCTTAATCTAAAGATTGGGAGGATGCACACATCTTGTGTTTTAAGGAAACAGAATGCTACTGTTCATGGCTGTATGTCAGTCTACAACAACTTAGCCCTTGATAAAATGTCTCAAGATGAAAAGCTACGGATGCTCAGGCAGATTTTAGATAGTGGATATATCTCTTGCTACATATGTACAGCTAGCTACAGGCTTTTGATATAGTTTACACAGATGAGAAAATTATTATCAGCAGCCTTCTCACATCTAAACATTAAAATATATATATTATATGGCCATATATGTCTTTGTATATTATGTACATTTTTATACACATGCCCATTCCCCTTTGTATATATTGCTTTAAAACTATTGATGACAAAGATCTATCTATTTCTTTGTTTTTTATGTTAAAAGCACAAAAGTCACATAGCAAAGTTCTCAGCCGTATACATGACATGCAGTTATGGAAAACTGCTTTTAGAGGCCCGTTCTCAACTGTAAGAGGAATGCAAGCAAAAAATCATATATGTAACAAGCTGTTCTGAAAATTGTTGGGAGAAACGGAAGCTGTGAGGATGGAATAACAGTGATGATTCAGCTGGGTATTTGAACTGACCTAATTCTTTTGGAAGAACACTAAAAGCAAATGCTGCACTTTGATGGTTTGGAGCATGAATGTAGGGAACAAGAAAAAACCCACTGAAAAGAGTCTGTAGTTATTCATCAGTATTGTATGAGGTTCATATATGACTTGATATATTTACAAAATTTTAGCTAGAATGTACATTGCTCATGTTAGAGGTACAAGGGTTTGTCTTCAACCTCCTGTAGAGCCCCAAAGCACAGCTTCTTACTCTTAGCAACCTGAACATAAATAATAAACCATCACTTTGTAGACCCCAACCTCCGTGACTACAAAGCCAAATAAGATTATGTTCATTATAGTTAAAAAAAAAAAAAAAAACAAAAAAAACAAAGTTATAACTTCTTCCTCTGTTGGCAAAAACACCAACTCTCCATTTCCCCTCTCTCTTTGTTCCCCTTAACCCTCATATTAAGAATTCTTTCCCAAACTGAAAAAAAAAATAGGTATGGTTAATAGATTAATAAGCATATTTGAAATG
Organism: Nyctibius grandis; assembly: GCF_013368605.1. Lineage (NCBI taxonomy): Eukaryota > Metazoa > Chordata > Aves > Nyctibiiformes > Nyctibiidae > Nyctibius > Nyctibius grandis. Next base: position 9,469,437 of record NC_090661.1, on the reverse strand, counting down.
AAAAATTGCAGATCTGATTTACGTATGCTGAAAATTATAGTCTTCTAGAAATCAGCCATCCTCTTCCACTATCACTCCACTGTCAACTAATATAGGAATTTATATCGTCTCATGCAATTTAAAATGTCATAAGGCACAAATACACTCACGCTTACTTAATCCTTGCTTGGTTTATAGGCATGTCTGTCAGATATTCAATAACCAATCCCCGAACCTGCAACTAATATCAGTAATTTATCTGGTTTGTGTATCAAAATAACTTTATAAACTATGTAGTCCAAGTGTATTTTCAGTCTATAATAAAAAAATTAATAAACTCTTTCTCCTTTCCATATTTCAATGGACTTTAAAAATAGAGGCTACTTTAAAGCATTCTGGTTTCTATGTTGATATTTATTCTTAAATAAGAAATTTGTAAAGTAAAGTATTGAAAGTATTCCAAAAGTCAGTTATAAAAGACAGGGAAAGGGGCAAAAATCGTTGCATCCTCAAAGTCTAAATATTGGTGAATGTCAACGCAGGTAACAAATATTCCACTCTACTCTTGATTGTCTCCTTTCTAGTAACTTCTGTATAGCTTTTTTTCCAGAGTGTTCTTGGAACAGCAGAGTCTGGCCCACAATATAAGTAATGGTATTTATTTGAAGTTATCACTAACTGAAGTGAAAATATAATGAATGAGTTGAGCCATGTTTAAAGAAGAAAGCTGACTGGCAGAGAATCCAACGTATTTTTAAAAGGAATCCAGAGAGTTTGTAACCTGAGATTAATGACAATAACAAACATTTTCATATGAGCCCTGTGTTAGCGCCTGAATCTGTTTCAGGTCACAGCATATGTTACAGTTCCTAAATTCATTCATATGTTATATTACGTCAACGTTTGACTAGTGAACTTCAAAGAAACGTACAAGCTGCAAACACATCATTCTTTCCTGAGCTAAAGACTAGTAAACAGCATTAACCTTCCCCCCCCCTAAAAATAAGTAGTCCTGCTTCTGTTTTTGACTGATGTAAACTACAACACGTTGGAGACCTTTCAGATTCAGACTGGAAAAGCAATCTAAGAAAACAAAGTTAAAAGTTGAAATGAAGACTGATGAATATCCTCCCTATTTAGTGTCTATTTAAAAATAGAGGCATTTGATTCATTACATATTAATACATATGTAACTTAATACCTGAATATGCCTATTCATTGCACATTAAATGCAATAAATAAATTTTGAAATCAGTATCTGTGATCTAGATATTTAACCGAGAGAAGCTGTCTTAGAAAATGACACAGGCCAAGTAACATTCATATATTTTCATCCGTATTTGTTTTTGGAAATATGTATGATATTTGTATGTGGTATTTTTCTGAGTGTTCTCCTTGAATTTAGGTGGAAATAAGCATTTGATATAATCAGAGTAACAGAGTTCTGAACTGAGGTTCCTAAACAAACAAGCAAAAATAAACCCTAAAAAACTAATGCCAGAACAATGAACTTGGCATTGTGGGTGGTTTTTTTCCTTAGTTTTTGTTTAAGCTGAAAATTTATCTGAATAATTAAGTATTTGCAAGTCAAATGAGCTAGTAGGACTCTTCAGCTTCAGCTGTTATATCATGCTGTTCCTTTGAACAATATTTACAATGCAACAAGAGAGAAAACAGAGGAAGATCCTGTCCTTCCTGACAAATGCTGCTAATTAGAGTTCAGGCACTTCTTTACCTTTTGCAGCACCTCCTTAATAGGCAGCTAAATGCCACTGGCTATGCAGCCACTGTATTTTAATCACAGGTTAAGCCACTGAAGATGAAACTATTCAGAGAGAAGTCAACTCTTCCCTAATTTAATTTTCAGTGCTACTCTGACCCTTAAAAAAACAGACTTTGCTAAAGTCAACAGGAATTTAGGCAACGTCTCCCAGGGGAGAAGGAGCCTAAGCATCTGCTCTACATGCCCGTCAAATAATTTGACATTAGTGGTGTCAGCTCTTCTGCAGTTTGTATTACTTAACATTCTGCTTGTGTTGCTGTAAGACAGTTCCTGAGTGCCTTAGTGTCGCTCCTCAAATGCATCTGATGTGCCTTGTTAGGATTTAGAGCTGCCACTCCAAAACAGAGTAGTTGCAAGCAATAAGACTGATTTATCTGACCAAAGTGTGGTATTAGGAGTGCTGAACTTCTGCTATCAGATGGAGTTTGTCCCTCACAGTATTAGGAGCACAGGAAGAATCAATGCATCTGAAATGTTCATGTTTTAAAAATACTACAGCGGTAGATGGAAATAAAATAATTTGAAAGTCATTTCATTGCATCTTTCCACTGGATGAATCTGCTACCAGATAGTAATAATTTTGTGACAGCAGAACAGTGTAATAAAATCTAACCACAGGAAATGAAAAGGCAAGATATTTTAAAAGACTTTAAAATTAACAAATAACGTCTAGCAATCCAATCATATTGTCTTAAGCAGGCGACATTTCCTAATGACTTTTATGTCTGTGTACTGGAGAGCTAAAATTATTGCATACTGTCCAAATGAATGAATCTACCAGAAGAAGCAGCAACTTCTAGCATTGCTTTACTGCAATCCAGGCAGATATCAAAGAGGCAGAGAAAATCTTTTTAAGCTTTGATGGGTCTCTCACCTATTATAGACATTAAAAGGGTAGGAATTTTTGTTGGTCCCATTTCTTCAAGATTTAGCATCAGAATTCACTCAGGAAAGACTAGTCTTTGAGCTAAACCTATTTTTTTTCTTGAAGGGTCTTTCTTCTGCAAAAAGAATTCTACCTTGTTTGAAGGATTTTTATTCAAAGAGAACCTGATTATTGGATTTTACTGAAAAGTTGTATTGCTTCCTGTTTTATATTAGAAATGGAGGGTCTATGATAATTGGAAGAAAATAAGCACCAAGGCAAATTAAGGTAAATGAAAGGGGAACTAACTGTTAAAACCTTAACTCGTCATTTGGTTATGCAAATTGTTTCATATCAATAACTTAGTAATTAGTCATAGGGCAAATCTTCAAAGACTCCCATACAAGTTAGAAGTGTGAAACCTCCGGAATTCATTAAGCAAGACGAGAGCTCGCAACCTGGAGTTTTAAAAATCAAGCTGCCTTATTTATTATCAAATAGTAACTGCTGTTAAAAGCACGGGGAAAAAAATTATAAAGGTTTTTTTTTCTTCAATTACCATCTCTCCTTGTCTGTTACAAGAACAATCAGCAGTCCTCAGCTGACAAGGAACAAGGAGATTGTCAGTAACTTCTGAGAAAAGGGGTTAAGAAAGGCGGCCTTAGCCAACAACCCCCTTCAGCAGCAGCTGGAGAGAAGCCCGGCTGACCTCATAACAGCCATTGACTCCTGGGAGCACCGAGAAGGGTACTGGTGTCCCTGACATCGACAGAATACCACTCCTTACAATTATATGTCTTTCAGAATGGAAATGTTGGACTGGAGGCCACTTTAACCGGGGGGAAATTCCACATTCCCGACCTGGCTGGAGGTGGGTTCGCAGACAGAGCACAGGCCAGGTGTTCAACGCAGGGAGGGAGAAGCGCTTTTGATGCTCCATTTGCATGACATAGCTACATGCAACGTGCACAAATCAACGTGAGGTTATTTTGTATGAAAACAATATCCTAACAGGAGTCTGTTCAGTGCCAACAATTTCCAAAAACATTTTCTAATTTTAAGTAGATGAAGAAATGTCCTGCAATGCAACATATACCCCAGCATGTTGAGACAGAATTTTTGAAACAACAATAGCACACGCCTGTCATCTCTATGGCATGACTGCACCAGTCATGTTAAATCACAAAGGCTGTTTCTTGCAAGGGCAATACCCAGCCACCACAGAACAAAGCTACAGTGGTTTAACAGTTTCTAGACCACAAGTAAAAAAATTCTCTGTCTGATTTTCACAGATCTTTAACGACAGAAAGGACCTTCCTCTATGACAAAAAGGCACCTAGCCTAGCTCTGCACATAACTAATAAAAGTTGATTAAAGATGTACCACAAATCTGTAACCAGAATGTTTCACTAAGATTTACAGCCCTACTGACAGAGTGACTTGCCAGTAATTTTACAGCATTCTCCTGTTCTTGTTCCTAAACCTGCCAAAAAGCAACTTGAGAAAACTTGAAAAGCTTTGACCCAAGGCTAAATAAAATTTCAAAATTATATTTTGCCTGGTATTCTAAACGAGGGAGATTACCTTAACCACAAAAAGGACATTTTGCACAAAATGTGTTCAAATCTGCCAGCTCTCACAATCCTCCAAATAGAAGAACCGCTCTTGGAGTAACTGTTGCATAAGGACTGTGCTCTAATGATTAAGAGCTTATCCATAGCACAATGACATTTTCAGAATACTCAAGCACAAATTTTCCTATTCATTTTTATTGGCTGACTGCATGAACTATTAAAAGTATGTTGAATCTTTCACGTTTTGGCCCATTAAATAATACACCACTTAATATTTATTCATCAGAGCTTAGTTTTGTAAAAGAGTGATTAACTTCAATGGCTTTTAGGCTAACTGAAGGTGCTTTGTACTGTTCAGGATTAGTAAAATGATACAGATTTTCCTATATTTACAGGCACTATTTTCACCAACAAAACAATGATTTTTCTGACTGAAATAGAAGTGAAGTTTTTACTAAAAAAAAGATATTACTTTTCTTTTTTACCTTGATAGCTGAATGTTTCATATCTTTTTGGTATCTCAAAGTGAACATTCCACATGTTTAGTTATTTTTAAAGCTAAAACATGATTGCTTAACAGTTGCACAAGCAATCAAAACATTTGTAACATAATTCCAATTAGAGACTACAGTAAATATTGAAACCAAATACTACCTTATTGATAGGAACATATAGTAGCTATGTAATTTATATAAGCCTACAGAAATGACACTCAGTGAAGAAATTCAAACTTAGGGTTTACCACACTTTCTTCAGAAGAATAAGGATTTGTAGAAACACAATTTATTTACTGTTATGTCAGAGAAAAAAAGTTGATTTTCTCTTTCTTTTTAAAATGAAGTGACCTCTATGTATCTGCCATATATGTCACTAGTAATATATAAAAGGAAACTAAATATTATTTTTAAAGGGGTTCATTTTTTGTATTTCAATAGTTGTCAGAAAAAAAAGGCACCTTTTAAACATGTGTCTTTTCAAAATGAATGCTATATTTTGACCTACATTGGTATCATGCTCACAGCAATTAATCATACGGCCACAGAGAGCAAAATGGCACAGCATTCAGCATCAGCTTTATTTCTTACTAGAGCAGCATATCTTTATTATCAAGTACTAAAAAAGAATGCAATTGGGATGAACAGTTTTTGTTTGTTTGTTTTTTTAAAGAAAGCAACACAAACTGTGAATCATCCTAATCACAGTTTTCAACATAAGTTTATTAAAAGATGGAAGTCACCCTAGAAGACATGTTCTGAATCCTGTTGTATGAGTTATTTACTGGTAGATAAAGCTTCCCTTTATGAAATAAATAGACAAAGATTTCTTTTTGGCAGAAACACTTTACAAATTTAGCATAGTAAAAGGTATTTCAAAACTTCTAATTACCAAAATGCCAGAGATTTTTAATTAGTCTATATCTCCCAAAAGGAAAGGATGGAAAATCTACCACATTTTCAAAAGGCATAAAAAGTACCATAATTCACAACAGATGTGTATGCACAGGAACAACAGAGGAGTCTAACTGCACAAACAAAAGTTTAAGGTAGGAATTTGCAATCAAGCAGCTTGATCTGTCCAGAATAAGATTAAATACCACATTAAAAACATGCAGTCAGGCTGTAACTAAATTTGAAAGCATGTTGGGACAGTGTTTTACTACTTCACTTTTAGACCAAGTCCAAAACCTACTGAAAATTTCTGTGGGCTTTGCACAGAAACCTAAAGGGCTTTTGGACTCATTGTAAGAATAGTGACTGTACTTTTCATGTTGGACTTTATGGCCATGCTAGTATTTCTTAAGTGTTGTCTTTTCAACAGAGAGAGGCTGGTGTCTCTGAAAAGTGTCTGGGAACTCAAATCCCCTCTTTGGGGACTGAGGAGGAAGGGGGCCCTGTGGGTATGCTGACACCATTCACTGCAGGTTTGGTTAAGCAAAGATAGACATCCCCGTTGGCCAATTTCTTCTAGTTTCCATGAGTAGCAATAGTAGTAGAAATATCAATAGTAATACGTGGCAAAATAATCCAAGATCCTGTATATGCTTTAATCTCCACCTGCAACAAAGGCCAAGCCATCGTTTTCACTAATTTTTAGATACTTTAAACAAGCACAGACTAAATTGCTTCTGCAGCAATCACAGCTTTCAAGTGCAAAGTAGCCTTATTCTCAAACATTGTTAGGGGTATCACGGTCTCTGAAGCTTAAGTGTTCAGGATGAATTTTTAGCTGTTCTGTCAAGCACAAGTGCAACTCAGTTGAACCTCCCTGGTTGGTTAGCTGATTTTAACCTCTCTAAGTACAGAATAACAGATAATTCAAAAAGCAAAATCTTGAGCCTGTTTCAGTACACACAATAATAATTTGCCTAGCACTATAAAAAAAGTAACCAATATATTGCAGATTCCTCTTTGAAATTCAGGTCATTTACCAGCTTCAGTCAGAAAAGTCTAATGACCCCATTTTTTGAAGGAAGAACAGTGCTGTGTTACAAAACAGGTAATGAAATGGTAACTATTCAGCTGATGTACTGAAATTACATTTCTCAAAAAAAAATCAATCAGGATCAATCTAACAATGAAATTACTTTAATTGTGACTCCCTTGTCTTTATTACATGGATATATTTTTAAAAATCCAAACCAGAACTATTTTGTAAAAATAAATGTTTGGATGGAGTCATAATAATTGCGTATTTTATTCTGTAGAAAGTTTGGATATTTCAGGTTTCATCTTCAGTTAAGAAATTGTCTTCACATAAATTATCACGTGCAAAAAAATTTACAATCATCTTACTGGAAAGCAGAACTTGCTCTTCTCAAAGGTCTGGGGGCATAGTCATCTCTAATCTGATGTCACTGAAGACAATGGAAAAAGTTGTTCCACTTACCGACATTTCAGAGATCTTTAAACCAAACCTGTATGAATGTCATCTATGTGTCCATAGGGAATGAGCAGAGAGTACAAATTGCATATCCTGGAGGTAGCAGCAAGGTATAGAATATTACTTATCCTAGTTTTTTTAAAAAAAAATGTGGCAAAATGGCTTAGTATTTATCCTAAAATAATTAGGCAAAACCAAATGAGTTATCTTAAGGTGTAAGACATTTAAACCAAAGAGGAATGACTACGTCTCTATTTTAATCTTGTTTCATCTGCCTAGGATATGACATATAGCATTACACTTTATTCTTTTTGATTCATATTTTAACCATCTTGTTTGTTTGTTTAAACAGAGCAATCACAATATGGATGCAGAATTCCCCTTTCAAATTCTATATTTGTTTCTGTCCAGGCAGTTTATCAAATAACAGGTTCTGGACAAATCAAACTTTCTGAAAACAAAGTGAAAGAGTGAATATATTTGAAAGATACCTGAGGTCAGTGAACATTCTTTTGCTCGCATAATTCATTTTCCATCCTTTGTTTGTTCATTTATAACCCCTGAAGTATAACGCATGAATTATCCTATTGTACACATCAACCACTTGACAGATTGTTTTACTAAAACTCTTATGTGCTGTGGCTTTCCTTCCAGGCTGTCAGGAAAAGTTTAACAAAAAGGCTGACTAGTTCCTTTAAGTTCTCCCAGATAAACAAACTACAAAGCAAGTTTACAGTACCCAAGACCATCCATGCAAAAATATCACACAGGCTTTTTACAGTAACAACATAAATCAGAGCATTCGAAGGTGCTCAGTCAAGAAGAAAAGCTGATGGTGGTTCAGCAATCTGTCAAATGGGGAGCAGAAATGTTCACGCTTGAGAATCTTTAGTTAATGACACATAATTGTTAGGACGCGGCTTAACAAAGCTCCATTTAAAGAAAGCCTTTTTTTTTTGTTTCATACATGAATGGTAAATTTTTAGTAATAATTCATAAAAATCATTAGATAGTTTTGGGGTTTTTTTTCTGAATAAAACTTTAAATAATGTCAATGACACAGACGCTGGTTACCTAAATATGTGTCTATGTATTCACCTAAGAAACTGCCTTCTGGGTCCAGAAGGTTCTGATGTCTGGGTCCAAGCACCAGAATTAAGCACAGAAATTACCTTTCTTGTGTTTTCGGAAAGCTCAAAAACAGCTTAAGAGAGTGATTTTAATGAATTACATCCTTGCACCACCCCACAACAGAAGGCTGGGAGAACAACTGATAAGTGAAATAAGGGCAGAATAAGAAATGGAAAAGGGGGAAATGGATCCTGAGGTAGATTAGGAAGTGTGGAGAAGAAAACAATGCTACCAAATTTCAAGGCAGGCAGGGATATTGCAAGGGAGAAAGTGCAATTAAAAACAAAAAGAAAAGCCTGAATGAAATGCTGGCAAACTAGTTCCTGGCAATACTAGCTCTGCTGTCTTGGTTGTAGATCTTTACCTCAGTATCTCTCAAAAATACTAGCGCAGCTTAAACGTGTTAAAAAGAAACAAAAAGTCAAATAAACTCAATAAAGATGTTATGATGTTTGTTGATACGCTGCATTGTTCTAGGTAATATCCAGTTATAACACTACTTCATTGCTTGGAATAGACTGAACCAGGAGAATCAGGGGAATTATTGCAGGTTTGATGCAGACAGGCCTGATGTTGAAATGAACCGCGACATTCATTAACTTCATGTGCGATTTCAGCAGCCCTGAAATTGTAGCCAGTTAGCTATTTGATGTAGTTTAAAAGTCACAATTACTTCTGATTTGAATCCAGAGTACAAATACATCCCCTTTTTGCAAATACATGGCATATAATGACAAAGAACCCAGAATTTGGGAAGCAGAGTCATGATTTTCCTTCTTTTCTATGTTCCCTTCAAATTCACTGCCTCTTCCGCCAATGCTTGGTATGACCATTCACAACTGTACCTCTTCTTGCACTTCATCCCATACTCTCCCCATGCCCCTGCTGCTTCTGGACCAGACCTAATCTTTGTATAGGTACAATTCAGATGCGCCAAACCCTTATTTATAAAGTATTTGTGAAGATTATGCAAAGGAATTCTCTCTTTTTTTAGTACAAACGTACTAATTAATCTAATTTTCTTTATTTCGTATGGACTTACTATGAGAAAATGTTGATTTCCTAAGTAAGCAGGAAAAATGATAAATTACATGCGGTATATGGAATGCTCTGCTATAACTTTAATCCATTTGAGTTTATACAGTATTGCTAGGATAAAATCCAACAACTTCTCAGTAAAGATGCAAAGGCAAGTTCTCTAGGATCCAAGCCTCCTTTCTATTCCCAGGTACACCAATATTTATTATAGGATAGAGAATAACATACCCACCATCACATCTCCCCCTCCCGTACTCAACTTGTTTTGCCCTTGCATATTCCTTACATATCCATTTAATATATTAAATTATAAGCTGTTTTTATTTTATTTTTTCTTGGTTTGGGGAGTTTCTTGTCAAACCCACCAGCTGTTCTTGAACTGTGATTATATACACTTCAGCATCACAAAACAGCAATGAAATTTTCCCTATACAAGTTTTCTTGTGGGCGAAACAGTGTTTGAGGTTGCTCTACACTGTCTATTATAAGTATAATTGAATCTTCTTTTGTATCTTTCTATATAATTCTGTATATAATCTAAGTGTTACCTAGGAGGCCTCGAAATACTGTTTCTTTAACACGCAGCAGCTACCAAAACTAAATATGATTAATCAACAATGTCATCTTAAATACTGCTTTTAGTTTTGCTGATTTGATATTCAGAAGTATCAAATATAGGAAAGACCCATAAAAATGTAGCAAAAATGACTGTAGGTACAGAGGGTTTCTTGCATGTGTTCAAAATTAAGGAATAGATTATTTTCTCTGGAAAACAGATAATTAAGGAAAGCATGCTTGTGATACATTAATAATGATTAATCAGTAGAGACATTTTTGTTCATTACTGAAGTGTAAAGTACTATTTTTCCATTCTCATGACATTTTTTTTTGTTAAAATTTGTACCTTATAAAAAGAATGCACATTGAATGAATGAAACACAAATACTTGTATAAAATTCCAGCTGTTTTGAAATCTTCAATTCTCAGTACATTTGGCAGAAGCAGAAAGTGTCCCAGGAATACATTAAAAATATTGCATATCAATTAAATATTAAGTCATGCCTCTCACAGCATACTAAAGGCTGGCATAGCAATGCACGCATGTAAAATGCCAAAATAAGCCCTTTGGCTCCCATTTTGCTCTCCCTTGCAGCATGTCCCTGCTATCCCACTTGACTATTCTGCCTTGGACTACACCACCTCCTCCTCACTTCTATCACTTTATCAGTTTGGGGGGAAAGTCAGGAAAGTGGAATCAGAGAGACACTCCAGTAAACCAGATCTGTCTTTAACTTTTCTTACTGAATGCTGTTTCCCTTCTGCTCCTGTCTTGTCTGTACAAGGTGATAAGGTGCTGGGGGCAATTTCTGCCCTCTCCCGCATGTGGAGCAATCATAACTATATATTATATATGCACTTACCTACATGCATATATCTACATAAAATTGTATGTATAGCTCTGTTATGTGTAATAATATTTACATTCTTTCTGTCTTACCACTGAACTCAGTTTCCAGTGAGTCCATAATTTCATGGAGGTAGATGTCCTAATAATAAATCACTGTGTCCTGATATATTTCATTTGGTTGCTTGTTCCATGATGTAACAAAATGAAAATAGTCTATAAACTATTTGAAAGATTGATTTCTGTTCATCTGAATCTATCCCCTGTAAGATGATACACTGTCAAGGCTCTTTTGTCCTTAAACCATAATCCTTATTCATCAAATTTTATTAGTGCAGTTGTGTAAAGTTTTCCTGCGCGGCAACAAAAACCACCTCACTTGCTGTAAGAGCATTTCTAACTTGGATGAATCTGCAGGAAAATTGCAAATAAGGGGCTGATGAGAAAAAAAAATAAAAATACTACAATATACTATAAACTAAAAATCACCACTTCAAAAAGGAACAAGGCATGCTATTTGCTGTCTTCAAGGTAGTCCTTTAAGAAACTCTAAGTGTCTTCATGATTAAGCCTGGAAAGATGAATTTTACTTTCCTACCTCTGATTTATGTCTTGCACAACACACAGATTTTCTAAGTTCAGAATACTATAACTTGTCCTTTCACAGACAAAAACTTTTGCTAGAGTAAGGATAGGTCTAGAAAGACAGGCAGATGTCCTAATCTGCTTAACTGAAAATTAGCCAGCAAAGTGACATTCAAAGACATTGTCAATGACAAATCATTCACAGGCCAAGGTAGGATACATTTTTTAAAGTGTGCACTAAAAATTACACCTACTTGCTGTCGAATTTCTTCTTCCATCTTTACTGGGGACCCCAACTCTGCGACTTGTTTGACACCTTCACTAGCATATCCTCCATACTCCCAAAGAATGTAGTTCTTCGAGTGAGAACTACCAATGATTGCAGACCAGTGGTTGGTGCGTCCTTTCAGGGGGAGGAAAAAAAAAAAAAAAAAAAAAAATCAACCATCAAGACAGCCTCAAAGCATAATTCCTGATTTTTTTATCAAAGTGGAAGGTTTGAAGTGCCCAGTCTTCACCAGTACCAAGCTTTTGTACGTGTTGCACACTGTCAGTTCTCACTACATCAATACACCATATCTTTAGAGTAATATGAACAATTCGGTGAACTACAAAAATATAGCATAAAGAGTCAGTAATTATTGGATATAATACAGGCAGAAATGGTGAGAAAGATTGTATTCCAGCTAATCAAGCAGCCCCCCCAAACAGATAGGCTTAGTATATTTTTTCTTCACCGAATACTTCACTTCTTCAGGAACTGTAAGAATCCTTTAATTTTAGGTTTCCATGTAAAATATTTTTAAGGATGAAACCTGCAAGCGAAGACTTCAGTGGTCACTCAAAGATTTAACACTAAGTTGTTTCCTTACTGAAAGACACTGGTTTCTAACATTCCACTAGATTTGTGTTTGAGTAGTGACAGCATATTACCAGCAAAAGGTAGACATAAGCATGATTACACTACCTTTAAATGTTACGGATTTTCGTTTATAGCTTTGTGCCCAAACATTATCAGGCACAAAGCTATAAAGGGCTAACAGCCAGAAACCTCTCCCAGCAGCTTCCTGCTGAAACAGAGGTGAAACATTTGTTTCTATGGTGTCCAGCACTTCTTCCAGGAAACTTTTGAAATCCTCGTAAAGAACTGCTCTTATTGGCACTGACATAGCTGGTTTGTATGCTTCCGCATACTTAAATTACACATGTACCATGTCTCCCCCCCTCCGCCCCACCCTCACCCCAACCACTAGCAGGTGTCCCCTTTAATTTAGGAAGGGAGTAAAGAAGTGAATTTTGGTTCTTCTGTATTTACTGAGCTTGCTTGCTCAAATTTCTCATAGTGTAAGAATTGTTGAGCTCAGCAAAAGGATTTCTGTTCTTGTTTCTTGTCTTGTTGAACAGAAAAAGAAAAAAACTTTAAAAGTTTAAAGAGAAAATATTAGAGAAGGCTGATGGAATCGAAAAGAGAATCGAGCAGAAATAAGGAGTCACAGAAGTCCCATAAGTCCCATAGTGCTGGAAATAAAAATAAATTCACTTTAGTGTCACTCTGCAAAGATATGGACTTAAAGAAAAAGGATGAGAAAATGAACTGCTCACATAAGCAGACAGTGTGGTAACAGTGCAAAGACTGTAGCACATGAGGGAGACAGAATGATGGAGTGAGACAATATTTAACATTTTTCTTTGCAATGCAAAAGGTAGAGAGTAGCAGTAAAAACAGCTGAAAACTAGAATAAATGAATGAAAGATGAATAATGAAGTAAACAAAAGGAATGCAAATTTAAGATGTGAAAGGTGGGAAAATGAAATTGAAAAAGACAGTGTAGAGACTTGACTACATAAAGTCAGATGCAGGAACCTAATCACAGGAGAACAGAAAATAGATTAGAAATAAAAAATGAACTCCAATGGTAGGGGGGAAAAGCTAGAAAAGTGTAGCAAGCAGAATAGATAGATGAGGGAGATGGCCTAGCAACAAAGCAAACAGAGCCTCCATAGTTTCCCTAGTGCTAAACTTGGTCCAAAAAATAGACCTACTGAGCCCTGAATTATAGTAGGCCTGATGTTTTCAGAGGCCATTAAAGTTAAACAGAAATTGAGCCCCAAACAGAGGAAAAAACCCCCTAAACCTCGTCCCCAGGTAACAGCTAAAGAGACTATAGTGTCAGAAGATGGTTTCTTGATCTAAGATCTAGTAATTGTTCCTTAAATACACACTGGCACCTTGTCAAACCACAGAGAGATACTGTCATTCAGCTCCAGTGACAGGACCACCAGTTTTCCTCATTCTTTCTTCCTAGCACATAGGTCTATCTCGCAAGTCATAGACAGCAGCTTTCCCTGAAACACAGTAAGTGACACTTACTGAAACTTATTGAAAGAGAAGGTTTCACATAGTCCCTACAAAAGAAAAATGTGTCCCTACAGAGAGGAACCAGAGTGCCTTTAATTCTTTAGTAAAATTGATAATGAATTGTTCCACGTTCTCCAAAGCTTCTCACACTCCCTATCTTAAACAGATCAAGAATATCTGATGTCCTTGCAACCAGAGCCCAGCCTCTTCCACCATACATCTCTCCCTATAGATATTGGCTCTGTGGAGAAAGCAGCTGGGCCCACCTACTTGCCCAAATGAGCTGTTCAAAGTATACCACATCTACCCTAAACCTTTTACAAAATCTGTCCAACATTTGCAAATGTTTCACTCTTCAACCTGAACCTCCCATTTTTACAAGAATGAAGAGACAACTCAATATAGTTTCTTAAGCTTTTTCCTCTAAACAGCAAAGAAACTTCTCCACATTAAATAATCTGAGCAGTACAAGGACAGAGCTATTTTGCATCACCAGTCCAATGTCACTATCCACTTCTTAAGACGGCAGAATACTGACAGCTGTCCAATGGCATTATTTCACTTCCTTTTTGTATGAGTAGTTTGTCAGTTTACACACTTATATATGTATTTCTGCATAAAGATCAAGGTGTGATCACAACATGAGAATGTATCCTCTGACATATTTCATAGATGTGCCACATCAAATCATGATGGAGAGGACGTATATTTCTGTTATCATGTATGGGTGATACGCAGAGAGAATAAATGCTTTTAAGCTACAGGGCATATGTAAATACAAATCTTTCTGACTGTCAAAATGTGATAGGAAATTCAATAGTTCCCCTTGAGCCAGATTTAATAACAAATGAAATACTCAGCTTCCACTAGCCCTATTATCAGGAGTTGTGATAACTTGCAAAAATGACCTGAAAAGCACGCTCACTTTTTTTAAGCCTTAGTTTGCATATCAGTTTAATTTTTTTTCAGTCTGTCTGACGTCCACAAAAGTAAAATTGTTTTAAGAATTATTTTTTGATCCCTTTCTACAGCTAAGGTACACCTCTCTCCATTCACTCTACAGCTGGCACACTCAGAACAAGATTGTGTTGCAGTGGTTTCATTCTAAGCAATGCTTTATAGGGTAGGCGCATCTGATAAAAATGTATTGTCTTTTTAGGAGTTAAATGTAATGAAACAGAGGTATTTTAATGGCACCGGTATAATAAATGTAAAATTATTGCTAATCCATGGAATCTGTGAAAACTTCAAAGTAGTTTCCCAGAATTAAAAGTTTTGCGCTGTACCTTCCAGAAACATTTCTGTGTAAAAGCAAAAGAAAATACTTTATTTGGTAAAAGCAGTTCTTTGGAGAAAAGCTAAGCAATAGAGTACATGTTATTTAGGGATTTTTAAAGCAAATCAGAAGATAAGTTAAAGGAAAGATGCAAAATATAAGCTTTATGATCCGCTTTCTATTTCAGCCATACTGATGGTATAAGAGTAGAGCAGAATTTTTTATGTGATAACTTGGCAAATAATTAGTCATTTACCACAGTCCATCATGAATGACATTTTATTTTAATGTAATTACTACACAAGTTCAACATTTTAAAGAATAATGTCTATTGCTAGTTTTCATTTTTAACATCACTACCTCTGGATGATATTTTTTTCGCAAGTTTCAGGAATGTCAATGTAAAATCTTATCAGCTCTTATTACTGAGCTTAATCCTGCTAGTATTATATGGTTATCTTTTCACTTTTTCAGTTTTTAAAGTAGAACATTGATATAATTCACCACTTTGTAACTGGGGAGAAATAGCACTCTACAAAGTCCACTATCACGGCAAACTATTGCAACTTGCTTACTTTCAGCCATGCACCCATCCTCTTCATGTGTTCACTGACTTGGATTTAAAAGAAAAGGCCATTTATCCCCAATATTACTTCATTAAGTCACAGTAATTTCATAGTTTTCAATCATTTTCTCATGCCCTCTTTCTAACCACTAACTGAATCCATACAAATGATGCATATAAAGTGTCACAGTCAGCAGATATGTAATCATCCAATAGCCTAAAAGAGCATTCCTGCAATTATTGGTTTTTGGCTTATTTTATCTCCTATGTTTTATGCTGACAAATAATATTTGAGCAATGTTACATTCAACTTAAAATGTATGACTCAACATAAGCAATATTGCTTAGGCTGTTAAAACTATGAGCTGAACACAAACCATATTTGAGTTACATGATGATATTCTGACACTGACAATAATAAAAAAAAAAAATCAACATACAAATCTATATAATAAACATCAGCCACAGACAACATAATAAAATTTAAATACCAGTAAATGTGACTCATTTTCTCAAATCATTTCCTAGCCTTTGTTGCCACAGATTGTGGAGTCAGTAATGAAAGAACAAAGGCTTAATACACGATTTTGTAACTTTAGCTTTTTACAGTTACTTGGGTTGTTGCAACAACAATACTGATTCTGTAGTTCAGAAACTTTAAAAACACAGACAGGCAAAGCTCAGAATGTGTATTTTATCTGTCTATTTAATCAACAAAGACGAGAATATTCTATGTATTCCAAGGTCTATATATCTAATTAATGTCCTTGGGCAGCAAGATTCAGAGCTCACCAAAACTAACAGGAATCTTTCAAAAGACTTTGAAGGAAAACATACTGGCTAGACTGCCATGGTTGTAAAAAATCAAAGTGTTAGTGTGTTGCCCATCCTTTGTGGTCTTTTGCTTAAAATCTCATTTCCTAGCTGTACATTATAAGCCAGTCTAAGCTTTCACTAAAAAAGAAAAAAAAAAAAAGAAAAAGTAACCTTTCTCACCACAAAGAAATCCTGAAAATGGGATCTCATACACACCTCAGTTCAAAAAGTCAGGCAAACCAATAGAATTTATTTGTAATAAGCTATTTGTATAGCATTCACAGAAAGATCCATGGGTTTTCCATACTGAATGTTAGCAGTATTCCATATATGTCATAATTTACACTGCTGAACTGTAAATAAGTAATGTTGTGTCATAACAAGCTCCAACCCTCTTCACAGTCCCTATATGCTACAATAGTAAAAGAATAATACTCACGTGGAAAATCTTTGGGATGTGTTTTTTCTGACCAGTTTCCATAAAATGTTAGCCTATATTTGGCAGTTCCACAGGCACAGCAATCTAAAATTGGTTTGTCAGTCACACCTTCTGAGGCCGAGTCTGAAAAAGCAGCAAAGTACCCATTGAAAAACGTTACAACTCAAAATCAACAGATGACAGCGTAGTTGCCATAATAAATACTTCAGTAAATAAATCTGAGTTAAACACGTATTTTTCTTTTTTTCTTTATTTTTAAGTTGGGCTACACTAGATTAAACTAGAACCCTGAAGTACCTGGATCATATTTATGAGTGGATGCAATGATTTAAATCTACGTTTTTAAATAAGAAGGCACTACTATTTAGTTGTTTTCAGATTCAAAACGGGCTTGTTTCTGGTTCTTATCTGATATGAATGAAACTTCAGTTGATCTCAAAACACAATAGGCTTGAAATTTCTGGGCAGTCAAAGCATATAAATTCTCCAATGGGATGCAATAACCAGCTGCAATGCTTAGGTTTAGGAAAGGATGAAATAGCCCAGAATACAATAAACTTAGTTTATTGGAGACAAATGGGTTTCACGTGAAGACTGGGTAAAATGTAACAAGTTTCACATTTTAGGGTAGGCAAGGAAGATTGTATGAGGAATAGTATGTGTGATAAGGAAGAATATAATTGAATGGAAGATTCCAAATTTGAACCTGGATGAAACTGTTCAAGGCCTCAAAATTTTAGTTTGATATAATGAGTTAAAAGAAATATGTAGAACATGACAAGGAGGTCAGAAAGATGTTTTACTTTACCTTACCTTGTTCACAAATTTTTTTGGTGAGAGAACCCTCATCTTGAAAATAAATTATGCGCTTCTGCACAATACTGGCTCTATAAAGAAAAAAAAAAGGTTTTAAATATATTTATTCTTTCTTTAAGAAAGAAATGCATGATAAGATAGCAAAAGGACAGAACTAGACCGCTAAGACCTAGGCATGTCTTCCTCTTCTGACAATACATATACACAATACAGGATTACAGATAGGATATTTCTAATTCAACTTGCATTTGAATATTATAATTTTTACAGAAACTTGGGAGTGTTATTACCTTTAGAGAAGTGATCATAATCATATGGTGAGGATGTGTGCTCTTGAAATGCATGACGGTCAACTGAATATTCAATATTTCAATCAAATCTTATATGAAAATACTGAAATTATATTCAGTTTCAGAAAACTAGCACAGGTAAAGCAAGTAGCTGTTTGTAGGAAATTACATGGCATTCTGAAGAGACAAATACTTCTGATATATGACAGCAATTCATTGCAAATATCATGTAAAAGAGAAGTTAGAAAAAGAACTAGCATAAGCTGAAGTCTTTAAAAGCAATTCAAAGGTTCCAAAAGACAAGCCACTTCAAAATTAATTAGGTCTAGAAAATTTTATTAAGGCTTATAGTTCAAACAAAATGTAAGTTTGTAAGCCTCAGTTTAGGTGCGGGGGCAGGGAGGTTGAATCTGAAAACGGTACAGGGAAAACCAGAGTTACCGTGCAATTTTATTTTTTACAGACAGAATTGTACAGCTGAAATTTAGCTGATTTTTAGCCTCCCATCTGAGAGACCATAAACTGAATTTTGCATCAAAGATCTTCAAGTCAGCAAAGCACCAAGCCCAAGTTCTTCTTGCAGATTGGTATCATAACCATTACATGGTAAATGTCAAAAACAATAATCAACTGGCAAATATGTTCATCAGGCTCAGGTGACCCCCTCCAGTCCTAAATAAACTTAACTAGCTTCTTTGAATTTTTTAACTATAAAAATTTAATTCACATGTAAACTTTATCCTCTTTCTATAACAAAACAGAATTTGGTTAAATTCAGAGACATTCTTTGGACTGAGTATTTTCTGAGGGGAACATGCTTTGGGAGCTGGCACTCTTCTTTGTTTACCAGTAAGGGAGAACATTCTTCCAGCAACATTTTGTACCATCACTCATATTTAAAACTCTAAATAGCAAGGGCTAGATACTTGTCTTACCTCAACTTTACAGTCAAATAATTATCTTAATCTCTCTAGAGTTATTCCTCACTCATATCAGTTGAAATGAAAAGAAAAATAAGACTGTATATGTTTAGAAGTGTTGTTGTAGTCATGTAAACCTTCCTTTGACAATGTCCCACCCTATAAAATTACCAAAAATAAGATGCAGTTTTACTGTGCGTTCTTCGCCAAGACACAAGGTCGGAATAGGACAGGAAGGAATTCTTCATTTCACATTATAAAGCACCCAGGGGAATAACTGGGCTTTGTAAACCTCCTAAAGCTAGATCAAACTGGAATGGGTGCAGAAACTACAGCTTGCTCTCATCTTTAATAGGGCTGGCATCTTCTAAAGGAAGATGTGGTAAAGGACAATACAGGCAACCAACCAAGGCTGTGAAAAAACAGCATGAAACAGAGAAGAGCAAGACTGACTTTTACAAGAAGCAAGGGCATGATCTGCCAATATTTGATGAAGGGAAACTCCTAGGCCTCATCTTTATGAGGAAGTGTTTACACTAGGGACAAAAAGTGAATGAAATCTAGAGTTAGTTAAATCTGTCTTTTATTACTATGAGAACTGTCATGGGACAATTTAAATGGTGCCAGAAGACTATGTGAGAAGCAGAATGAAATGTTTCTGAGAAATCTTTTTCAGGGTTTCTAACAAGAAACAAGGGGAAAAAAAATAAAACAAAACCACCAAAACAACTACTAGCAAGAATATGAGCGCCAGCCTGTGACAGTGGCATGCTACCTTAGTTTTTCCAGCCTTCACATTGAAAACCAAAGACAACTTTAAAGACTTTTTGCATGCTACACTACAATTGAGAACCAATACTTTCACACAGACTCAATGAAACACATACAATTTTTCATACACCATCAATCATGGTTTATCAAACACTGTACCATAAAATTGGAAAACAGTCATGATTAATGAAATGGAAAACAGGATGGTTAATAAAATGCAAAGTAACAGCAACCTGAGCTGCAATGTATACGCATCACCACAACTCACATATTGTCAACATGCTTTAATTTCTTATACATTGGCCAGTTACCAGCAGCCATCTTCCAGGATCAATACTGGGGCAAATAGCATCTTCACTGATGCCCTGGATGAGGGCGTAGAATGAAACCTCAACAAGTTTGCAGATGATACTAAATTGTGGGACCAGTGGACATGCTGGAGGGAAAGGTTACTATTTAGACAGGCAGATTCCTGACAGACTTGAGAAATGTGTTGGCATGAACCCCATGAAAAGTCAAAGGTAAAGTCTTGCACATAGGATGGAATAATGCAGTTACAACAGTGCAGTACATGGCACCTGCTAGCCAGAGAGCACCTTTGCAGAAAAGGCCCTTGGGAGTCGTGGTGGACAAGCTGACCATGAGCCAGCAACACACAATTGCCACCAAGGCAGCCACCAGCCTCCTGGGTGGTTTCAGCAAAAGCATAGCAACCTGGTCAAGGAACATGATTTCTTCCCTTCCCTTTAGTACTCACGAGACCACATCTGGAGTATTACAGCCAGTTTTGGGCTGCCCCATTGCATTACTAGAGAAAGTCCAGTGAAGAGCCATCAAGATGATTAGAGGAATGGGGCCTATGGTGTCTGAGGAGAGGGTAAGAGAACTGGGTTTGCTCAGTCTAAGGAAGAAAATGAGAAGGAAGGATCTTACTTCTTGTTGTCTTCAACTCCTTATCAGAAAGATGCAGAAGAGGTAGAGCCAGATGCTTCTCAGAAGTGCATGGTGGTAGGAGGCAAGGCAACAGACAAGTGGGGACACAAGAAATGCCATGCAGATACAACAAAAATCTTTCTCACCACGAGGATGGTCAAAGTGGTCAACACTGGAACAGACTGCCTAGACAGTTTGTGCAATCTCCACCCCTGGAGATATTCAAAACTTGATCAGACCCATGCCTCAGCAACCTACTCAACCTACATGATGTAACAACACCTACTCCAGACAGGCAGGTGGACTAAATGGCTTCCAGAGGTCCCTTACAACCTAAATTATTCTATGATCCTGTGCTTTAAGTATCATTTTAAAGAACAGGTTTTCCAAAGCTTAGTCAAAAAAAACCCAAAAACACACACTTAGAAAATCCAAACGAACAAGAAATCAACTGTTTGATAAAGTAGCTCCCAAATCTGAAGATAACAAAGATATTACGAATATTTAATTTGAGAAGCAGTTATTTTAGAAATAAAATGCAGAAAGACTGTTTGAAGCCTGAAATGTACTTATATTATTTTTTTGCTGCAGTTAGCTTGTCACTGTGAAATGTCAAGGGAACAGTCCCTTTTCTAACAACAAAAGCTTCACAGCTTTCTGAGTCATTGTCTCTTCAGCTGTGTTCGAAATTATATATGGAGCCAAAGATCTAAATGAGAGTTTTGTTACTGATTCCAAGTGGAACAGGATTGGTATATTAGATGGTTGCATAAATACTGAAAGTAAGCACACAACTTTACAAATACTCAGAGAGAAACAGTATTAAATTAAAAATATTAATTGTTTTAATAATCAGCTTCTAGATTGAAGACAGAACAAAGCATCTGATAGGTGTATTTGCCTCATTTTTATCACTGCCTTTTGTTTGGTTATTATTTTTATTCCTCTATGAAAGTTCTGATTTGGACTAAAGATACTTTTGTTCAGTTTTGAGGCTTACAAAAACAGCTTAAAAATAGAATGGTTAACTTTTACAGAGAGGTAAGAAAGCTTTTAAGAATTTACAGAAAATACATATCTGCTTACTCTGCATAAATCCTTCCCACCACTTCCAACATCCAGTGCTATCTGAACTTTATGGGAAGGGGAGATCTGATTGCTTTCCCCTACATATTGACATATTTAAGTGGATCTTTAATTGACTTGTTTCTCTCTTTGACTGTCAGCATACACGGAATAAAAAAGAAAAAGGAAACAAATATGATTCCAAATTCTGTTTCTCATTTTCTTCAATGGGAAGCTGCTGGATTTGTGTTAAAGCTTTTCCATCACCAAACTAAGGGGCAAAACTGTATGTTATAGGCATATATACACCTAGCAGCACCTGTTTTTATTTTTAGAAAAACTCCTAAAATTGTTACTTATTATTTCTGTTTTGTAGTTCTCTCATCAAAATCAAGGAATATCTAGTAGCTTCTGTAATACTTGTTTTGTCAATACTACTTCAGAATGTGGTAGGTTGGATACAAGCAGGTCAGAGTCTCTGACCTGTCTCAGTTGGGTCAGACCACATCTGAGCATGAACCTGCCCTGAAAGACTTCACTAGAATAAGAAGATCCCTCTCCAGCACAGTTCCTCAATGATTGTACCATTCTGCTGTGAAAAGCTCTACCAAAGTCACATAAATTGCATTTGGGATAGTAACAAACAGGAAATGTCATAAACCATAAAAATTCAGAGCAGTCTTGGGAATGCTCCAAGTCATACCAGAAACAGAGTTGGTTTGGGTTTTTTTTTCTTTCTTCCACAGAAACAGCTTCAGATCATCTTCCTTACTCCTTTTGTCAAATCAACAGAAATACTCTTATTTTGAATTGCCTCTGTGGGTGTAGTGATGTGACAAAAGAAGTAAGGAAGAGGATCTATAAGAATTGTTCCTATGACATTTTTTAAGTTTACATCAAAACCATTAAGTACAATATTAGAGTTACTTTTTAATAAAACAAGTTTTGCCACAGCTGGTGAGGATACCCTACGTTTCACCTGGAGATTGAGAAATAATAATAAACTACTGGATTGCTGATAATAAACTTTTTTTTTTTTGCTATATATTATTTATGAGTTAACCTTGTCTTGCCCTTCCAGCCGCCAAAATGAATTTCTTTAATTATTCCATGCCTTACTAGTTTAATTACATCATTATAAGTTGTTTCGCACCCCAGAATGCTACCAAGAACAATTATACTTAACAGGATGTCAAGTTCATATGCTTTTTTGGGTTTTTTTGTCTTTTGGAGAAAGAATTTCTGAATGTACCATTTACCTTAGCACTAGAAAGTGAGGTGAAAACCACCTATTTACATCTGCTGCAATTTGGTTGGTGCTAGTGGATTTCATAATTCCGATACATTATATAGGATGTTCTCATTTTATTTCCTTCTGTGTTGTCTTAGAAAAAAACAACCCAACATTTCTATCAAGCACTTACAAGGCCAGGAAATGTGCAAACTCCCAGAAGCTTACCAACAACATTTACTTCTCTTTCTAATATTTAGGAGACTTATTAGAAAGAAATTAAAATTCCTCTGAAAGCATATACAACCTTTTAGCCATTAGATGCCCAGCATTTTTTACACTGGTAGGGTATTTAACAACTACATTCTTCAAAACAATTTTCAACTCTGAAACTCAGTCTCACCAAAGAAGCACCTCCGTCTACACCAGAATCTAATTTTGTCACCAGTCGTCATTGACAAGGGTCAGTACTATTAAAAACTTGCATGAAATCATTTCTTTCTTGACGCCTAACTTAGGAGCTAACACAGATGGTGTGTTGTTTGTTGTTGTTTTGCTGGTTTTGTTCATTTGTTTAAGTATGTTGTTAACACAGTTTGAGCAAACTAACCACACTTGATATTTGATGTTGGATAAAACACAGTAATATTAATGTGAAGTTTAGCAATGTCGCCATAATTCAACATTTACATCCCTGCACAGGATGAGTACCTTTTCTCTAACAAATTGGTCAGATGAAAAAGCAATAAAAACTGCTCTTTTAAAAAGTTTAGTGCATACATATACACCAGAACATCCTTCTTCAGTTTTATTTTTCAACATTTCATCCATACTGTCAGAAAATATAATTGAGAGAAACCCCACAGCAAGAACAAAGTACTCTGCACTTGTTTTACAAATTTACTGTAGCTTCAAAATCCTTTTGGTTGTCCTTCATATCGTAACTCGAGTCTACCATCACACGCATACATGGGAGCTCACTGACTTCAGGACTGATTTGGCCGTTATGCATAATACAACAAAAAGCTCTAAGGAGAACACACAATTATATATGCTGCTATCTTGTATTTGTCCTCAGAAAATCTCTCTGTTCTTTGCTTGAACGGTCACAAGACATAAATACTAAATCTAAAATCTTCAGGATAAAAACTCATACTGACAAAATAATTTCTGACATGTATGTTACACCTATTACTTGCAAAAAAAACCAAAACCACCAAACAACTGAAAAACCCATCAAAGGCAAAAAAGATGAAAGAATGAGTTTGTCTAGGACTCTTGAGAAAATTTCACATTGCTTAAAGCCCATTATTATTTGTGGGCTGTATCTTCATCAGCTATTCTGCTAGCCACCATTTTTTGTAGCAAGTACCATCTCCTTGAGTTTCAAAACTAAGCATTATAAATTATATTGTAAAGAAAAGTCAGAAAAGATCGGTTAGGACTGTATGGTTGAAGGATTCATTTATTTTGTTATTCTAAGTACTGTTTTTGTACAGTAGATGGAAACAATCTATCAAAGGTGGAAGTGTAGTTTTTATCAAGCTGGTCAGCCCGAAGGCATGTTACCCGATAGCTACATTAATTGAGCTAACTTGTGAGAAGAACTGATGCAAAGCACTTGTGGATTAACTAACAAATCCTGAAATCAAAATGAAAAACGAAAACACAGAAAAACTTATCAAGCATTGTTTTATTTCTGCTTAAAAGATCTATGCAACCTGTATGACGCTCACCCACTTGCACAGGAAACTCAAAGACTTGACTCCTCTGGGTGTTCAAGAGAAGCAAGAAAAGAAAGAGGCAACCATGCTCCCATTTTCAGTCTGTAGCCTGCTTTACCTCCTATGCCAGGACATGGCAGAAAACAAACCACACAGGCAAAGGTCACATTTCAAACTCTCCCACATGTGCTACTCTTCACAAGTCCTCAAGTTCCCTGCTGTCACTGCTTGACCTCTGTTGATTTAGCCATTATTGCACAGCAAGTGTGGACAGCCATGACAGAGTAAGAAGCATCTTTGCCCTTTTAAGATATTTCTTTTAATCTCTATATCCTACACATATTGCCCTCCTCTCCTGAGCCACGTTTCCCCACTCCATGTTGGAGGCTAAAAAGACCCCACATTTTTGTATATTGTATTGAAAAAGCAAAATAAGTAAAAGTTAAACATCAGCATGAGTGCCTAGTTCATGAAGCTTGAAGAAATTCCCCAAAACTTCAGAAGAGTTGTTCTAAATCTTTAATATTCTTAGGGGATTCAGGAAGGAAGGAAGAGAATTTATAGATAAAAACAAAAATATCAGAGCTGTCATTCTCCAGCTATTGTTTTGGAAGAGGTGTCAGCTAGCAATACTCTGAAGTTATATTTTAATGAGTAAATTATTTGTACAGCAAAAATTATTATGTCAAGAGCAATATCCTAACCAGGCCACCCACTTGTAAAATACTGATTACTGGGTATTCAGTGGCAGGAATCCAAATTGGAATAAAGTATTTGATGTTTTCAAATACAGAAAAAGCTTCACTTCATTTCAGTTGACAGGAGCCTGAATGTTAAAGTGCCACAATGGGTGATGAACAAATTAATACCCACTGAAACTACGTTAACTTGATTTGATATTGAAATGCTTAATATTACTTTTTAAAAGAGACCTTAATATTATGAATGTATTTGCCTAGGGAAGTTTAATTTTGATGCAGTATTCTTTAGTACTTGAGGTTAAGTCTGACACCACAAATCCACTGGAACTGGATCTGGAACCGTCAGAAGAAGAGACTTGCCATTTCCCTAGTGCAGCTAAGACACATGTTTCAGCTTTCAAGAATTAATACCTGTTAACAACTGAATCTCTTCTACCTGGGCTTTTCTAAGAGCTAACAGCTGAGACTAGCCTACTGAACATTCAGACAACTAACGCCAGGAGATACTGGTTGTTTATGCTGAAAGATACGAGTGCAGAGAAATTAAATTTTAAAAAAAAGACCAATAAACATAAAAAGTGTTGAGATCTGTAACTTCTCCACTTTCCTTGTTCTCAAGAGATAGTATATGGGAAGAAGGCACATTCAAATTGTATTTGAGAAATAGCTGAAAGACCACTCTGCTCATGCAACACATACTTATCAAAGAATGATCAAATTAATCCATGAAATTATTCTACATCGTTAGGGATGTTTTCACCAAGCTTCTCCTCTTACTCTTTGTTCAACAACTGCTGCAACAAGTTTGTGGCTGAGGATAGTGTTAGGGTAGCGTCTCTAGTTCACAATTTGTTCTGGTTGCAAAAATCATTTGCAGTAAGGATTTGTAGCAAATATTGTTGCAAAACTTTGGTACATATTGGAGAATGCAATGGCAGGGAACCTGTAAAGCAGGGTTTTTGCTCTTCCTGCTTCAGCCCTGAAAATGCCAAATTCAATACAATCTTCTTATAGAATCATAGAATCGTTTTGGTTGGAAAGGACCTTTAAGATCATTGAGTCCAATCATTAACCTAACACTACCAAGTTCACCACTAAACCATATCCCTAAACATCTTGCGTCTGATTAGCTGCCGCACCAGTGACACTGGTAGCAGTTTTGCTACAACAGATCAAAAAAACAAGCTGGCCCCAGTAACCTGTGAATACACAAAAACATCAATACCAGTGCTGTGCTCTTCAGTGTGTGTTTGGGAATGCTTAGCAGCTGCTTGGACAATACACACATGAAATATTCACACATACTGCCCATATCATGATGCAAATAAGATGTCTCCTTTAAAGTATACTCTGCCAGGATCACTGACAGGAAGCACGGAGCTTCCGATACTTCTGTTACTCTGTGGACATTAATATTAACGAACCACAGATTAGCCTCAGAAACTTTCAGTAACCTGATCTCTTTTATTGTGCCCTAATCCATATGGGAACAGAAGGTCATTGTCCAATTGAACCTGAATGGGACAACATACAAGGAACAGTCTAAGCAGGTCAGCCCAGCAAACAGACTACAGTAATCCTTGAAGTTTAAAGACAACAAAAGGCTGGGTCGGTTGTGAATTTATCTGATTCGGGTTATTTTGTGAAGGGAACAAGATATTGGATGTTTGACTAGGTTAGGAGAAGGTAAAGGCTGGGCGACAAAGCTATTTTTGAATAAGGATGCGTGTAGAAGATTTTTATAAGCACGGGAATTGCCATGGGGATCAGTTGTGGATTAGGTGTCCAAAGGCTCAAAGGAATAAGAATCGGGGAGCTCAATGGGATGATAAGGTAGATTCAGCACCAAAAGCAGCATATGACCTGGGACATATGAAGTAAAAAGTAACGGCTGTTACTAGAGCACAGAAGAAACAAAAGGACCAAGAAAGTAAATGGAGACAGAAGAACTGCTAAACATGTTACAGGAAAATCAGAAAAGTACTCTTAGGGTTAAGGAAATAGCAATGTTGAAAGGTACAGAAACAGGTGTTAGGAAATGGACCAAAAGTCATCCAAGATATGCATAGGAAGGGCAAGAATAAAGTCTAGTTATATCTCTTTGCTGCAGCAGTAGGTTGTCAGACTATGGATGTGATTACATATAGATTATATACGTTAGCTCCCCAAAACAGGCTGGGGTAATGAAACTCCTTGGAAGTGACTGATTCCTTCTCAAGCTGGTTTGAAGCCTTTTCTATAAAACAACATATAGCAGCAGGGAGAGAAAAAAAAAACCCAAAACAGTATCAAGAAGTCTTTTGCCTCTGTGGGGCTCCTGAAGTCTTGTTGACCCAGATAAAGGTCATCATTTCGTGGAGAAAGTGATTACAACTATGCTTAAAGGATCAGGGATTAAGCAAAAGCTACACAGTCTGTATCTCTCTCAATCATCAGGACAAGGAGAGCACATGAATAGAACTATTAAAGGAGCATTGTGAACAGTAGTAAGTAGTAATGGAAAGGATTAAGATGATAAATTACCCTTCATATTATCAGCTTTGTGAAGCAGGCATAGACTAGGAACTGGAATCCAGCCCTACCAAGTTTAATTTGGAACAAAAGTGCAGTTAAATAGTTTCTTACCTTCATTAGAAACTCTGAGAGGGAGATGTTTTAATGTGGATAATTGAGATACACCAAGTGTGATCAGAGATATAGAAGGAAATAGAGCAAGGGATCAGACATCGTGGAGACAAGCAGGGGTGCTCCTTCAGATACACGTATGGGAAATAGCTGATTCGATTACGTTTGTGAGATTCACACCCAAGCAGTGCAATTTAAACTTTTCTAATGGTTGGTTTAGATTTTGAAACTGAAGCAAGAATCTCCTGATCTTCAAGACAAAAACATGAGGTATACCTATCTGACTTTGTTTTTTATAGCAGTCAGTCATTTGCTCCCACCAAGCATTTACATAGAAACAGAAAAAATACATGCTTTGAAAATTAAAAATGTGATACACTGATGTTGAGGGTATTTTGAAAACCTAGACGTGCCCTGCAATCTTATGCTGCTGTTGATTGTGAGATAACATTCTACTGAGAACAGACCGACCTTCTACTGAAAGCAATTACCAACTTTGGTTCCACTTAATCAGAAGAGAATCACAGCCTGAATTTCTTCTGATGCGCGAGTAGCCACTGGAAAACTAGAAAATTATAAGGACAGCACTTAAAACTTTATTCTTGCTGAGCCAAGAGGCTTACCGATAAAGACAACGCAGAAAACACGTACCTGACTATCTGTGAAATTTGTCTCCTCTTCATGAGTTTACATTTTATTTACTTGTCTGAACACACTTAGTACTTTGTGAGAAGAACTGTGTGTGGCAGAAATACAGACTACTATAAAACTGGCAAGAATTAAGAGCTATTTGCATTTCTCCAATATATTGAAGACAACGCTTTGTCCATAATTTATTCAGAGAAATTAGATAAATGCTTGTTCATTAGTATTTGTTATCTAAATTAACTCTGATGAAAAATACAACTTCTTTATGAACTGTCATGAAATGGTGGTACCTCAATATATGGCATCATCTCTGCAGAGTGGAACATTTTTCTATTTTGTAGACAAGTTCCTTGTCTCATCATATATTTGCTTCAGCAAACTGCACGACAATTGCAGCATGAGAGAGCACGCCTTTTTCCCTAAATAACAAGCGTATATTCCATTTTCAGAGAAATCTATAGGAAGAAACATTGTGATAAGTAATCTGTAGAACTTAAATGAGTTGCTGGTACATATTAAGGGTATCACCAGGCTACATACACTGTCTGTGCAGTGAGACTGTCAAGTTCATTATCCTTCTAATGAACAGAGCTGATTCCTTCTCTAGACACAGGCCCCTATGTCTGCAAGCCTATCCTTTCTGCAGCAAATGAAAACCCAGAAACCATTAAAGAAATCAAGTGTGCTTTCTGGTGCATTGCAAGACTTTAAACAACATTCTGCTGAAGCAGTGAACTGACTGAGCAACAAATCCATTTCTTCAGGAAAGCAGTGCAAAAAGCATTCAGACTGCTGCTGTTCAGATAGCAAAGATACTTAATGCATATCTAATGACACAGAAAAGAGAAAAAGTGGGTGCCTAAACACTGCAAGGAAAAGAAAGGAAACCCAATTACTGGTTGAATTTAATATGTCAATCCTTTCACAAATCCCTTGCAAAAATTGTCAAACCAGGTAAGTAGAAAGACAAGAAGAATCAATTCAACAGTCAGTTTACACAAAGAACAATTCCTTTTCTAGGTGTTTTTTTTTCTTTCATAATTTCCAAAGAAATGCAATAATACATGTAGCTGCTCCTTTAAGAAAACAAATCAGAATTGATTTTGTGGTGCTTCATATGAAAAAAAGAATCAAGATAAATACTGTGTTCAGGTTCTGAGACCCTTATTTATATAAGACATCACTCTTAGAGAGTCTCCAGTTAATGTATTTAAATCCACATGATAATTTAAATATTATTCAATATAAGGGTGGCAGAATCTGACACTTTGTTAATTCAGCCATTTGCCTTTCATACTGAAATATAGCTGTGCTTGAAATTTTAACTGTAAAATGTGCTACGCAGAGCTGTTCTAGATTTTTGTGGGCATGCAGACAGTTCAGTAAATATTGAACTCAGCATGCTAGAAAAATTTTGCTAACATAGAAAATTTCATACAAAATGGCACACCCAATATAGCTTCTTAAATTTAACTGGTTTACTTATATACCCTCATAGAAACACATAGTCTTGAAATATCTGAACAGATTGTATTACAAAGGAGCAAACGACCAGTAAGATGTACCATGTTTACAACTAATTTAAATTAGACTTTGTAACATCTAAGAATTGCCAAAGTATTGTAGGATCGAGAACATACACTGCTAATTTCAGATCTCTTGTCTGGGTCTACAGGCATTTTGAATAACGGATATTTCCACAGCACGTTTTATTAAAGCCTCCTAGTGACTGGGCACATACCAGATAAAAACATCGGTTACTAAAATTAAAAATTAACCACATTATGTTACTTAGCTTTTTCCTTATCTCATTTCATCATTACTGGACCCAATTTGCCCTTCACTTTTGTTGAAGTGAAATGAGAATACTATTATACTACAGTAAACAACATTATGTTTGCATGACAGTGGGCCCACTGGTGCCCTGGTTTTAATATAGAGACAAAAATATCTTTATCTGTAAACTGTAGAAATAGTATGATATTTTGACTCATAAATAAGATGCATATTTTTAAAATGTAGCATACTATATTAAAATAATGTCTTCAGTTCCTGACATAAGACAAATCACTTCTTTAATATGAGTTACCATGCACTGAGAAAGCTTAATTTCAGTTCATGCAGTTATAAAAAAACTGATTTAAAACATTCGGTAATAAAAACTGAAAACACTTTTGATGTCATCAATAGTGACTCTGCTTTATGTTTTGAAAGGAAATCAAATTATGACTGTTATGTTTATTTCTATTCCTTTCCTCTCTTTGTTTCCCCTCAAAAATTGACAATGGCATTGAAGTCAAATTAGACATCTGTTTGTAAAATAAACTGGAGTGCTACTGACAGCTGCTGCTGAATGGCAAATGTTCTACAGCTGTTGAGCTCCTAAATTAACAATGATTTTCATTTACAAACAGCGAACAACAAGAAAATTATGGAGTCTTCCTTTTTTTTTCAACCCACTACTTGAAATTTATGAAAATACAGACTCTACTAGAGACTTAGCCAGAAAGAAATCAGAGTTTACTGTTTTATTTCCCCACTTACTGGGAGCAAAATTCAGACAAAATCAGATTCCAGTGCAAGATACTTCAGAGAACTTCCCTCCTTACATGTACTAAATCCTTTTGCATTTTCTCTCCAGGATATGTAAACAGATGTAATAATCCTTTGAGGATTTATCCTTCTGCAACACAAATTTTGTCAATAAAAAACACTATTGAATAAAAATATTTTCTTGATTTTTCATACATCTTTTTAGTTTTGTAAATATACAGATACATCAACTAGCCGATTTTTTCACAATTTTATTTAAAGTGCTTACATATTAATTACATGAGAATTAGATGGCAGGATTTTTTAGACAGCAATGTTCATATGTTTAAAACGAATTTGCTTTTTCATATGTTTAGAACTCAGCTGGAACTCACTGAAGAGTTTCAAGTTCAGTGCAGTTATGCATACATCAATATTTTCATTAATTACTTGAATAACGGAATAGAGAACAAGTTACTGACTGCAGACAGTATCAAGCCTCACTTGCTTAAAATGCAAAATGATTCATAAATCTGAGGAGTTCTGAAAAATCAGTAATTAAATAACATGAAACACAAAGTCCTAGTTTTATATAAGAGTAATTATTTGCACAAAGACAGAAAGGAAAAAAGCCAATGAGAGAAGTACTTGATAGCAGGATGAAGGAAGTCTAGTGGATCAGAAGTTGAACACAAGTAGATGTTATTCTTTTATGAAAAACAGCAAATGCTACAGTGGAAGCTCTTTCTCTAAGACCATGTGGAGTCATGGAATGCATCTGTAGGATTACAATGCCCAGTTTGGGGTATCACAATTCAAGGATACGGATTATTTGGAGAAAGTTCAGACAAGACAACAATCATATCTAGAAAGGGGAAAAGATTGAAGGAGCTTGGGTGGAGTAGCCTAGAGAAAAGACTAAAGGAAGACATGGGTTTGTCTCCATTTAGCCCACACTCAGGGCTAAAAAATAACCAGTTGTTCTATCACCCAGTCTCCCCTTCCCAGCTGAGAAAGGAAACTGGGAAAAGAAGGGAGACTCATGAGCTGAAATTTAAACGATTTAATAAAATAAGAAAACCAATATCAATACTAATACAAAAGACACAAAATTATACTTAGCTCATACAGTGGTGGCAAGTCCCTTCAGGGATAGGAACCATTCAGAAGAGAAGAGAGGACAAGGAGGGAGGTGAGGAGAGCAGAGCAGATAGCCCACCCCTGGCAAGCTTTCCCATTTACAGTGAACCTGACATTAATGTTACAGAAACACCTGTGGGCCAGCCTGGGTCAGCTGCCCTGGCTTTCACTGCTAATGGCCTTGATCACCATACCATGGCTGGCCACAAACTGAAACAAAATGTAACAGAAAAGTGATTCTGTAGATTTTTTATCCCTGCAAAACCAGGACAGGGTTGAAAAAAGGGTTGCAGCACCTGAGCATAAGAGGCGTTAGAGGAATAATTTTAGCAAAACAGTAGCACTGACAGGTAAGTATTGACACCAGTTCCTTATGCAGACTGACAAGGGTCCACCTTTAAGGAGAATAGAGGTAGACGGGGGCAACTCAATCATAGTTCATCCTATTGTCATACTGTTGTCAGACAGTAAAAGACTTGGGTATTTCACCAAAGTCTCTTCTAACATCATTTCCTACAGTTTCCCTATTTATCTTCAAGTTTTGGATCAGAAAGTAGAATAACTAGAAAGCACTATACCTGACTTACTACTTCATATCATTTTTCCAAGTGCATAATTTAAACACAGAGTAAGTATCCTTAGAACAGCGCTGAGAATCTAGAAAGACCAAGAAAGTTGGCATGTATAATTGCTAAGAAATAAAAATGAAAGTTTTAAATATCCCAAAGATCTTTGCTAAGTACCAAACGAGACTTCTGATCAGTTTGACACGGTCTCCCACAGCATCCTCGCAGCTAAACTGAGGAAGTGTGGTCTGGATGATCGGGTAGTGAGGTGGATTGTGAACTGGCTGAAGGAAAGAAGCCAGAGAGTAGTGGTCAGCGGGACAGAGTCCAGTTGGAGGTCTGTGTCTAGCGGAGTTCCGCAAGGGTCGGTTCTGGGACCAGTTCTATTCAATATATTCATTAATGACTTGGATGAGGGATTAGAGTGCGCTGTCAGCAAGTTCGCTGATGACACAAAACTGGGAGGAGTGGCTGAGATGCCGGAAGGCTGCGCAGCCGTTCAGAGAGACCTGGACAGGCTGGAGAGTTGGGCGGGGAGAAATTTAATGAAATATAACAAGGGCAAGTGTAGAGTCCTGCATCTGGGCAAGAACAACCCCATGTACCAGTACAAGTTGGGGACAGAGCTGTTGGAGAGCAGCGTAGGGGAAAGGGACCTGGGGGTCCTAGTGGACAACAGGATGACCATGAGCCAGCAGTGTGCCCTTGTGGCCAAGAAGGCCAATGGCATCCTGGGGTGTATAAGAAGGGGTGTGGTTAGCAGGTCGAGAGAGGTTCTCCTCCCCCTCTACTCTGCCCTGGTGAGGCCGCATCTGGAGTATTGTGTCCAGTTCTGGGCCCCTCAGTTCAAGAAGGACAGGGAACTGCTAGAGAGAGTCCAGCGCAGAGCCACGAAGATGATTAAGGGGGTGGAACATCTCCCTTATGAGGAGAGGCTGAGGGAGCTGGGTCTCTTTAGCTTAGAGAAGAGGAGACTGAGGGGTGACCTCATTAATGTTTATAAATATGTAAAGGGCAAGTGTCAAGAGGATAGAGCCAGGCTCTTCTCAGTGACATCCCTTGACAGGACAAGGGGCAATGGGTGCAAGCTGGAGCACAGGAGGTTCCACTTAAATTTGAGGAAAAACTTCTTTACTGTAAGGGTGACTGAACACTGGAACAGGCTGCCCAGAGAGGTTGTGGAGTCTCCTTCTCTGGAGACATTCAAAACCCGCCTGGACGCGTTCCTGTGTGATATGGTCTAGGCAATCCTGCCCCGGCAGGGGGATTGGACTAGATGATCTTTTGAGGTCCCTTCCAATCCCTAACATTCTGTGATTCTGTGATTCTGTAAAAGCATTAAGCTGCTTTGCAACATTACAACTTTGCAAACAAAACAGCACATGAATGAATCCAGCTAGATTTTATAAGATTACTGTATTAATTGTGCTGTAAAAAAAGATTATTTATAAGAACACAAAATTACAAGAAAATCATAGAATGGTTTGGCTTGGAAGGGACCTTAAAGATCATCTAGTTCCAACCCCCATGCCATGGGCAGGGACACCTTTCCACTAGACCAGGTTGCTCAAAGCCCCATCCAAGCTGGCCTTGTAAATCCATTTACAACACTTTCCAAATTCATATGCTCCCCTTGTGAAGTTAAAGAAACAATATTAAATGTGAGAAAGTAAAAGTGAGATGTATTTTTGTTTTAAATGTGGAAGTGTTTAGTCGGTAGATCCAGGGGGCTGCTACTGTATATATTGAAATGCAAACATGCATTTTTTACAATCTAATATTAGAGCTGCTATAAATATAGAAACTATATAGAAATGCAGAAGATTATCCTTCCTTCCTAATACAAGTAAACTCTCTGTGGGTGTTTAGCCTAAAAAATGAAATATAGGGCTGTAAGTTAGTTACATTGCAAATTCTTAATTTGTGTCCTATGTTTTTGTAAAAAAAAAAAAAAGCTGAATGAAGAAAGTATTTACATTATTTTTAAGGAATTAGAATAGTGCAATACTAACATATAGTCTTTTCTGTCTTGTAGTGTTTTGTAAAGGGTCACTGGCCTCTAGTTGTTTTTAAGAAAACAGAGGCATTGAAAACTGAGTTGAGCTGTATATGATAACCCAGTATGAAAGAGAGGAATGGACCCAAATCTACTCACTTCCAGTCTGTGTCCCTAGCCATTTAAAGCTGTGCTCATTTCTGTTACATCAACTCCTAAAAGTGAAGAACAGGATAAGATGAAAGCAGGTCAATAGAATCGCATATGGAAAACTAGTAAATTTTCTATATATCAGAAGTTGTATTTGTTCTAAGGACTGATAGGATATATAGAGATATCTTAGATTGATATCTTAATTATGTAGAAATACATAAAGTGTCTACATAAAATATTTAAGCTATGCACAAAGAAATATTAAGCTATACTGCTATCGTCTCTATCAAAAATGAAGTTCAGAAGCTACTGCAGTTGTGTGATAGTTAACTGGAAGATACAGATTTACATTATTTAAACTATTAGTGCAGGAATTTTGATCATTTCTCTGCATGCAGAAGATTCATTAATTCTACTAGGAAAATCAATATAGCTATTTATAATATGAGAACTCTTATCTTCTATCATTCCATAAACAGCACATAACTGTTACTGAGAGCTCTTGCGAGGCAAGGCAGGCAGATTGTTCTCTGTTTTTGCTTGGCCATTATATTTAGATATAACGGAAAGCTTTCAGTAAATGCTTTATAACTGTGCTCAGTTGCTCCAGTATTAATATTCTAATAAACTGTCAGGCAAAATTGTTGACATGTAAGTATCTGGACAATCGCACAGGAAGACTGAAAGGATAAATGGAAAAGACTGAATAACAAGCTTAATATCCAATTGAAAAAAGCAGGGTTTTTTTGTTCTTTGGTTTTTACACTTTGAATATTTAGAGGCATGATTTTATAATGAACTCCTCATAGCTCTTCAACTATGTACTAGTAGCTCATTTGCTTCAAAATAAAGAGTGTGATTTTTCAGCAAGTACAAATCCATGAATCTCTTTCAGGAAATACAACCCACAAGCATTCAGGAATCCTAAAAGAGCATGTAAAATCATCATATTTCACAAGTTTTGTAACAAATAGTATGCATTTAAAGAATATATTGCATATAAAGTATTTAAAGAAACATCCAATTAAGCAAATGGAAAAAGACTTGACCTATGTATTATTACTCAGGTAAGTGTCCTGACAAATAAAGGGAAATTGCACGTATTGGGATAGGTACAGCCTAGCAAAGAAAAGAAAATGTTTTAGTGGTGAGAGCATCAGAGAGAAGCAAAGAAACTACTTATACTGCTTAACCACTTTAGTCTAGTAACCTAAATAACTTAAAATCTTGCCCCACTTCTTCTGCCACCTCATAGATACTGATGAGGAATTTGGGACAAGTCTGAAAAGTAACACACAAATTTGTCAGCTGTAACTGTACATAATTTTTTTTTCCTTACTGTTTTTTAAGTTCGACTCTGTGATCATCTATCACACGTTCCTTTTATATGACTCTGGCAATAATTTCAGAAGAAGCACTGAAGCTTCCACCCATTTAAAGGAGTCTGACTGACACAGACCCACTCCGTAGCTTACTGACAACTGGAACTGCTTTCTGGTAGGAGTAAATTTGTGCAACTTGTTTTTGTGACAGAGAATCATAATATCAACACTTTTAGTAAGTGAGATCAATTCTGAAATTCATTTCATTCTGATCATTTCAATTTGGCATTTCTAATAAACACTTTTCTTAAGACAGTGTTATTGAGTTGGTCATATATTAATTTACACACCACAGAGCTGCTCTTGTGTTTTGTGGGTTTTGTTATCCAGATGCCTTGTGCTCTGTTGCTGGCCCAAGGACTCCCTGGTTGGATATCATAATGAGTTTGGAGTATAGAGAAGAGATTTGGCTACATATCAAGACAGTTTCAGTATGTATATGTAGTTATGAACTCATGGGGGTTTGTGACACTTGGTTCCTTTGCATTTGGCTCTTTTAGTCTTTCCAGCATCACTTTTTTGTGTAATATTTACTCTGAGATGCCAAGCGACCTGAAGCAATATTATGCTTGAAGTTAAAAGAAATCAAGAAGTACATGTTCAAAAAGCTCTAGCTGAAGTTCATTTGCCCTCAGAACCTTGAAGGCTCAAGAGCAAGAGGACTGCCAGAATCCATACAGAGGTTGGAAACTCAGTATTATATCCAAGGCACACACCCATGAAGTAGTACTGAAGTTGTTCTCGTAGGTATGATAGCTTTGCTACAATAGCACAACTACCTGAAAGGTTCTGTCAAATATACTAAATATATCATAGTTTTTATTTGGACGACTACAATTCTTTAAAATTCCTCTACTCTCTTTTGACTACATACAAACAAAACCCAATGTAATTAAAATCATGAACGTGATTACATATGCAGAAAAACAATATTTCACACTTTTCCGCAAAAATTATAAAACATTTCCCTGGAGATGGCTCAGAAAACATTTCCGGAAAAAAAACAGCAGAGACATTACGACAAATACAGTGGATTTCTGCAAGTACTAATGGTAATAAACAGTATTTACAGTACCGGGTTTTAATTTGTTGGTTGTTTAAAACATTATATGTATAGCAGAAATAAATAACTTGTCAGCAAGAACGTTTGTTACATTTACCGTACAAGTCACATCCATTGCCTGAGAACTCGATTCGGTTTCGAATGTGGTTTATTTTCTAAATGGTATTTTCTAAGTGGTAAATTGAATATAACTTGTCTGCATGTGGCCATCATTTACTACATTAACAATTAATCACAGACTCAGTGAAAATCACCAAATGCTAAAGGAGGAAAAGATAATTACCATCTAGTAATACTTGGCTCTTCATGAGATCTACACCAGCCGACAGATTTAATCAATTTGGATATTAACAAGATTTTCTCTACCATGAAATTTTAATATGTGACAAGTGAAGACAATTTACAAAATTTTCTTCACTCTTGTTTTATATTACAGAATTCTAAAAGTACTTGCAGAAAACTATTTTGTTTGGTATTTTCCATCAATTGCATGGGCCAGACCTTTACCTGCCTGTTCAGTACTACACTAAACTGAGACACTTTAACTTGAGGAATACAACTAACCAGTCAAATCTAGAAATCTGGAGCTAAAAGTGGCCTAGAAGAGGTGATTCTCTATCACTCCTAAGAAACTTCTAATAAACATTTATTCCCCTTTTGTTGTCAATGGTGTAAATCACTAATTGAAATCCATATTTAAGACTTTCCCTGTTAAATTAGATAAATCTCCATTAACTTTTTTTACAGAATTAAGCACAGTCTCTGAATATTAGCTGTTTGATATAAAAACAAAAAAATGCATGTGCTGTTCAACTGTTGCTCAAAAGTAGAACGTGCTAAACCAAGCATGACAGTCTACATACAAAGAAAAGTTTAAAAAAAAAAGTTTAAAAAGTTTTCAGACTCATTTATAGAAAATATAAAAACAGATTGGCCAAGTCAGGGTTCAAACACCTAAAAATTTTTCCACTTCCATGTGATAATATAAATACCACTAGGCTCTGCCACTGCTCAGTTATCTATATGATAATTAGTTTTTATATAACTTGCACATAGCAAAAATAATTATACCTCTCAAGAAAGTTTTGACAGTACTTTTTAAAAGATGCTAGAAAGCAAATGCATTCTGAAGAGCCCAGAAATCTAGTAAATAAGCATTAGAACACAAACTTTTATAAGAAGATTAAGGAAACTACCTGGCCCTCTCATATTGCCACATGGCACCTTAGCATCCAATCAATCACAAGGAACACGGGAAAGTAAATAGGGATAGAAATGCTAAATGTTGCATTATGAACACGAAAACAAGTAGACTGTGCACAGCATGACAGCTTAGAATGCTCCAGGTAGACATCTTTAACTATAGAAGCAAGAAAGACATTGTTGTAAGAACTTTCCTGCTCATGCTGATATTTGGGTAGCTTCTGAAGCCAGCACAGATGCTAGGGCAGCCAAAGGAATCCTTATTGCTAAGTAAGATCTGAATGCATTCTGTTGATTTATCTTTTTATAATAAATTTGTTCCACATAACAAAACTTTCTGTTCAAGTACCTAGTGCTGTGATAAGGCTGACTACACAATTTGACAGCCGGCAGTGCATTCCGTTTCCATTATGTCACCCTAAAAATCAGGGTGCTTAAAATTGCCCTGTGGTGTCTGGGGCCATCCCCAAAGTGATATGTTATTTCTCCATTTCATCTGTCTGCAGGAATCGTTTTGAAAGCGGGTATGCTGGAACCTGCGTACCTTCCTATAACCGGATTTAGCTGCTCAGTATTCCTAGCATGTATCAGGCAAGTAGAAAGAGGGCTTAAAGCTTGAGGGTCTCCCAAGCAATGTGTAACATCTAAGCAAAATCTTCTGTCTTCAGTGAGACTCAAGCATAGGGTTAAATGCTTGGACAAATAGAGCCTCAGCTATTGTTTGCATCCCAGAAGTACTTTCAGTACACTGGCAGTTTCAGTAGAGTCTGGAAGGATTCAAACCTTTAGGCTATTTTACTGTCATCATTTAGTGGGAATGAAGAGACTGGATGAATTGCTCTCAACTAAGCAATTACAGTGCAATACCATATCTTAATCTACCTCCCTCTTTTTTTTTTCCTCAATTGTGTTTTCACACAAAAAGAGATGTTTTAGAAAGCAAAGTAGTGATGATAAGTCAAATTCAAATATATGTTAATTCTCCTAAACTTAGTATTTTGCAGGCACCCAGGAAGTTAGCATTATACACATATGTGCTCATGCCAAAAGATTTAGCATCCCTTGCTGAACCTGGAAACTGCAGATTACCATTTGTCTGTGTCATTTTATGCTTGTCACAACCAAACTGATCACATGCATTATGCCTAGAAAGCATTGAGAAGACTAGCAGCCAAATGTGGGCAATCACATGTTTCTATCAAAGGTATCAGGCTTCACAAACCACAAAAAAAAAGAAAAAAAGTCTCCAAACCTCAGTACTAGTCCAAGGAAAACTTCCTGGAAGCCTCTATACTTAATTATACCATTATAAATCCAACCCCCCCCCATATTTGGCTCTAAAGCCATAATAAGTTTTTACAGATCAGCTATGTTTAACTTGTGACTACATTTAACTTTTCTATATATTGCAGTCAGTAGACCAGGACATAGTGAAAAGGAAGAAGTATATCCTTATGATTCAGAACAGGCTCCAAAATGCTGCCATTCTGTTTTGGAAATTCTAAAAGAAAATTATTAGATGCTCTCCAAGGACTGAAACAGATATGT